>NC_086177.1:78363750-79020000 GCF_023053635.1 Elgaria multicarinata webbii | reverse complement strand
AAATGTTGCTTACCCCTAATTTACAATGTCCTCGTTCAGAAGACACTTTAAACCATGGCTTTAACCACATTTATTAAGGCTTTTTACCCTCATTCTTACAACCAGGCCTTGCATTTCCGTCACACTGTACACATTCTGCATGTTTCCCTGTTGTTTTACCTAGATGGAATGGCTTTTGAAAGGCCTCTTTCAGTCAGCATGCATAACAATTTGTTAAGTTAACTATGGAAATATACGAACCTACTAGACATTTTTTTTATCTTTGCTTCTAATTTCCAATGTTGCTCCTTTAGTCCAACCCACCCTCATAAAAACAAAGTAGCCAACAAAAGTGAAGTACCCATGACTGAGTCTGATAGTTACTGAGCAGACTAAAAGTTTATTTTAATCAAGTGAAAATGAAATACATGTGTTTGATAAATAGAGTGCAAGTATTCATCTTTCAGGAATAATCAAGTCGAGTCCTCATCTACATAACAAAAAACCCTCCTTTCTCTCAACAAATCTGGTAGAAGGCTTGATTCAGTTTTGAAAAACAAGCAAACAAATATATCAAATTATTTTTTAAAACTGGTATATTTCTTTAAATACAATCTTTTTTTAATCCACTGACTCACTATGCTCACAGAAGGAGGGGACACTCGCTATAGCAGTGTATGTGAACCCCTGAGCAAGGAAGTCTATGGCACAGTCAGGCCTACACTCCTACCTTTCTAGTGCTGTACTACTGCCCTACTCTGATAAGAACCAAACATACCAAGGTATTGTTGTTTTGTGGGGGGTTGGGGGAGAAGTGTGCCAAGATGTATATGTTCTGTAATATGCAGTAAAATGGTGCACTCTCATAACACTAGACTAAACGTGCCACATATAACAAGAAGATTGGCCTCCACTATGGTAAAATGTTACATTTAGATATGGGGGGCCAATTTCAGTTCCCCACATCTACAAAAATCCTTAGGCCAGGTCATTGACTATAAGCCAGCTCTAGTCACCATGTTTAACACAGCCTCAGCTGGGGATGTACATCACTGGCTGCATCAGATACAACCATCAAGCAGCTGCATTCATATATCCTTTGCTGGATTCTCAGCTAACCTACCTCAAAGGGTTGCTGTTTACCTAGAAACACTAGTCTGAGTTTCTTGAAATGTTACAAGTTCTAACACACATCTATTTTAATCAGTGGTTAACAGAAGTGTAATCATCTATATCCAGGTTTCAGATGTGGAAGTGACATGTTTAGCTAGTTTCAGTATCAGTTTTATTTCTGCAGCGCTGATTATAGTGCTTAATAAACTATTTACTACAACCAGAAAAAGCCACATGCCACACAAAAGCCACAACTTAGGATTCTTGATAACACAACAGGAATTTCTGATGTTTTGAAAGTATCTATGTCTACAGAATCTTCCTGAGTTTTAGAAGACAAATTGAGTTCTGTAATACTGCAAACATTTATAAAAGTTTCCAGAAAATAACTCATTTAGCTTCACCAATTAAAGTAGCTTGAAGCTTCCTAAGTCACTTCAACAGTTTATTAAGGAGCTGTTATCATTGGAGGTGGGGTAGTAACTTTGAAAAACTTGCCAATAACTTTAGTTCACCTTAACGCCATTTACAGATTTTTTCCTTGTAGTCATGCATAGGTCTTCCAAGCGTAGGTTGTACTATGTGAATGTGTCATAGATTTCAGTGACATCACCATCACCCAAGTGTAAGATGATTGCAGACCAAGGGAGCACATATGCACTTTACATTTCCATAGGGATCAACTGCCTGCCTGCATGGAGACTTTTTACTTGTACCCTATCCATCATTTACATAAGAGAAACATAACCATTCAAGAACCAAGGATACTATAATGTAACCATTATGAAAGCTCAAACTGTTAAAAGGTTAAGTGGCTGCTGGTAAAGCTTCCAGACAGAACTATCAAACAAGTCAGCCTGAAAACAGAAGGCAGAATAATCTGCTTACTGGAGACAGAAGGTGAACCAGGAGCATAATGTGCCCTCAGAACCGGGCAATGAGAAAGAAGAATCCATTTAAAGCAGCTCACACACGTGGGCATGCTGTCTGGTCAGACTCTCCCCTAGGGAGGGAACTTGGCACCCGCCCTGACTGCTTCCCCTAGCCCCTCCATCGCCCATATTGCCCCCAATTCGACTGACCTGCTCAGCAGTGACGGGTTCGTTGAGTCGGTGCTCTGCCGAGAGATGGTGCCTGAGTAGTAGGGCGCGTTTGTAGTTGCGGGTGCCCTTGCAGAGCTCGTCGTGGCCGCCGCCACTGTTGTTGCCGCCGTCCGTGGAGGAGGTCGCCGAGGCGGCGGCGGCGCACCAGGCACAGGACACTAGCCCTGTCTGCTGGCAGTATTGCAGCCATGGGAACTCCTTGAGCCAGGAGCTCTGGAAGGAGACGTGCAGCTTCTGCAGGAGGGACTTGGGCCGGGCCGCCAGCGGGAAATGTTGAATGCTCTCCCCCTCCCCCGCGCCCACGCTGTTGACCTCCGCCTCGTCCCCCCCGGACCGCCTGCTGCTGCTGCAGCTGCCGCCCTCGGCGCCGCTGCCATCGCCCAGGCTGCCCCCCTCGCCGTCCTCCTCGTCCTCGCTACTGTCGCTCAGCGACCCCCCGTCCTGCACCAGCTCTTTCCCCTCGAGCAAGCCCTCCAGCTCCAGCTCCTCCTCCTCGCCGCCCCCGCCCCGCCCGTTCAACGGCCGCCGCGGCCAGGCCGCCCCCGCCGCCTCGCAGCCATTGTTCGCCGCCGCCGCCGCCGCCGCCGAGCCCCCGCCGCGGAAGGCCAAGGTCCGGCGGTTCCTCTCCGCGAACATAGGGCCAACCCGGGCAGCAGTGACGGCAGCGGCGCCCACCGAGTCCGGAGGAGTGGTCGGCAAGAGCAAGAGCTCCTTCCCCACGGCGTCCGTGGCCTCCAGCTCGGCCACCTCCAGCTCCACGGTCTCCAGCTCCACTTCCTCCTCCACCCCCTGGCCGTTCAGCTGCTCGGCCTCCTGACGGACCCAGGCCTCGCCCGGGCCGCCGCCGCCGCTGCCACCACCCCCGCTGTTGCCGTTAGCCGTCGGGGCCCCTCCTCCCACTGCGGCGGTGGCGCTGACCAGGCCGCCCCCCCGGAACGCCAAGGTCCTGCGGTTCATCTCGGCGAACATGGCGGGCGAGCGCGCGCGCCCCCCGCCCGCCCAACTCCCTCCCTCCCTCGCCCCCCCTTCCTGCCTCGCGCTCAACTGTCCCCCTTCCCCCCCCGACCAACAGCTATGACGGGTAAAGGTGGAGGCAGGAAAACCAACCCACCCACCCACCCGGGCCGGGCAGTTTCAGTCCGTCCGTCAGTTCAGCCGGCCTAGACGAAAATTAAAATAAGGGGGAGTGCAATCTTATCCCCGTGTTCTAGCCTGTATCGCCGCCGCTTCCTCGAGTTCTCCCCCACAATAGATCCGGCTCAGCCAGCAGCAGCCCTTCCGTCCCACCAGGCCCCGGCCCAGGTCGAATGGCAAATGAACAACGGACTGCGCCCACAATGCACTGGGGCAGCAGCAGCCGCCGACGCCGCGGGGGAGGGGAGGGAAGGGGAGAGGGAAAAGGAGGGGACCAGGAGGAGCCCGAACAGCTGGCGAGTGTCAGGTTTTAGTGCGCGCTCACGTCACGCGCGTCCATTGGGCTAGACCGCCTCGCCACCACTTGGCAGGACTTTCCGTGTGTGTGCGTGTGTGTGCGCGCGCTTCTCTCTCCCCCCCCCACGCCACTTTGTCGTCCCCAAAGACACGACACGATTTTTCCCCGCCCCTCATTAAGGAGGCGGTGGCACTCCACCCTCCTGAGGCGTAGATAGTAATCCCCACCCCTTTGACATCATCACCCTAGAGCGCTTAGAAGTGGACATCTTGCGTCCCTCTTCAACACGACTCTCTTTATGCGCGCGCGCGCGCCCCCCGCACCGTCACGGAACACCACACCTCGTTTCTCAGCCCCCTGTCTCTCCTCCACCAGCCCGCCTCTGAGAAAAACGAAACCTTTAATAGTATGGCTCGTGAAAGCCCTTCCACCCCCCGCCCTGCCTGATAGACAAATGCCCCCTGGTCACACAACACACGCCCTCCACGCAAAGTACTGACAACACCACCCCCCGCCTTGCGCCACGCAGAGCAGGCGCTACTAATCTCCTTCCCCTCAGTCAGAACACACACACACCACGTGGCTCCTCCGTCCGTGGGGGAGCCTCGTGGTGTCCTTGAACTGCGGTGCCCCATATTCCACCCCGCCTGCCACTGCCCCGCCGGGCGGTACATTCAGAAAAGCTGCCTGTGGGCTAAGGCAGCGACGCGCTGGCCGCCTCCGCTTATGAGCCGCGCGGTGCCAGGCCCCAGTAATTACTCGGGAAAATGCACTGCCCCGAGTGCCTTTATTACTCTTCTTGTGAAAGTGGAATTTAAATATAAAGGTCACGCACGTGCTGCTGCGCCGAGGAGGGTTGTGTTCTATTGACACGGCAGTTGCATCACTCGCAGCCAACTGCAAGACCTCGGGACGTGTTGCTACCTGCGCGCAGCAGCCCTCGAAACTAGGAGTTCAGTTTACACACTCCCAACGACCTAAAAGGTTGCGCGGAGGTTGCTAAGCGAGTTGCTGGGGTGAGGGGCGGGGGACGGTAGAGAGGGAAGAAGCAGAAATGTACAAGTCGAGCCCGTGAGGAACTGCGAACGCCTGAAAGCCCGACGAAATTAAAAATAAGAATAACTTGGAATGAATAGGTTTTAGGAGCGTCTAATTATGCATTAGATAAGGCTGCAAGAAGCCCGACAGGCGCTCTGAGAAAGTTTTAATACAGCTCCGTAATGAAAAACTTCTGAGAATCTTTGCTATCCATTTTCAAAGACACCCCCCGCAAAAAAGGGGAGCGTTCAATAACCAACCCATCCTCCTACTGATTATCCTAATGTGAAGATTATCCTAATAACATGGAAACAATCCTTTTCCGTCGTTCTTTTCTCTGAGGAAAGCTTTTGTTGAGTGAAACATACATTTTTATATATAGTACTTACACTTCTTTTAAAAAAGGTTCCTATCCCAGCAATACATTTGTTTTCAATTTGTAGTATTTTTAGTATCAAAAATATAATTTAGGTTAGTTAAATATACATACCAATGTAACTTGACAAAAGTAACAAGGTGCTGCCTACAATTTTTTCAAAATTTTTCCATGGAGAGCGGTATATAAATATTCTAAATAAATAAATAATAATAAAGATGATGATTTTTTTAAAAAAAACACTCATTTATCAAGAATACTTTATTAGTTGATGGGAAACATTTTAATAAATTATTCTAACTGATGAACTGAGTAAACATTGCAGCATTATTTATTACATTTTAAATCCACCCAATATCAGCCTTCTCTGGGCAGATTACAAAAACCAAAAGAATGAAATAGAATACAAAGCAATAAACACAGGAATAAACAAATTATGAAAACAGCCTTAAAATATAAAAACTATAAAATTGTAGACTATAGGTACAGCACCATGTACATTGATGGTGCTATATAAATAAATAATAATAATAATATGTCCCATTATAAACTGCTAGCATGGACACACCTTTACAACCTGATCCTACGATGCTTACTGTCTTAGCATAATGGGGTTCAGTCCCCTGCAGCAATTCAACTTCATACTGTTCATATTTACCTGAATTCAGTAGGATTCACTCCAAAATGTGCATAAGATTTTGGCCATTTTGTTGTTGTTTTCAAAAAATGATTTAAAGTACAGCTCCTGTGTTCATGGTTTCTTGCTCTTATGCCAAAGAAGAAGTGCAAGATCCATACAAAGGGGAAACATTGGGACATTTGTACGGCATCATAGTATAATTCTTGCCATGCACATTGCACCACCTATACATTGCTCATAATAGCTGTTGGCTGTGGCATGGGCACAAATCAAAAGGATTTGTAAGAAAACCTGAGAAGCTAGCTATTAAGATACATATCCATATAGCTCAAAGCAACAATAATAGGTTCACCCTAACTGGTTTGTGTGGGCATGAGCATCAAGGGGAAAAAATCTACTTCATGAGAAATGTACTTCATGAGAAATGTACTTCATGAGAAAAGATCACAAAAAATGTGCACGCTTTCAAGATCTCCAGATCACATAATCAGGTGTTACCAAAAAACCCAGGATGGGTCAGGATAGGAGTGTGAACTGGGGAGGGTCTAAGCTAACTAGATGTCATAGTCTGGATGTCTGCATAGTCAGAGTCTTAAGATAATATGGAGGAGGAGTTACAGACTCTGCCAGGTGATGTGATAGTTTCAGGTTTCAAGAGCTCCTAGGCCCACTGGGAAAAAGGAAGTAGCAGACAATTGTTGATCTATTTTTGAAAATATAAAATCCATTAACACAAAACTGTCTCCATCCTGGACAAAACAGACAATCAATTTTTTTTAATATATCTGACTTTGTACAAGATGCCCTATGCTTATATATTAAAAAAAACCCTAGGATTTGGGCTGAGATATCTAGCAGCATTGCATAATCAGTTAATGGGCAGATATATAATTTAAACTTCTGTTTTGCTGGTGGTTTCAACTACAATTGTGAACAAATGGTCTAAAGTCAGCTGATTTTGTGTACTCTTATCTGTAGCCTGGAAAAAATGGCTGGTATATTAATTATAATGGAATGTTAGGCCTCCTACACAACAGCTATTAAAATGTAAACATTCCTATTTCTTTACTGGTCATTTTGAGAAGAAATGTACCTCATTCACTTATTCCAAATTGCCATCCATGCCTTCCCAGGTGTTAGAAGCCTCAACTGAATTCTAACTAGCTGCTAAAACCAGCTTCCTCTCTTAAATACTACATTGAGCTTTAACACCATAACTTTATAACAATTTACAGTATCTGGGATTAAAATTTTAGTCTAAGAATTTACAGTACAGTCCTATACATCAAGGGTAGGAAACCTCTGGCCCTCCAGATGTTGTTGGATTCCAACTCCCATGAGCCCTAGCCAATATGGCCAATGATCAGGGATGCTGGGAGTTGTAGTCAAACAACATCTAGAAGGCCAGAGGTTGCCCACCTCTGCTATATATGCCTGCTCACAACTAAACTCAATTGAGTTCATTCGGGCTTACTCCCAGATAAGAGAGCCAGTGTGGTGTAGTGGCTAGAGTGTTGGACTGGGAGTTGGGAGATCCAGTTTCTAGTCTTCACTTGGCCATGGAATCCCACTGGGTGACTTTGGGCCAGTCACAGACTCTCAGCCCAACCCACCACACAGGGTTGTTGTGAAGATAAAGTGGAGAGGAGGTTTATGTACGCCACCTTGGGTTCCTTGGAGGAAAAAAGGTGGGATATAAATGCAATAATAAATAAATAAATAAATAAATAAATAAATAAATAAATAAATAAAATAAATAAATAAAATATGTGAGTATCCTTATGCACACTTTCTCTGGAGTAAAGCCCACTGAATTTAAAGTGTCTTCTTACTTCATAGTAAACATACATAGAATTCTGCTGTTAGTCTAGCAAGCAAATGAACAGATGTTTATAATTGCTTCCCTTTATATGACTACTCATGAGGGAGAAATTAAAAATTAAAAAATGATTGAAGATGAGTTTTAGTTTATAAGTACATAAATACTTATTTTCCAGTCTAATAATACATAGTATTTATATACCACTTTCAAGCTTTCAAAGCATTTCACATGCATTATCTGGCTCTAATCCTTACAAAACCCTATGAGCTTTATATATGTCTATTCAGTAGACTGCAGCACTTTCAAACAGCATCTAAAATATCAAGCCTCTGCATGTCTACTTACAAGTAAGCAGGTGAAGCCTTTACATGCCTGATCAGAAGAAAACAGGACTGAAACCCTAAACAATTTCCTTCCCTAATCCCAGCCTCTGCCCACAGGGAAAAGCTCTTGTTGTCTGACTCATGATATGGCCCTCGCTGTAATATGGCCTTCTAATATAGCCTTCACTATAAAGCCAATGGTTCACCTTCCTTAAACTGGAAGATTCTTGAGCTACCTTATCAAAGAGCAACTACTTCCCCCCCCCCATCTTTTTCTAATCTAATTGCCACACTAGAATTTACTCGAGGAGGAAATATTTTTTTCCTTTTCCAAACAGATTCATACAGTTAATGCTTCCTTGTGATAATCTTTTTATTGTTATTAAACATGATTTCACAAATACATTTTTGTTCTGTATCTTCGCTTATTGTGATTTGATTTCAACATTATCAGAACTTTTAAAATGAATTCCTTGCTTTTTATTTTTTATTTTATCCATTTATAGCCCACTTTTCAACTTTAAAATGTTTCCTGAATGGCTAATAATTTAAATCAACAATCTCAAACAACAATTTTCCCATTTAAACCATAAAATCACAGGATGTTACAGAGCGTGAGCAACAGCAGTGATGATTGGATTTTTTTTAAAAAAGAAACTCATACTAGAAAGTTAAAACAATATTAAAACATCTAAAAGGCCTGGGCAAATAAGGTCTTCACCCAATCTCAAGAAGTTGAAAGAGTCAGTGGTAGTTGAGCCTTTCTGGGAAGAGAATTCCAAAGATGGATTCCACCACAAAAAAGCCCTATTTTGGGTCACTTACCTGCCTTATAGGTAGTGGGACCCTTAAAAGGACCTCAGAAATGATTTCAGGCTCTAACCAAGAAGTGCTTGGTACACTTGTCCAAAATCATATACAGCTTTAGAGCTCAAAACCAGCACTTATAATTGCTCTGGGCAGCAGACCAGAAGTCAGTGCAGTCACTACAAGGATGGTAGGATGTGGGTTGAATGACAAGTTTCCCAATTTGGAAGTGTCCCAAAGTGAATTAGCACTGGATCCATTCACCTTTGCTTAGAAGGATGGGTTTAATGCAGGTTGATTAATAAATTTATATCAAACTATCATGAAAAGTTATTTTGAAATAAAGTTAGCAAAATAAATTATTCAAGAGACAAATGTTATATAGAAATGCATTAGATACATTACATTTAATCCTATTAGTCTTTGCATTTGATGGGATTATGACTGTGTTGTTTTTGCTGAGCATATCTAATGAAGGCTTCCGTTTCTGTTGTTATGTTAATATGTACCTTTTTTGCAGTGATGGATGGATGTGCTGCCATGTTAATTCTTACATTAATTCACCTTTAAAAACAACAAAGAATTGTGTGGTGCCTTAGTGGCCAACATATTTATTCTGGCATATGCTTTTGGGGACTATAGTCCACTTCATCAGATGCATGGGGTTTTGTGTACAGAACATATGGGGGGTGGGGAATTGTAAATTGTGAGGTCAGAAGAAAATTCAATGCAGGAAGTACTGATTGTGACAATCACATGATTAACAGTGGCCATTTACAAGGCAGTGATAACAAACATCCTGGTACTAGTTAAACCAATTAACACATCTAGTGTGATAAAAAAAAAACAATTATGTTGATCCAAACCTCCGGCAATAGAATTAAACCTTTGAATACTAAACCATCCATCTCTCACTCTAATATCCCTTTGAAGTTCCTTTGCTCCACAATGGCACTTATTTATTTATTTATTACATTTTAATACCACCCAATAGCCAAAGCTCTCTGGGCGGTTCACAAAAATTAAAACCGTAATAAAACAACAGGTTAAAAACACAAATACAAAATACAGTATAAAAAGCACAACCAGGATAAAACCACGCAACAAAATTGATGTAAGATTAAAATACAGAGTTAGAACAGTAAAATTTAAATTTAAGTTAAAATTAAGTGTTAAAATACTGAGAAAACAAAAAGGTCTTCAGCTGGCGACAAAAAGAGTACAGTGTAGGCGCCGGACGGACCTCTCTGGGGAGTTCATTCCACAGCCGGGGTGCCACAGCAGAGAAAGCCCTCCTCCTAGTAGCCACCTGCCTCACTTCCTTTGGCAGGGGCTCACGGAGAAGGGCCCCTGTAGATGATCTTAAGGTCCGGGCAGGTACATATGGGAGGAGGGCACCAGGTTGGGGAAGGGCTGCTCGAAACAAAAAAAGAAGTAGGTGGCTCTGTTGTTCGTCATCAATCAATCAATCAATAAATAAATTAGTGAGTAGCTGAGATTTGTTTTGTTGTTGTTGTTACATTTATATCCTGCCTTTCCTCCAAGGAGCCTAAGGCAATGTACATGATCCTCCTCTCCATTATACCCTCACAACAACCCTGTAAGGTAGGTTAGGCTGACAGTCAGTGATTGGCCCAAACTTACCCAGTGTGCTTCATGGGTTAGTCAGGACTAGAACCTGGATCTTCCAATTCCTAGTCCAACACTCTAACCACTACACCACATTGGCTCTTAGGTTGGGGTGGTGAGTGTCCATGAGCAAGGACAGCCTATGAGAGGGGAGTGCCATCTTCTTTCTGCATTCTACACTGCTGTGATAGAGGAACAAGGCTACCCTCTGGAAATTGCAGTAATTAATGTTCTCCCATGTTAACTGTTACGTTTATTCACTTGCCTGTAGCTTGCTTACTAGACCACCTTGCAGAAATGATGAGTTCTGTTTTTCTCTGCTTTTCACCATGAGCACTCTCAGCCCTGGAAAAGTGGTAGGCCCCTTTCTTGTGGGTGTGTTGGCTATCAGGAAGAGGACTAGCCATAAACTTTGGTCAGAGTAACAAAATAAATTGATCCATATTACAGGACTGTTTACATTGGCTTCCTAGCACAGAAGTACTCCAGGACAACTAAATTCTGCTAGAAGATTCTAATTCAGAACCCTTTCATCACACCATTAGAATGAGATGACACAGGCAAATTTTCTGTTCCAAAACAGAATTAAAAGAAAATTTTAAACCTATTATGGATGTAAATTGTTCTGGGTTAAAGCTTTTTATCTATAGCCCTCCTTTACCTTCCTTCACCATTATAGGAAACTTCTTCCATTTTATTTGTGCCCAAATCTGCCCACAAATAACATTTTCAGATGACTTCAAATTGAACTGCAAGCCATTAAACCCTTTCATAGTATCCTACCCAGAAAATTAAAGATACCTTTTCAGCAGTTACCATCATAAATGAGTAGTGTTATGAGCCATGAAACAGGTTTTTGGTTGACATTGTAGGTTTTAATGTAGAAGAGTAGCTCCCAACATTCCAGTTCCATCATATACCACTCTATATACAGCAACAGCATATGCTTGCATTGCTGTTAGGTTTTATTCAGGCTGTACTTTTATGTTGTAGGTTTAAGCTTTTATATTGTTTTAGGCTGTACCTTGAGATTTTAATTTTTGTGAACTTTGGCTATGGGTCACTAAAGAAATGTAATAAATAAATAAATAAATATATAACCACTTACAACTTTACAATGATTAAATGTATAGCTGTATAACACACTAAGGCCTAATCTACTCCTGCCATTTATCCCAGGGTTAGCTCATGGTCGTCCCTTTGAGTCCAAATGATGCACAGGGGATCCTGGGATCAGCTGGGGATGACCTCTCAGTTGTCCCAGGATAACCAGGACCGTGGTTACCCTGATTTTCCCCACATTCCCGGGACGACCCTGAGGACCAAGAGTGGTATGGCACAGGTTCCCGGGTCCTCCCTCCTCCCCACAAGTAGCGGAGCACTTCAAACAGGCACAGAGCTGTGCAGGGGGGGAGCTCTGAGCCTATCGGGGTGGGGGGCAGCATTTTTGTCATCCCTGGGATGGCTGTTGACATTTTCCAGCAATTAATTGTTCCATTTTTTAAAAAAAAAAAATCACTGAGGCGCTGGATCAGGGACCTGCAATTGTGCGAATGTCTCCCTGCAAAACAAACAAAACAACAACAACGCCATGCCAGGAATGTCCCTCTTCATTTCTGAGATGACGTGCTGGTGTTTAGATGCAGGGAGACGATCCTGGAAGCAGGTAAACCCAGGATCCTCCCACCACCACCGTCCCAGAAGGCCTCTAGGTGTAGATGAGGCCTAGGTCAAAATGAAATGTTCTCTCAAAAGGGCCTTTTGTAATCTTGTAAATTGAGTTACAGTTTGGGATTTTATTAAACCATGAGTGGGCAAACTCAGCCTAATTTCAAAAGCCCTCTGCATGTAATCAGTTCAAATCTCTATCAAGAACAAACTGTTCCTTTCCTGGCAGCCTACTGCATGGGAAGGAAGGAAAAAGAGAAAAGGGGATGGCAGAGAAAGAGAAATTTCTCCGCTGTGGCACCCCGGTTGTGGAATGAGCTCCCCAGAGAGGTCCGCCTGGCGCCTACACTGTACTCCTTTCGTCGCCAGCTGAAGACCTTTTTATTCACTCAGTATTTTAACACTTAATTTTAACTTAAATTTAAATTATACTGTTTTAACTCTGTATTTTAACCTTATATCAATTTTGCTGCGTGGTTTTATCCTGGTTGTGCTTTTTATATTGTATTTTGTATTTGTATTTTTAAGTTGTTGGTTGTTTTATGATGATTTTAATTTTTGTGAACCGCCCAGAGAGCTTCAGCTATTGGGCGGTATAAAAATGTAATTAATAAATAAATAAATAAATAAATAAATAAATAAATAATAAAAGAGGTGACCCACCCACTTGTGGCTCTGGCCATGCTCACCACTGGTTTTGGCCCCATCCATTGTCAACATGTGTAGTGTGATATTGGCAAGGTCCCATCACCACCAATTCCTTTCCTAATTATGCCTAACATGGAATTTGCCTTTTTCATAGCTGCACACTGAGTCAACATTTTCACTGAGCTGTCCATTACAACCCCAAGTTCCCTTTCTTGGGCTGAGATCAGACGACACACTAATCCATGGGAGGGGTGTGTGTGTGATAGTAACAGAATGTGAAACAACTGTTGATTAGCATGTTGTCCGAACTCAGCCTTGGTCAGTCACTGCTAGCTCAGATCCTATTAGTGTATGACATTAGGATTTTATTTTATTTTGCCTCAGTGAGCCTTTTAATGAGTGTGGCATATTGGATTGGTATGGTATGTGTATGATAGAGGAGAAATCTCTTAACAAGTGCTCCAGAACAGGGTGGGTGCTAACGTATGAGGGAGTGGCTGGCCAGATGTAATTAAGCAGAGAAACTGATAGAGCACAATAGAGAGTGAAGGCTCTTTTGGAGGATTAACATTGCAATCCTATATGTCTACTCAGAAGCAACCTCACTGAGTTCAATGGGATTTACTCACAGGAAACAACATACAGGTTTGCAACCTTAAAAAAAAGACACCTTAGATTTTCTTCCTTAGTGCTGTGCTGTACTTTTTCTAGCCCTGGTATAACAATAATAAATTATTTCCTGTCTCCATATAGTAATGTGAGGTTGCTAATTCCTTCCCAGTTCCTTATTCATATGGCCAAAGCTTATTTTGGGGTGCAAGAGCATATAAACTGCAATTCCTTTTTGAATTTTCCTATTGAGCTCTGTTACAAATTTGTGGTTCAAATAAGACACTTTTAAGCAACTTTAGCTGTCGGTAGCAGTGCTGTTTGGGTGAAAATTTTGCTGTTCTGAATCCCTACTTGGATTCAGTCTTTTTTGAAAAATCAGTAGGTGTGTACAGTCCTAAAGGGGAAATACACAGCTGTCAACTATTAAAATCAAAGCAATGCTTTAAAAAGCAAAATCCTATACAAGATCCTGCAATCCTGTGAGTAAGCCCCATGGAACTCAGTGGAGATTGGTGGCTCTGAGTTCAGTGGGGTGGTGCATCCACTTCTTGGCTAGCTCTAATTGAAACCCAGCACAGATTCACTATCCCATTGACATCAGAGCTACCAGCCTCCACTGATGGAACTGAGTGGGGCATACTTCGGAGTAGACACTGCAAATGGTGGATATTGCTGCAGAGGAAGAATTAGCCTTGCTGGTACAAATTGTTTTTTAAATGGTCGGACTGCCTGCATAATCTCTAAAGGTTTTGGGGATTGCTTTTGTTTTTGTTTTACTTTAAAAGGTCACCAAGTGCTGTGGGCATTGTGGGGAGAGAATAGTAGTTTGTCATTAATAAATGTTCCATGACATGAGTTTAACTGTATTTTACACAGCATATGCAATTGTAATGACTATGCTGGTAGAAAATATATACTATTTTCTCAGTCACAAAATAATGCAGCTGCATACTACGAAATTCAGATCTATTTTTCTCTACCACCCATCCCACACCCCCTACACAGTGTCAGTGTATATTTGACACATTTGCTGTGGACTTTTCCTCTTCCATGTTCAAAGTGAATGTTCTCTTGATTAACTCTACTGCCCCATCTAGAGACAAACGGTAATATTACTTACACTTTACCTTAAAAAATATTTCCACGTGTATGCCTTTCAAAAGGGTAAAGAAATCAAACATTGCAACCATGTTTCTGATATGTATAATGGATTAACATGAATCACTTCTGCACCAAAACTACAACAGGCTTAAATAACTCTTTATAAAGGATGTGATTCGTTTTCTTCTAAATCCTAAATGCAAAGCTTGGTAGCAATTTAGAAGTGGGAAGGCGGAGTGAAAGATCTTATGCAAGAGTTTGTAGAGCAGCATTCAATACTTACTCAGCAAGTTGGATGGATATTACCCTCGATTCTCCTCTCATTGGTCACTGCACTACCTTTATTACAGAGGACGAGATAAACCTATGCAGCTGGCATGTGGCCCATACAATAAGACATGAATTTATCCTATGGACTACCATACCAAAGCACCTCTCACCGCCTGAGGAGTTGTGTCAGGGAATGGTTAAAATTGCATGGTGAGCTACTGATGAAAGCATCTTATCGCTCAAGCCTACAGACAGTCAGAATCCTTCCAATGCCAGTCCTTTTCCAGCTTCATTGGCTGCCAGTCCAGGTCCGGGCCCAATTCAAAGTGTTGGTATTAACATTTAAAGCCCTAAACGGCTTGGGGCCAGGTTATCTGAAGGAACGCCTCCTCCCGTATGTACCTGCCTGGACCCTAAGGTTATCCCCAGTGGTCCTTCTTCGCAAGCCCCTGCCAAAGGAACTGAGGCAGGTGGCTACCAGGAGGAGGGCCTTCTCTGCTGTGGCACCCCGGCTGTGGAATGAGCTCCCTAAGGAGGTTCGCTTGACACCTACATTATATGCTTTTAGACACCAGGTGAAGACCTTTTTATTCTCCCAGCATTTTAACAGTCTATAAATAAATTTTAACTTGGTGTTTTAAATTTGTAATTTTGCATTGCTGCTGTTTTTATCTGGTTGAGCTTTTATATTGTATTTTATATTATGGTTTTATACTGTTTTATACTTTGAATGTTTTTAATTTTTGTGAACCGCCCAGAGAGCTCCAGCTATTGGGTGGTATAGAAATGTAATAAATAAATAAATGTCATGGAGACCAGCATCCCTGCAGTTCTGTTTAATGCAGCCCAGAAACTCATCAGTGAAAAATATATGTTTTAAATACTATTTTTTCATCTCAAAAAAATGACACCTGTGTTGACCTCACTGTATTGCTATGAAATCATTAATGGTTTCAATTATTATGGTTTAATAGAGATGATAATCATAAAATATTAGATCCAAAATTAAAATAGCAAGGAGCTGTAAACTTTCCTTCGGTGCTTTGCTATCAGGATTTGAACTAGCACAATTCATATGAATGCTAAGCCTTGCTGATTTTAAGTCTTCTTGATTTCAGCGAAGGAGAAGGAAAGAGATCCATGGGACTTATATTGTTTAATTGTGGGTTGAACTTGCCCTACCAATTTTGTGTCAAGCATGCAAATCTAATGAAAGCCAGAGCTAATTATTAGAGTTTGGGTCTATTAATGTTTCAGGCCTCTACTTGATAGGAGTTAAATATTAAACAGCTGAGAGACATGAATGCAAATTGCTTGATCCATTTAGTTAAAAAGTATAGGTGAATCTTCTCTCAATCTGCAGGACAATGGGTTGGTTCCCGATTTGATCATACTTAAGAGTAGACCCATTGAAAGCAATGAGACTTAATGACTAACTTAAGTCTCCCTAATTTCTATAGGTTTACTCTAAATGTTACTAAATGGAGAACCAACCCAATGGGTTGGGGAACCATTGTATTCAAAATAACGCCTAAGATTGGATTTTTGTTGGAAAGTATTTGTGATTAGGGCCAAACCAAATTCCCATGAGGATCAATGATTACATAAATATTTTCTCTTTTGACAAGGCAGAATTTGTACTCAAGTCAGCAGCTGTGTTAGTATGTAGTAACTCTTCCCTCTCCACAACACATACACACAAATTCCTTGGCATTGATTCACACAGCCACTTATCTATGAGGATTATCCCTCCCCCCCCCCATGCTTGGGTTAAATTTGTGGTCCAAAGCAGATACTTTTACTCTAGAGTTGGCACAGGGGCCCTAATCCTGATCCTTTTCATATTTACTTGAAAGTAAGATCTTCTTAACTCAGTGGGACTTGCTCCCAGTGGGCCTACTCCCAATTAACTTCCATAGGATTGCAACTTCCCTCTCCCACCCCACCCCCATTGGAATACTGGGATGAATCTAACATTCAACAGAGATAAATGTAAAGTCTTGCATTTAGGTATAAAAAATTCAAGACACAAGTATAGTATTGAGGAGACCTGGCTTAGCAGCAGTACATGTGAAAATAACCTAGGTGTCAGGGAGTGCAATCCTATGACCCTTAGACAGCCTCTGGGGGACATAGGATTGTTCACTTTCTTGGCTCAGAGGTCAGAGACAGGGCTCCAACCTTGGAGACAGGAAATCGTGCTCCCCTGCCCCTTGCAGAAGGTGTGAAGAGAACAACACCAGCTGCTGCTATGAGTTTGCAAATACAAGCTCATACACGGGTAAAAGGTGTGCCAGTGGGTAGAGAGGGGAGGAGACTGGGGGTGCAGGGATTTGAGCTATTCCCAGAATCGTTCTCTCCCCTCTCTGAAGCCTCCATTAGCTAAAATGAAGAGAGAGAGGTGCACTGAATAAGCCCCTGAACTGGGAGGCTTACAAATATCCAAGGTAGATCCCATAGGCCTGAGCCCATAATGAATCATATGCTGAATATGAGCCCACAGTGTGATGAAGCAGCTAAGAAAGGGAAGTATAGCGTTCAGATCACAGGAACTAATAGTTCTTCTCTATTCTATGCTAGGGTGCATTTAGAGTACTGTGTCCATTTCTAGGTGCCCCGTTTTAAAAAGGACATTGACGAGTTGTAGCAGCTGGGATGGTGAAGGGTCTGGAAACGAAGTCCTATGAGGAACGGTTGAAAGAGTTGGCTATGGTTAGCCTGGAGAAGATAAGATTAAAGGGAGAGTAGTCAGCAGTCTCCTACTATCTGAAGGCTGTTGTGCAAAGGATGGAGCAGATTTGTTCTCTGTTGCACCTGAGGGCAGGGCTAGAACCAACAGGAAGAAACTGCAGGGGGTTGGACTCAATGGCCTTATAGGCCCCTTCTGACTCTACTATTCTATGATTCTATGGAAACAGATCTTGGCTTAACATAAAGAGAAATATCCTAACTGTGTGAACTGTTCAGCAGTGGAACTGACTACCTGGGGAAGTGGTGAGTTCTCCTTCTCTGGAAATATTTAAACAGAGGCTGGATGTCCAATATCTACCCTTCAGTGCAAAGCCTGCATTAAGCAAGGGGTTGGACTAGATGGTATCTAAGGACACTTCCAACTCTATTTTTCCTTCTGCCACCTTATAAAGGAAGGAGAAAAACATTCAGGAATCTTCCACTCACGTGCACTGCACCCGCATTGATTGCACTTCCTCTCTGTATGTGTGTTTTTAAGCAGGTACGTTAATCTCTGGGCTCAGACTTCAGTGGTATGCATCTATTAACTTTCCTAACTACCTGTGCTCCGTTTTTCAGAGGAGATGTACTGGATTTCAAGTGTGCCTTTAATTACATTCTGTTCTCCCAAAGCCATTCCTCTTAACCCCAGATGCTGGTTGTGGGTCCTCAATGGTAGGGGTGTGCACGGACCCCCCGCTCCGCCCTGCGGGCGATCCGAAAATTTCAGGTCGGCCCGCTCCGCCCCGCCCATACTCCGCTCCTCTTCGCCGCGGAGCTCTGGCTCCGAATCGGAGCTCCACAGCGGAGGGGAGTGGCACCAGGTAAGGCCGGGAGAGGAGGGCGGGAGGTTTACCGGGCCCTGCCGCCGTCGCCGCCCGTGCGGCGACGGCGGCAGAGCCCGGTAAGGGACCAGGGGGGAGGGGGGCCTTACCTGCCTCCGTCCGCGGTCCGTCGGCGTCTTCAATTGAGCCCGCGGTTCAACCAGGAAGTCTGGGCCGCAGTGGCCCAGACTTCCTGGTTGAACCGCGGGCTCAATTGAAGACGCCGACGGACCGCGGACGGAGGCAGGTAAGGGAGAGGAGGGTGGAGGGGGGGGTTACCGGGCCCTGCCGCTGTTGCCGCATGGGCGACAGCGACAGTGGCAGGGCCCGGTAAATCTCACTTACCTTTCCGGCAGAGCTCCGGATCGAGGCGAAGGATCTGCCTTCACCTCGATCCTCTTCGCCACGCTCCCCCGGCCCCCCAATCCTCTTCGCCTCCGCCTTAAGGGCAGGCGAAGCCCCCCACTCCGCTTCTAATGCGCCGGTCCGATTAGAAGCGGAGCACATCCCTACTCAATGGTGATGAAGAAAAAGCACTCTGTACATGTTCAAAGATACCGATTTTTCAAAAATTGCTGTAGTTGTTCCAGGCCTCACAAGGTCTAGGCACTGAGAACTAGTTCCAGACTTTGGGATGGTGAATCTTGGCATATTGCATAAAGAATCTGCCTCCCAGGGCCCTCTCTCCACTGCCCCCTTCAGCTTAAATTCCACAAAAGTGTTCCTGAACTTTAAGAAATGAAGTTAGTCATCATCAACACATCCTCTTTATCCAGTTTGACAAGTACAACACAGCCATTGCCTCCAATTTTGTTTTCTAACATGTCAGTCTTCATTTTCTACAGTCTCTTTTCATTGTTTATACCTTCCACCGCATGTCAGTTGCCTGTCACCATACTTTCCCTGGAGATGCTTCTTTCCCTAATTGGCATTCATTTACATTTCTGAGTTCATTAACAGGTTCTATCAAGCAACAAAAGCATTGTAAGCTAATCAGCACCTTCCCCTGGGGAGAAAAAGAGTCATAGATACAATCATCCTTCCTTCCCAACCCTGAGACACAATGGATCACTCTTCTTTGAGATCAAAAATCGCAAACCAGGCCAACAATATGCAGTGTGGGCAGGCAAGGTCCCAGGGTATTTATCCTCCTCTTCTTCCACAATACTTATAGCTTGTCTGAGTGCCTATCCTTATGTAGCCAAAATGGCACCACCCATACACAAGCTGAAATTATCTGCAGGCCTGGAAGAACCCCAAGAAGAAGAGAAACATCTTTAGTGTGTGTGGGGAGACCCTTGCTCCCTTTCTGCCCATGGAAAACCCCAGATCTCTTCAGCCTCCCCTTTCCTCTGCCTTTTACATTTAGCTTTCCAGCCATGTCCATTTCCTAGTTCCCTTGCCTTAATCATAACAAGGCACTTATTGATTACATTTTTTATCCTTCCTTACCTCAAAGAAGCTCTGAGTCACACATACAGTCCTGTCCCTCTCCCCCATTTTACCCTCACAACAACCACCCTGTCAGGTAGGCTGAACTGGGAGCTAGAGACTGGCCCAAATTCATTCACTGAGCTTCATGGCTAAGTGGATATTTGACAGGTTTTACCAAGTCCTAACCACTATACCACACTGTAAGCCTTTACTTGGGAGGAGGCCTCTCGCACACACCATCGTGGTTCGTGTAAGTGAACGTTTTGGCAAGGTGGAGAGTTCAGGACAAATCACACTGAACTTTGTAACAGAACATTATTGTTCTAACAGAGTAAGCAAATGTTGAATATCTATATCTCTATATCTTAATTTGATTAAAAAGTGGACAAGCTAATAAAATAGCAACATCTACGATTTATAGCTTTGTTGAAGAATAGATATGGAAGGTGAGGGGGGCAGTTCCAAGTCATATTTGTTTTCTGGCTGGTTCCAAATAACTGTCAGTAGAAGGAAAAACTGTGTTATTAGTGCTGCTCTTGCATGAAAGCTTACTTTTTCCTTGAACTATGTCGTTTCGCCCATTAAAAAGAAAACCTGGTGAATGCCTCCATGTTTGGCCAAGTTCTAGCAGTGGAGAGCCAAATGCCTCCTGTCTTAAAATGCTCCCTCCTGGCCATGTGATCCTCTACCTGTTTCATTTGGCATACAATTCAGCAAAACAAAATTGGAAAAACAATGATCAGATACCCAGATCTTCAGAAGCAACCTCAAGAAAGATCTCCTCTTACGGGTTTGTATACACCTTACCACATGCTTGTTTCTTTGGATTTGGACTTGATGACTCATTTGCTCAAATATTCTTAGCAGTCTCCATCCTCTAATATCAGTATTGTTGTCCTTTTTCTAGAAAATTGACATTTTGTCCACTTGTGTATTTATATCCTTTGTTTGTATAGGTTTGCCTCCATACATATGTCAGAAAGTGGGGTTACTTCAATTAGCAAATGCGATGAAGTAAGGATATCAGCCATGCTAAACCTCTGGGTTTTGCTTTCGTCAATAACACTAAAAGCTTTACTTTGCTCACCAGGCAAGTATCTGTGAGGGTAAAATGGAAACAGGGCGATGATGATTGATGGTGACTTCACCCTATTGCAGCTAAGGATGCAAAGGACTGGGAAAGCAAACCAGTGACCTGGAAAACAAGCTCAGATTAAGAAATGTCAGGTCAGTAGGCAATAGCAAAGGAGCACATATAGGTATAACAAAGATACTTTTGTCACACTGGATTATGATGGTGTGGGGGAATGGGAAGATAATTTTCAGCTCCCTCCTCATTGTGATTAGGGATATGTGTCTGTGTGAGAAGGAAACGAGGCAGCCCATAAAGAGGTTTTGTTTCCCCCTACATAGCCATTTCTCATGACCTTCAGACAATTTATTCAGACAGCATGGTCAGGTATGTGAATTCAAGTATCTGAATCCTACACATGTCTAAGGAGAAAAAAATCCTACTGAGTTCAATGAGGGTTACACCCAGGTAAATGGGGTATTGAGTTGAAGCCTAAAAGAATAGCTCTCTTTTTGTGGAGTTCAGTTTTGTGGTATGCTCAGTGTGCTTGCTCTGGCCTCGCTAAACACTTAAATCACATACATAACTTTAAACAAAGGCGCAAATCCTTATGAAGAGAAACAAAATCCTAACTGATTTCTTGAATCTTGGTCATATCAGTTGGTACTGTAAATCAGCTCCCCCAATCTGGTGCCTTCCAGACATATTGGACCACAACTCCCATCATTCCCAGTCATGGCTGGTGGATACTTGGAGTTGTAGTCCAACAGATCTGGAGGGTACCAGATGCTTAGCTTTGAAAAGAAATAATATGAGCGCACAGGTTTTATTGTACATAATTGAGTGTCCAACCACATCTACAATATAATTTATAATACTAGCAAAACAGCACTGAAAATACAGCAGCCTGGAGGTGTTAATAAATCCATCTACTGAATGAATCATGTGGGCTTGGCGCTTCATAAAATGAAATCACCAGACTTAGACTTTAACGAGGACCAGTGGAGGGGGGTGGCTCTGATGTCAGTGGGGTCGTGAATCCGCTCTGGTTTTCAGTCAGCACTCTAAAGGAGATATCCAAGGTTGGACAGCATATGAGAAAGAGAACTGGCCCCATTTATTGGTGACAAAGCATAAGGAATAGGAGAATATAGTTATTCTGAAAAATTAGGCGGGTTAACTTTATTCCAGTGCTGAGATTTAGTATTTTCAAGGAAAGAGTTAATGTGAGGATAGTGAAAATCCATTACATTAAAAGAGATCAAATGTTATGATGAATATATAAATTATACAATGGGCAGAGGTGAATAAATCATTGTGTAATACCTACATTTTATTGGACCGAGTTCCTCATTAATATATTCTTCAAGGGCAGCTTTTAGTTTAATAAACATGTTTACTTATAATCTCCCATCTGTCAATTCTCAAAGTTTTACTTAATGTGTTTCTGCCTTGGAATCATTGAAACTAGTTTCACTCCAAGTTACCACTCCATTGAGATATTGACTCAGATTGGATGATCACGTTGGCTTAAACTATCACAGGCTTGTCTTGTCATGTCGTCTAAACCTGGGCGGCATCACTTGTTGAGGAGGAAACAACCCTTAAATAACCCAACAACAGTCCATTTGAGGATTGTTTCCTGCTCAAACAAGCATGCTGCCTGGGTTTGGATGACATAACAAGCCATATTCAGGCAGGTGATTAGGCAAATGGTGCTTGGCTTGTGCTGTGGTTTAAACAAGCCATGATGATTGTGCAAACCCAGCTAATGGATTACACAGTAGACATTCATTTGGTAAGACCTCCTCTTTCCCATCACTTGAAAGGCAATCATTCTCTCTATTTCCAATGTAGCCAAAATGGCACAAGATGTATACAAGAAGCCAAAATGTATACAAGAAGGGAGGTATTAGTAAGCTTGGGGGGAAACCCAAGTTTAATAGACATTATTTACTTACACACACACACACACACACACACACACACACACACACCTCTAAACCAGGACTGAGCATGCCCAGGGGCATTGGATTAGGGTGGCAACAAGCATCACCGGAAAAGAGGAAATTGCAGTCATCAAGTGCATGTGTAAACCTGCCCTTAGCAGTATATGGTACAGCAGTATATGGTAGCATGGAGTTGTGTGTTCTACCTGGGCTATTTCATTTCTCATAATTTTAAGGACTCACACCCTGAGATTTATTTATTTATTTAAAACATTTATATCCCGCCCTATATCATTAAGATCTCAGGGCAGCGTTCAGATAAAAGCATACAGTATAAAACAATAAATATGCACAGTTAAAAACAAATTAAACCATGAACCAAGTTAAAACAATATATAATTTAAAAGCAGTTAAAATTTTATTTATTTATTTATTTATTTATTTATTTATTACATTTCTATACCGCCCAATAGCCGGAGCTCTCTGGGCGGTTCACAAAACAATGTGCCAGTGCGTTTAACCATCAAAGGCTTTGTTAAAAAGCCATGTTTTCACTTGGCGTCGAAATGAAATCAGTGTTGGCGCAAATCGGGCCTCCAAGGGAAGGGCATTCCACAGTCGGGGGTGACACAACAGAGAAAGCCCTCTCCCTTGTCCCATCATAGCGTATATGTTGCGTTGGTGTAGGAGTAGCCAATGTAAAACAGTAGAATGGAGCACAGAAGAGAAGTGTGCACATCCCTTCTTTTTGCTGCTGTATAATTTACTCTGTAGGCTTTAAGGGTTAAAGTCCAGTACTACAACAGCCTTAGAAAGCTGCATGACCTCAGAACCTGAGTTGAAATCCCTAGTAGCAGAACAGGTTTTAGTAATGCATTCAAAACCCAACAGCTATGCTGATCTCTGCTGCACAATTGTTAACTCTTTGGCAATGTTTTACCTGACCTTCCAGCACTGATAAATATCAAAGGGCTGGACTCCTGTGTCATAAAACTAATTGCATTGCTATCTTATTCTTGGACGGTCCAGATTTATTTTAAGTATTTGAAGTGGGTTTATAAGCACTTATTGGACTTCACAGAAGTGCAGTCTCCTCTGGATGAAACGCAACAGCTGTTTGAGTGCATGTATTAATAAAGAATGAGAGCCAAGGGGTAGCGATTGCATAAAACCAAATCCGAATGCATCCTGCAGGAAGAGTTGATTTCCCATGAAGTCTCAACTGCATTTTTATTGCAGATGCATCTGTGTATCGAACAGTTACCTTGACCCTACAGGCTTTATGTCAAAGAGGTATGTAAAGTGGTGGGTGGGTTGGTGGGGGTGCAGAACAACTTTGTGTCAAGAGGGAATATAGTTGAGGAGCAGCAAATACACTTCTGGAACTTGCAGGGGGGAAAGCCACTTGTGAAGCGGGTGGGGTGCAATTTGGAACAGAGAAAGGCCAGGCAAGGAAAAGGTTAAACATTCTTTTGCCCCTTCTTTGCTCAATATTCCCACTCCTAAAGTAGCTTTTCATTTAAAAACAAGAACGCCTACTAGCAGTGGAACTCTGTTAATACTTGTTTGCTGTGTGAGGACCGGCATAAGTGAACGAGACGGTTGTAAGAGCATTCTGGGAGCTGCCCATCTTGGCTAACCCACTAACACCACAGTGTTAACAGCGTGCCAAAACCAAACAGCTAATGGGCCTGCTTTGCCTTGGCATCTGTTACTATTGTCCGTCTTACAGGATGGTCACGTGAGTGCTCACAAGACGGGGAGCAATAGCTTGATCTGTACATTCTTTGGGCCTGTTCTCAGAACCCTTTCTGAACTTGACTACCACAATTTGGTTTTGAGCCGTGTGTGTGCTGACTTTCAGATGTTAGGGCATCCTGACCTAAGTCGACTTGTGCTGAATTATATGAAGTAGAGGCAGGGCAATTTAAAACACACAGTTGCAGGGAAGGGGAAGCTAAAACCCACTCATGCCAAAAACAGTTGGGAAGACACTGGGGCCTGAGCATGGCCAGAGGGGTGTTTCAGCTCTCCTCTCCTCTTCTCCCATGCTGCACCCTCCCATTTTTGTATGAAATTCAGCAAAGATCAGTCTTACATACAGCTCTGCAATCACCTTATCTAGTCTGACCCTTGGTTGTGTTGCCACACACAGACCTGAATGATACGATGTGCTACCATGTTTAGACGTCCATGTGGGTCATCTCCAGTTCAGAACTGGGGGCGGGGAGCTCATAATGACAATCCTAAGTGTCTGCTCCCTCCGCCATTTCCCAGTGCCATTTCCCAGTGCCATCATAAATTCCACCAGCTCAGCTGCTCCCTTGCCCTAAAAATCACCTGGTGGTAAATATGACACTTCCATCCATCCGTGGTGTCTTGAACACTGTAATCCCACTGTCTTTGGTGCCCAAAATCCTGGAAAATTTATCTCAGAAACAGGTACCTCAGAAGCAGGTACCCTGGGAAGGGCCATAGCTCAGAGCACCTGATTCACATGCAGACCTGGTTCAATCCGTGGTGTCTCCAGGTAGGCCAAAGAAAGAATCTGGCCTGAAACGCAGGAGAGCCGCTGCCAGTCAGTGTTTGCCAATACTGGGCTTGATGAACCCATGGTCTGACATGGGCTAGATCTACACAAGCAGGATATGACACTTTGAAAACGGTTCAAAAATGGTATATGGAGTGTCCTGGGCCCCAGCTGTTGTCACTACTGTTATAAACCATTTTAAAGCGGTAGTGTAGATCCTGCCTCAGTATAAGGCAGCTTCTGATATTCCTATGATAATGACATGCCCCAGGGCCACAGTGTGAACAGAGTGCTAGACTAGATGGATCCTTGGTCTGATCCAGCAGAGCTCTTCTTATGCCCCTCACATCTGGATTAGTGTCATGAGGAGTCTGGGGAATGTAATTTCAACCCTGGGGAATGTAATTTCTAGGAATTTTAATGTCTATATTAACAAATCAGGAATCTTAGAATGAGGTTTGCACAATGCTCCCTGCCCCATGTGAAGGTGAAAGGAGCCACAGATGTTTTGGACTTGACCTCCCAGCATTCCTGACCTTTGACCATGCTAACAGGGGCTGTTGTGAGTTGAAAACCAAAACATCTGGAGCGGACCAAGTTGGGAAAGGCTGGGGTAGCCCCATTCCTGCTGCTATGTGCCACATGGCCATGCGCTAAGCTGTCATGGAAATGCTTCCCTATTGCCCACATGATCAGCCAATGTAGGAAAGGGCTCTACACATGTACTGATGTGCGCATGAAGACCTTCTTCATGCACCAGCTGAGGTGGAATCCCTTCTAACTCTGTGGTTATCATTCTTCTCTCTTGTCCACAGTTGGCTGACTACGGGTAAGTAAGGAGGAGGAAACAGGTGACATAAACACTGTTGACTCCTCATTCTGAGGACAAGGGCAATGAGCAGGAGGCCAACAGAGCAGAGCCTGCATCCTTCCCTGGTGAAGGGAAGAGGAAGATGGGGCAGTTGGGGTGGGGGCTGCTCCCCATTTTAAATGCTCCTGGGGTTTGTCCATGCACAGTCTGCAACATCATACTGGCTTTTGCTTTCATTCTTTGCAGCAGCGAAGAAAGCTAGCAGTGGATTCATTTAAATCCAAAATCAAGGACGGAAGAACACCTTTTGGATTAAAAACCTGTCTTGTTAAGGCACAATATTTAAAGATTTATTTCCTAAGCATAAATTGAGTACACAAGGAAATATGATTTACAATCCTAGCAACAGCAAGGCCGATAAATGGATTTTTTTCTTTTTTCTTAAGAACAAGAAAACATGATAATGGTATTCAAAAAATTCCTACCATGTTTTCCTTTGATGTTGGTTGTTTTCTGTAGGTTTTCCTTACATGAAAGATACTCAATCTCTCTGCTTCTGAATGAAAGATTTCCACTTACTTGAGACTAAAAGCTCCATCAGATGAGTGTTTTATTGCAAGCTTGTTGCTGGGCACTCATGGATTCTTGCGGATCCCTCTCACAACGTTGTCTGCCAGATGTTTTGGACTTCAGCTTCCAGAAGCCCCTGACAGTATGGCCAATGGTCAGGAATGCTGGGAACTGAAGTCCAAAACATCTGGCAATCTACTTTCTGGCACCCTTGCCATAGGCTACTCTTGTTGATTGCTGATCTCCAATGAGACAGCTTGATCTGACCGAATTAAAAATGCAGCTTTTCCTAACGTGGTGCCCTCCAGATGTTTTGGGACTACAACTGTCATAATATTTTATTAATGCCCATGCTGGCCAGGACTGATGGGAGTTGTAGTCTGGAGGGCACTGGGTTAGGGAAGGCCACTTTACTGTGTTTAGTTGTAGGCAGGCATAGAGCCAATGAGAAGCAGGAAGGGATTCATTGTGCCTGGCCAGCTTCCTCACTAACTCTCCAGTCTTTTTGTTACTTGGCTTCTTCTTTCGACCACTACCAAGGCTAAGCCATAGGCTACTGTTAGAGGTGAGTCAGGAGCTAGGAATCAAGAGACAAATAGGTGAGCCAAGGTGTTAAGACCTGAGGATTGCTCAGACAAACACTAAAGCCAGACTTTAGTACTTAAAGCTCCATCTGACGAGTGTTTTATTGCACGCTTGTTACTGGGTACTCACGGAATTTGTTCAGGTCCCTCGCATGACATCGTCTGCCTCCCGCATACCTTCCACCCCCTCTGGCCTTCCTTTCGCAACAAAAAAAAAAAAACCCTGGTTAAGTCCAATGTATTTTTAAACACGGAATTGCTGCTCTCTCCTGATGTGTGCAGGAGAAGCAGCGTCATTAGAATAGGGGACTCAATGGCCCTCATGCTCATTGTGTACTTTCTCTTTTGAAAGAGGAAGTAACTGAGGAATGAAAACACAGGTGGAGAAGCAACAGTAGTGAACGTATGTGTGTGTGTGTCCATGTCCCCGGGTGTGATGGAGCTTTTAGGCAAATCTCAGTTCAAAGTGGAAGTTTTTTAGGGTGCAATCCTATGCATGTTTATACAGAAAAAAAATCCTAGAACTCCCAGCATCCATCAGCCATGGCTGGCTGGGGAGTGCTGGGAGGTGTAGGACCTTTTCCCCATCTAAACATGCATAGGATTGTGCCCTTTTAGGCTTTATGTAGCCCTGATAGATGAGTCTATTCCAGGGATGGAAAATACCTCTTTGCTAGGAAGATGTTTCAAGGTGCAGTTCTGATAGTTCACCGAACCAAAAGTATGTGGTTCAAGTGTTGGCAGCTCCCGACAACCATCTTGAACATACATTTTTAATTAGTCAAAATGGATGTGTCTGTAAGTTTATGAATAGCTGTAAACATATTACATGTAACAGTATTATTACAGTAACCCAGAGATCTTTATTGTACCTCTCTTTGGGCTGTACCTAAAGCAGGTGTTTCTAATGCCCCACCTTAGCATCATGTGACTGAGTTCTGGAAATGGCAAAGTCTCATCCATTTTCCTTATAGTGGCCACTTATGAATCACCAAAAAGAGGACGTGGATTTTCATCCATTTTCCATATGCTAATTTACACAAAAATGCAAATTTAGAAATCATTATTATAATAGAAATAGAAATGCAGTGCATCTCACCATAGTATGGAAAACTATGACCAGATGACCTGGTTGGTCTGCTGTCCAGTTGCTGTTGATGGACAACTTCAAAGTCCCTGGATTCCTTTCGCAGGATTCTTTATCTGCATTGCAGACCTGGACAGGGCAACCATTCAAACAGAGGATGCCTTCCAATAATGAACTGTCTTCTGACAGCCCTTCAAATTGAGGACTCTCCTCTATAAAAGAGGACACATGGATACCTTTCCATGGACTGAGTTGTTGAGTAGTAGGAGTTTGCAAAGGCAATCACAGAAGAAGAAGGGGGTGGTTATTTTAAACAATGTAAGGCGATACAGGAGATTTCTCACAATCAGGAACCATGATGAGAGATGAAGAAAGAAGAGGGAGAAGGAAAATTGGCACTGCTTTGTTCACAGTGCTTGAAGATGGTACTGGTAACACATTAACAATGATCTTGCTTTCCAATGAGCAGAGCAATTTCAATGAGCCTTTCGACATCAACATTCACTCCAATAGCCTCTGCGATTTTCATTGCAGAAGTTCCAGACTGTAGTGAAGTAAGATGCACTGTTATCCAGTAAGTGGCAGCAAATCACTACAAAGCAAGTTCACATATGCTCCCAAGGAACTTCGACTTTTGCTCTGCAAGGAAGATAAAGGCAAAGGAGATGGAGCTCGAAGGAAAGTAGTATCAGGTAAACTGGCACTAAGACCATGCAGCTAGGGTCAAGAAATAGGGCGGGCTCAGTCGTAGAGTGATACATTTTGAAGTGCAAGTGCTCAGCATGACAGTCCCCATTGCCATGCCCTCTAAGAGTCCAAAAATTCAGGCAACCATGTTGATCCATATCAACAAACCACTTCTAGCTGTTTTCATCTCCTCCAGGAGCAGGTATTTTGCCCATTGAAATCTATGCAACCCTACAATAGTTCATTGCAGTAGGACTAGCTCACAGCAATATATTTATGTTGGGAAAATATTATTATTATTATTATTATTATTATTATTATTATTATTATTATTGCACCATCAGTCCATTTCCCCTCATCTATACCAAGTCATCTTGTCTGCCTCCTGAGGAATCTGTATAACGAACAAGTAGCAACGGTAAGAACAGACCACGGAACAACAGACTGGTTTAAGATTGGGAAAGGAGTAAGGCAGGGCTGTATACTCCCACCTTATCTATTCAACTTGTATGCAGAACACATCATGCGACGTGCTGGGCTTGACGAATCCAAGGCTGGAGTTAAAATTGCAGGAAGAAACATTAACAACCTCAGATATGCAGATGACACCACATTGATGGCTGAAAGTGAGGAGAAGCTGAGGAGCCTTATGACAAAGGTGAAAGAAAGTGCAAAAGCTGGGTTGCAGTTAAACCTCAAAAAAACCAAGATTATGGCAACTAGCTTGATTGATAACTGGCAAATAGAGGGAGAAAACATGGAGGCAGTGACAGACTTTGTATTTCTGGGCGCAAAGATTACTGCAGACGCTGACTGCAGCCAGGAAATCAGAAGACGTTTACTTCTTGGGAGGAGAGCAATGACAAATCTTGATAAAATAGTTAAGAGCAGAGGCACCACACTGACAACAAAGGTCCGCATAGTTAAAGCAATGGTATTCCCCGTAGTAACCTATGGCTGCGAGAGCTGGACCATAAGGAAGGCTGAGCGAAGGAAGATAGATGCTTTTGCACTGTGGTGTTGGAGGAAAATTCTGAGAGTGCCGTGGACTGCAAGAAGATCAAACCAGTCCATACTCCAGGAAATAAAGCCAGACTGCTCACTTGAGGGAATGGTATTAAAGGCAAAACTGAAGTACTTTGGCCATATAATGAGAAGACAGGATACCCTGGAGAAGAGGCTGATGCTAGGGAAAGTGGAAGGCAAAAGGAAGAGGGGCCGACCAAGGGCAAGATGGATGGATGATATTCTGGAGGTGACAGACTTGACCTTGGGGGAGCTGGGGGTGGCGACAGCCGACAGAAAGCTCTGGCGTGGGCTGGTCCATGAAGTCACGAAGAGTCGGAAACGACTGAACGAATAAACAACAAAACTCTGAGAACTGCAGCTAAGCCCAGAGGGAACAGGGAATTCTGAGTAGGGGGTGATGGATGACATCAGTGTGAGCCCAGACTCCATGACACCACTAGACAGGTTAGTGAAATCTGATCTCTGTAAGAACTTTTGATAGGATTGAGACAGAGGTGAAAAATCATCTTGACAACTATAGCTCCATCCCTCCTTTAGTCATGCCAATTTAGTACAATCCTTTAGGGATAAGTATTCATATCAGAAATAAAACGAGAAATTCAATCAAAGCCCATTCAGTTCAATTCTCCTTCATTCCAAAACAAATGCATTGAAGTGTGACTGGGGCTCCCATTCATACCCACCTGTACTCATTTGGCGTGGGGTAGGGGCTTACTTGTCTCCAATGACAGGAGTGGCTGCCTTCGTTCTTCCAGATGCCCTGGATATCATGCCATTTCAGAGCATTGTGGGCAAAATATACCCCCACTGCAAAGATGGTGGCTGCCAGCAAGGTCCACCATGTTTTTAGAGTAGCAACCATTTCGCCACAACAGCCCAGCAATTCAAGAGATAGGAGTCTTCCATTGTCATACAGGCCTGGTTTGCACATAACGACAACTGAGAGAATGGGTTGAGTATAGATAGTTGTTGAATTGTGGGTTGTTGTGTGAGAACCCTGCACTATGGTTTAACTATGGCTTGTTAACCATTTCCGGACTACCCGATAGCCAAAACAGTTCACAAAAATTAAAACCCCAAATACAACATAATAAAATATAATGTGGTGTAGTGGCTAAAGAGTTAGACTGGGAGTCGGGAGATCCAGGTTCTAGTCCCCACTCGGCCATGGAATCCCACTGGGTGGCTTTGGGCCAGGCACAAAGTCTTAGCCCAACCTACCTCACAGGGTTGTTGTTGTGAGGATAAAATGGAGTGGAGGAGGATTATGTATGTCACCTTGGGTTCCTTGGAGGAAAAAAGGCGGGATATAAATGTAATGTAATAAATAAAATAAAAGCATAATATAATTTTTTAAACATACCATTTGAAAAAACTTTTATTTTGGATCTGTTGAACACCACAACATCTCTTTAATAAGGAATTATCTAATTCAGGTAATTGCTGGCAGTGCAATACAGGTAATGCTTCTTTTAAACATGTTTTGACAATGTGAAATAGTTGGGTTTTTTGGCTGAGGGAGGCTATTACAAAGGAAAGATTATTGAAACAGTCTTTTATATCTACTGATGTACACCCTCTTAAATTATTTACCTGCTTCATGGAAATTGACAAATGGTCACTGTCAATGGATGTGCCTTTTTGACAGCTAAAGGACTAATATTACAGCACTGGAAGGATAAACGTTCACCTCCTATAATGCAATGGATTGAGGACCTAACAATATTTTCAATATTTGAATGGGTGGCATATACTGTAGATACTACCTTCAAATGGATACTTATTTGGATATTTGGGCTGCTTTTGTTGAAACCTCTGTATAATTTTTTAGGACGTTGTATGCATTATCATAAGGGTTTCCAGTCTCCAGGCCTTCAAGCTCAGAGCTGAATTTCTGCCAAAATTAGATGGACTGATTTCAGTTGGGTTGCAGTGAGAGCTTTTCACTCCCCCCCTCCCCTCCTGGAAGCCTAGGTAGTTATCCAGCCCGACAGTGATTGGCTAAGGAAGCTTACCTGAAGGGGCTGACTGGCTAGGGGGTGGGGAATAAAGCTAATCAGGCTACTGTAGCCATTTTGTCTTCACTCGGGTCTTTAGTTTGGTCTTCGTAACTGGCCCCACCTGTACGGAGCAGTGATGGTGACCGGTGAGGATGGCACTAGACTTGATATCCAATGTCAGTATTCAAATTCTGCTCACAGTGCATATCCACTTTGGGTATACATTTTTTTAGAGTGTACAAATAGAATTGGACGTTGTTGTTATTTCAATGTATGTTTTTTTAATAGAGTTACGTGAAGCAAATTAGTATTAGGGACTATGAGTACAGAAGCAGTGCTCACACTGGCGTGATCATTATTTTACTTTAAAAATTAACCTGCACACTGTAGCTTCCTCCCTAATTAGCCAAAGCCAATCATACTACACCAGAGGTGCTCTCCCCTGGAGAGAAACCCAGTCTTCTACAGAACAAACCTTCATGGGAGGCTCCAGGATACACAGCACCAGAGGAGTAGTAACAAATTCCAGAGGGGACACCATCTTCATCTGTTGTAGAAAAATAAACGTGTCCTATGTCGCAAATTCATAAGCAGGAGGAGGTGGGGACGTTCTTACAAAGCAAGGCCAGGGCACCAAGCAATGCAAGAGACAGCAATGCAGGATAAAGGGGAGGGGAGCTGGATCACCCCATTGGTTCTGCAGAAAGAACAGTTCCATTGGACCACATCTCTCCCTGAACTGTCTCTATTCCAGCTGATTATCATCAGAATTACTATTTAACTTGGAGAATTGGTGTCTAATTGGTGCTGGTCTTCCTCGTCCTTCCTCATCTCTTTTTCCTTTTGCATCACGTCTTTTAGATTAGCCTGTAGGCAGGGACTAATTTGTTTTTACTGACTGGATATAAGGTGCCTTGGGAGCCCTATTGGCAAAAGAGCAGGGTAAAACAAACAAACAAACGTGCTCCATTACTATGACTCAAATGCAAAGAAGCAAACAGGCGAAAAGGGTACAAGCGCCAATCAGTGCAATCTAACTCCCAGCTGGTAATGAATTGGCAAAACAAGACAGTTTCATGAATTGCTTTCTGTTGGGATCTACAGTCTCTATTAAGTCCAGGTAGGATACTGTAGTAGCCTAAGGGTTAATTTCCTGCTTTGCAAGAGATGTAGCAGGCTGTGGGATGGTGAATCTGCTCCAAGTTTCAATCAGAACCAGTCAACTCTAAAGCAGGTATCCGAGGTGCAAAGCCTCACTGGCATTAGGGCCACTAGCCTCCACTGGGTGGCTTTGTTCATGGTTAAAAGTAAGTTCCTAGTAGAAGGCACTGACCTGGTTTGGACAATCTAAACAGCCCACCATGGCTTATTTTATGTAGGTTTAATTTGTTTAAATCATGCTGTGCTGCGGTGTGTGCTTGCGTATGCCAGCCATGTCTTGTCATGTGAACCGGGGTGGCTAGGGTTGTGCCAGTGGAGGCTGGTGGCTCCAATGTCAGTGGAGCGGTGAACTCACTCCAAGGCCTTAGCTAGACCTACCTGTTATTGTGTGACGGGGGGTGAAGATCTCGCGATGTTTTTATCACAAGATCCCCCCTCTGTTTACACATGGCACGTGATGACCTCAGAGGGAGAGGTGTTGCGCCCACCATTTAAAAAAAAATCTTGAAGGAGAACATGTGCACGCGCGCTCGTGCATAAAAGGTAAGCTTTTTTTTTTTTAACTTATTTTGCCCACTCCCACCCCACCCCACCCCCAATGGGCGCAGTGCTCCTGAGGAGCTCTGTGTTCCATGTGTGGGTCCCGGCTCCTCGTGAGGAACAGTGAGGAGCTGGGACAAACCGCGGTGCCTGGCCACATGTTCCATGGTCTTGGGGGCAGCCCGAGACTGCGGAAAAACCGGGCCTAAAGGGTAGGGCAAGATCCTGGGGCAAGAGAGGGATCATCCCTCCCTGATCCCGGGATCACCCCTCCCTGATCCCGGGATCACCCCTCCCTGATCCCGGGATCACCCCTCCCTGATCCCGGGATCACCCCTCCCTGATCCCGGGATCACCCCTCCCTGATCCCGGGATCCCAGGTGCGTCATGTGGATGCACAGGGACGATCCCAGGGATCGCCCCGGGCTTTCTCCCCATCTAGCTATGGCCCGGGTTTCAGTCAGAACTCTAAAGGACCTCTCCCAGGTGTAAGAGTTGCTTTAGAGCTCTGACTGAATCCTGGAGCAGATTTACTGCTTCCTGCCATCGGAGCCATCAGCCTCCACTGGGTTATGCTACAGTTAGACCCATGGTCTGTTGTTGAGCTATGCAAGGGTTGTTTAACCCTCGCACAGGTTCACACGATGCAACAAGCTGCAGCCGGGCACTGAACATTCTAAATAGCCACCAGCACACACTGTAGCCTACCATGGCTAAAATAAGCCAACCTTCTGCCTTGCTTGTTCTCTGCATCTTCCTGGTAAGCTAGGCCCAGCCCACAACAGAATGTGTTCAACCTGGATATGGATTCCAACTCTTCATCTTCATGCTGGAGTCTCCCTTTCAAACTTTTTATTTTTGGATGAAGCATGACAACTTTAAAGTCTGCTACTGAATGTCCTGCAGAACAGAAATGCTCCCTGCCTCTTGACTAGCCAGGTGCCCTTTTGCAGAGGACAGTTTAAAGAGCTGTCCTGTCCATTTCCAGTTTAAACTTAAAAAATAAATAAATCATAAGAACTGTTGCTCATCAACAGTGAGAACCTGGGCCAGATCTACACAAAGCAGACTATAACACTTTAAAAGCGGTTTGAAAACAGTATAGGGAATGCGTCCTGGGTTGTCAATGCCATTACAAAGCAGTAGTGTAGAACCTACCTTGAACAGTGGACTGAACACTATGGCAAAATGTACTGTATTTCTATTTAAATTATGATTTCTAAATTGGCATCTCTATATAAGTAAGCATATGCACATGTTATGCAAATTACTATCCTTATTTGTGTCCCTTTTTTTGGTGATGCATTTCCTCTTTTGGGGTGATTCGTAAATGGTCACCCTAATATGTGAATTGTGCTACTATTGTTTCTAGAAGGCAGGCTGCAATTATAGGACTCCAGCAGAGGGAGCAAAAGAGACCATTCTTGAGGAACTGGAGATGATAAACAAATTGCCGCAGTCCACTAATCTGCCCGTTCTGCAAGAAGGGCCTACGCTGCAGGGTTTCCTGGGGTGTTCTGTAAGTGTTACCGTTCTGTAAATAAATCAGGGAGGATTTTCTTGGCTCCAGCTATTGAAGCGGCTTCAATAATTTCTTCATTATGAGCGGCTATTTTTTAAAATGTACAAGTCAAGCGGGCACCATATGTACAGAGTTATTGATGTGAGTTGCTTACTATTTTATCTTATAGCTCAAAGGAGATGGCAGGCTAGCACTTCACATGGGTGCAACCCTCTGCCCAGTCTAGTTAGGGTTAAGGAAAACGCATTTACAGTGTATTCACTGCATTGCAAACTGGGCCCTCTACAAAGTGGGCTAGACAAGTGTAGAATTAAGGATCAATGTTCCCAAACTGCCTAAATTAGAGTTTATTGTTTATCATATTTGTTGATATTTAGTGACAGGATCGTCATTGGCATGGGAGCCAGTGGGGTATAATGGTTACGGTGTCACAGTAGGAGTAGGGAGAACTGGATTCAAATCTCTACTCAGCCATGAAGCTCACTGGGAAACCTCTGGTTATCTCTTAAGCCTACAGGGCTGTTGCAAGCATAAAATGTGTGGGGAAGAAAAGGACCATGTATACCACCTTGAGCTCCTTACAACAAGGATGGGATATCAAAGCAATAACAAAATACAAATGATAATCTATTTCGGGGTAGGCAACCTGGTGCTCTGGAGCGGTTTTGGACTACGACTCCCAGAACTGCCAGCCAGCATGCGCTTTGGGGTTGTGGGGCCCCAAGCGGCCTGCCCCTGCCCTATTGTCAGTACTGATGTCATAGGAACGTAAGAAGCCATCTTTAGGGATGTATGGATGTTTTAAAATCCGTTCTATCTGTGTTTGGGAGGTTGTCATGTGTCTTTCATTCTGTTGTCAGCTCATTGACAGAATTGGATATCCCCCCCCCCCAATTTCCTGTCAAATGTACAAATCTCCCCCCAGTGTTCATTTTTATGCTTTAGCCTATGGGGAAAATGCACACTTTTGGCCAGTATTTTTTATTTTACGTATTTCTCTATGACTAAATATACATAAAATTTCAGAAAGCAAAATAAATAAATAAATAAATAAAACAAATGGTCCACAGAATCTGTGCAACTCGGGAAAAGATGGTTTGCTGTGGAATCCTTGGGTCAGATTAATAGAAATTTGAACTCATTTAATTCCATTGCGGATCTCTCCCACAGCTGCTTTAGTCTGAATCAGACTGTGCTTCATTTTGCTCAGTATCGTCTGCACCAGGAATGGGGAACTTGTAGCCCCCCCCGATATTGTTGGACTGCATTTCCTATCAGCCCCAGCCAGCATGGCTAACAGTCAAGCTTACAGTTGTTGTAATCCACAACATCTGTAGGGTCACTGGTTCCCCACTCACTGGCAGCATTTCTTCAGAGTTTCAGAGAGGAATCTTGCTGAACCCTAACCTGGAGAAGACAGGGATTCAATCTTTTCCTTGCAAAAGCAGATGCACTTCCACGGAGCTACAGCCCTTCCCTGTGCTGCCTCTCAATGCGATGCTGTAAACCTGAGCATGATTTTATTCCCCTTGTTAGGATATGCAGATTGCACATATTACAAAGACTTTTATTTATTATTACATTTCCATCCCATCTTTTCCCCCCTCTTGCAAGGAACCCAAGGTCCTCCTCTTCTACATTTTCGAAGTACAGCAACCCTGTGAGGTAGTGTAGGTTGAGAGTAAGTGACTGGCCCAAAGTCACTCAGTGAGCTTCATGGCCAAGTGGGGACTAGAAACTGTACCTTCCCAGTTTCAGTCCAATACTTAAACTGCTACAGCACACTGGCTCTCTTTTAATGGTCTTTTTTATTGATAAGTGTTTTCCTTTTTTTTAAATAATTTTTAGATCAATTATGACCTACTTCTATTTTTTCAGGAACCATTGTATTTTCCGAAGAGCACTCTGGAGACCAGAAAAAATATTTTGGTTCACAGTATATCCCTTTGCAATTATCTAGTTCTATAAGTTCCATGAGTAGTAAGCTTCCATCTAATCAGAAGCACTTCCCAAATACAGCATAAAAATATGTACATTTCCATAATACATACAAGTTACAAACAAAAGCCCAAAGAGGTGTAATGTTAAAGTATGAAGTATCTGTATTTTTGGAAGCACAGCTATTTCCCTAAAACATTACAGATGTTTTACCGCTCCTTGCTTCAACTTGGGAAGGCCACCATGAACCAATTAAAATGGATTTGGAAGAGGTAGACCTAGCTCTTAGACCACTAGTTGGCCATCACTGTTTTATATCGAGGACCTCAACAAAATGAGTTCAGTCAGAATACAACAAAATACAGATTATAGCAGGGGTTCAGAACCTCAGCTCCATGGGCCAAATCTGTCCCTTGGGGCCCCCAATCCAGTTCTCCAGAAAACCATGACCCTTTCCATCTGACTGATGATTGGTAGTTTCCTAGCATCTGTACATTTCCCCCCTCCTTTCTGGAAGGTTGAAATTATTCTCCTAAGGCTTAATTATGGGCTATAAGAGCTTGAGGCTAAAATACGCTGGTATGTTTGGCCTGTGCCATTGCCTTCGACCCCACCCCATTTTGCCTCTGACCCTGACCACCACTGGAATATCGCCCCACTCCCCTGCCAAGACCACAAGGGCTTGTCTGAAATTGAACTCAGCCCTTGTGTGCTGCAAGAGATTAACACCCCTAGATTACGAGTTATGTATTTGTCTGTGAAGGAGAGCAGATAGACTGTGCTGAGCAGAGGACAAATGGTTGATGTAGTTGGGAAAGGGTAGTTTTCGTTTGGTATTATTATGCACAAATTCTAAATGACAAAGAGCCTTGGTGCCAGGAAGATGCTTCTTATCTACTTCAATGCTGTGAGTCATCCCAGAGGCCAAAAGAGGTGTGAGACAAAGGTAATAGGCCAGGAAGGAGGGCGAGATGAAACAGGAGAAAAAGTATATAGTTGGGGACCCGCCCCAAACTCCTTGTCTTGTCTTTGCCCAAGGATGTGGAGAAAACCATCGTGGTGATAGGGGAATGCCTTGCTTATGAGGGCGTTCCCCCCTTCAGTTAAAATTTTTTGATTTATCTGTTATTGGGTTTTTATGGTATGCATGTTTCAAGTTACTTTTAGTTATTCTTCCCATGTATCTACTCTACCTTTAGTCTTAATAAAGTCTTCTACCTCACAATTTGTGAGCTCTTTTTGTCTTGGCTTGGGTCCGTGCTAAATCCGGTGGTACAGGTCACAGAAAGACTTGCTCAACCTTTACAGTCTTTATCAAGAACTATACCATAAATGGCACCTTTGACAGTAATGCAGTTGTTCATGAATGTATATGTGGAGGTGGGGAGAGGGGGAATGAATGTTTGGTCCCCATATAAATTACAACTCTGGTATTTTCCTTCATATGCTGCAATATATTTTTGTTTGAAAGTGAGCTCAATTATAAAAAATTAGCATGGCAAAAGTTTGGCACTATAGGAGCATTTGTTGTTTTTGGCTGAAATCTTTAGGAAAGAAGTAACAGATGGCGTTATTACAGAAGTTTATAGTGTAAATTTCTTTCATAAACACATTAACTACAGGTAGTTAGGGCACTTTATCAGATCTGGTTGCTCAGATAACACTCTCGATCCTCCCAGAGTGCAGGACACGGAATAACGGGCTCAAGTTAAAGGAAGCCAGATTCCAGCTGGACATCAGGAAAAACTTTCTGACTGTTAGAGCAGTACGACAATGGAATCAGTTGCCTGGTGAGGTTGTGGCCTCTCCCACACTAGAGGCCTTCAAGAGGCAGCTGGACAACCATCTGTCAGGGATGCTTTAGGGTGGATTCCTGCATTGAACAGGGGGTTGGACTCGATGGCCTTGTAGGCCCCTTCCAACTCTGCTATTCTATGATTCTAAGTGCACAAGTGATCTTAAATCAAATAAAGACAAATTATAATTATTGCAGGAAACAACTGGGATGTTGCCCGCAGTGTTTGAACTGCTTAGCACAGAGGCAGGAAATTCAGGTTGATATTAACTTCCAGAGGAAAGTCTGAGTTTTGATGCAGACATGTATGTTTGTGTATGCGCACAGGAGTGTACTGGCCTTGATGTTAGGAAATGCCAATCGGTGTCCTGACTTACAGAGAACAGTACTCTATTTGAAGACATCTTTAACTTCTGGGAAACGAAACAAATTTTAGGTGGGGGTCGAAAGGTATACAACAAACATACCAATAATCCTCTTGACAGTGAGATTTAAAAATTACCTGGATTTGGCTGTGTTAAAAAAAACCTGGTCAGATGGCAGCCCTATTTGAGGCCTGGGAGGAATTTTGTCTATGTAGGAATGGCAGGAAGGAAGCCCAGCTGTGGGAAGCACATGAATAATTAACCAAATAGCAAGGAGTTCTTCTTTCCTGTCTGCATCTCTCTGAAGATTGGAGCTTATGTGAACAAGAAGTGATTGGCTTGAAACTGGTAGCCTTGCCTTACTGTGTGCAATGACGTTAGTGGCTGCACCGCAAACTATCACCTGTAAAACAGAAACAAGGAATCCTGCTCATTACAAGAGGTGCAGAGCCATCTACCCATTTTCTAGTGACCCTAAAATAGCCCTTCCCCCTACTTTCTATTTCAACAGCCACCACTGTCATCACAGCTCAATTAATTAGGCAGGATTCCAGCTGTGAAATGAGGGCACAGCTGGCACTCTTACCTGCAGCTCTTGGTCCTAGTCCATTTTCTCTTACATGCTTTCTAATTGCTTTGATCCAATCCTATGCACACAAAGGAGTGAGTCCCAATCCTATGCACACAAATTTTGGACTCAATACGCTTAGAGTCATGCTGCATGTCTTCTTTTCAATGTCACTGAAGTTACTGCTATCACTGCAGGGATAATCTGTTGTGGTCAAAGGTGTTTTTGCCCAGATCACTTCCATGCAGCTTTAGACTCATGTGTAAGCTTGCAGACTAAGCGTGCAATCCTATGCGTATTTAGACATGAAAAAGTCCTACAGCTCCCAGCAGTCTCCAGTCAGGCTACAAAGCTATGACACACCTGGGAGTAAGCCTCATTCAATTCAATGAGGCTTACTTCTGAGTAGACATGCACTATGGATGATTAATAAGATAAAATATACATTGCTTTGTAAGGTAACATTAATGACTTTTGAGGTCCTGGAAACCAAAGGCCAATGAAACTCTTTGAACAATTATTTGAGATGAACAGTATTCAACCTACCAAGAAATAAAGAAAGTCATTGATAAATCAGGGAATGCAGCAGTAAGAGTCCTTTAAGCAATTATATTGCTTGCTGTGAAGCTATGATTTCCCCAAGGGTATGGGTGGTTCTTTTATTACAAGTGACCTGCGGCTCTGTTGATCCAAGTATTATCTTCTTCATAACACTTGAGTTCTAAAAGTATACATCAAAGCTTTGGAAATGTATCTGCACATTTATCATACACAAGATCACCACAACAGTTTTCGACAAACCAGTAATGAAAGACTAAGAATTCTCAGTCAAGGTTAATACAGTATTACTAACTGGTGCCATTCATAGCCAAGATCTTAGTTTTATCCTAGTTGTGCTTTTTATACTGTATTTTGTATTTGTGTTTTTAGACTATTGGTTGTTTTATTATGGTTTTAATTTCTATGAACCGCCCAGAGAGCTTCGGCTATTGAGCAGTATAAAAATGAAATAAATAAATAAATACTAAATGCCAGTATACCTTCCGTTCTCTGCAATTGCTTCCTTCTACTTTCATCCACCCTTAAAGAAATGCCAACAGTACTCTCCTAAAATGAAACTGTGGCCAAAGTGCCACTTTGGAATTCATTCATTAATTCTGTATGAATACGTAGCAGTTAAATCAATCCGCTTCGTAAGAAGCTCAGACTCTGAAGCGGTGTGCCAAACAGGTAAAGTAAACGAGTCAATGAAAATACTTCAAACATGAGTTGGCAACACTCTGAATAAAGGCACTGTGAGCTGATTATTTGATAGCATTAGCTATATTGAGCTTCAGCACAAGAGGCTTTAGCCAGTGTTAACTACAGTCTTTCATCTGATGAAGTCAGCTCTCGTCAACAAAAGCTTATCCTGTAATACATTTGTTAGTCTTTAAGTTGCCACAAGACATTTTTCTGTTTTTGCTGCAACACAGATGAACACGACTACCCCTCAGGAAATTGTCTTGTATGTATGACTCAGTTAAGTTTTTATTCCTCCCATGGGCAAGCCTCAAGAAGGCTTTTATCTGTGGTGACACTATACTTGGGAGAAAATGTTTTAAAATACCCATCTCATATTCGACTTCATGACTTCTTAAGCCAAATCAGAGTGAGGATATTTTTTTTTTCATACTTTCACTCCTGAGACATGAAAAAGAAAAGGAAAGAGCTTTTCAGGTTAAAAGGTGTGTGTGTGTGATTCTGTCGCTACCAGGACCAGAAAACAGATTACACAGGTTTTTTTTACAAAAAGTATTAGAGAGCTGGGCTCATGAAATGTTTTGTCCTCCTGAGACCCCACTTTTGAGCTGTAAAGTTCTAGGTCTTTAGGGGTTTGCAAGTGTCAGAAAGCTGGCTGTCTTTTGAATGCAAAAACTTCCAGAAATGACACTTTTTTCTCACAGGCCTTGGGTTGAAGGCCTGGACTTTCTTACAAGCAGCCACCCACCCAACCTAAAAAGGATACTGAACCACAGATCTTGCAGCTGAGAGATAGACACAGGGACCAGGCCATGTGGTAGATACAGATGCTAACTCTTACCCTCGTATCTACTCTGGAAGCACTATTATAGGACTTAACAATGCCATCCACAACATCAATGGTTCATATATTCTTGCTCATCTTCCAATGTGATATAATCATTTGCCACAATGCGTTCTACAAATAGGCCAGTATCTAGGCAAAAGAATGGACATAAATCTGACAATTAATATCGAAGTTCAGAAACCAGTGGGGGACTATTTCGACTGCCTAGGGCACTGCGACCTGGTTCACATGACACACTAAGCCACAGTGGGTGGTTGCAGGATGGCTTAGTGTGACGTCCGAACTAGAAGTTTTTCTGTCATAGGGTGTGTGTATTTTTAAACAAATGAGCCATCCTTAGAACTCACGGCTTGTAGTAGGGTTGTTTAAGGTGGCTTGTTCTCAGGGTGATTTGTTGTGATGTCTGAACATGGCAGTGAAATTTTATCATTAAGTGTCAGGAACAGCTAGAAAGCCTCCCAGAAAGAGCGGCAGAAATCCTTGCCATGCCTCGTGATCTTGCTAGTGCTGCAGCCATTCTCTCTCATCCCATCTCAGTGCCCTCTGCCTCAGGATGAATTTGTAATTTTTCTTTTTCATACAAATCTTAAAGAAAGGAGACCAGAGTGTCTCAAATGCATTCAGAATTTTTTGGGGGAGGTGGGGTTCCTGTGCAAGTCTGAATGTCCACCGCTAGCAATTTTGCATAATTTCCCCCTAGATTTTACTGCTCTCCCATGAAATTTGCATATTTTAGCCACCTGCCTCCACTGTCTAACTTGTAATTTGCATGTTTACCCAGTCTCCACTCTGTCTTGATATTTGCATATCTTTATCCATCTGCCTCAGTTTGCCTTGTAATTTGCGTATGTTTATGGACTCAGTCTCCCGTCTTGAAATTTGCGCATGTTTAGTGATCTTGCTCACTATAACCCTTATATACATCTTACAGCTAGCAACAGAGAGCCAGTGGAAGGAAGCGACAAGTATGAAGGGTGGTTGGGGGGAGCTGAAAACAGCTAGAGGAAAGGAGCTTCAGGGGCTCGTGTTTTTATTTCAGTAGAATATGAAGCAGCCCTGTTTTTTGTTTTTTTTTTTAAGTGTTTTCTAGCAAGGGAAGCCCCAAGTGGAGGATGAAATTGACAAGGATATTGAAAAGTGGCTGGATATTGGAATGGTGGGCTAAATAGTGGATAGGTCTTGAGCACTTGTGCCAGACCCCCAAAAAGAAATTTGTGAACATGTTCCCTGCATTCATAATGGCTCAGAAAATTATTTCCTTTTTGTGATTTGATGGTGTGGGGGTGAGGAGTTTGCACCAAAGTGGAGGATGAAATTGATGGCTATGCCTAGCACAACAGCAAAAGAGTCTTGTGGTCCAACAATGTTGCACAAGACCCCCAAATTAAAAATGTGTGAACATGTTCCCGCATTCATAAGGGCTCAGAAACTGGGCAATCTGATGGGGGCCTGGCAGACATAGTTTCCCTTTTAAACTAGCAACCCCAGCAGGCTAATTGAAGAAAGAGTGCTGAAGTAGGGAATGAGGAAACAAGGATTTCTGATGCAACAGCCCCTGGATATATCTATTAGCAGTGGCTGGAAGGACTGAAAGGGAGTGAAGAAAAAACTAGCCACAGCAAGCTACCAAGTAGCCGATCGATTGTGTCAGGAATAACAGACTTATTCTCAGGGAGGCTTAGAGTGATATGCAAATTTGTCCTCTGTGTCCATTAAGATAGCCATTCTTGAATAAAGGAATTTCAAAGATAGATATCAACCTGAAATGGCTGAGGTATAATTAATCAAGAGATTCAATTCTACTTCCTATGGTTTGAGTAAGGATAAAGGTGGTGGGGTGTTTTTTTAAAATCACACTACGCGCGTTAATCAGCTCAACATATCTGCATTATCACTCAACATTTTGTGAATGGCAATTTTCACATTTGCATTTCAATTCATCTCTCTCCACCACACCACATCCTGCCAGCATATGTATATAGATCTGCCAATTTGAGGTTAACACTTCATGTATCCTATGAGGTGGACAGTGTCCACAAAGCTTATCTTAGAATAAATGTGTTTCTCTTCACAGTGCCACAAGACTTTCTTCTTCCAGGGAGCTCTTGACAATCTATCCTTTCTTAATCCATTAATCTTGTTCCTATAATGAAAGTGAGATTTTATTAGTATCCATAATTAAAATGCATAGGCTAATTGTTGAATTACTCAAGAAGTTAAAAGCTTTTCATCCACACTAAGAAGATTCAGCTCTTTTGCCCTCAGGTACATTGCCATTTAAGGATACAAGAGGGAAAAGCAAACACTTTTGAAGTTCAAAGAAAGAAAAGGTCTCTTTAATCTGCTTCACTTTAACACCACCTTCTACATTTTTTTTATCCTATTTGAAAGCATAATCTGAATTTAACAGAATTGTTAATATTTCCTATTCACACAAAAAAACCACCCTCACCTTATTTTATAATAAAAGCATTTTGCACTTCTAAGACTCAGTTCTTCAGCTGATGTAAACTAGCATAAATTTAGTGAGCCAGTTCCTTACAGTGATGCGGAACTGAGTCATACACTTAGAATAATTGGATCATCAATTTCCCAAGCTTTATGCTCTGCCAAAACAAAGTCTTTGCTTCCTGCTAACCTGTGCTGGATTGAAGACATACAGGATGTATCCAACATTAATCTAGCAGAACAAATATAAGTAACGTTGTTCCATTAGTGTTTGCACAACCACTAGTGAAACAACTAGCACAAGCAACACCTAGCTTAATGAAGTCATAAAGAGTTGTCCAACAGTGTGTGCAACTACTTGTAAAACAGCTTCTGTAATAGCTTTTTGCAATGGCTTCTAGAATGGCTTGCATAACTAGAATCAAAGCATTGCCTCTGGCACTTGAACAAAGACGACTTTGCAGTAGGGGAATTTGTTGTTTATTTGTTCAGTTGTTTCTGAATCTTCTTGACTTCATGGACTAGCCCACGCCAGAGCTTTCTATTGGCTGTCGCCACCCCTAGCTCCCCCAAGGTCAAGTCTGTCACCTCCAGAATATCATCCATCCATCTTGCCCTTGGTCGCCCCTCTTCCTTTTGCCTTCCACTTTCCCTAGCATCAGCCTCTTCTCCAGGGTATTCTGTCATCTCATTATGTGGCCAAAGTACTTCAGTTTTGCCTTTAATACTATTCCCTCAAGTGAGCAGTCTGGCTTTATTTCCTGGAGTATGGACTGGTTTGATCTTCTTGCAGTCCAAGGCACTCTCAGAATTTTCCTCCAACACCACAGTTCAAAAGCATCTATCTTCCTTCGCTCAGCTTTCCTTATGGTCCAGCTCTCGCAGCCATAGGTTACTACGGGGAATACCATTGCTTTAACTATGCGGACCTTTGTTGCAAGTGTGGTGTCTCTGTTCTTAACTATTTTATCAAGATTTGTCATTGCTCTCCTCCCAAGAAGTAAACGTCTTCTGATTTCCTGGCTGCAGTCAGCGTCTGCAGTAATCTTTGCGCCCAGAAATACAAAGTCTGTCACTGCCTCCACGTTTTCTCCCTCTATTTGCCAGTTATCAATCAAGCTGGTAGCCATAATCTTGGTTTTTTTGAGGTTTAACTGCAACCCAGCTTTTGCACTTTCTTCTTTCACCTTTGTCATAAGGCTCCTCAGCTCCTCCTCGCTTTCAGCCATCAAAGTGGTGTCATCTGCATATCTGAGATTGTTAATGTTTCTTCCTGCCATTTTAACTCCAGCCTTGGATTCGTCAAGCCCAGCACATCGCATGATGTGTTCTGCATACAAGTTGAATAGATAAGGTGAGAGTATACAACCCTGCCGTACTCCTTTCCCAATCTTAAACCAGTCCGTTGTTCCGTGGTCTGTTCTTACCGTTGCTACTTGTTCGTTATACAGATTCCTCAGGAGGCAGACAAGATGACTTGGTATCCCCATACCACCAAGAACTTGCCACAGTTTGTTATTATCCACACAGTCAAAGGCTTTAGAATAGTCAATAAAACAGAAACAGATGTTTTTCTGGAACTCCCTGGCTTTCTCCATTATCCAGCGGATATTGGCAATTTGGTCTCGTGTCCTCTGCCTTTTCTAAACCCAGCTTGTACATCTGGCAATTCTCGCTCCATGAATTGCTGGAGTCTACCTTGCAGGATCTTGAGCATTACCTTGCTGGCATGTGAAATAAGTGCCACTGTCCGATAGTTTGAACATTCTTTAGTGTTTCCCTTTTTTGGTATGGGGATATAAGTTGATTTTTTCCAGTCTGATGGCCATTCTTGTGTTTTCCAAATTTGCTGGCATATGGCATGCATCACCTTGACAGCATCGTCTTGCAATATTTTTAACAGTTCAGCTGGGATACTGTCGTCTCCTGCTGCCTTGTTATTAGCAATGCTTCTTAAGGCCCATTCAACCTCACTCTTCAGGATGTCTGGCTCTAACTCACTGACCACACCGTCTGAGCTATCCCCAATATTATTATCCTTCCTATACAGATCTTCTGTATATTCTTGCCACCTTTTCTTGATCTCTTCTGTTTCTGTTAGGTCCTTGCCATTTTGTTTTTGATCATACCCATTTTTGCCTGGAATTTACCTCCGATGTTTCTAATTTTCTGGAAGAGGTCTCTTGTCCTTCCTATTCTATTGTCTTCTTCCACTTCTGCACATTGCTTGTTTAAAAATAATTCCTTATCTCTTCTGGCTAACCTCTGGAATTTTGCATTCAATTGGGCATATCTCCGCCTATCACTGTTGTCTTTTGCTTTCCTTCTTTCTTGGGCTACTTCCAGTGTCTCAACAGACAGCCACCTTGCCTTCTTGGTTTTCTTTTTCTTTGGGACGTTTTTTGTTGCCACCTCTTGGACAATGTTGCAAACTTCTGTCCATAGTTCTTCTGGGACCCTATCTAATAAATCTAGTCCCTTAAATCTATTCTTCACTTCCACTGCATATTCATTAGGAATATTAGTGAGCTCATATCTAACTGATCTGTGGGTCTTGACTATTCTCTTTAGTTTGATTCTAAATTGTGCAATAAGAAGTTCGTGATCTGAACTACAGTCAGCTCCAGGTCTTGTTTTTACTGTCTGTATAGATGTCCGCCACCTTTGGCTGCAAAGGATGTAGCCAATCTGATTTCGGTGTCGGCCATCTGGTGAAGTCCATGTATAAAGCCGTCTTTTAGGTTGTTGGAAGAGAGAGTTTGTTATGCACAGTGAGTTGTCCTGGGAGAATTCTATCAGCCTATGTCCCACTTCATTTTGTTCTCCTAGACCATGCTTACCTGTAATTCCAGATGTCATTTGACTGCCCACCTTAACGTTCCAGTCTCCTGTAACAAAAATAACATCTCTTTTTGGTGTATTATCCAGTGGGTGCTGCAGATCCTCATAGAACTGATCTACTTCTGCTTCTTCAGCATCTGTGGTTGGGGCATATATTTGGATCACTGTGATGTTAAATGGCTTACCCTGAATTCGAATTGAGATCATTCTATCGTTTTTTGGATTGTATCCAAGCACTGCTTGGATACAATCAGTAGGGGAATACCAGTGGATAAAACCTGTGTTGAGTTTGGGTTCTGGTTCTACCAGGTCCAAGTTATCAGTCAGGTTCTTTTGGTTAAGTCATCAGTCAGGTTCTTTTGGTTATCAAGATGAAACAAGCCACTTGTGCAAAAAGATGACAGTTTATTGATGGAAAATAGATGTAGAATATATACATGCAAAGGAAATTAGCACCTCCTTCCAGCTAATCAAGCTTTCTTAGCTGGGTGACCCCCATGACATACAGAAGCTGTCCCTTTGAGCCAAAGCAGGTTTTCCAGGCCAGTTGCGTAGTTCTCCCTGAAGCGAGGCTGAAGCACGAAGCTCTCTTATAGACTCTCTTGCTAGGTTCCTGCCTCTTTCTCTCATGAGCTGACAGGCTGCATCCCTCCCCTCAACTAGGCAAGATACCAGTATTTAACATTTGACCTCTACTAGGAAAATAATTACTTCTTTGTGCAGTAAGATCAATCTAAACTTAAGAGCAGTTGTGCATTCTAGCTCTTGAAAAGTTGGGATTGCTCTGAGGCATTCCTGAATTGCTTTTTGATGGCTTTGGGAATCAGATGTACAGTCAGTTGCCTGGCAACTTCCATGCTCATACAGGTTGATGCTTGTTTTTTCTAGAAAAAAAAAAGATGTGGTCTGCTCTGTATCAGAACCACGAGTATTTCAGGGGTGGCAGTTTGACTCAGTTACCTGTGATCACCTAACATTTCCTCTGCACTACCAGATAGCTTGACACCCATACCTCAAGAAGTTAAGTGTGTAATTTAACATCCACCATAGATTCCCACCCAACCTCCTTCAGCTTAACACTGGGCAGTAGACAGGCTGCAATAGGATTCCGTTAGTTGTGCCTTTGGGTTTATATCACTGGGTTTGGGAAGACTTCTGCTGAAAGTGGCAAAGGTGATTGTACCATCAATCCTATAGAAGGGGTTCCTAAGATGTTCAAGAGTCATAGGGCTGTAAGGCCGTTCTGCAACAACCGCTACTAAGTTCTTAGGGTTTTCAAAATAATCCTGTACAGGAAGCAGCATATTCCACACAAGTAATTTTGATAATTAATAATTATTAAAGTAATGCAAGGTTGCAGCTAGCATACTTAATTTACTGTTTAATCAAGCTCTGGTTCTTAACTTCATCATAAAAAATTGCCATGTAAGTCCAATGTGATGACTTTACTATGTTCCTTCAGCGCTCTTTATAGTTTCTGACAGATTCATGATGTTGATAGAAAATGTTATCAAACCTAGCTTGTAAAAGACTCTGCTGAGGGTGTAGAAGTATTGATCAATTGCTTCCTATAAAGCTGTTGCTCAAAGGCTACAAAATGAGAAGACTCTACTATAGCATGCATACAGATTCTACTTTATTATTGCCATCTTGGTGTCTTTACTTGAATTTACTTCTGTGTAATATAAAAAGAGAATTTCTTTAGTGGATTCTCTAAGCACATTCACTAAATAACAAAGGACCATATTTGCATATGCCCTTGATCTTATCTTTAAACAGGGATATGCTTAATTAGAAATGGGATATCCAATAAACCACATTTGCTTCCTCTGAGTAATTGGTTGCAAATAAATTCTGACAGTCACATATACATTAGCATGGAAATATGAATTACCAAAAAATTGGTACTTAGTATGTCTAGACAAAACTTGATCACATGTAGAATTATCAGGGTTTTTTTTAATATTAAAGATGTTAAGTGATGTACATTGTTCTAAATAAACAAATGAACAGATAATAAAAGAGCAGGATCTTTAAAAGAACTAATGTGGCATTTTAAAGGCATGTTGTGACACCTGTCCTGTATAGTGGTGACTGGCAGCCTACTTTTCAGGTGATGTAAGTAGCATAAACAATACATCTTACACCAATAAACCATTAACTTATTTCCAAGACTCGCATCCTTCTCTCTTCGATAGAAGCTTTGTTCTTTTAATAATTGTGATATAGACAGAAACTTAACAGGTAAACTTGTGACATAATTTCATTGCCTAGAAAAGCAACATCTGCTTCAAATCACATCTTTGCACTAGCAGGTCTAATGACATTGTGCTAGCATTAGTTCATGGCAGTGCAATGTCATTAATGCTAGTACTGCACTACCACTGGGTGCTCCCCGTTGTTTTGCTTTATTTTTAAGTCCTAGCACTTTAGGCACATGTAGATGTCATATTTTTAAAGTTAAAACAGGAAGAGGTGGCTTTAGGATAAATCTTATGGTTGTATTGCTCTCAAGATAATGCATATTCTCCCAGAGTTTTGTGATACGCATCCAAAATTCCTATCAATCAGACTTCTTAGGAATTTAATGCCAAATTCTGTCTACTGCCACAAGAGTTACAGTGTGGGATAGGATTTCCTGACCTATATCACATCACTGTATTAAAGTCAATAAGAATACCTCTTGTATATACTCTTTGATAGAGTATATACAAGAATTGCAAAAGAATGATTTGTTTGTATGTGGATTCTATATATAATTTGTGATTTCTTTTTGAAGTTTTTTCTTTTTTATGTAATTCTGAGCTGGCTAAAAAGTAGTAATTGATAGTCTACGTCTGACATGAAGATCACTTCAAATGGAGTATAGCTTTATGTATATGTGTTTTTATTAGATGTATTGTATGTGATGTTATGTATTTTGTATTGCTTCCCTGTTTCCCTTTTCCTTATGTTTTGCTTTTGCAGATAGTAATAAAAGTATTGAAATCACAAAAAATAAATAAAAATACCTCAGGTCTACTTCTAATGAAGTCTCCAGATTTGTTCCTGTACAATTAAAGACAGAGCAGTTTCAGTATGATGTGGCAGTGGCTATGGCAACAACTCTCCCAAACAGCCAATCAAATTAGGCACACAAGGGGATGAACATCAGCCATGTGTGTGTAATATTTTTTCACACCCTTTTAAAGAATTTAATTTGCAAGCAGTTAATGGTTTGAGCGTGTAACTGAGCAGAGAAACCATTGATAACCAATGTTCCTGTTTCCATATCAGAATTCTATGGGTAACTTGTTTGATATGAAGAAAAATAGCTAGTTACAGGCACCAGTCTAGAGAAAAGACAATCATTTCCTGCCTTTATTTATTATTTATCTCTTACATTTAGCTTCCACTCTCAGGGGGAAGTCTAGTACAAACTCCATTTTGCTGAAGCGGAGCTGTAGGGAATGTGAAAATCTCTCTTAAACCGTAGATCTTTTATAGACTAGTTTATGCAAATGTAGTTTAACAATGGTTACTGAGATAGACAGGACTACACAGCAATCTCAGAAGTGCAGTGATCATGATAAAACTATGGGCTGCTTAGGATGCTTTAACCCCTTATTCCTCTAGATTTTGATACTAAGAAAGAAGCAGCAAATATTGCTGAATATCTTAGGCTATACTGATACAGGACACTGACACCTATATTGTATCATACTCACCCACTAATTTCATTTAATGAGAGTTTTTCTTCCTTTTAAAATGTATTGCAACTATTCCTGTTCTGCAGAAAACCTTAGCCAATGACTCATATATTGATCTGTGGTATTGCATTTCAAAAGCCTGAAGGCACAAAAATAGGGCAGGGCTTAAATTCAGGTTGCTTTAAAACACACAAAAATAAAATGCATGTTTTCCAGTCTAGAAAAGCGGATATTAACTACAAGGCACCTCGGTGATTGTAGGTGTAGAAAAAGACTCACAAATGAAGTTGAAATGTGGATAAACATTTTCCACATTGAAGAACTGCAGAACTAATCCTTGCCTGAGTGTGGGAGAGGGGAGATACATGTGACAGGATAAAGAAATCTATTACTCTGTCAAGTCAAGAGATGGGCAGGAGTTCTTCCTCAGCATTAAATAAGACAGGTCAAACATGCCCCAAAGAAATATTTGGAAAATATGATTAAGGATTAGAATGATACACACAGGACTTAGACCTGGTGGAATTACTGAGGTTCGGGGCTCAAGCATGGCAAAGGAGAATGGCTTAGAGGTCCAAAGTTCCCTGCATGAAGAAAAAAAATGAGGCTAAATTGTAGAACATACGTGAGCATGTTTAGGCAAACCTATTTCCTGTATTTTTATCCATACAAGCAGATCTTGTAAGATTTGCTGGAGCGACTCCTAACCCTCTTCTAGGCCAGAGGGACTGAGAGAATGAGAGAAAGATTACTTGTCCAGGAGTATCTAGGGCAGAGCCTGTATTGTGTAAATAAGAGAGATAAGTGGCTTCCTGTGTGGCACATTGTCTCAAAAACAATAGGTCCCAGAGTTCCTTAGTTCTTTGAAATCTGCTCAGAGAACACTGGTTATTGGGTGGATAAAAAAATAATAATATAATAAATAAATAAATAAACTAGTTAGTTCACTTGCATTTCCAAAGCACAGACAGAAGAAGCCAACAGGTGGTGGCAACCCCGTCCCCAATGCCTCAGGTGTCCATCTAGCTAAATTGCAGAGTGAGAGGTGCAGCATGCCTCCCGTTCTGCTTGGGATATTCGTAAGCCCCAGAGTTTGGAGGCTTATGAGTATCAAAGGTGGACCCAATAGGATTGCACCTTAAGTGTGTTCATCTTTAAGGTATCACAAGACTCTTTGTTATTTGTGGGTGGTGATGTTTTCTCTTCTTTTTCTTACTGGATAAGTTGTTTTGTTTTAATTCCAGAAATGAATAGTTTGGGAGAAGGTATTGCCCAATTGTTTCTTGACCATCTGGAAAATTACTCTAATACACAGCTTAACATAGCTTAGAAGTTCACTCCCAATATTACATGATGACCACAAGGAGAAAGAGCATGAACAAAGACTTTCAGTTAATGCAGCAGGGCTGTGTCCACAATCACTACCATGGAGAAGATTTTTTTTTTAGCATGTATCAGCAAAGTAGAAAAAGTCTATACTTTTCCCCAGTGTTAGAAATAACAATCATGGAGATGATTTTAACTAGAAATCCTGCCTGTTTCCCATCATCTACTCAGTCCTGGAGGAATGGTGGTCTGGTCCCAAAAATATGTTTATTTTTTCATTTAATTTCTATTCTGCTCAATAGCTGAAGTTCTCTGGGTTCAGAAAACAAAGACTAAAACCATAAAACCACAGTAAAAGATAATACAAAAACCTTAAGGTTAAAACAGAATAAAACCAAACTAATTATTTATGCTGCAGATCTGGAATTAGACTCCAAAAAGCAACAGGTTCTGTAATCTGAGGAGAGTGTTCAGGAGATAAAAGGTTTTCCTGCTACACCAGCAAATGTATTAGCATTGCACTAGAGGACCTTTACACCAGCACAATATAATTTACATTAGTGGTAGTGTTGAGTAAGATACTGCCCATAGAGCTATACTGGGTACAATTAACCCTGCCTGTACAATGCAGCAATTGTGTGGCCTTAAACACATGACTACGTAAATATGTTTGCAAGGTCAGTCTGTAGGGCGGTGTTGATTTTTTGGTACAGGCATGGTACTCTCCACCATGTATATAAATGCATATTTAAAATTGGCTATTTTTACCATTACATGCTAATATGCTCAGTAACAATTTCCAGAGTAGCAGCTGTGTTAGTCAGTTGCACAAAAACAAAGTCTTATGGCACCTTTAAAGACTAACAGATTTTATTATGGCATTGGTTTGATGGACTAGAGTCCACTTAAACAATTACATCTAATGAAGCAGGCTCTAGTCCATGAAAACTGATTCCATTTGTTAGTCTTTACAACAGGGGTCCCTAAAATGGCACACAATGGTGCCCGTAAAAGGGTCCACAGGAGGTGCCCACAGACACCCGTAGAGCACTTTAAAAAAAAATCCCCATTGTTTATACATACACGGATTTGTATATATCTATATCAATGAAAACGTAATGAAATGCCGATTTTCGAAAATACACCTTTCTAGCAATAACATACAGCTTTGCTACTTTTCTCCACCCAACTCCTTTCTTTGCTCTTTCTCTTCCTAGTCCCTAGCCCCTTTCTCCCCAATTAACTCTTTAACATACTATTTCTCTTGACTCCCAGCCTCTGCCTTCACTATTTCTCTTCCCTGCCTCTTCACCCTGTTGTTCATCCCCTTCTAGCCTTGTTCTTTCTTATCCCTCTCTCCATTTGCCATGCTATTTGCTCCTCTCCCCCAGCCTCTAGCCTTGCTATTTCTCTTTCCCCACTTCTTTTGACTAGTCAGGTCTTCACAGCAGCCATTATGTAACTAGCCACACCCTCCATGAGAGCCATTTTGTAGTGGTGCCCGCAGCAGTTTCTCAAATTCCCAAGTGTGCCCATGGGTCCAAAAAGGTTGGGGATCCCTGCTTTAAGGTTCTAAAAGCTTTTTTGTTGTAATATGCGTACCATTAGCAGAAGAGGTGAACACACTTCGATATGCATTTGTATGAGCAGATGGTAGCACCATGATAAACACGCTCCCTAATGCTTTACTTTTACATTGTAAATGAACACCTGAAATTATCTTAAGCAAGTTGCCCAAGGCCACAAGAGGAGTAAAATAGAAATTGTAGTGAAATAATCTAACAGGGTAGTTGGGCAGAAAAATACTATAAAGTTTGCAAAGCATTCTGCAAATTTAAAGAGTGAGGTCTAAATGTATAACTGAATTATATATATATAAAAATGATGTAATAAGTTTAAATGCCATGCAATTAGACAACACACAGTGGATGCAACTACTTTCTTGGTTCATGGTCTGATAATTTTCAAGTCTCAATATGCCTCTAAGATTATTAAATTAAACTAAAGTTCAGTGGGTAAATTTCTAAGAAAACAAATGCTGGATTAAATCCTATCTTGGAATGCTTTCACCTAAGACCAGATATGTAGGAGGGAGGCTCAGTACTGCAGGCACTCTGCATATGTTTAGGAGTGCTATTGCTTTCATTATGAAGCGTACTGCGGCTGCGACATAGCTCCACAAATGGATTTTTTTCTGGGCTGAGCCCCAGTGGGCACAAGACGTACTTGGAGTAGGCAAAACTGTATTCAGACTCACAGTAAACAAACTTCTTCAAATCCCGGCATTGTGATTTCTAGGCACTTGTTTCATGCTTCTCCCAGCACTGCCCTTCTTAGAGGAGAGACACCTGAAATCAAACGGAGCCTCCATCTCTTGCAACTAACTAGATGAGTTCGGCCACAGTTATCAACGGCGGCGGAGCGGGGGGGGGGGGGGGGAAGAATAGGAACAGAATGGGAAACAACCGTTGATTAGCGTGTCGTCCGAACCCAGCCACATACACCTGCAGCGCACCTTTCTTCCGCGAGGTCAGGCGGGGCTAGTCGGTCGGTCAGGTGGCTCCTCTGCCTGCCTGGCTGACGTGGACGCCAACGGGAACCCGCCCTATATCAGGCGCGGGCGAACTGAGTGCGGCTGAGCACACACACACACAAAAAGGAAGAAAAAAGAAGAAGCCAGGCGCCTGAGGGGGTGGAGGTGGGACGGGGCGAGCGGTGAGCGGGTGGCTCTGCTGCAGATACTCCCTCGACGTCCCCCCTCCGCTCTTTTCCTTTCTTGGCACAACCCGAAGCGAGAAAGCGACCGCGAGAGTCCCGCGGGAGATGGCTGCAGAAATGGACCCTGGCAGCGAGCAAGGTAAGGAGGGCGGGAAAGCAAAAGGCGCTTGTTTCCTGATGTTGTGGAGACGCCCCAAAGAGACGGGCATTGTTGGCTGACGCCTCCCTTCCTTTCTTGACCCCCCCCCCCCCCGCCCGGCTGGCTCTTTCTACTTCAGCCGAGGTCCTCTGTTTGCCTTGCAATACGGCAGCAGTTGTGTGCGCTTAGTTTGCGTTTTGTGCCCTAACTCCCCTTCCCTTCTTTATCCGCCTGTGCAATCTCCTTGCAGCGGCAGGAGGTGGGGTGCCCAGCATTGGGGGGGGGGGGCAGAGGAGTCAGCGGCGGGGCCCCCTCTTTGGCCCCGTTATGGCTTTTAAAAAGTGCATTTGGGGGACAGAGGGAGGGAGGGAGGCGTGGCGGATTTGGGTGCCTCTTCTGCCGGAGGCCCTTGGGCGGCTCCGCCCTTCGCTCTCCTGTCTCGCCACAGCCCGCGTGAGCCCGAGCGGAGTCTTATTGCAGCAGAGGCTCGCGCGGGCTCTGCGCTCGCTGGGGTGCTCAAGGGAGCCCCCGGCGCGGTGGGACTTAGCGCCTTTGGGGAACCCCCCTTCCCCCCTCGGCGTCGAAGCGCCGCTTTGTCCGTCCGCACGGCCAGCCCGTGCTTTTCTAGCGCTCGTCCCCCTGGAGGCTGCTTCCTCCCGCTCCCCTTTCCATGGCGCTTGTTGCATCCGGGAGGCGGGACCCGCTTGGCTCGCTCGGGGGTGTTGGCGAGGCGCATTCGGCCGTTGAGGAGCCTTCCTGTTGATGCAGTTTCTCTAGGACCGCGCTAGCCTGGCCTTGGGGGATGGAGGCGGGAGAGCCGTGCCTGGCGGCCGCAGGAAACTCGAGGCGTGGCTGCGCTCCTTGGGCGCCGAAATGCCCCCCCCCCCGCAAGAATCTTATAGCTTATGGCGTGAATGTCGGCGGAGACGCCTTTCAAACCACGCCCGGTCCGGCCCTGGGAAGGGTCAGGCTGGTGGTGACGGGAGCCGGCCAATGGGATGCCTCTTTTGGGTACGAGATTGTTAAATGGAAAAGAGGGGACTGTCGATCTCCTTGCTTTCCCCCAATCATTTCTAGAAGTTAGATGACTGCCCTTACTGTTTACAGTTCTTTTCCTCCGCTCCCCCAGCCCTGATTAAAAACCTGGAATTCTTCCTAATACTTCACGCAAGTAATGAAGTGGTCTGCAGTCCAGGAAAGCTTATGCCAAAGTAAACGTGTTAGTTTTTAAGGTGCCACAAGACCCTTTGAATAGTCTAACAGACATTACTTTTATAATCTGTGTCTAGCAGCTATGTCTTCTTTATACGTTTTTACTCTAGAATAGCAGTGTGTGTGTGTGTGATTCAGATTGGGATCCTAGTGTGGAGGGTAGGAGGCTTTTAACATTGGGATGGGATCCCCTATACCTACTCTAGAACAAAAATGACCAAAAGATGTAGCTGATATAGATTTAATGCAATCTCTCTTTTGGCTCTAAGATGGCTACCCTCTGGAAATAGCTTATTTTACACTCTAAAATTATTGCTCTTAATCTCTCCCCCTTTAGTAATGTGTATTACTTCATTCCAAAATGTGGGAAACCAGTCATGCTGGGTGTGGTGGGAGACTTGATCAATGGTGAATTTTGGATTCTACTGAGTGGGACTTTGGACTTCTGCCCCAATGTTAAGCATTAACAGTACAACTGTCACTACCCTTTGTCAGTTGGAAATATTCTCAGATGTCCTCTATATACCCTTTCATGTATTGTGCACCATGTAGTAGTACTAACATCTTGTGGTTTGTCTCTATATATAAGGTTAAGAGAAGAAATTAGTAAAACATATGTTCTATCCTCTGTTGGATGTTTATTGTACTCTAGAAATGCAAAGCAACCCCAAATCCACCTTGACACAATCGTAATGTGAGAACCTTTGGTCTGATCCAGCACAGCTCATAAGAAGAGCCATGCTGGATCAGACCAAGGGTCCATCTAGTCCAGCACTATGTTCACACTGTCGACCAGGGACCCACAAGCAGGACCTGGTGCAACAGCACCCTCCCACCCATGTTCTCCAGCAACTGGTGTGTATGCAGGCTTTCTGCCTCTTATGCTCTTAACAAAGACCTTTGTTTCTGTGGCTTTACTTCTGAGTTTGACTACTTTCAGACACCTACGGCTAAGCTCCTCGAATCTACTGTAACAGTGGTAGGCTAGAACATTCAACTAGGAACGAGTTAAAATCTTCAGATCTCCACTTGTTTTATTTGGCTCAAATAGAGATTCATGGACTACACTGAAACGCAAAACACACTTGTAGCAGCAGTTGTCAAATGTTGTTTCCAGAAGGCCAGCAGCAACAACAAATATTTTGTCACCGTGCATGTAGTTTGATTGGGTGGCCATATATTAGGTCTGGCAAAGGCCAAATTGATTTTTGAAGCAGATCTTGGGCAGAGCTGAAGGTAAAAGGAACAGGTCCGAAGGGCCAAAATATATTTTAAAAAACCCAGCCTGTTGTATCTTAAAGCTTTTACTGCCGGTAACTGAGCGCTAGGAGCGGCATTTCATCAATCTTTTAGAATGGGGGAAAAACTGCACAAAAGCTGGGAAATGACAAAATGATCAGTGGTTGAAAGGTGGGGAGGAAAGGGGTGTTGCCATCTGGGGAACCCAAGAGGTCTGGATTTGGCCTCAGAGCCCTACCTATGCTCCTTCATTGTCCAGCATAAAGTGAGAGAGAGAGGGAGAGAGATCTTCACTGAATTCTTTATGCGTCACAGAAAAAGCCAGGGCCCTAATTTCTGTTACATGGGAGAGACCATTTCTGCCCTTAAGTTCTATAGCTTGGGGAGTAGTTGTCACTTTATGACAGTCTTTATAGAAGCCTTTAACCAGATTCTTACTGCTTCAGGGCTTCTCCAAAGACCTGCATGAAATGGAACTGTTCCCTCCTTTTGCCTTCACCCGTGAAGGCAAATAATGGCTGACTACCAAGAGAACCCCAAATATGTAGACCCCACTTTTTTTAATGGCATTATTCACTGAGATTGCAATACAACTTGAATTCAATATCTTCTAGGCCTTTTGCTGCTTTATGCTTTTAAAATGGATTGGCAGCTGTTTCTATAACTAATTTGCTTTTAGATTATCTGTTACCTTTGTTTTTAAACAACTGTAAGCTGCCTTCATATTTATAGGAAGATGGATAGGAATAAATTATACATTTAAATGGCTCATGGTGCAACCCTAATGAAGTTAGTGGCAAAGCTCCCATTTTTAATGAAAGTGGGATTGCAGTTGGGCTTTCCAATGAGACTTGCTGAGCATTGGGTTTTGTATTCCTTTTACGTAAACTTCAGACAGCAGTACTGAGCAATTAGACACCTAGGGTCATGTAAAAAGGGTTTAATAAGCTGGAGTGTTGCTTCGAAGTGTTTTTATGCACAACATATCTTGAACCAAATTAACATGAACTAGGAGATTACCTGGCCATGCTGATTGGGATGATGCAACTTCTCTAAGGAAGCCTGTGAAGTTGTTCATGGGGCTAAAAATTACAATTGATGAAGGTTGTTCTGCGTATCATTGTGGCTTCTTGGATATATTTAGAAAAAATACTTTTTTTAAAAAAAAAAAGCATAAGAATCCTCTTTTACTTATTTCTCTTATGATGAAAACCAGATACTGCAAATCCAAAATTATGCAAGTCTTAGAGCTTGAAGGCTGGAGCTGCAGAAGTGGTGAGGTTTGGAATTCCACGGTTAAAGTACTGCTTAGTATGTTCTCTATGGCTTTCTTAGCAATTATGGTGGACTCATGGAAACCTAGGCTCTTAAAGATGAATCTAGACGCTGTCTAAAGTATCAAATGCAGCTCACAAGTTGTTAAGAGTCTTGGCTCTAACACATAGTCTGCACCAAACCTTTAGGTCTGTCTTCCCTAAGCCTAGTTCACTCCAGATGTTTTGGACATAAACTCTCATCAGCCCCAACTAGCATGGGCAGTAGTCAGGAATGCTGGGAGCTGTAATCCAAAACATCTGGAGGGCACTGGGTTGGGGAAAGCTGATCTAGGTGTTGAGCAGCTTCACACATTTTTACACATCCTACATGGATGTTTTTGTTGTATAAAGTGCCCCTGTGTTTCTGGACGGCTTGCCTGTCCAAGCTCAAAAGGCAATGCTTGACCTAAATAAACATTATGATCTGCTTGGGGAAGTTTTTCTTCCTCTTTCATAATACTAGAACGAACCCAGGGTTACCCTATGAAGCTAAGTGGTGGTAGAGTCAGGACTGATAAAAGGAGGTACTACTTCACACTGCACATAGTTGAACTCTGGCATTCACTCCCAGAAGATGCAGTGATGGCCACCAATCTGGATGGCTTTGAAAGGGTCTTAGACAAATTCATGGAGGATAAGCCTATCAGTGGTTACTAGTCATGATGGCTATAGATTATACTATAATCTCTCTCTGCATGCCAGTTGCTGGTATTGCATTCATGTCCTGTTTGTGGGCTTCCTATGGGCATCTGGTTGGCCACTGTAGGGAAACTGGATGCTGAATTAGATGGGCCTTTGGTTTGATCCATCACAGGTCTTGCGTTCTCATGTTGACTTGGATCTCACAAATATCTGCTTCTTTTCGATGTATATATTTGGTCAAGCACGTGGAACATGAATTATGACCCATGAAGACAGTGTTTTTGTAACCAAAAGTGTTTCTGCATCCTGGCCTCCATTCAATAGAGTTAAGGGCATTAAAGCCCATTCAGATCTATGGCATTAAGCATGCTTGCTTCAGTTCTGTATTTTAGCCCACTTTACAGTATCATATAAGACAGCACCATATAAAAACTGTTGCCAGTTATGTAAAACATGGGTATTAATGCCTATAATGGTATTAATGCCTATAATAGAGCTTTGTCGCAACCAGTGCGTCTTCACTACCTGGTATACTACTAGTGTGCCTTACAACCACTGCAGACAATGACACTAACTTTAGTGGAATTTACTTGTGTATCTTGTTCCTTAGTGTCTGAGTTAACTGTGGCTTGAAGGCTTGTTCATAACTGAGAGAATCTTTTCCTAGATTGATATCCTTTCTTAATGGCATGTTTATGCCACCTGATTTTCAGTAACAATGCACACTAGAAATCTTGAAAGTATACTGCAGATACTAGAACATAAGGTAACCCAATCCTATGCACTTTCTCAAGTCCCATGGTGCAATAGTGCAGTGAAGATTGCAACCAGAGTCTACTTCTGCTGTAATGCTTTCAAAGGATCATGTGGTGTAGCTGCTAAATGTTGCTGTTCTTCCTGTCAATGATGCAACTTTTTGTTTTGTTATGAGAACATTTGCTCTATAAGCATTCTCCTGGAGAGTTTGCCACCAAAGCCTGAACTTTAATAACGTAATCAGTTCATACTTTAGAATGCAGAAAAGGTTCTCTCATATATGTGTGTGTGTGTGTATCTTCTTGACTGATTATTCAGCAGTGTCCACACCTGATTGTGTCTCTTCTCTGAGTAAATAACTGGCACGGTAAGATGTTTAAAAATTGTTATTCGATTCCAGACTTAGTGTGACTTTCTGTGTACAAGCATTTGCTTAGTACTGCTGATGAATTAGGCCTATTCATACTAATCAAGACAGCAGATCTCTGTAGTTTCACTGAAAGTGTAGCCTGTTTAAAGATCAATAGCTTGTCAAAAATCTTATTGTTCCTTGATGGGCCCGAGTTTTGGGAATGCTGTATCAGAATCTTGGGTGAAGCGCTGAATGCTAGAAACAGTTTAGAACAGGATTGTGCTAAAATTTGGGGATGGAAAAGGTGAAGTACACTGGGGTAGAGAACCCTCCCTAGGAATTTGATTCATGGTTAGCAGGTCTCCTGCCTGCTTTTAAGAGTCTGCTTGCTTCCAGTAGGCTTGCTTCCAGTAGACACTAAAGCCCTATTCAGAAATAATTTACAAACACAATTATGTGTTTTAACTAGCTTAAATGACAAACATTGTTTTTAAACTAGGTTCCTAAACTAATCTTGATTCTCTACAATGGTGCATTTAGGACTGGAGGAGACAAAATCATGGTTTGAGCCTAGAAGTGCTAAGTCTTGGCAGTGACCTTAATTATGGCTAAGGTTAACCAGGATTCCAGCTAATTTCTCACTCCATAATTGGCAATCAAGCCTGCTGCTTGCCAATTATTCTTACTAGATACCCTGTGCTCATAAGCTAGTTCAAAGGGAACAGATACCAAAAGTACAATAAAATTAGGAAGTGTGGTGAATTAACGTCAGGTGGAAAGAAGCTTTAACATTTCATAACCTTGACAGAAATGCTCCTGGGAAATAGAACAGAGGTTTTTATAGCAGCAGGTATGCAAACTGTGTTGCTTCAGATGCAAAAGTCTATGTCAAATTTCTGAAGAGAATCTGTTCTCAAAAATGCCTGAAGTCACAAGAATAGAACAAGTGGGAGGTTTGCCTGCTAGCAGTCCCTTTTCACAATTTTTTTCTTTTTTCTTTTTAATCTAGAAAATATTGTGCTAGACAAATGAGTGTTTAGATTTATTTGACACTTGGGAATTGTGACTGAATGTGTTCTTTAGGCACGTATTCAAATTTGCACATGTTTTAAGATTACTCTTGTTAGGAATTTTTTAACCTTTGCAATAGTGTGTCTTAGGAGAGATGACCAAGTGATACACAAAATGCACACACACAGGTTTCTTTGAACTGATGGGAATGTTTTTCACAAGAATAAAACTGCACAATGGTTACGTTGGGGGAAATTAGCTAATTGACAATAGTTTTGTGAACTCTAACATGGAGGTAACTAGTTCATAGAGTCCAACATACCAATAGAAAACAAGCACACAAGGCAAAGAGTAACCTGGATGGTGTAAAGTTCCATGTACAGAGTTTGAGTTGTGAAGAAAACTAGTTCAAAGATCAGCCTGGAATCTAGACCAACAGCTGCTGAGCACAGAAGTCTAGGCCATGGACACATATGAAGCCCCTGGGTTGGAAAGAGCTGGACTCTGGTTCTGAAGGAGTCAGGGAGATTGGGACTAAACATATTGGGGGCTTAGAGTGAGATTGCAAGAGCAGGGAAGAAAAGGAGCTCACGGAAGCTTGTCTTTGATAAAGCTTACAGAAGTTAGCCTTGTGCACAGTCATTGTGGCAAAAGTGGAGACTCTTAACATTTGGGACAGCTAAATTCAGAGCACTTACACCAATTAAAGTGGCTATGTTTCCAACTAAAAGCTGGCTTAAATATAGACTGATTACCGAACGCAGAAAAAAAAAACATCTCAGTGTGAAATTGATCTAGTAAGTAGTGCCAGTGAAACTGAAGGTGTCCCAACAATTTTAGTGGAGGAGAGTTGAACTCTGTTGAAACAGATGAGTGGTTGTCACCATATCATGCACAGTTCTTTAGGTTGCTAAAAAAAAATTCCGCTCAAATGTTTCAGGTTAAATATTTGTATTGTGACAAAAAAATTAGCATGAGGTATTTTTTAGCGTTAAAAATATACAAATAAAGTAAACATGCTGAGTTAGATCAGCGTGTAAACTGATTTTTTTCTTATGTAAATAGGAAAATTTCCCAATTAAAAATCTTCTGGAAAACCCACGTCATTGGAGCAGACTCATTTAAATGAATAGTAGTAGAATTAGACTAACTTTAGATATAACCCACTGGATACGACCCAAGGATTGTACACCTGTGGACAGGACCATGTTTTACTTTTCTGAATTTATTGTACAGTGCTTAATAGCTCAGATGAATGTACTTATGGTATGATGTGTATTCAGTTAAAATGCGACAGAAAATGGATGCATACCAAGAAGAGATGCATAAAGCATTCTCCCATTCCAAAGAAAGGATTAGTACAGTGGGGAGTTCTTGACGTAGTACAGTAGTGAATAATAGGTCACTGTAAAAAGCCTGTCTTCTCTCAAAGCAGGTGATTTGTATGGTGGCTACGTCATGCCTGCATACAACATCATGTGATATCTCTTGCAATCTCTTATGGAATAGTGCAAATAAGCACCATCCGTAGAAAAAGGGTTAAAACACAAGCATGATAAGGGAGGGTTGCTGGTGCGTGAAATGGGCAGTACTGGGTTAATGTAAATTATTTGCTTCATATGCACGTCTGGTGTAGCTTTAGGCATTTATGCTTCTCTGTAGCTGCACCAACATATCCTGAAGGTTTCATAGCAACTAAATAATGCAGTTGGTGTATAAAATGTTACAAAGCTTTGGAAAACTGTACCTTTCATGTATTCTTCTCTGTAAAGGTTTTCCTGTCTCATCAGAATGTTAAAATGATTTGTTATGGCATAAGTTTTATTAATTTATTTGGTAGTGGCTGATGATGACAACAAAATTCTGTTCTGTTTTCCTTTTTTTTTTTTGGAAAAGGGACTATAGAAGTGGCTAGTACAGTTCAATAATAGGAAGAGCAAAAAGCTCAATCAAATAAACTGATGGAGATCCCCCGCTTCCTGTCAGGATGAGGCCCGGTCTCCCTGGTGTGGATTCTGAATAAGACTCTGAGGCTAAAGGAGGAGAATATGCGCCAAGACAGGAAGCGCTGAGGAAATTCTCTAAGACTCTCCAGGAGTCAAGGAGGAATCTTTTCAGAAGCTTATTGAACAAGAGGCCCAGACTCAGAGATCATCTGAGGGAGAGTGTGCATCATAATTGTCAGATCCCAGAGTCCGCCACAGGGTAAGGCAGGTGGAGTTGAGAGGAGGTGGGAGGTGGTCCAACAGCCTAGCCACACAGAGGTTACAGCTTGAAGACCCTCCCTGAAGCAGGGGTCCAGTGAAAGCCTGTCAGGCACTGTGGGAAACTGACAAAAGTTGATATACTTCATTAGGCTAATTAAGATTAGAGGATAGCTCCTAATATTCACACTTCCTTCAGTTGTGAAGAGATGTCCATTTATTGAATAAAGCTTTGTGGATTGCACAGCAGACCTCTTTATTGTCTTACATCTCAGTTGAACGGCTTTGAACCACAACATTTTGCTTCTCTTCTTCTGCTGTAGCCTGATGGAATGGCTGATGCCAGGTGACAGTTGGAGGGAGGAGCCTGGTTTCTCAGCATTGTTGATGGCTGCCCTGCATTGCTTTTTCCTCACTGCAGCTTGATTTTATTATAACTGCAAGAAGAGGAACAGTTTCTCAGTTCTGACCACAGGTATTTCATATAAAAGTTTAGACAGCTATGCACATTTCAAGAGAAATCAAACGGCGGCAGAGAACAGTGCTGTGTTTAATAGAAATGCAACAATAGACAGTTGGTGTTTTACTAGGACTCCTGTTTTTTCTCAGCTGACATCTCTGTCACAGCAAGAGCAATAAAACAATGTTGAAAACCCCACTGACTCTTAGGAATTGGCTTTGAAGCAAAGAGCCAGGCACATAGCTCTTAGTTCCCTCTGTGTAAGAGCTGGTATACATGGAATCACAGTTGTACTAGCAACTCTTCTGGAATCTATATAATTCCACGCACCTTGGAATGCAATTAAATGCAAGAACTTAACTTTTTTTGGAAATATTTATTTATTTATTTATTACATTTTTATACCGCCCAATAGCCGAAGCTCTCTGGGCGGTTCACAAAAATTAAAACCACAGTAAAACACCCAACAGGTTAAAACACAATTACGAAATACAGTATAAAAAGCACAAGCAGGATAAAACCACACAGCAAAGTTGATATAAGATTAAAATACAGAGTTAAAACAGTAAAATTTAAATTTAAGTTAAAATTAAGTGTTAAAATACTGAGTGAATAAAAAGGTCTTCAGCTGGCGACGAAAGCAGTACAGTGTAGGCGCCAGGCGGACCTCTCTGGGGAGCTCGTTCCACAACCGGGGTGCCACAGCGGAGAAAGCCCTCCTCCTAGTAGCCACCTGCCTCACTTCCTTTGGCAGGGGCTCACGGAGAAGGGCCCCTGTAGATGATCTTAAGGTCCGGGTAGGTACATATGGGAGGAGGCGTTCCTTCAGATAACCTGGCCCCAAACCGTTTAGGGCTTTAAATGTCAATACCAGCACTTTGAATTGGGCCCGGACCTGGACTGGCAGCCAATGAAGCTGGAAAAGGACTGGCGTGATGTGATCTCGTCAGCCAGTCCCTGTTAATAACCTTGCTGCCCTGTTTTGCACCAGTTGAAGCTTCCGGACCGTTTTCAAAGGCAGCCCCACGTATAACGCATTGCAGTAATCCAAGCGAGAGGTTATCAGAGCATGGATAACTGTAGCTAGGCTATCTCTGTCCAGATAAGGGCGTAGTTGGTATATCAACCTAAGCTGATAAAAGGTGCTCTTTGCCACTGAGTTCACCTGTGCCTCAAGTGACAGTTCTGGATCCAAGAGCACCCCCAAACTACGGACCCGATCCTTTAGGGAGAGTGCAACCCCGTCCAGGACAGGGCAAACATCACCTCGCCGGACAGATGAACCACCTGCTAACAGTACCTCCGTCTTGTCTGGATTGAGTCTCATAGCCATCAGAATTTGCTACAGAAGCTTTTGCATAATTAACACAAATAAGAGTGGGGTGTTGGCATGAGCAGAGAAATTCTAAGAGATTCTCTGATCCTACTTCCAAGACCAGTCATCCTTCCTTCAAGAAACTACCACAACTTTATGTTCAAGCCATCACTGAGACAGGGTTTGTCTGACCGTCTTTTTATCTGGTTCAGCTCCCTACTCTTACACTATTGTAGCCTAGTTACTAAGCCCCCAAAGATTACTTGCCTGCAAAGTATTTTATTCATCTGCATTTTACTCATAAAGTGGGACCTTCTTATGATTGAAAAGCAGGCTAATAATTTTTTTTTTGCATACTTGAAGAGCAGCGATCTATCCCTTCTTTGCTAGCCCAATTGGCCTCTTTGCTGGCTGCAGAGAAAGGGGCCAGTACAGAGGCTACGAGTATAGCAGGCTGGCAAAGGTGAAACAGTACTGAGTTTCTCCTTCGCCAGTCTGCTGTATCTCCATACTAACTGTGGAAGAAGGGACTTCATTTTTACCATGGCTAGTGCAGAAGCTGAATGGGCTAGCAGAGAAGAGATGGAACATTTTCTTTGCCAGCTTCATCAGCTTCTGTGTTGGCCATGAAGGAAGAGAAGCCCTTTCCTCTGCAGTCATTAAGGAAGCTGAGTGGGCTGCTTAAGGATGGACAGGGTGTCAAGATGGGACCTGGGCTATCTGGTTTGGTTTCAGATGCTGAGACCGGCTCTTAGCCTGAACTAGAAGAAGCCCAGCCTAGACAGGAAGTGGGTGAGGAAGTTCTCCAAGTCTCTCCAGGGGTCAAGGAGGAATCTTTCCAGGAGTTTATCGAACGGGAGGACCAGGTTCAGAGATCATCTTCCACCTCCCCTCCTTTGGGAACTCGAAGAGGTAGGAGATGGTCTGCAAGACTAGCTGCATGCCAGAAGTTGGGTCAAGACACCCTTCCTGAAGGAGGAGTGTCCAGTAAAGCCTGTCAGGCATGGAGGGAAACAGTCCATTTAGTTGATAGGCAACTGCCTTGCTTTAGAGGATAGCTCCTAGCCTTCACAGTTGCTACAGATGGGAAGAGGTTTTTTAAACTGAATAAAGGCTTTGTGAATTGTACAGTGAATCTCTGTTGCCTCATATTTCTGTTAGAGGTCTTGGAATCCTGTCATAGAGCGATCCATCCAACCTACTGCATGGAAGCCAAACAAGATGATAAAGGAAAGACGCATCATTCTGTTCCTTATTCACCAGTCTCGCTTGCTTGGAAGGAACTTATGCATCCTTTTGCATGGAATTCCTGGTTGTCAGGGATTTCTATTACCTGTAACTGAATAGAAACCATAACAATAGTAATATAACATTTTTAGAACTGTTTGCTCTTTTTTTCCTTAAAGGTTGTACTGAAAGTTCTGAAATCTTGCAAATGATTTAGGAGGGATGTCTCAAAGCACTAGTAGAAGAAGCAAATAGGATTTAAAATGCACGAGCAGTTCTAGAATACAGGAGAGGTAGGCCCAGGATTGAGTTCCTCTTTCATAGCCCTGGCTGTGAGTGTACACACTAAATTTGAACTGCAGAGCTCTATGATCTGATCATACTAATACCATAAAGGCAGTTTGATCAAGATATCAGCACCAGAGCAGTGTCATGATCTGGGGCGTGAGTGGCAGGGTCCTTAGGCAGGAACGCCGGAGTCGGGATGGATGGAGGTGGAACCGGCTTGGGTGGTTGGTATACTGGTGGAGCAAGCTGGGGGTGAGGCATGGGTCTTGGGTGACAGATTCCAACAGAGGGCCAGAGGCAAGAGGCAGATCCAGGAAACAGGCACAAGGTCAGATGCAGGTTCAGAGTCCAAGTGGGGCCAGAGGCAGAAGAGAAGTCCAGTCAACAAGCAGGCAAGGTCCGGGCAGGGATCAAGGCAAGAGGCAGAGTCCAGAAGGAACAGTCCAAAGTCAGTGGTCAAAGGCAAAGCAAGGTTCAGGCACATACCAGGTAGCAAAGGGGCCAGAGGCAGAGGTGTGGTCGAAATGAGCAAGAGGTCCAGCAAGGCGAGGCAACATCCGAGGTAGCAAATGGTCAGGAACCGGCTGCAGCAAGTAAAAGAGACGATGTTGCTGTGGCAAAGGCTGAAGGTGAAATGCAGCTCTTATATAGGCCTTTCCTGGCAGCTCCTAGCTGTTCCGTATGAACCCACCTGGGAGTGCCTGCTGGTCTGGGCCTGAACCCTGCAAGGCTTTACCAGCCAGGGCTCACATCCTGCGAAGCCCTGCGGCTGGTTCCTTGGCAAGCTGCCACCAGATGGTGCTACAGGACAGATCCTGACAAGCAGACATTACATGGAAAATAGTCTTCATGATTGCCAAGAATTATTACTTGATAATCTGATGCAAACTGGTGGGGAGAGCTGTACCATACTGTTCTGGCTGCTCAAGAGAATCATATGAAATCAATGTGTACCCAAAAGATATTTACTTTACAGGTGTCACAAAATGGCAGGGGATTCTAGGTCTCCCAGTGACCTGAAGAAGTTCGGTTTTGTAGGTCTAGCAGTTTGGAACGGCACAACTTATATCTGTGACCCAATGCTGCTTGCAGCTGCCAAGGTAATAGGATTTCAGTGCTTGCCTTCTGACCTTGTACAGTCAATGAAGTAAATTTGATTTGTCCAATACTGATGTGACAGTTTTCTTGAAACACACTTTTAAAAGTGTTTATTGTGAAGTGAGAATTTATCTGGACCTCTTCCCAGCACTAAGTCCTTTGCTAAAACAAGCAAAAATCAATGGCCTTGTGGTTTCTTTCCCAACCCTGGCAAAAGTGAGCTAATATTAACAATGCTGTATGTAGCAACTTCCTCTTCTGGGTTTTGTGTTACTTAAGATCTGCCATTCAGTGCAGGTGAAGACTAATTTCCCCAAAATACCTTTGCAGAAGTTGTTAAATTGCAACTTCACTGAGTCATAGCTGGGAGGGCTATCCTTTGCATTTAACTCTAAATAGCTTGGGACCCCAATACTTGAAGTGCTTGTTCGCATACCAACCTGCCAAAGTCAAGATCTTCTGTATTTATTATGTTATGTATTACATTTATATCCTGATTATGTTTTCCTCCAAGGAATTCAAAGTTGGCTTACATGGTCCTCCTCCTATCCATTTAATCATCACAACAACCCTGTGAAGTAGATTAGGTTGACCGTCAGTGAGCTCCATGACAGAGTATGGACTAGCACCCGGATCGCCTGAGTCCCAGTCCAGCATTCTAACCACTAGACTGCACTACTGCAGAAGGCCTTTGTACAGTGGCACCTCAACTCTAGAATACTCTTCCCAAGTAGACTTAGCTGATGCAGTCTCTGGTACTAGATTAAGACCATCCTAGTTGCTTAAGCAATTTAGAAATATTTTTGCTCTTTTTGTTTTTATTCTGCTTAATTACTTGCTGTATTATGTTATCATTTTATTATATTGTATTTATGTTGATGAATAGTTTTATTCACATTTTATGCACCACTCTGGAATCCTTTTGGAGAAGAGAAGATTAAAAAATTAAAATGTAGGTAACTGCAAATTTGGGAAAATAGCAAACATGGGTACTGGAGATGTTAAATTATCCGCTTTTGACTAACAAACAACTGAAATCATTTTGTAGCATTGTATGTTTTAAAATTCTTAAATGAATCACTTCAGAAAATTCCAATTCAATTAAGGTCCATAATATAAGACTCATGACAGCTGGTAAATGAAACAAAACTAGCTCTTAGTAGCAGTGATCAGTATCATATGAGTGTCTTGATTATTTTTATGCAACAGTCTTATGGTGGGTTAAAGTTTATTTATTTTCAAAATCTAGAAAACTTCGACCTTCCAATCAAAAGGATTGAATTGTCCTTGTTTGGACCATATTGTTTTTTGTAGAACTTAGTCATTTGGGAATACGCTGTATGTCTAGTACGTCATGAGAAAATGGGGCTGTAGTTGTAAAACTGTGGCACTTCTATGTTACATGTACCTACACTGAAATACTTCTATTTATGAGCTAACTTTCTGGACCAAATCTGCCCAAGGCAACAACAAAAGCATAAAAATACAGTATAATGTACACTAAAACTTGAAATTTCAAAAGCCAACAATAATATGGGTTGGATCCAGGATCTACCTTCTTTGAAGGACTCTGCTTACAGATGGTGGTTCTACCTGATTTGGGGAGGGGGGTTTCCTCCCCATAAAAGTTCACCCGATTCAGCAGGGACTCCTGATCCTCTGTAGCATTTTCAGTGGGCTGCTTCCACCAGCCCAGTTGCACGGATCTAAATCTGAATCCAATGCATTAAAATTTAATTCAGTCAACAGCGTACATACTCTATGTAAGCTTAATCTGAAATATAATTAACCGAGTTATTAAGTTATTAAAAGCCATGCTGATCCTAGATAATGAAGAATAAAGTTAGGAAGAGTATTACTTTACTTCTAGTAAACAGAAAGACTTCACCATTTCATCACATTAACGAAGGCCAAAACTAGATGTGACAGTGGACCTGTTCAGATGACACTTCAGGCTCTGTGGTTAGCAAAACTTTGGTTCTCTGGGGTTAGCACTAACCACAAGCCATGCTGTCACACACAACACTTTAAGCCATGGTTAGAGCTAAACCTGCTGCAGACGGTCCGACTGTGGTTATTGAGTGATCAGGATTTAGCAAAACTCATCACACAAGACACCTTAAACCCTGATGCTTAACTAAAAGCCTTAACCAGCAGGGTTTAAGATGTCTTCTGAACAGGCCCATTCATATGAATATTTCACCAGTGCTGCTTTTTCTTTAAATCAAAAAATCATCTTAGAAGGCTACAATTTGAAGACGCATGCCCAACCTTTCTCTAATGCCTGACTTCTTTTGATCAAAACTGTTCATCCCTGGCTCTTCTCTCCCCACCCCCCGAAACTAAACATAAACATATTTATGTTTAGTTGGGCCAGAGTTATTTATATCAATCAAAGGTTGCCACTAAAAGCAGAAAACCTTTATGCTGATTTGTTCCTCCAATATGTTTTTTTATTTCCGTTTTGAAGGATGCCATAATAAATTCTTGCTAGGCTTACAGTGGGGGGACCAAACAATTCCCTCAAGATGTGAATGCTTCACATTGCATAAAAGTGTACAAATTCTAGTGAAGATGCCAGGGCCCTCCAGACAAATGCTAGAATGCTTTTAACATTAAGATTTCAAAAGCATTAAAATAATTCTGTATGCACTCCCCGAAGTCTCTTAACAGGACAGATAAAAGGAACAACTTCTTCACACAGTGAATTGTTAAACTATGGAATTTGCTACCACCAGATTTTAATTTGGATGGCTTTTAAAGGGGATTAGACCAAATCATGGAGGATAAGGCTATTAATGGCTGCTAGTCCTGATGGCTATATGCTACCTCCAGTGTCAGAAGCAGTACACCTATGCACATCAGTTACTAGAGAAAACAACTGGGAGGGTGCTATTGCATCCATGGTCTGCTTGGGGGTTTCTCACAGACAATTGCTTGGTCACTGTGTGAACAGAATGCTGGACAAGATGGACCCTTGCTATGATCCAACATGGCTCTTCGTGTGTGTGTGTGTGTGTGTGTTTGTGTGTGTGTGTGTGTGTGTGTGTGTTTGTGTCCAGATGACAGTGAAGAGCTGCACAGTGTCCTCTGGTAGAGCTAGGTGCTTTCCATCTAGAAACACCCTTGGAAATCAGATGGGCTTTGCAGATGTATTTCATTCTTGTCCATGTGGTGTTGTTTGCATGCATTATGCATTAGATGTAAACACCCATCCAAAGTTTTTTGAGCAACCAGACACAATGGAAGCTTGCAAATGTACCAGTAGAGGGAGCCCTGTTACTTTATTTACGTACTATAGTGTTTCTTTATATACTAAAATGTGTGTGTGTGTAATGCTCACACTTCTAACTGCATGTGACTTATGGCTGCTCATGGACCAGTTTGCCTGGGGCATCTTAATAAATGTCTGTGAATTGATTGTTTACTTATTGTCCTACTGAGCAAGAAGAGTTGTTAAATAGCTTATCTTATCTAGAAGGGTACAAGATTCTTAAGGCTAGTCTAGTGTTTCTCTAGTAGAGATGAAATGTAAACTTGGCAGCCGTGTGCTGTATTGAAGAGAAAACAGTATAACCTGGAATAAAAACTACCTTCAGATATTGCTGTCTTGCAATTATTTCTGAAAAAGCTGCTGTCTGATGCTTGGGCAACTTGTGAGATTTCTATGCTTTTGAAATGAAAATCAGCCAAGAAAGATGAAGTTGTCCATAATGGTTGTAACCCTTGCTTGTGATGAGATAAAACTGCCCTAATAGCCTGTCTTCATGGAATTGTCTTTTGTGGATTCCTTAACTTTAGTCCACAGGACAATCCACAATTAGTAGTTTAAACATTGCAATTCAAAGTATTAGCCCTGCAATAATAGTATAATTGTAACAAATATGAAAGATACAAAACTGATTCCCCACCCCCTTGCAATTCTGCTGCACACAAATATCAGTTCAGTTTACCTTATACAAGGTGATAAGAGCCCATAATCATAAATCAGTTCTCCAAGCATTCAGCTTCCCAGCAGAACAAACAGACTCATCTTGTTGTTTCTTCTCTTAGCCCTCCCTCTGAGTGAGGACTCCGCCCAAGGGACTAACCATCTAGTCTATAGGGGTTATACTTGCAAGGATGAAAAATGCATTCGGTAGCATACTGGAGCAGAGAATCACTTTTCTGAGAGGTCTATTTGGGTTCAATTACACATATTTGCATGGAATGTGTACTTAACACGTCACTGGTGTACCTGTTTTTCCTGGACAGGAGGCCTTTTGAGGGAAAGTCTGTAGCTCAGTGGCAGAGCACGTGCTTTGCATGTAAAAGGTCCCAAGTTCCTCCTCTGGGATCTCCTGAAACCTTGGAGAGCCATCGCTAATCAGTATAGAAAACACTGAGCTAGGTGGACCAATGGTCCTGACTCACTATAAGGCAGCTTCCTATATTTCTAGTTCTTAAACAATCAGTACAAATATAGTAGTTAGAGGAACTTAGTACATTGAATGTCGAAGGGTAATTGGTAGCCTTCTCGAATGGCCACTAGGTGGCAAATGTGAAAGTTGGAGCGTGGGTACTTTCTAATAATTTTTTCAGGAGATAACTTGGCTACCCCTTGGAGACATCCTTTCACAAGGCCTTTATCTTGTGCATACTGAGTCATCTTATGTTGACCATTCCATCTCTGAAATGATAGGAACTTTTCATACAACCCTATTAGATACACCATATTACTGTATGTACTTATAAATACATAGTTGTATAGTGGTTACAAAAAACGCAGGTCAGTGGAGGCTCTTGCTTCCAGTCTGCAAAAATACAGCATTCTTCCTGCTCCTCTCCAATTGGGAAGTGGGCTGCATTTTTTAGGTTTAGTAAGAGAAACTAGACAATGTAGATGACTCTGTACTTTTTTAGTTTTAAAGTTCCTGTTCATCAGCTTTAGAGGGAAAAACATATGGATAAACAGTCTGGGGAACAGTGTGGTTCAGTGATGGAAGTCAGATATGGTTTGTTCTCCACCAGAAAGTATTTGTATTAGGAACTTTACAATTGGATATTAAACTTAAATATATTGGTTATCTGTATGCTTGTAGTTCCAGTGCTGCAAATCTGATGGTAAAGGCATCCTAAGCAGGCTTCCATATTTGTATTGAATTTTCCAGCCTTGGGGTTGCAGAAAATTTTAGAAATTTTGCAGAGATCATCCCTTTCCTCCCCTGCTCCTACGTTGGGAGGAAGGCTGGACATTATTTAGCCGCTGCATTTCAGAAGCTTTTGGGAGTGCCTTCACTATACATTGGTCAAGCTAGCAAGACTTTCCAAGCCTCCCAGTTCTAAATTTGGGGTTGTGGAAGGGAGCAGGGGTTTATCTGACATGGAAGAATTGCTTTGCCACCAAATACCCTTTGGCTTCCAAGAAGCATCCCTAAAAATGATGTAGACTTTTGAGGTCAAAGCTTGTTCCTTGACTGCTGCATGCAAAACATTATGTTGTTCCTCTAAAGGTTTTTTTTTTAAAGTATTTGGTTCCATTCCATCACATTCTTTAATTTTGGGACCAATTTTACCAGACTTCCTGTTGTTTTTTTATAGATTTCTCAGTGGAACTTGTTCATTAAAAGGTAAGATAAAGTCCTGTATACAAACATTCTACAAATCTCGTATAAGAAAACGACATCCATGATCTAATTTTATTATTGACTTAAAACATTTTTAAAACAGAATCAAGTTTAACATTTCTTTTCTCAAAGCATACAGTCTCCAACTGCTTGAAAGCAACATTTTAAAATCAAACTTTGTAGCCTTTTGTAGAAGATAATCCTCTACTAGATAAAATCCTCTTAAATTTTATCTAAACACAACCCATAGTGTGGAGGTCACTGTCCCTGCTCTCCTGCTTTCTCCTGTACTTCAATATCTGAAATTAGAACAGAGACGTCAGAGCTATAAGATGCAGTTTATATAAGAAGGCTGCGTCTAGATTCATGGCTGCCTGCCAGTTGGACTCTGTGTTTTTGTTTGGTTCAAAGACTCTTATCTGTGTGAACCATAGGCTAAAACAAGTTTATACTGCTGCCATTTCTAACAGCAGCAGCTACTTCAAAGGCAGGAATCTGCTTTAATGCATAATAACAGTTCTAATGGCCCAACACAGAACCTTTTTAATTGCTGACTGACAGTCCAGTTAATCTGCACCTTGACTTGATCCATGACTTGTCATCTTGTGCTATTGTATTACTTTCTGTTTTAACATGAAAGAAGTATTGGTTGACTTGAAACCCCAAAATATAGATGACTTGAGGGGGTAGAAAAATCTCGTATTCTACTGAATGTGATGTCTCTTGGTTTGAATGTTGCATTCTATTATGAGAGGAGGTGGCACTGAAGTTTGTAGGTTCTGGTGGGAGAGCATAATCTGAGCAAGTCCGTAGTGCCTACATAGTCCAAGCAGTTTTAAGGTCTCCCCCCAAAACTAGCTTTTTGTCACCAAGGAGAAGTGATAGTCTTCATTGATAGTATTGTATAATACACCATCTTTCCTCCTTGCTCTTGAGAAACAGTGGAACCTTTTCTGCCTTCTAACTGTCAGGTTGCTAGAAGGCCAAAAAGTAGCAATTGAAGTAGGTTCTAGCTTGGAACATGAGTGTTTCTCTTCTGGAAATAGAGCTTTTTTAAGTGAAGTCCTCCAGTGCTCTTGACTTTATTGCTTTAACTTACCTGGAGCAAAATAATAATAATAAAAATTACAGGTGAGCGCTTCCCAGATAACCATAACCAAACATTTAAGGTTGTTTCAATTAATACTTGAATACAACTGTACAATGACTAGAATGATAACTTTGGTGATTGCCAAAGTTAGGGTTAGGGTTACGGAACATTGAGATCAAGAAATCAGCTGGGAAGTAATTCATTAAAGGCAGCTGTTGGGTGAGATTGATTTATTTTTTGTAAGAACACTGTTGGGCCTTCTAGTGGTAATTAACTATGGGCAATCATCTTAAAATACTAAATTTAGGACATTAGGCTATACTGAGAGCTTTTCACATTTGTATGCTTGCTAGTATTAAATTCATCATCCCTACACAACTGATCACACTAAACCAGGGGTATGTGGCATCCTGCTTCAACAACATTGATTCATTTATTTAAAATGTTTATATTCCAGCCATCATTAACGAATTCCAGAGTGGTGCGCCGAATGGGTTGAAACCACAACATTGAGATCAATATCCATAAGAAAATCTATCAAAGCTGGGCAATTAAATCAGCAAAGGCTTAGTTAAAAAAATGCATCTTCAACAGGCACCAAAATGCCATTGGGGCTGGTAGCTGTCATACTGCAGAGGGGAGAGAATTTCAAAGGCGGGGGTGCCACAACCAAAAATACCCTCCCCCTTCAGATGTACATGCGATGGAACAACCAGGAAGCCCTCCTCTGTAGATCTCAGTGAATGGGCAGGTTGATGTGGGAGAAGCCGCTCCCTCAGGTAACTTGGTTCCAACTTGCATATAGGGCCTTGTCAATAGCATCACTTTGAACTTGTCCCGGTAACATTGGCAGCCAGTGCAGTTCTTTGAGCAAAGGTGTAACATGCTTGCGGTAGGCTGTCCCACTCAACAAACTAACTGCTGAGTTCTGGACTAGCTGCAGCTTCTGGTTTCAAGAGGAGTCCTAGATGAAGTTGCCTCTTAAGATATATTTTGTGAACCTTTGAAAGCTGCATATTAACCTTTCCCGTGTAGTAGTGATAGGTGGATTCTACTAAGCAATACATTTCCCTATCCATATGCTAGCTGTTACAGAGGCACTTGCTACTTCTCCCAGAACTGCAGCTACAGGATGAATAGAAATAGAGCAGTGTTTCAGCAGATAAAATTACAATCCAATTACTGACAACCAGCATGGAAGAAGCTTGATAATGCTTGGCTGAGCCTGAACAAGCCACTTTACACTGCTACGCATTCAGGTTAACTCCATTATAATTGGCTCAAGTGCCATGGTCAAAAGCAATCTACTTTGCTGTCTCATCAACACCTCTGTAATAAAATTAAAGTTCCTAGATCACAATTAACAAGGAACTGTGATGGATTCAATTGAAACAGGAACTACAAGCTTGTAAACAAATACACTAGAATGCAGCTTCCTTGAAAGCTCTCTCCGCCTTCTAATCATACTACTGTAAAGCCCATGTTGCTGTGGGCACTAGTAGTCCTGCTCGTTTCCCGCTTTTTTGCTCTTCAGTCCCCTCACTACAGAGGGGTCATGAACAATGCAAATGTGGTTCATGCATAGTGAATCCCCTCTCTGAAATTTGCATGCAGCATAGCTCTGTCCCCTCCCTTGTGTGCTCTGGTTGGCTGCTTCCTCCTCTGCACTGGTGGCAGCAATCTAACCACATGGCTGCACCCGGGGCCCGCCTTCACACCACACGATTGACCAAGCAGGGCTGCCTGTCAACCTGCTGACTGAGGGGCTGCCCTGCTTGTTTGGCATGGAGGAAATTAATTCCTGTTCAATCTCAAGCTTTAAGGTTTTCCAAACTTTCAAAATTTTCTGCATGTTTATACGCTCAAGCTTCAGTTTAAAACAAAAATTAAAAGTGGTCTGGTAGATCTCTAGTAATAAGTCTAACACAACTGTATTCTTATATAAGATGCTGTATCCAAACTCTATGGAGAAGGAAGGGCACTGTTAAATGCTCTGGGTAGAGCTAGATATTAAAAGGAAAATATATTAAAAGGAAAATACAGGATCCTACAAATGTCCACCATGCAATCTTTAATCCTTTGCCTTGCAGAGAAACCCAAGTTTTGTTCTGTCCCAATCCCCTTATTCTCACCACGTTGGCAGATGTTGGGTGGTGTCTAAGAAAGGAGGATACTATTTGCAGGTGCTGAAAAATTGCCATCTAATGGAGAATATGTGAGATTTCTATTTCCACAAATGGATGCTGAAAAGGATCCCAGTAAATATTGCCTCAATTCAAAGACCACTGCAGTTGGGTCTACTTATTTCAGATCTGAAAGGAACAGCTTTTGCTTATACCTGTAATATGTTACTTGTACACTGTTATCAACCCTCCCCCCTCCAGCCTAACTATTGTACATGTCTTGTAATGTTATTCTTACAATAAGACTTATTTTGGAGGCTTCTGTGGACAAATACTAGGTTTCAGTGATGGTGCCTCTTAAAGAGGCTTGAACTTTTTATCTTACAGGGATAGTAACGTTCTTCAAGCTTAAAATGTATGTGTTAAAGTTCTGAGCATTTAATGCCATGTGTGTCTAGAATTATTTATTAATGTATTTATTTTATATCCCACCTTTATTCCTCTTGCAAGGAACACAAGGCATCTTACATGGTCCTCCTCCTCTTCATTTTAACCTCACAACAACCTTGTGAGGTAGGTTGACATGAGAGTCAGTGACTTGGCTAAAGTCACCCAGTGAGCTTCCATGGCTGAGTGGTTCATGGCTAGAACCTGAATCTCCCGAGTCTCAGTCTAACACTCTAACCACTGCACCACACTTCTATAGGGGCCTGCTAAACTGAATACATGTGTGGAAATGTGACTTAAGTGCAGGTGAATTTTTGCATAAAAAGCAACTTTCTGACATTTTGCAAATCATCACTGCTACCACAAAGTTTTGACCCAAACCCTGGAGAGTGTGTCTTGCTTGAAAAGACATGCACTGTCATTCTTTGCAGCTATTGCCTGCCATGCCACCCTCATGCATTACTGACTTTTCCACCTTTCACAACTGTTAATTGTGGTAATCTTGACCCTTATTTCTAAACATGGCTTCTTGGCTTTTTGTTTCCTTCTTCCTGACCTATTATTGGCAGCAACAGTAACCTTCTAGTGTTTGCTTGAGTGATGGGGAAATCACATGCCCTCCATCCCTGACCGAAGCAGAACTGGACAAAGACTGCAATTGACCGACTAGCAATGTTTTTATTAGAATGCACAGCAGGTTCCCCCCTCCCCCAAGCTAATGCTAGAAGCTGTAATTGTGTAATCAATGTACATTGATGGTGCTATATAAATAAATAAATAATAAATAATAATAATAATAATAATAATAATAATAATAAAGAAAAAGGAAAAAGGAAAGCGATTGTCTGATCAAGGTGCATTTTATACATTATATGCAACACAATCCTGCTGTGTGCAAATATTAAACAGGAATTTTATAGAATCAAAGAAGAGTAGAGTTGGAAGGGGCCTATAAGGCCATTGAGTCCAACCCCCTGCTCATTGCAGGAATTTGTCCATGTTGTAGGAAGGTGGCTACAACTCCTTGGAATTACTATGTAGTATCAAAGATATGTTGCTACTACACGTGAAACAGCCATAACTTTCTGTAGAGACACAACCAGGTCTGGAAAGCTGTGCTTTAGGAAGGAAAAATCTATTCCATTAATCAGGCATAAAGTCCTACACAGATGGCTTATAGGATAGATTATGGTTAGTAATCCTTTTGTGTCCTAGAAGATTAAGGATATCCTGGTGCAATTGCTGTCAGCTGACACTTTAAAAAATGACTGAAAACTGTTGGTATAATCCTGCACAGGGCTAAGGCTTTCCAGGACCCTGGCATTCATTGCATTGCACATGCCTTGCTATGTGGAGAGCATTCTGGTACACTGAGAAGTTACAAACTTAACCATGTACTGCAATCAACGAGTACCTCAGCAGTAACGTATTAAGCTAGTATTCTAAACTTCACAATGGTATCAACTTCTGATTCTCCAATGGAAATATGGCAGTATGTGAGTGCCTAGCATCTTTGAACTGGTGTCGTGGTATTTTTTTTTAGCAAGTTTAATGTCCTGTGCAAAGAACAAGAAGGATGAGTGCTTCACTGGCTGCAGGAAGAAAATGAGTGGTTATGCATTGTGAGCTCTCTGTAATGGACTGGATAGATACGGACCTGTATGAGGATTACAAATCTCCCTTTGATTTTGATACTGGAGTTAATAGAAACTATCTTTACCTATCGCCCAGCATGACGTTCTCCCCACCTGGATCTCCTGTGTTAAAGAATTCTGGTAACTCTCTTAATGTGTTTTTATTGCTACAGTGCTCTTAAGAAAAGCAGTACTATGAAGGTAGAATGTAGCTCAGCTTGTTTTGTGAAAACAATACCTTGAAATGTGTATTAATTGGAAATGTGTATTAATGGAACTGGTCTGCCCCACTGGAACTGGACGCAGTCATAAAAGGGCTTTCAGGCAATTGAAAACATTTGTTTTGTACTATAGATGAATTGATAGGTAGTGTTCTGAATTTGCTAAATCTTATAGGTTTTTAAAGAGTAACAAAGTCATGCAACATGGTGGGTGGGAGACAGCTGTTCAAGAAACTCAAGATAAAATCCTTGGACACAGTTGCATGGTTCTTCTTGACCCAAAACTTGCCCAAACTTGTTTGCCTTTTGTTTTTGATCTTTAGTACTCAGATCCGGTAGTAATTCCTCCCTCTGCCCCACCCCCTGGTCCAAGCATTCATAAAATAGTTTTATCTGTATCTAATACAATTGACCATTATCTAAAATTTGATTGACATGCAATGGTACTCTACAACAGATAGCCTATGAGACTTTGCTGGGTTCACACAACATGCTAACTCACCATGGGTTAGTGTGTTGTCTGAACACAGTGAGTTTTCTGCAGGATGGGTTGAGGTGTTGTCTGAAAGTAGTGCATTTTCTACAGGGTGGCTTGTTAACCATGCAGTGTGGTTTATTTTTCTTAAAGAAGCCACCTTGAGAATCCATGGCTTGTTGTTGGCTTGTTCAAGGTTCAACAACAACCTACACCGATTCCAGAATTATTTTTGGCACCACAATTGTCAGAAAGTCTAAACATGGTTGTAGTATTGTGGCTAAGATTTAGCTACAAATCAGTCTTTGGTTTGACTCTTGCTTTTATCGTAAGTTGACTAAGTAACCTTTGCTAGCCTCTTCTCATGCCCTCCCCCCTCACTGCAATATGGAGACATAAAGATTTACTTTTATTTGTATTGTTGTAAGGATTGCAACTTAGTGGGTTATGGGGATAAAGCCAAATACTTCCCACTACTATAATTTCCCCCCTTAAATTCAACAAGGGAACCTTTAAAAAAACTTCTCTAGAGTTTAAATCCAGGCAAGATTGAGACTTGGCTAGATAGTACTGAATTGGAACTCCTACGCTCAGCTGCACACGGATTATATACACCACTTTCTATGGCTAGAATGCATGTCCTATGACAGTGGGTTTCTGCTGCGAACATTTAGGCTTTCCACCATATGTGCACATGACGACATACATTTTTATAACTGCATTTTCCTCCGTGAAAATTAGGTCTGCAATGGGCTTCAGTACTGTAGTCAAGTAGCTTTTGAACTGTTCCAGGGAGTTCTGGGGTCTGTTGGAAGCCTATTGGGGCAGGGATCCTTGTTAAGAAGATTTGTATTGGTGGATTAGCTTCCCTGCAAAATAGTTTTTCCACCATGACTGATCATCCTTGAATGTGCAGTTGCAAGAGGTTTTTGGTTGCATTCTAGGTTGCGTTCTGGACAATGGGGGTGATCCACAAGTCTGTGAATTTGCCCAATGGGAAAAGCTGGTCCGCTGTGGAATCCAATGATCAGATTCATAAAAATCCAAACTCATTTCGTTGTGTTGCGGAGTTCTCCAAATCCCTATTTCAGATCATGCAGACCTGAACTAAAGTGTGGTGCTGACATCTTTGTGTGGCTGAGGAAAGGTGTGCAGATCATTTGGGCATTGACAAGCTGTGCAGTGTGTGTGAGAGAGAGGGGGTGGGGAGAGAGAGATGCAAAGGCTGCAGCCTTAAATGTTAAAGTTAGTGGCAGTGGCTTTTAAAAGGGAAGTCCTGAAATGGGAAATCTTTGAACAAACATAGAGAATAGTATGGCTAGAAGAATTTAAAATGTAGCATAGGGCCAGTCTGCAGAACCAGAATTTGAATAGCAGCATTCCTGACCTAGAAAAATCTCTAGATAAAACAGGGTCAGTATTGTGAAGTTGGCTTTCACTGTTGCCTCTAGTGAACTCTATATTTACTGTCAAACCTGCCCTACTTTCTCTAGTATTGCCTTTATTCATTTAAACGTTGTTGAGATAACTCTGTCTTCTATTGTTTCTTAATGTTGTTCCAAAACAGAATTTTGGTTCCCATTGTCACCACCTTTTGCTTTTTGCTTTTTTGCTTTTTTTTTTTTTAGAAAAGGCAAACCTTCTTAAAAGAAAAGTGAAATGCTGTTAGGAAATGTTTGGTGCAGTTACTTCTTGGGTTAGTAGTAATACATGATAGTCTTTGTTCAGAGACCAAGCAGTAGGTCCTTTCTAAGTGCAAAACTGGTTCCAAGATTGCAGGGACCTTGGACAAAGTGTTCTCTGGTAAGTCCCCTCCTCTGCGTGTCTTGGCAGGCTTATGTGCCTGCGATGGCAGCACCCTAGGCCGCTCTGGGTATCTGCGTCCAGCCATGCTTCTAATTTCCCACAATGGCCCAGGACGACGCTAGATCAGGGGCTTTGTGACTAGAACCTGTTGTCTGGCCCAGTTTAAGAGTGCCAGCCCAGGTTTAAAACAAACAAATTAAGGTGCTTCCCAAGTAGGCATCAGCAGTAGGCCCTACCAGGGCAGTGGAGCTGCCCAAAGATTGCCTGGAAACCGTTGTCCATACTCAAAAGTGGCTGCCAGAAACTGAACCGTCTGTTTTCCACAGGTGGCTTACACTGGGACTGGTAGGCAATTTGTCTGGGTCTTCTGTGGAAGAACCCTAATCACTTGACTTTAAAGCATTTTACCACTTTTTGTGATAATCCTTAAAATCTATTGAAATCAATAGTGGAACTTCATGTGTCTCTGCAGCATTATTTTTTAACTGCAAAGCCTGAAAACTTAACTCCTATTAAGTTAGGCTGAAACTGGGAAAACTTGCCTTAAAGACAAAAGATACTCTTGACACTGCCCACATTTGACAAGGGAGTGTCTGCAGTTTCTTGCAATAGACCAGTCCTACTCTCATACACCCAACCTGTTCTAATGACTGACATTTGTGCTGATGTTAGAATAAAGCAAACTGTGGCATATCTTAAACAGTGCAATCCCGCCTGACAATTTTGAGCTGCTTTTCAAAGGTCTGCTGAAAAATGAAGCCATTCCTGAAGTTGGAGAAGATGCTGCTGCTTCAGTTAATGTTGTGGAAGCTCTATCTGAAGAAGAACAGGAGGAACTTAGAAGAGAGCTTGCTAAGGTAAACCTTAATTTGAAATGAAACCTGTATTCTGAGTGGTCCACAAAACTAATCTGACGTGCAGGGCACACCGGTATTAAATAGGGATTTAAAGATGCTGCTTTGATCCCCAGCATCTCCAGGTAGGGCTGGAAATTTATTTATTTATATATTTATTTATTATGGTATTTATATGTAATGTAATGTTCCTGCTTGAAACCCTGGAGAGCTGCTGCCACTCAGTGTTGATAATACTGGGCAAGATGGACCCATGGTCTGACTCGGTATAAGGCAGCTTCCGATGTTCCTATGAAATGAAGGTAAGTGTACCAGTGGGTTCCCCCCCCCCCCCAAGAAAGGAAATGTTAATGGAGATGGTAAACACGAAGCAGCCCCAAAAAGCTTTCTCAGCAGCTTATTTTCTCTAATGGCTTTTCTTCATGGGTTCTATCTTGCAGGTAGAAGAAGAAATCCAGACTTTGTCACAGGTGCTAGCTGCTAAAGAGAAGCATCTAGCAGAAATAAAGAGGAAGCTGGGGGTCAGTTCATTGCAGGAGCTGAGGCAGAACCTTTCCAAAGGGTGGCAAGATGTTACGTCAACTAACGCGTACGTTTCTCTGCTTTATCGTTGCCTGAAGATACAGATGTGCTTGAGTTTACAGTTAGCTGAGTTTCATAGATATTGCCTAGGGAAGCTGACATCCAGTGGGGACAGGTTGTATGCCTGAATGGTCCCTCAAAACTCTTTCTGCACAGGAGGGTGAACTCTTCTCTCTGAAATGTTAGATTTCTATATGCAGGCAGTCTTTTCCATGGGGGAGAGAATTCAAACATGCAATCTTTTCCCACGTTCAGGGAGCCTGAAATAGTTCAGCTAGGGAAGTTTTGCCACATGATTCTATTAATCATGTCAACTGGCCTTGGCAAGGTCAACAGCCAATGCAGAACGGTAGCTGTTTTCCAAGGGTAGGTAGGACTTGGGATTTCTTCAACATAGGGGTGTAGAACATGTAGTCTAACAACATCTAGAGGCTATAACTCTCATCAGACCTAGCCAGCATTGCCAATGGTGAGGCATGATGGGAGTTGCAGTCCAACAGCATCTCAAGGGCCATATGGTCCCTACTTTAACACATGTATGTGAGGCAAATGGTTCATTCCTTCAGAAAAGCTACAGCTGCTGAAAATGCCTAATGCAACACTAAGTATTTAAAAGGTAGAGTCAAAATGGCATTTTGGCACCATTATTTTAAGAGTAAAGCACCTGAAATTGTCCTGCATTTTCTAAAAGCTATGCCAGGCAAAACCTTCATTAGGACCAACCAAACATGCACAAAGCTGCATTTTCTAGAACTATTGATGAATATGTCAAGTGGGAAAATGTGACAGCTCACCAATTGCTATGTATGTTGTGAAAGCCATCTCTTCTAGGCAAACCTTTTCTTTCAAATCATAATTCCAAGTGCTATCCTATGAAAGCTTTAGTTTGTATCAATCCTGGTTGCCATTCTTTACGAACACCCACCCACCGCAGTCTGGCAACAGACCAGATTTTCTTGATTCATCTTGATAGAAGGGAAGCAGGATATAAAATCTAGCATTCCAGATGAATCTGAGCAGACTCTTCAGTTCTGTGGAAATACTGGTGGGTAAAGAGGCTAAGGTGCTTAACATGGAATGCATGACTTTTTAATTTCAAGTGCATTAGAAGCGGAGCCTGCTCTTGTAATACTTGAAGTGGGCACAGGAATTGCAATAACAGAGGATGGTTGTTTTTTGATTACAGGTATAAGAAGACATCAGAAACATTGTCTCAGGCTGGACAAAAAGCTTCTGCTGCTTTCTCAACAGTTGGATCTGTAATAACAAAGAAGCTGGAAGATGTGAAGTATGACTCCCAATTTTCCCCTATCTATTTACACTGAACTGGAGCTTAACTGTACCGAACACAGAATGTTTAACGCTTCCAGTGCCTTAGAGTCTGTGTGGACGATAATTTGGGACTTGCATCTTGATTTTATTCGGCCTTTCACAACACGGAGCCCTCCAGATGTGTTGGACTGCGAATCCCATAATTCCCAGCCAGCATGGTTGCATTCCAACACACTTGGAGAACACAAGTTTGGGGGAGGCTGGTTTTATTAGTAGGCTGCTTGCTTCGACACATTGGAGCAAACAACTACCACCTCTGGCCCCCAAGTATTAGCCACTGACATATAAAATACATGGCAATAAATGGCCATGTAAATTTTGCCTTTACTGTAAGAAACCCGTCAGTGTAGTGTTTTAGCTCACAGAAGAAGTACAAGATAATATGATGGTCTTGTGCAAATCGCTCTTTTTTGTGGAGTGAGGGGAATGCCATTTACACTGAGTTAGGCTCAAATCCACTGTTTGGTCTAGGAATGATCCCCCATTGAGACTGTCACCGTTCCAATGTGCCTCAAACATTATGCATCCTCTGTTTCAGGGCACCTAAGATGTGAAGGTGCCTGAAGCAAAAAATACATATGGCACCTCCTTCCTTGACATCCATAACCACAACCTGCCTAATAGTCAGGCCAGCCCTGTACAGAATCAGCTCCCTTGGGAGCTCCTTAACCTGGATGAACTCTGCTTGATGTAATCATGTTTGAGATTGGGCAGGAGGGGATACTGGGGCTGGATACAGCAAGCCACATCTGCATGAGCACTTCGCTTCTGCTACTTGCTCATCAGGAAAGACGAAAGCATAAACTAGTATTCTGAGCTGCATGAGTCCCAGACTTTTAGAAATCAAAACTTTCCTGAGCCCCTGCATTTTGTGAAATTGGCTCCCTTCTAGGATTCAGTGTCTTGTAAAACTTCTGGTCTGCATTGCTTAGAATCAAACTCTTTATCATGCTGATTGTAGTGATAGTGAGGTTTTTCAGTAAAATGTTTTGTGCTCTTATCCAAGGGCCCTGTATAATTTGGCTAACAAGAGTAATATGCGAGCTACCTCTGAATTCTATTTCCTGGAAGTGTGCTGTTTTTTTAAATAATTTCATTGTTATTTGGATGCCGAACGTTAGAGAGATAGTGATGCAATTTAATGGCTATTTTAAGGCACACAGTGGTCTGGTTTGCACATACCAGTAACCCATGGTTTATTTAACCCATATTTGATGCCCTACCCACTGAGGTTAATGTTAATTGCTGAGGGTTTATTGTGAACTGCTGAGCGATTTTATTATATTCAGTGTTATACAAGTGTCAGAAATGAATAAATACCTAGGGTTTGCCTGACAGGCAATCAAACAAACCATCCTTTGTTTTCCCAATTCCGGGGTTGTTCGTTTCCCTTCTTCTCCGCCCACTCCCTCCTTGTATCAAAAATATCTCTGCAGCCCTGTAGTATTGGCATGCAGAGTGGCTGCTTTTTTGTTTTGTTTTTTAAGTATTTTTGCCTGCTACCTCTGTAGCCTGGTAAAACTATCTGTGAACAACCCACGGTTCTGGGTTTGCACATAATAACAATCCATGTTTTAAACAATTCAGAGTTCACAACAACAAACCATGGGGCTATTTGTATCAGATGACAGCCCACTCTGGGTTAACCTGCAATGTGGCTGTGGCATGTGCAGGTTGCATGTGGGTGCTATTTTGAATATGCAACACCCACTCAGGGGTTTTGTGTTACGTAAACCTGGGGGACGTGGGATATGTGAAGGTTATTTAATTCATTCTCACCAGGTTCACATGACAGTCCCCGTGCAGGGGTTGCATGTAGAACTTGGTGCCTGTGGGTGCTGCGGCTCATCATGGGTTAAATAATGAGCCATGGCATGTTGTCTGAACCCAGTACATGGGTTTTCTTTCTGGGTTGTTCATTGGTAACAATCTATGGTTTGTTAGCGTTGCCACATCACACATTGCAACCCAGAACTTAACCCATACCTTGAGTTACCTTTATGTGCGAACCAGGCTAATGTATAGAAAACAGACTTGTATGGTTAACAGCCTTTTGTTAGCATATTGTAGTTTGAACAGCTTTCCATGCAGAATATACATAAAACTGGCTTCTCTTTATTGCTTAGTCTGTGGGAACTTGTGATGCCCGGCATTGATCAAAAGTAAAATCATTTGCATTTAATTTCACCATATTCCCTTAGAATTGCTGAATACCAGAACTACAGTTCAGTTCTAAAAATTGACCCTTCATCTATAGTGCTGCCATTTTCCTCTTAAGTCTAGTGTAGATGAATACAAATAAGCTCATAATTCTTACTATGATAGTCCATGTGTGTTTATACTGCAAATTTCTTTTTATTTTTAAATGCTTGCTTGGTATCCTACAGAGTGCAGGCATTTACACAGTCCCTTAGGTAAGATGTTAAAAGTTGGTGTAGAGCATGCCAATAGAATTTCTTTGTCTCACAGCTAGTACATCCTGACAGACTATAATATGCAGTTCTCTTGTATAATACATGTTGGGGGTTATGCTTTGTGCAGTTCTAAATGTTCAATTAAACTTCAGACCTTTTTACAAGAAAGGGAAGTACTAAAAAGATAAAGTATAAATACTACACAGAGCTGAATATGCTGTGAGGAAACAGTATTGCACAATTATTCCTACAAATGTGTGGTGTGAAACTCCTACAGTTTTGCAGATGTTATTTACTAGTGACCTGTCAGAACAGTGAGTGAATTTCCCCTTCAATATCTCTTAGTAGGAACAATTAAGTAACATGCCAGTGGTATGACAATTGAACCTGAATGTCAGTCAAAACAGCTTACAGCTGTGTAGCTGAGATGACAAACCTATTTTGGGGGGATGGTGGAGACGAAATATCTTGACACAATGTGATAGGCTGCAGTAACTAGTTAAACCTTAAGAAGGTTCCCTCTGGAATTACTTAAAGTGACTTAATAGGCTCTTTCTAGGGAATTTTGTCAATAAATAACATACAAGAATCATAGGGTTGCAAGGGACCCCTGCCCATGCTGTTGCAGTATCCCCAGTGAGTGACCGTCCAGGCTGTGTTTATAGTCTGATGAAGAAGATTCCACAACCTGCTGAGGTATTATGTTCTACTGTTGAACAGCTTGCACTGTCATGAAACATTTCCTAATGTTAAGTTGATCCTTTTTCTGGTAACATGAATGTCTTGGTTCGGGTTCTACCCACTGGGATAACAGAAAACAAATTTGCTCCATCTTTGTCAACCTCTCAAATATTTGAAGACTTATTTTTATATTTAGACTTATTTGTGTATTTAGACTTATTTGTGAAGACTTGTGTATTCCATTGTCGTACTTAGAGCAGTACGACAATGGAACCAATTACCTAGGGAGGTTGTGGGCTCTCCCACACTAGAGGCCTTCAAGAGGCAGCTGGACAGCCATCTGTCAGGTATGCTTTAAGGTAGATTCCTGCATTGAGCAAGGGGTTGGACTCGATGGCCTTAGAGACCCCTTGCAACTCTACTATTCTATGATTCTATTTATTTATGTGCTGTCCTTCCTTGCAAGGAGCCCATGGCTGTCATCACTTCCTACTATTTCCTGCAAGCAAAACATACCTGACTCCTTAAAGCTTTTCTCATAGGACTTGGTCTCCAGACCACCACCGTCTTTGGGTTTTTCCTCTGGACATTTTCCATTTTGTAACAGAGTTGAAACAGATAAACCATTCAAAAGCTGCACTGGTATTTTAACATAACACTGCTTTTCTGAACAGAATTTCAGCATAAAAATAAGATCATGCTCTTGCAATAGCTTTCCTTATTGATAGTTCTAAAATGTGGTATTTTCTTTCACCCATGTTCTTTTTGAGGTATGAATGAATGTTGCAGTCCCACAAGGGAATTTGGAATCGACACAGATGTCTACATATGTATGTTTCCAGTGGAACATCTGAAGAGGGAACACTCATTTCTCCCACAATGAGTTATTTGGGCATCAAATTTGGAGAGATGTGAGGTGCCCTTTTCTTGAACGTGACGCTGGAAGCATGAAAAGGAAAGCTTGATTGCCTTTGCATGTTGTGCTAAACCATGGCTTAGCGTGATATGAACAAGTTGCAGCAAGCTTCAGGCTCATATGCTCCCTTCTCTTGCTCAGCTGACAGAAGGAGTTCAGATACTTGTTTTTGCTTACCTGCCTAGTTTGCCATGACAAACTAAAGTTTTCTACTAACTGGTTAATTTCAAACAAACCAACTTAATTATTTTATAAAATTTATATCCCGCTTTTCCACCAGAAGTGGTTCTCAAGAAGTTGGCTTGTTAGCATTAACCATAGTTAATGACAAACCAGTTTCTATTTTTGGTGGCACAGGAAACTATGGTTAAGTATAAATGGAAGCCAAAGTTTCCAAATTCCTCATCAGCCATGTGGGGTGGAGGTGAGGAGTGGGAAAATGAGCCTGGAGTTTACTGTGACTTATGCACATGTGCCATAGTTTAGCATGACAAGTGAATGTAGCCATTGGTCTCTATTGTACTTCCCTGTACAAGATCACAATGCCCCAAAATGTGCTTTGCTTTTTATTATGACAATGATTCCAATTTGTACCTTGACTCTCTTGGCATTCCAGTTAGGTGTGCCATTTATCCGACTCTGTAACTAAGGTCCTCAGAAAGCATTTCAACTCAAATGCTAGGAGAAATACTAATGCTGTGGGAATGTATTCTGTTCAACTTTCTTTTTAGCTCTGATGCCACTTATTTGTCTTAAGGTGTGCTTCTGCAATACTGAGACAAATTGGATCTGTAGGATTATTGCTCAAGGGGATGCCAGGATAACAGCAGAAATGGGATTGCTACCTGGCTGCTTTAAGACTGCTTGCTCACCAAGAGTAGAACAGATGAAAAGCTGTAAGGAAAAAAATGGAAACAGATCATGTGTAAGAGATTGCAACCAAGACAATATGGCAAGAAAGTGAATAGATGTTATAGAGGAATGAGAGGAGGAAAACAAATGTGGTTGAGCAAACAATGTGGTGAGGAAACGATGTGGTGAGGGTTATCTTTTGTATGTACACCTTAACTGGTGTGTGTGTGTGTGTGGGGATATGAGGTCATCAGAGGGGATGCCCTTGGTGGTTCCACATGGACCTATGACCCGACTGGAGTCCACCTGGAGAAGAGCCTTCAGTGTGTTGGCCCTCTTTCTATGGAACTCCCTGCCTCTGGAGGTCAGGCAGGCACAAAAACTGCATTCTTTCGGCACCTCCTGAAAACCGCTCTTTTCCAGGAAGACTTCCTTAGTTTACCAGCCATGGTTTTATTGGCACTCTGGTTTTTCCCCCCAAAGGAATAATTTAAATTTTGCATTTCATTCTTTTTATCATTTTATCTCCTATTGTTCACCGCTCCAGAGTATGTGGTGTGGTATATAAACATTGCAAATAAATAAATAAATAAATACTTGGATGCTAATTTTGCAGAGTTCAGAGGATGGCATACCTGGAGCACAAAGCAGAATTCTGGGTTCCCAATGCCCAACTTTCAAAGGGGCTGTCAGCTGTCTTAGTGTAAGGCTAAAAATACGTGGACATGTAAAATACGACCCAGTGACTTAAGCTCCAAGCCTGGAAAGAGCTATGAAATAAGATGTTATTACCAACTGTTTGGTATCCATAATGCTTTTGGAAGGCTGAATTGAATTGATCTTGCCCGGACTATTTGTAGAAATGAGTTATCTGGAAGAGAACTGAAGCATTTCAACAGGGTTAAGTGATAACCATTTTTGTTTTCTCTTGAGGTAGAAAAAAGTATGGAGAATCACTGCTGTCCCTTGTAATGAATAGATAGCTTTAGAAAACAAAGCTTGCTGGTCACATCTGTAATATGTCATTACATCTGGTTATTTAACAATTACCTAATCAAATTTTAGCAACATGTAATGGCACATAAAATTGGCATAGTGATTGCCTAATGCTTGTTGCACTAGCTATGCTGTGTTGCTGAAGGAACAAGCATTAGTATCTTTGAAAGCTAGTGTGATCTACCGTACAGTTTGACAGACCAGATCTAGTTATGCCAATGGATGTATTTTCAGATTTGATATTGAAAATAGTGTGTGGTTTATCCCCCGAAGATAGTTGCAGGGAGAAACATAAAGATAGCGAAGTGCTTATATAAAAGAAGAGTAGCTTTTGGGAGAAGTTAACTGGAGCCAATATGAAAATACCTTGAGATTGACTAACATATTTGTTCATGCATTCCCATTGGAGAAAGCTTTAAAATTTGAGAGTGTATTTGGCTTTATATAAATAATACAGAACCATTGGCACATTTGATTAAATCTGATCAGTTATTCTAGAACACAAACTACAGAAAGTGTTTCTTAAACTAGCATGATGTGTTAAATGTTGCTACTGCTCTCCTTTTAGCTGTGTGTGACGATAACTATGCATGCCTATCTTCAGTGCGTTGGGAAAGTGTTGTGTGTTGCTGCATGGAATTGGCAGGGACATGCTTATCACTCTTTCATAATCTGATTGATTTTCCTTTCTTTTAATGCTGCCATTTAGTATACGTTGTCTACAGCATTCAATTAGCATGCCTGCTATGAGGTAATGTATAGTTCACTAGTACCTCCCAAATTATCTTAATGTGATCTTGGTTAGTGGAATTGTACCAGGTTTAAAATAGATAAGAGGGTATTAGACTTTATACAAATTGTTTGGACCATTACTCTGTAATCAAAACAAGAACTTATACAAAATATGTCGTCATTGTTCCAGTAGTGGGGAAAGGGAGATGGGAAAGATATGTATTTGTAAGGTACAAATGTGCACACTTGAGCATAAGTCCCATTTGACTCTGGAGTTTCTGAGTAAGCATATGTAGGATCAGGCTGAAAAACAGATAAGTGACTTTTCAGTAGTTCTATACAAAAATGCTATCTATTATCAGAACTTTTTTGGCATGCTACTAAAGTTAAAGCACGGGTAGGCAACTTAGTGCCCTCCCGATGATTTGGACTTCAGCTCTCATAAGCCCCAGCCAGTACAGTCAGTAGTTGGGGTTTATGGGAGTAATAATCCAAAAACATGGAGCATATCAGGTTTCCTACCTGAGTTAGAGCGTCACAGGCCATATCTTTAAATACTGATCTACTCTGTATGTGGGGCTTTTTCTTTAATTGGCCTTCCATTGCATATACACTTCTAATTTGAATTCCTAAATTATTTTCTATTTCTCCACTAGAAATTCACCAACATTCAAGTCATTTGAAGAAAAAGTGGAAAACTTAAAGGTAAAACTTAACTACAAAGTTGGTTTCTAAAATACAAGGAATACAGTTGAGATTTTCCAGGATACTGGGACTAGGTGTTCAGCTTCCATGGAACTATAGGAAACATTTAAATTCCTATGGAATACACTGGCAATACCACACAGTTGGGCAACGCAGTAAAGCTTAAATTTAGTACCATTGCTCCTGCAAGAGGAAATGGAGGGCAGCTTAATAGTTCTTAAGGGGAGCTGAGAAATGCAGGACAGTGCTTTTATTCTACTTCTGAAGATGCATGGTACTTAATGCCTTTTTTGGCTTAGTTTGCATATACCTCTAAACCAGGATTCCAGAGAATCCTCATAGTGTTCAGGAAGCCAAATTCAAGCTATGGCTTCAGGTTTCTGGCTGGTTTGGATTGACAAGCCAAAATCCCATGTTTGGACCTAATGCTAAACAAATCACAGCTGGAGGTTTTCTAGTTTGTTTAGCTGCTCCTGTTGACAGGAGGAGCCAAGCAGGAGCAATTGAACAGCATACATCTGCACACTGACTTAGCATTGCATCCAAATGTACCATTTGTATGGAATTGTTAGATGTAAAACTAGAGAATCTAAAGTTCTGCCCTTATGAAACAAGGAATTACACAGCGAACATTTTTTTTAACCCAAGTCCTCTTCAGCTTCTAAAATTTCTGTAGAAGCTACCACAGACCTCCAAAAGCGATGAAGAGTTTTATGGCACCTTAAAGACTAACACCTGTTGTGGACACTGTCCAATTCATCAAATGCATGAACGGACGGTGTCCATGAAAGATATCATAATAAATGTGTCACCCTTCAAGGTTCTACAACTCTTCTCTATTTTGCTGCAAACAGACTAACGTGGCTACCCCTATGGCAATTGTCATACATTTCCAAATATTATTAACATTTTATTTTAAACACAGCTGAGATTTTCAGGAAGGCAAACTTGGATTAGATTACATATTAACTTGTATAGTACAATGCCACATGTGTCCCTAGAATGTATTTTAAGGCATGCTATGCAAATCATCTGATCTAGATAAATTGTGTACGTATCCAGTATTATGGTATCCATTTAAGCTGTTGGCTGGAGGGGACAGATTGACCCTATCCAAAATGTTGAGGGGAGTTTGTTCAGCTGTGGCAGTTTCTGCAATGAGTTGTATGCAGGTTGCTGTACTCTTCTAGCTTACCTGTAAGGCACTAACATTTTATGTTCTAACGTGTTAGTTCCAACATCAAATGCTGCAGTTCCCAGTTTCTTTTCCATGTCTCAGGCAAAGTATCCTGGCCTGAGGTGAACTTAATCTATATTCTAAGATGCTTAAGCATATATTTTATCAAACTGACTTCCAAAGGTTCAGTCCTACATGCTGAAAATACTTCCAGCAGAATATCTGATTGAACTAATTGCCACAAAGCAGTTGAATGATGGCCTGAAATGGAAAGTTTACAGCTTTTACAGGAAATATTCAAGCTTGTATTTTGGACCTTGGGAGACATTTGGTAAATGGATAGAATAGCATACCCAAAATGTTTAGGTGTCTAAAATAGTGACCCTGTTTGCATGTCACAAGAACCCACGATTTGTTAAACTTTGGGTTGTTGTAAGTGTACTAGATCTTGCTGCCTGATTGATCCCACCACAGCGGGTCAGAGCTAAACAGTCCAGGGATGTTCTGTCCCTGGTTTGTTTATCGTGATGTCCAAACCCAGAATTGTGAATTGTTGTGGGAGGAACAATCCAGACTTGTAACCCAAGAACAAACTATGGGGTAGTTCCCAATAGGAGCTGTGCGCACGCAGAAAGGCTTCCCTGGGCATTGGTCTGTGCATGGCCAGCACAATCAATCTAGGTCCACGTGCAGCCGCTAATGCATGCGGCCATGATATAATGCTTCCAGGGGCAAGCGCCGACATGAGCAAAAATATTTGTTTGTGCAAGCAGCAGAAAGTTTTTTCCAGTAACGAGTGTTTTTGCTCATGTCACTTGGCCCACTCTGTTGTGGCTGTGCATAAACCTGGGCTGGAGGGACTGGGCACATGCACATGGTCTCGGTTGGATACTACCTTATGTTTACAACTTTGGGTTGTTCCTCTTACAACAACCCACAATTCCGGGTTCAGACATCACAATAAACCCAGGGACAGAGTGTCCCTGGGTTGTTTAGCTCCGTGAGTGGCCAGAAGCCAGCACCCTCATAACTACCCAAGGTAATCCCTGGGTAGCTATGATTTGCAAACTGTTCCCTAGCCATATTTGCAGCTTAACTTCTAAGAGTTTAATCTGAAGTTTCTAAATTTCTCTTCAGTATAAAGTTGGGGGAAACAAGCCTGCTGGAGGTGACTTTGGAGAAGTCTTAAACTCTGCTGCCAACGCCAGTGCCACAGAAGCTACTACAAAGCAGACGGAAGAGGAGACTCCATGATTGTCCTGCCTCCCTTGTGCTACCCACTGCCAGATGCTGCAAATGAATGCTGAAGCACAACACCTCTGCTTTTGACTGTTCCAAGATGTCCTTCTATTTAGCACTTAGCTTTATAGCTATTGACTAGAATATGTTTCTGTAGGTTCAGAGTATTTTTTTGAAACTGTAAAAAACACTCTTGCCTATGTTATCTGAGAGATGGGGATTTTTATGTATTTTGAGTATTTATAAGATTATTACTGGTCTTAAGTAATCACTAAGGTATTGTGTTACGAAAATTTGGAAATGGGAGCTTCAACACTGTACTTTTTGGATGCTATGATGATTACTGGTTACCTCATCTCATGTCTATTCTACATATTTCACTGTGAAAACCTGAAAAGGTTTCACTCACTCATTGCTGTCTTTTGCAAGAAATTCCACTGGCAAAATAAGCAGTGCAAACTTGTTTGTGTATATGTTGCATCTGTGGACGCTGAAGTAGGATGGTTCCCACTCACATTCTCCATGGCTTTATTGAGGTTCCCCTGAAAAGATTTATTCTGACAGTAGCTTAACTATTCCAGCTAAGCAAAGATACGGTTTTCCCTTGTATTATAAGCTGACTTAATTCAGTTTTTTTGTCTTTGTCTGAAATGGGCTTCTAAAATACAAAGCAGATTATTAACGTAGAATATGTAGGCTGGAAGCTAACACAGCAAATGGAGTGGTTTAGAAGCACCATGCTAATAAAAGTACAATGATTTAAGTGTTTATATCCCCCCTCATTGACTAAAAAGAACAACCATGGGCCATTGCCATTTATACAACACACTTCAGCCCCATTAACACTCACACCTCACCAAAATTGAAATGCATGGTACTAACAGTTCTACTAGTTGTGTGTAGGTCTGTAGACTTTTATACACACTTCCAATTTGGGCAAGTGCATACTGGAGTGTAGGTGATACAGATCCAGCCTCTGTATCCGCATCTTGAAGTGTACCCTGTAGGGAAATAGAATCTTTTTAAACTGGCCACCCCACATTGTAACCTGAAAATACACTTAAATGTTATAGGCGTAAGTCAACTTTCTGTTTAAAAATGTTAATCAAACTCTGTTGGTGATCCTGTAAAATACTTTTTCTCTAGAAGGGGAATGCACTCCTTCTTTATATGCTGTGTGCCTGCATTAGATACCTTTCTGGCACATTGAAATATTATATTTAGCAGATTTTTTTGGTGGGGGGGCACTTTTAATCACCAAGTTTAAGATGAATTAGAACACTTAAAAGGTGCATTGTAACTTAGGTGTTATCTTCGTAGCTGCACCAAAATGGCCACAAATCACATCTATAAAGCAGCCTATGCTGTATTTGACAGCCTTCTGTAGCATTTCAGATTTAGTCCAATACTTGATAACATGTAAAAATAAAAAAATGCATTCTCAAATGTAAAAGGCTAGTTGGGAGTTCTGTATTGAAAGAGTGCTACATTCTTGAAGCCCAGTACCATGCATGCTTAGAGAGATGGTAGCCCAATTAGAAATCAATCAAACTTAATTCTAGGTAAGTGTGCAGGATTTCAGCCTTAATAATTGACTTTTTTGGATGGTGTTATCATATGAGTTGGAGTTAATGGCTGTAATTAGAAGTAAAAAAAAGTGGTCTTTTTCTTTTGCAGTGGCTAATATGATCCCTGGCCATGCATCCATGGAAATGCACTTACCTGAAAAAATGTTTCCAAAGATGTAAAACAGATAAGAGACACAATGCCAGTTGGATTAGTCCCTAAATGAAATACTTAATCCAATCTTCCATTGTTTGAGCAAATGCACACCTATTTTATTTGGAAAAGGTGGCAAAATTGAGATGTCTGCCAACATATTACCTGCAAGTCAAATTGCTTAAATGCCTTCAGTCATAATCATACTATGACCAAGTTTTAGTATGTTGCAGTTATGCAACTTCATTGTCCCACCAAGTCTGATTACAGTGATGTGTGCTTATTTTTTTGTGTATACCAAACTGAAATAGTTAAGTAATTGCTTGTGGACTAGCTTACCTTGCAACTAGTAGGAATGGGATAGTCGTTGATGCCCAATGTGTTGTCTTGATTGGATTGATTTCCTCATTATTATTATTATTTTTAAAAAAACCTGAGTAAAGTATGCCAAGTGTAAGATCTATTCCCTGGCCTTATAATGCTAAAGAGCCAGAGAAATTGGAGGGGGCGGGATGCCACTCATCCATACCCATCATATGAGAAAGAAGTCAAATGCCTTTATAGCTAATGTTAACACCAGCCTTTGGTGCCATTTGAGCTGCCTTTGGTGTCACTTTTCTTGGCAGAAAGGTGGGATGCAAATCAAATCAATAAAATTCATTTTTTCTTGAATAAAGGAGGGAGATAAAGCTTGTAGCTCCCAGATTGTATAAGTGTACATGCTAATTCTGCTGTGATTATATTTAATCTGGAATAGCTAACTTGATCCCTAGAATGTGAGATCAAGTCCTTGGATTAAAGGGAAAGGGCTACAGGCTAGGGGCAAACATCTCATGTAGGCTTCACTTAGAAGCACCACTTGATTTCTAGGTAAGCTCTTGATTCTGCATCTGCTTCAGGTTTTTTGTTTTGTTTTTATCATCCCTACCACTCAACTCACCATTGCAACAAGGTGCAGCAGAGAATGGGATATTTGGAGAAATACAAAATAACTGCCATCCTTGCTGCTGCCACTCTGAATCTGTCTTCATTTGGGCTTAGTGTGGAAGGTCAGAGTTAGAGAGGCATCCGCCAGCCATTTCTGTCAAAGGCACTTGAGCTCTTGGATTCCTAGAAGCCTCCATGGGCCCTGACAATTCATATCCAAAAGAAGTCTTTCACCAGGTGCTGCAGGACAAGTCATCACTTTGAATTCATCAGAAGTGAGAGGGGAGCAGGAAAGATCACTATGATTGCCACTATTGCTTCTACCTAGAAACATCTTTGGGGTTTTCAGAACCCTGTGGCTAACCTGGTTTCAAGTACAATGTTGTCCAAGGTTGAATCCCTTGGAACTAAGGCATAAAGAGGCAGGTTTGGTCTATACAAAGCCCCAAAAACCACTTCAGCTCTGGCCACCAGATCCTCCATAGCTACTTCCCTCTCTTTCAGGCCTTTGGTCATATGGATTTGGAAATTATAGAAGTTGCCTTCAGGCAACGAACAGTTTAGGGAAGACTTCCACAAGCTAGTTCATCTTAACCCAGGTGGGTCTTACATCCTAATCCAGGATTGTATGCAGATGGATGGAGAACATCCTGCCCTACCCATGTGTAGGTCTGCTTCCAGGTAGGATGGAATCTATGTCCTTTGATTTTCCAAGTAGTCCTGGTGAAGTATCAGCCATCCCTCTGGCCTCCTTGTCTTTCTTAATTCCACTTTATCTTCCTTTGTTAGCCAGTTGGAGCTTTATGGTCAAGCTAGATGTGCCTGGACCAACCTTATGTATTCATCTAGCAACTCCACCTCGTTCTGTATATAAAGCGGATCTCATCTTTCCCAACAGGAGCGGGAAACCTGCGGTCCTCATGCAGCTCTCAGAGGCAGCTAGCTTGCCTTCAAGTGTGGTAGAAGATGCTGTCACATTGCCAGTGTTGAAGAAAGATTCAATTGTCAGTCCAGTTGGCTTTTGTTCAGGAAATGGGAGGGAGTGCCATCTTGTTCTTCGCTACAGGCAGCGAAATGTCTTGAGGTGGCTCTGATACTAAGTAAACATTTAAGATTCCAGGATCTGATTTGGAGATGAACTCTAGAGAGAGATTGTGTGTTTATTGATTTGGGGATGTTTTTTAATTATTGGATGTCATACTGATGGCACCCAGTATCTTGCCTACCCTTTTAAATGATTAATTTTGCCCCAAGAACATGGACTTCTTCCTGATTCTCTTGGGCACAAGGAACTTAAATACTCAACTAAATAGGCTAGCCTCACAATTGCCACAAGGTGGAAGCAGTTGAACAAACAATTCTAAATGAGGATATTAGGCTACCTTTATCTTTAGAACGGCAGAGGGCGCTTATTTTCTAAACTTTCAAAAAGATCCAGTGTGCATTAAATTTGTCTGGTCATTCGGAAACATAGCACCAACTTAGAATTTTTTGAAAAGCTCCTCTAAGGATGGGAATTTTCAAATAGGTTCAGCTTTCCTGGGCAGAAAGGAACTGTGTTAAATCAATTCGTTCTCATGTTCCTTTAACATTTCCAATTTTGCAGTATCTCTGATGTTCCAATCCTAAACACAGTTACCCGAGAGTAGGACTCAAGAAAATTTCTGAGTAAACATGCATAGGATTGCACTGTACATATCAGGGGTATAGCTTATAGTTTTCTATAGACTTGCTTTACTACAGGTATAGGAGTAGAAGCCAGCGCAAAAGTTCTTGGGAATTAGCACTCCTATTTTCTCCTTGGAAACAGTCCAATTTAATAAACACTATTTTCCATTGCTGTAGTAACTACGTCATGGGTGGGTGTGATCTAGGATACTTGCAGTGTGGTATGAAATACAGTGCTGTATGGCAGCAAGTATGCTCCATCTGCCTTATCGTCTAATTTTGGCCTTCCATGAAATGAGTTAGGTCTAAACTGGGTATCTATTTTTCTCCATATAGCGAAGCCACTAATTTGACTTTTCCTTGCAATTCATTAAGGTTGCCAGCAAAAGCACACACATTTTGGGTTGCCCCAGTAGGCAGACATTGTTTGTGTTTGCCACTTACCCTTCTGCTTCTCTGGAGTCAGGAGAAACTCCTGCTTGAAATCCTAGGGAGCCACTGCCAGCCAGTGTTGATAATACTGGGCTAGATGGCCCAATGATCTGACACTGTGTAATGCAGCTTCCTATATTCCTTTGGCTTAGGGAGGGCTGGGAACGCCTTAAGACACACTGAGGTTTGGAGTTCATGTACTACAACTCTTGTTCTGCTGTTGGGCCTGATCAGCCAACACGCTAAGCCATGGTTAGGCCGCTAACCCTTTTGCATCAAATGGATTTTGAACGTGTTTAAACCTGGTTATGTAGCCACTATGATTAGGAATAGTCCAAACGGCATGCTAAGTCGCTGAGCCATAATATGCTTAGCCAAGTTGGCTTAGCGTGTCATCTGAACAGGGTCAATGTTGGCACCAGGCAAGCTTCTTTGGGGAGAACATTCTACAAATGAGGTGCCACCACTGAAAAGACCCCCTCTCCTGTAGCTACCCACGTCTCTTCACTTGTTGGGGTCACCTGAAGGACAGCCTCAGATGGTGATAATTAAAAAAAATTTTTTTGCAAGTATAACAGAAACAAAAGAAAAAAGTTAACCTCCCAGTAGGTAAACATGGGAGGAGATAGCATTGTGCAGTAACTAATTTTTATTTTAAATTGGATTAACTGTGAGGGAAAAGATGGAAGATGTCGCGGGCAGGAAGGTTATGAATGGGTGATGCAGTCGTATGGATCCTCCATAATTTTCATAAATTAGAGCCATGTCAGACTAAAAAGCCTACTCAGGAAGTACACAAGGTTGCATATGTGAAAGGGGATCATTGCTGGATTTCTGTCCAAACTAGGAAGAAGTACCTTGCAGAACTGTTAGGGTGCCTGCAGCAAATGAGTTGAAGGTTCAATTCCTGGTGGGCAATCTGAATAAATAAGATACATTGCCAATACAGCTTAGATGGAGAAGTGTTTCTTCCCAAAGTACAAGCAAAACGTTGCAATGCGGAGTGCTCCTGTTCAAGGTGCCTTTTCCCAAGATACTCCCCGCTGTGTTTTCCCTCTCCCCAGGTCGGCCACCATTTTGTGGTCACTAAGCATGCTCAGTCCCGATTGTGCCGTTTTGTCCCCCTCACCCCATGAGGGTATATTTTTTGTGTGTGTGTGCAGACTTTGAGGTTCTCTCCAAGTGTGTCATTTCTACACTCGGAGAATGAATAGGCAGGCGTGTTGCCTATGCGCATGCGCTAATCTCTGTCCTTCCAACAAAACCGTTGCCGTGCCGTTAAGTTTTTTTTCACACCGTGAGAGGGACGCGAGGAGGCCAGGTGAGGCAGCGGACGTTGCACGCGCGAGAGAGACAAGCGGGTTGATTGCTGAGGCACTACGTTGGGGAGGAACGAAAATGAAGCGGGCTGTGTACGGCCCGAGTCTTCTAGACTGTGACGCTCCGGCGAGCCTCTCGGTGGAATATCATAGAGACAAGACAACTGGCGGTTTTATCCATAGCCTAAAAGCACGCCTATGATTTCCTCTCTATGGTTTTTCTATTAGGGTGGGCTTCAGTGACCGTTTCCGGCGTGGGAGGAGTTTGGCCGACTGGGAAGAGCAACAGGGCAGGCTTTTGTCATGGCAGCCGCTCCTATTGTAGTCGCAGCAGCAGCAGCGCGACGTTTACACCGGGGAGCCTGCTTGGCTGGGACGCGCGTCTTCCACGAGGCTCCAGGGACGACGCTCGGCTGGCGGCGGCGCCAACCCCTCTCGGGACTAGGAGGAAGCGGCAGCGACGGCGGAAGCGAGGTGCGGTTGCGCGCGGCCGTGCATCCCTTCTCACCCTCCCCCCTGTTTCCTTTCAGTGTGTCTTGGGGCGGGTGGAGGGGGCCGAGGCCGGTCCTCCTGGTGGGATGCTCTTATGTAGAAGGCTCCCTTCCATAGTCCCTCCTCTCTCCGTATGAATTCATATGAATTATCCTATGAATGATAAACCGAATACCCCTCCCAGTGGCACCGAATACCACCCCCCCAATGGCAATCACCGTGGATGCTGTTATTAGGATGTAACGTACAGTAACAGAGACATACTTTTGAAAAACAATGTATAACAAAAGTATAACACTCAGTGATATAAATGTATTCAGTGATGTAAATGCTTCTATTTTGTGGCTAGAGAGATCCCTAGCACTCAAAGCTGTTTCCTTGAAAAGCTCCATCAGGTAACTCCATGGCTATGCTATGCACAGTGCTTCCATTTCTCATCGCTGGAGAGGCAGGAGAGATCCAGCAGCTATGTGGAAAAGTGTTGTACTACATGTGCCTCCCAGTGTCTTCCATAGTATTTATAAACAATTTTCATGAAGCTGATAATATGACATTAGGCTATTTCTTTGCTCCCTTCTCGGAACACTGGTCTAGGATCACTTTGTTCCACTAAACACAAGAAGAGATTTCCCACATTGTAATTGGGGGGTGGGGGGAGTTATGAGTTAAAATTGTGGAAATGTTGGTACCTTCACTTCTCATTATTTCAAGTGTTCTTGACTTAATTATGTTACCTTTGCTAGTATTTTGGGAGGTGGGGTTCTCTTATCGTTGCCAATTCCAGGTCTTCAGTATGGGAAAGGATAAACATCTAAATGATTTGACTATTGATGATGCAGAAATCACCTGTGAGCCACTCTGAACTATTTGATTAGCAGTTGAAAGTTAGCATGCTTTAAAATGCTGATTTTAATACAGGATGTGTGTGGCTTTTACCATACCAAGGAGTATGGTTAATACCATACCAAGGAGAGGTTCTCATTTAAAAGTTCTAATTTAAAAGTAAAATCATATGCTAACTGCTAGAGCAAATGATGTCCGAGTACCAGGATTGTTAACTGAACTCTCAAATGCTCATGAGCATGTTATTGGAGTTTTAGGGTGCCATCTTATCAGGATGGCCATAAGTCTCTGAACTCAGAAGCTTACATCCATCCAGTGCAGAGCAAGAGCAAGTGATTGCGACCTCTACAGTCCTCCCGCTCTGCATTTTGGCAAAGAAGCCTGTCTAGTGAGTCTCTGCAGAGCGGGACGGAAGGAGTCTGGGAAGGAGTGGTGTAAGCCATCCTCTCCAGTCTCCTCCCATCAGCACACACCCTTTCCTTCCTCTTCGAGGTTTGCTATGGTTGATAGAAAAATACGCACATAAAAAGCTTGACAGAATAAAAAGTTCTTTAAGTTATAGTTAAAGGCTACGAGAGGACCAAGTGGAGTTTACAGGAGAGGGAATTCCACTGAAAAGGCTCTGTCCATGGTATGCACCAATCCAATCAACCGTAGTGGTGGGCCCAAGAGCATGGCCCTGAGACCAATCTTAGGGCCCAGACAGGTTCATAGAAGTGTAAGCAGTCCAAATAACCTGGTTCCAAACTGTTTAAGGCTTTAAAAGTTAGTACCAGTGCTTTTAAATAGAGTTTGGTGTCAAATGTGTAATTAATGCCACTAATGTAAAATTTGTGTGATATTATCAAACGACCTAGTCCCCACAAGCATTCAGGGAGCTGAATTTTGCCCAGCTAAAGTATAGAATTTTACAGTAGTTATAAAGCATAGATATTATAGTAGTCTAATGTGAGGTGAAGAATTAAAGGCAGGGAAAATGTTTAAGTGAAGAGCCAAAAAGACAAAAACAAATAATATTTCAGTAATCAGTGCAAGGAGTAATGAGTGAACGAGAGCTTTGTTTGCTGAGAAAATTTTAGTTGCAGCAAGTGATGAGAGTGCTTTAGTGATAAGAGTGGCATGTATTACCACACTTGGGTGGTGGTAATGACTTAAAGGTGAGCTATAAGTATCTAGAAAAGGCTTGTATTATTTGCAAAACTATCTTACATGCTGTGATTATCAGTGCTCTGATATTTAAAGATAAGCCTTTATTACTAGGGAATTAAAATGGTAATGTAGTTTAAGATGACTCATCTGAGTGGTTAGTGTTTGGGCAAGAATAGTTCAGCTTCAGATTTAGGTGAAGTGTTGACCTAGAATAATTTATCACCTTATGTAGCTCCTGTTTGTTTGTTTTCTGTCAGCACTTCTAAGTCATCAGTCTATTAGTTGTGAATCAATACTAACAAGGATTAGGAGTTGTTCTCATGTCTTCCACTGAGTTGTGTTGTATTTGTGTCTAGTGGGATATTTTGGGTTTCATGCTTCAACAAATATTCAGATTGTACATTGTATGTGTACAAAAGTCAGGGTGTATTTGTATTCTCATTACCTTCTCTTCTCACCTTATTAACTTTGTATGCTCTCAACCTATGTACATAAAAGCATGTATTTTTATGCACACTACTATCTTCATGTGTCTAATCTATATGTTTGTCAGATAAACACCAAGATGAAAAGCAGTTTCTGTTATTGTTATCTGATAACCTGGTGGTGGGTTTGGATTTTTTTTTAGTTCATTTACCCAGTTATTTATGCTAGTGTTTGAGATTAGAGAGGTTGTGTGCTTGTTAGTTTTAAACAGGATGGTGCTAACATTTGTTTTCTCTTGACTTGTTGCTTAACCTTGTCATTGAACCAGTTGCTTCTTTCATATATGTATTTTCTTTCATTCTATAGATATTATAGTAAGTACTATATAAACTTGGTGACATTAATGTTCTGATTAAATATTTGTTCAAATTCTATATGCTTAAAGGGAGAAAAACACCTGCTGTAGAGGAAATCTCCTGTTTTCTGGGGGAGGTTGTATATATAGGGCTTGATTGTCTAATTTAAAGTGGCATGCGAACCCTAAAGACAAATACTTAGACCTCTGATACCAGTCCAAGTGTCTCCAAATCACTAGCAAAGTTTTATACAGAATTGTGATTACGTTCCTATATTCTACTAGCCTTATTGATTACAAGGAAGATAAAAATAGCTCATCCTGTATCCACTTTGTGTTTCTGCGATTGATGTAGCCTTGCACGGCTTTAGCACTGCTTTAGTGAGGAGGTGAAGCTGCTGGGATGGCACTATCAATAGCTGATAACGCATCAGAAGTAACTGGGCTGTGTTCAGCTAGTGATGAGAATATGTTGCAATAGGCTTGCATTTTTAACCTTTAATTATATTCAGCAATTGGTGGATAGATGCTAGATATCAATGAAAAGTACTGAAGAAAAATATTAATAATTTTGTCATCAAAATTAGTCCTTGTTTAATGTATTTATGAGGGTGATGTATGTGTACAGCTATTATAAACTCTGATCATTTGGTTTTCTTATAGAGCAGTGTTCCCACGGACACACATGGCAGCAAATTTTAAAAAAATTGGCTAGATCTGTGGCTTGTTTGGCTGCTGAGGAGCTAGGTGTCCTTACAGTGAGGACAGTATATATTTAAATGAGAGAGATGGGTGGGGAGTCACTGTGGCACACAATGTTGACATTGCCAGTGATGAACTTCAGTGAAGAGTCTCTGGCCAGGAGGTGCAGCTGGCTTAATATTTTGGCTGGTAGGACTTAAGAGGTAGAGGAATGCAGAGGGAAATGACAAGGTTTTTTTTTCCTGGTCTGAACTACAAACTCTGTAGTAGCTCTTTGAGGCATGACTACACTGTACCAAGAAATAAGACATTGGAGTGCTAAGATGGATAATAAAATAGATTTCCCCCTGGTCCTTGCTCCATTAAAGGTCAGGGAAAATTCTCCAGAAGCCCTTCAAATCAGTAGAAACTGCAATCAACTAGGTTAGAAATCTTGATAATATTTTGCCAAGATGTTAGGAAAGCTCCCCTCACATTTAGGGTTGGGAGAATCTGTGAATCTAGGTTTTCCTCAGGTTCTCAATTCCCTGACCATAACTTCATTTAAGCCTAATTCTGCATCTCTCTTCAAATTCAACAAAAAAAGGCCTAGCAAGAATTCATATACATCTTTGTGTGTGTGTGTTTCTTCTAATGTATGCATTATTTTGTATGCATTTTTGTAGTGTGCACACTTTTTGCAAACAATTTCCCCTACTATTTTATGTTTTCATGCACAATCTCCTAATGTATACTTCTTTGTGAACACTTTTACTTGATATACACATTTTATGAGTTGCAGAAGGCATCACAAAATTCTGAAAAGTGTGGATTTCAACATTCCAGTTCCCATATAGACGTGCACATAGTAGGATCATATAAAATTTTTGGACTGAACAAATTTCTTCTCCATCCCTATCCACATTCAGTGTAAAGAACCCCCAAACTATGAAAAATGCCTCACTCATGACACAAGGCGATGGAGTGATGGTGAGATGAGCTGGAGAGATTCTCAGTTGGACAGTATTATGTCAGTTTGGTAGTAGTGGAGGGGGGTTGTATCAAGACAATGGAAGTAGGCTCTGCCTGCCTTTCTTCTGTTCCTTGCTACTGCCTTTGAAAGAGATTGATGAGCATTCACTCAAGAGTTTATTTGCTATCTTGGCTTGTTCCAAAGATATTAACTATAGTTTGTTGACAATGGTGTTGGCAGGCTGGTTTGCATGGAGGCCTGGGAGGTGCTCTGCTCCAGTATTTTGAGTGACATAATAATGCCATTTTAAGAAACACAGCCTGAGCAAAGGCAAGCCTTGAGGCCTCATATCTCCAGGTGGAGGGGATGAAGAGCCCAAAACAAGCAATCGAGCCATGAGGTCATTAGTATCTGGTTATGTAGTCGCATAGGAATTCAGCAATATGACTCAATCAAGCCACTCCAAAATGAAAGCATAAATACTCCCCAGGCAAAGAGTCGCCTACTTCCAAGGTGTAACATAATTAGTGATAAGCATGGTATTTGGGCAGAGATTCCCAACCTGCAGGCACCACAATCTATTTTTATTTATTTATTTAATTACATTTATATACCGCCCCACAGCCGAAGCTCTCTGGGCGGTTTACAACATTTAAAAATAGTAAACATTAAAAGTATACAATTTAAACACACACACACACACACACATAAAAAACAGTATAAAAACAACAGTATCCATTTAAAAACAACAATTGTGGGGTCCATTAAAAACAAACTTAACGTTTTTAAATGCTGTTAAAATGCTGTTAAAAATGCCTGGGAGAAGAGAAAAGTCTTGACCTGGCGCCGAAAAGATAACAATGTTGGCGCCAGGCGAGCCTCATCGGGGAGATCATTCCACAGTCGGGGGGCCACCACTGAAAAGGCCCTCTCCCTTGTTGCCATCCTCCGAGCTTCCCTTGGAGTAGGCACTCGGAGGAGGACCTTAGATGTTGAGCGCAGTGTACGGGTAGGTTCATGTCGGGAGAGGCGTTCCATCAGGTATTGTGGACCCAAGCCATGTAGGGCTTTATAGGTTAAGACCAGCACCTTGAATTGGGCTCGGAAACATATAGGCAGCCAATGCAAGCGGGCCAGAATCGGTGTTACATGCTCAAACCTCCCTGTTCCAGCTATCAATCTGGCCGCCGCATTTTGCACAAGCTGCAGCTTCCGGACCGTCTTCAAAGGCAGCCCCATGTAGAGGGCATTGCAGTAATCTAATTTGGAAGTTACCAGAGTATGGACAACTGAAGCTAGGTTATCCCTGTCCAGATAGGGGCAGATAAGAGAATCTGCCTTGCTTAGATTTATCCAACCCTGACTAAGGCCAAAGCTAGACCAAAGGTTTATCCCTGGATCGTCCAGGGGTCAAACCTGTTCATCTAGGTGACACACAGGGGATCCTGTGCTCAGGCAGGGGTGAACCTTGGATGATCCCAGGATAAACCTTAGGTCTAGCTGTGGCCTCAGATTTGGAGAAAGGAATCCACCATATTGAGAATACTCTGTAGTCTGACCAAATTCATCTCCCCCGTTTTTGCTTGCTTTGTCTAAGTTTGGTCCAGAATATTTGTCCTTGTGTTCTCTTTGTTGAAACACAGTAAGAACCCAAGTTTCTGAGGCCTTAGCTAGACCTGAGGTTTATCCCGGGATCATCCCGATCTCATCCCTGTTCATGTAAATGACACTCAGGATATCCCGCAGCAGGCAGGGACAACCCCGGGATGATCCTGGGATAAACCTTAGGTCTAGCTAAGGCCTGAGACTCATGTTCTGGCTTTCCCAAAGATTTCATACCCTATGACCCTATGGCTCTAGTTGTGTGATAAGCTCAGTGTCCTTGGCTGTGTCTGTTGGCTCTCGCTCCCTCACTAGTACAGCGGCTTAGCAAAAAAATTGTGCACATTGTGATACAAGGGTGAAATTTGGTATGGTGGTATTTATGACCATGTAGATTAAAATGAGATATAGGGGCATCTTGGGAAATCATAGCGGCTGCCATCTTGGAAAATGGCGGCCAAAATCCAGTTTTTGCACAATAACTATTATTTGTAATCTCACAGAAAAGATGTCTTAATACAAAATTAAAGAGCATAAAATTTGCTACAAAAAGTCATTAACAATCCTTTCATAGGAGCAACCCTCGTCGAGATATAAAGGTTTTATTCCTACCCATTTGTCTGAGAAGTCAACAAGATGCACTATCACACCCTCATTCCAATCTTGCACGTTGTGTTGCAAGCCTGAAACTTTCAGAGGTCACGTTTTACACATTGTTCAACATTATCAAAGTAAAGGAAAACTGATCCTCCACAGATGCAAACACGTGGAATTTCGCATTGGTGGGCTAGCGGGACAATGGCTTAAGGGGGGGGGGAATTAAAAAATCATTTAAAAAAACTCCTGCTGTGTATACTTATGAAGATGACTACTTCTCAGTTACCCAATCCGTTCTGTTCTCATCTCCAAATGTTGTGCAAGGACTAGTTGCTGTGCTTTGCCACGGGCTAGAGAAAAACTGCTGTAGATTTCCTTTATCTCCCTGGCCTCACCGTCTTCCTCTTGCATGCCTCTTTACTTCTCCTTTCGCTCTCCCAGAAAGCCCTAAAACCCAGGTTTGCCTAGCCCCAATCCCTTCAGCTACCTCACAAGTATAGTCTGGCCTCCATGGTATAGTCTTCAATGCACAACAGCCCTTGGTTTAGAAACTGAGTGGTCCTTTGAGCTGATTTCCCCATCTTTTGAGTCCTGTGCATGGATGTTTACAGTATTTATTGCATTTTCTTTCTTAAATGTGTAGTGTGGGTGGGCTTTTTTGTGATATATGAACTGATTAATTCCATCTTGGAGTTCATATACGTGCCTTTTACCGATGAACTAATTCCCAAAGCAATTACTTTGTACATGTTTCATTCCTGTGTCTTCAATAATATATCCCCCTTTTGGAAGAAACCTTTGTGTGTGAAACATTGGGATAAATCTGTCAAGATGTGCTACAGCCAATGTGAACAGGTCCCTTCAGCTGGTAATATCTCTGAATGTGCATATCCCTACATACATGTTTGGAGAGGACACTCGTTAACAATGGCTAATTAGAAACTTCTTGGTTTGCCCACATCATGAAGGGAGAAGCAGAGGGTCTGTGTGCACATGCAAAAAAAGTTTGTTTATCTTGCTTTATTAAGCTGAGAAACAATTGTCCAAATGTGGCCAGTCTGAGCATGCATATGTATGTGTGCAAATTGACAGTGTGCTCCCCACCCAGTGGTTCCTGACTCTTGCCCTGGTCAGTAATTAAAATAATTGATCATTAAGATTTCTGCCAATGATGTTTGTCTGTGTTGCACCAATTACTTAATACTGATTGCTCATTTTGGAAGGGGATTTGCCATATTATTGGTAGATGATATTACTGATGGTGTACTTGCTAATCTTTTTAAAGGTTAAGTTCGTAGAGATATTTCTGCGTAGTTACTTTTGATTTTTCTGTGTAAGATACAGTAGATGTTAACTTTCCAACCTGTTTGTTGATCCAGAATACTTTTTTTATAGATCTATAAACTATACTCTAGATACTTGCTAAGTTTTATTCCTGATGCTCTTTTGGGTTGTCCCTTGTTTTAGTTGTTAGATTCTCACCACAAATAGTTACACAAAATTGTCAGGACAGTGGACAGTAATACTCTGAATTTCTGTATTTATATTGTGGATTCATTTAAAGTAAGGCAATTTAAGTCAGTGGTTTAAATCACGTTTCCCACTGAAACTTTTTCATATATTTCTTGGTGCAAATCTGACCGCTAAACCTTGTTAATTATGAGTAAATAGGGTATTATTTACATTGTTTCATTCTTACAAGCAGGGTTTGCATCTCTTTGGATCTGTTTGCACATCAAAACAACCCACCAACAGGGTGGGTTGTTTTGCAAACAGTCCATCTTGCATGGTCAGCGCACCCACCAGACGATCGGGCAAACAAGCCACTGTGTGTGGTTTGTTTGCCCTCTCATCCTCTCTCCTTCCTCCCCCCAACCTTCCAGGTGGTGTTCCCGGGGACCTAGCAGCAGGCCCATCTTGTCTTCCCCCAATTCCCCCTTCTCAGCTCCAATTACAATATTGATTGTGGTTGGAGCTCTTTTTTTAAAAAAAATCCCCGGTCTCATTTTTGCGCAAGAACGGAACTGGGAATTGTTGGGTTTTTTGCACTTCCCCATACATGGGGAATGTGTGTACAGTTTTTAATGTTTCATTTTGCTTCGGTTTGGAATCTAAAGGTGCCCTGTGCTGAAAATTGGGGGTGGGGGATGAAATCAAAGATTTTGTGATAAAACTTGTCATTAAAACCACCTCATTTCACTGCTGGTTTCCTGATTAAGCAGATAGTAGCAACCTAATAGAACAGTTGAAATAGAAATAAATTACATACTCTCAACAGTGAATGAAAATGCAACATCCCAGCTATGCATTTTCCTTACTCCCACGTATATCTCTCACAATGCTTAGTTCCTCCCGGTTCCTTTTGGGGTGGAGTGGGGGGGCTACTTCCTTTCATTCTTCTCTCAAGCACCCTTCCTGAAGCTGTCCGACCTAGAATTTGGAGCAAGAATATTCTAACAATCCCACCATAAGCGATCTACCTAAAACTTATTGTGTGGAATGTATCCTAAATATTTATTTAAATGTTGTGTTTACTTGATATTACCAACTTCATTTATCTGACTACCAGAGAATTCTATTTAGACTTAAGTTTTTTGTATATGGTTGACTTTGCAACCCAGCCATGTCATGATCTTTTCCGTTGTGTATTAAATGCATGTTTTGGGGGGATGGTATTTTGGATTCCTACTATTTATTTTAACCATCTGTGTTACTTAAAAATATTTTGAATTGAAACTGTATTCCTAGGAATGCCATTCCAAGGGTAGATTCACATGACCAGCTTTTCCACCATGAGGTGCCCTTTAGCAGTAAATTTATGGCAGCTCTTTGTGTATCCAGTCATACCGTATTTCTTCGATTCTAAGACGCACTTTTTCCCCAAATAAACATCTCTAAAAATGGGGTGCGTCTTAGAATCGAAGAAATACGGTAGAAATTCTCTGTGTTCAAATTGTAGACTGTTCTATACCTGGGCTGGTGTATCATCTAAATACATGTTAAATCTTTGATATGCATTTGAATATTAGCAGTAGGGGTTTTGCAATAAACAATCTTGCACTGGGAAAACTAATTAAATGAATCCATCCCTTCATTCAGAGTCAAAAACTATTTGACAACTTTGTTTGATACTCAATTTACCTGTGTTTCTGCGGTACTTTCGTTTATTTGTTTGTTAACTTTAAAATTTTCTAAACAGCTTTCAGGACATAAGTAACCAACAGAGTGTTATACGCTTCTCAAATAAAATGCTATAATACACACACCTCTTAAAATGAATACTTCCAATTAATTCTTGTAGTGCAACTTGCATGCAAAGTCTTGCTAGCTAACTTCCAGTTGTTATGGAAGTTATTTAGAGACAGCAATTTTATATCTGCCCCTGCTTCAGCTTTTAAACCACAAAGCTCATACGTAGTCCTGTAGTAGTATGGTCAATTACAAGAACTGCTATTTTGGTTTTAAGCTAACCATTATTTTATATAATGTATTGTACATTCTTTGTGCTAGTTGCTAATCTGATATGATTTAGTTTACTCTGTTCAATGGAAAATTTAGGACGCAATCCTATGCATGTTAGATAGAAAAAAGTCCCTACAACTCCCAGCATTCCTTAGCCATTCCCATGGCTGACTGAGGAATGCCGGGAGTTGTAGGGACTTTTTTCTGTCTAAACACACACAGGATTGCGCCCTTACTTACCCTCCTGTTGTAGGTGATCAGTGGCTCCAAGCAATTTTCTGCTTCACATTAAAAAAACCTTCTTCACAAAGACTGTTTGGTTCTAAGAAGTGTATGTATGGTGGAGACCTCCAGATGTTTTGAACCTCAGCTCCCAGCATTCCTGTCCATTGACCATACTGACTGCTCCCCTGAGGGGAGGTGAAGTCAAATGCAGCAGAGGGTACCAGTTTGGGAAATGGCAAAATAGACATATATGGATTTATCTTTATGGTAGGGGAAGGCAATCCTTCTTGGTCTGCAGACACATTTCTCCATTTGAAAAGTGCCCACGGGGGCCACCACATAGTGCAGTGGGGATGGGTGTGCCTCCCCCCCCTCCATGGTTTCCTCCCACCCTTCTTCTCCACTACTGTGTTCTCTTCCCCACTGCACCCACCTCCTTCCTGCTGCCACCATCACACTCCTCTCCTCCTCCTTATCTCCTCTGATGCAGAGATCCAGCTTTATCCTCCTTAGGGTTCCAGGGAGTGTGGAAACAGGAGAGGGTGTCTGGCAGGTGTCCCTAGGGTCCTGGCCAGTATTGCTGCATCCATGGGTGCAGTGAACCCTTTTTAGATGGTAAGTAAGCCTTAGAAAGAGAAAGGGGCCTTTTTTAAAAAGAAAGAAAGAAAATGTATTGAAAAGTCTTCTGATTTCCTGGAAAAGTGGCCTTTGTGTGTGGGGGGAGGGAGGATTCAGATTTCTTTCTTTTGTATTCTTATTTTGAAATGAAAACTTGATGGAGGTAAAAATCTTATTGATTTGAATTGGACTACTTATGTAAATGTACCTGGCATTGCAGAGCATTGATGGTTGGTATGTTAATTTTGACAGTACTAATCACTCTTTGGTGGCAGTTGACTCCTCCATCCCTTCTCTCCCCATAGCAAGTCAAAACAGAGCTCCAACCAATTGTTTGAGTCCGTGTGGGTAAAGCTTTGAATGCAACCTGCTGCTGCCTATGATCTCTAAATAGGGGACCCAAGTGGCCTAAAATAAAGGGATACAAAGTATATACAATTCTAAATGATCTTCTGTACATGAAATAATGTTCAAGGTTAAATGTGCATCAGCTCTAAGCACAAACTTCTTCTTTTTTTACTCTTTTATGTTTAGGTGTCTTCCAAGAACGTGGAATCATTTGCTTCCATGTTGAGGCGCTCTCCTTTAATTCAGATGGGACCTGCCAAAGACAAAATTGTTCTCGGACAAATTTTCTACATCTTAGAAGATGATCTCTACATAGATTTTGGTGGCAAATTTCACTGTGTATGCAAGCGACCAGAACTGGATGGCGAGTAAGTAAAGCATTTATGATAGAAGTCTAATATGTATGAAAGATTAGTTGTCAAATAACTGACTCTCAAATTTTGAAATTTCCTAAGATCTTTATTGGTGGTAGACATTGCCTCAGACTTTAAATTTTTCATTTTCTTTCCAGCTGCTCAGGGAAGCAAGCATAAAACAGGGGTGCACAACCTTTTCAACCTCAAGGGACACGTGTGATGCTGGGTCGGGGGCTTCATGCATGCACACACACACACACACACACACACACACACACAGAGGCACACCTATACACCAGCAGTCTCCACCAGCAGCGGTAAAAGAGCAATCTGTATGATGATCTCTGTGGGAGGGAATGAAGAGTTCAAGCAGGGGAGGGGGATTTGTTGGTGGTAACACGGTCAGGTTACCCATGGGATTGTGCTCCCCTGCTATAAAAGGTATTTTACATTTCATGTCAAAGACAGATTTCTACAACATTAGGAGCTTGTTCACCGCTCTGCCACATGTGCAGAGCTTCCCCTCTTCTGCCAGTACTGACCTCCAGAAGAAGAGGTAGTCAGAAGAGGCGACCTGTGTTCTTGGCCAGGATCTCCTGCTCTTGCCACATGAGCGCCTGTGTTCCAGAAGGAACGGAAGGGCATGAGGCATCAAGGCTCAATGAAAGGCACACAGATGTGGGGAGTGAAGAATAGAAAAGGCTGAGAAAAGCAGGCTTGATAGAAGAAGGAAATTTCTGTGTTTGGGGCAGGGCTGTGCGCTTTTTTCTGTGGAAAGGATTTGATCTGATACTGGAAGACCATAAGTCTCCAGTTTCAGATAATTTTGCCATGTAACCATGGGGTCAGTGAAACTCATCATATTATAAATCTATACATACCAGTCAGTTCCTGGCATACTTTTTGTCACTTTTGAACCATCTTGGAAATCCATGGGAACTGGATTGGAGGGAGGGTGACCATGAGTTAAACACATTGATTCCTCACTCCCAATCAGCACCTAGGAAAGGCAGGAAGTTTCTATGCTTTATCTCCCATCTAGCTTTCGGAGGGAGCAATATAAGCCCATTTCTGGGCCACCCTTTCAGGGTAGAAGCCCTCCCAAGGCAGCTTACAGCAAGCAGTAAAAATATAAACACCGTAAAATAGCAATGAAAACAACAATAGTATTTATTAAGTCCTTTATACATTTTTGATATAGAAGAATGCGGTAAAAGTTTGTATGTATTATTTGTGGATACATTATTTATTTTTTATGATGGCTGTAGGATAATTTAAGGATAAGTCGTTTTCAGCAGAAATTGCAGGAATCTTACCCTGGTGTTTATCCCTTGACTAACTGTGCAAAGGTTCCTTCTGTTTTACAGGTCGTCCATTCACTTAAAAGCTAGTAATGATTAATGAAAGTGGTCTGGTAGAAGCAATCATATCTTGGGTTAAAAATAAGCCAAGATGTGCACAAGCTCCCAAGTACCCACATGCAGTCCTCTACTGCTACTTCACTCCTCTGTTCATGTGGGCAAGCAAAGAAGCTAGAAATGTATTTGTTTATATATATATTTGTTATATTTGTTAGTTACTTTATAAAATGTATTCTTTAAATGACATTAAAAATTAAATTAAATGCAAAATTAACAAAACCCCAAATATAGTAATTAACAATAAGATCCAAATCTAACATAAAAGCATAAAACAAATGCCAACACCAGGATTTAGAAGCCAACTTTAAGCCATGGTTTAAAGTTGGCTTCCTGATCTGGCTTGTTAGGAAGCCATTAATCATAGTTCCCAGTTTGCATATTCCGCCTTATTAAGCCAGGATTTGATCATTTGAATGTAGCCAATATGAAGTATAACTCTGAAGAGTATATTTCATTTTCATTGCACTATTGTTTCTTGTACTTTTTAGATGTTGTTGTCTTCTTGCCTTATTTATAAGTGACTTAGCCTTCTTCTTCTTCTTCTTCTTCTTCTTCTTCTTCTTCTTCTTCTTCTTCTTCTTCTTCTTCTTCTTCTTCTTCTTCTTCTTCTCCTCCTTCTTCTTCTTCTTCTTCCAAGAAATGGCACTCTGCAAAAAAAAAAAAAAAAAAAGGTTGTAATTTTCAGTGACTTGTGATGGTTCCTCCATGTCTTTTGGCAAATAAAGCAAGTCATACTTATTGGCTTGTCTAGCCGCAAACTACCGAAATCCCAGAAAGAAATCTTTGGCAATTCTATTCTTCTTGTCCCATTTTCTAAATAACATAGAAATGTAAAGAAGGAATAGCTGCTATTTATATTTAAAGAAGGTTAAATTCAAAGAGGTAGCATTTTTAAAGCTTCTTTTACACAGTGCTATTCACCATAGCTCTTAGCCCAAACAATGCATATGGTGCCAGCATGTCTACTGTCAAACAGTAGAGAGCTTTTTTTATAGCATACACACATAGTAGCTATGTGATTGCAGGCTGAATCCTATGCATTTTTCAGCAAATAACTCCCAACTTTATTTATAGTAGTGTATACTTTGGAAATTATAACTCTTTATCTACTGTGGACATCATATTATTCGCTTAGATGCCTTACAATGTACTTTTTGTTTGCCACCCACTTGGTAGTTCTGCAGAAGTTATTTTCAACCACAAATTGAGGTGCTGCTTCTTATGGTTAAATATTCCACAAAAATTGTATTGCCCAAACTAGTGAGACCATAAATGTGTAAACTTTTTTGGAGTATGTCTTGAGTACTATAGATAATTAAGCATTGGCTAGCAAGGTTCACATCTGGGAACTAAGGTGCAAGCCACTGTGAATCAGGGTCCATCCAAATATTTATTATAGTTGACAGACAACTCAGTTGTCTCCCAGCTGCAATATGCAAGCACAGGATGTGAGTCTAACACAAGAGCACTAAAGGATCAAATGACTATTCACACAAGCACTGTTGAACTGATCCAAATGCATGGAGGAGATGCCAGTGCAGGCATACCCTTAATCTACTCATGTAAAATTAAATAACATAGCAGCATGTTTGTGGAGGGGGAACCCCTGAAGCTTGCAGAAGTACAATTAAAAAGTACAAGGAAGCAACCCCAGCAAAATATATAAAACCCAGCCCTGTGAGGACAAAGCCTACTCATAGCCATGGAGCATTGAGTGTCAGTTAGGAAAAAATAATAATTGAAAACCTGACCAGGTGATAACATTTCCTATCACATCTTGATCAATCAGGCAAATGCCTAGCTTCTATATAGCTGGGGGTGTATGTGTTTTAAATTCAAAAACAAGTACTGTTTTTGTTCCATTGTTTACTGTTAACTAATCCTTTGTAATTGGCAGAAGTATTAAACCTACTGATGGTTACATTGTTTTCTGCTGTAATGCTTTAAAAAATATGAACAATCATTTGTGTGCAGTCTACACTGTATCCTTTTCTACGAATCTAATTCATTTTTCTTTCTTTCAAGGGTACCTTGTCCATTTATGGTTGAATCCTTCACACCATCCCATTTATTTCCAGTAATTATGCTGCAGTCTTGGGAGTGAGCCCCATGGAAGTGCAGTGGGGCTTACTTCTGAATACACATGTATAGGATTGGGCTGTCACAGCACAATCTGCGTGTGCTTATTCAGAACTACATCACACTGTGTTCAGTGGAGTTTATTCAAAGTTGTGTGCAGAGTTTGCTTAACTTAAATTTGCAGCTTAAAAGCACTATCAATTTCGGTTTGCCTGAGAGTCTCTTATGATACTCTTTTATATTGCGAAATAACTTTGGGTTGGAATCAAACATTATATTCTGGATTGTTGAGGAACTTGTTCACTTTGAGCTGTGTTAAATGTTTCAAGCATCATGGTGCTTTCTGTATTACAGGAGTCCCAATTAATCAAATTGAGTATGTCCTAACTTCAAACCTCTCTAAGGAAATGGCATTATGCCCTATTGCGAGTTGGGTTGAAGGGCTGTGGGTAGGAGAAAGTGACTTAGGACAGCTCTGCAATGTAGTCTACTATTTTATTGCAGGTTAGTGGGGGTGGTGCTTTTAAAAAGCCTAAATGAGGTGTTGGGCAGACTATGTGAAACTGGCAATTATGTCTGTGGTGACAGTATAAAAGAAATATGGAACAGAGGTAGGAAATTGACCTGTTTAAACCCCTAACATATTCTCATGGCAATAAATATTACTATCAGGTGTGTGAACCACGGGGGTTTAGAAAAACAACTTCCCCCTCCCATTGATATAGAAATACAGTGCTTAGGATCAGCTCTGGTGTTTAGGCCCAGTCCAAAAACCCATGCTCTTAAGGATACAGCATAGTGGGAAAGAGGAGGGGTCCCCCCCTTATGAGCCCTAAACAGCAATGCAAGTCTTCTGTTCCAGTCTGGTGGTGGGTTGAGGATACACTGCAACATGTTTTGGGATCCCCATTTGTTCCTTCTAATAGTGAATTCAGATGCCCCCATGTCTATCAGTTTGGAAGCAAAATGAGGCCACCCAAACATATGATTGGTTTATTTCAGTTTGTAAATTAAAAGAAAACACACACATACACACTTCCCAAAAGCAGATATAGACGAACCACTCAGCTTCCAGGTCTTATGTAATGTGTGGGGTCAGTTGGAGAGGGGCGGGGACAGGAGAGGGAATTGGCCTGCTAAAGCTCCTCACAGCTTGTAGAGTGCGTGGAACAGCTGGCTTGCAGGCCAGGTGCAGCCCATGGAGCATCCTGTCCTCGCCCTCCTGCAACCATTAGGCTTTTTCTTTCTTTCTTTCTTTTTTTAAAAGAAGCGTACATTGATGCCACCAGAAGCTTTTTTCAAGCCTAACTGCTACATATGTAGGGTGGAGTGGGTGGGAAGTAATCTTTGTAGAGATTGGCTTTAATGGGAGGCTTTTTCTGAGTCCAGTTGTTGTGCGTGGAGAAGCAGCTGGCAGTGAGACTTTGACTGGGTTTGCACGACACAACACCCATCATGGGTAACAAACCACAGTGGGCTGTTGTGTCATCCGAATCAAGAACACTCCCCTCAGGGAGGCTTGTTTTTGGACAATGACTTGTTTGGAGGTTGTTCAACTCATGATGAGATGGTGCATATTTCGGACCCAGCAGAACCAACCCATCATGGGTTGGGGCAATCAGGTACAGAGGTGCTTATCAAGACTGGCAAAAATCCCTGCTGCTCTTCCTAATTGTGCCTCTCCACGCTGCGTCAAGTCTCCCTCACCAGTGACAGCCCCTCCAACAATGCCCAAACAGCCTGTCAGCTGTTCACCATCCCCTTTTTAAAAATATTTTTTGGGTCCAGGGATTTGCACAAATGGGGCTGTAATATATTTTTAAAAATCTTTTAGAGGTGCACAATGGCTGTCAAATATGTATAGCTTTGCCTTGTCAATGCCTTTGTATGTTTCAGCTGTCAAAGCACACTTAACACTGACAGCTCCAAAACTGGTGGAAATATTGGGAGAAGGGTACCAACAAAGGGTAGAGACACTATTGCCCCTTTATCAAGTTGATCCTCAGGGTTTTAAGTGCTGAACTGACACTTGTCAGTGTCCTGCTTCAATTCAAGACTTCCCTGAGTCTCCAGCTACTCGAGAAAGGGAGGATCTAAGCTCCGCCCACCTGTACTTACTTCCCATTTGGAGCACTTACTGCCGTAGTGGTTACTGTGAATGAGAGCTGGGAAAAGCCTCCCACCCCCGAGTTTTTCCTGGGAGTCTGGGGGTGGGGCAAGTCACCAGACAGAGCTTGAGGAACTGCCTGTGGGCTGCACTTTTTACACCGCTGGTGTAGATTATTATAATCCAAAAGCCTCAATCCAATATATAATTAAGCATTTAAATATTTTTGTGGGGAAATTGTGGCTCATTATTTTTTAGTATAAGGCCTAATCCTTGCTTGAGATCCTTAAGAACATGAGAATTGTTTTGCCAAAGATCCATCTAGACCAACACTTGGTTTCCAACTGTAACAGGCAGTGTATCCCTACTTGGGAAACAGCTTGGTACAGTAGACATACCCATCATAGAATCATAGAATAGTAGAGTTGGAAGGGGCCTATAAGGCCATCAAGTCCAACCCTCTGCTCAATGCAGGAATCCATCCTAAAGCATTCCTGACAGACGGTTGTCCAGCCGCCTCTTGAATGCCTCTAATGTGGGAGAGCTCACAACCTCCCTCAGTAACTGGCTCCATTGTTGTACTGCTCTAACAGTCAGGACGTTTTTCCTGATGTCCAGCCGGAATCTGGCTTCCTGTAACTTGAGCCCATCATGTCTTCTTTGTCCTGAAATCAGATAATCTGAGAAATACTCCTTTGGAACAAGATGTTCCGTTCTTAACTATTACAGCTAATAAGCATTGTTAAGCGTATCCTCAGTGAATATGGCTAATATTTTTTGAACAATTTTGCTAGCGGCCATTCATCATATTGCAATTCTTCTGTCGATTGCTTAGTTAATTTTTCTGTTCCTTCTCTACTGACTTAGTGCTGTTTTAACACATACGCAGTGTTCCAGTTCTATTTTTAGAAGTTGCAACTCTCAAATGGTGAACAATCTGGTAATGTACTGAGGTGCTAGGAGTAACAGGAAAAATAATTTTAGGCAAAAATGGATCTCAAGATCATATAGCCTGATAGAAGGTGCTCCAAGTCGCTACAGCTGGAGCTTCAATAGAAGAGCAGTGGTGCTGGGGGAGTAATTAAGGTGGGAGAGAGTCAACTGGTGACTTTAGGCTTCTCATTTGACCTTGTCATGTGCACATGGATATTCTGTTGGCTGCAGGAGAGAGTGCAGAGCTATTCTTCCTCCTTCACTTCCTAGGCTCTTTAGCCTCCATTGAGCCAGGAACAGTGGCCGAGGACAAAAGCTGTATACACTGTACAAACAGAGCACCAAAGCAGCAGTACACTGACTCATTCTTCGCTCTGTGTGAGAACTGAGGGGGACTCTATTCACTTCCTTTGTGCTGGTGTCTGTCAACAGCGCTGTTTGAGGCAAGGCCTATTGTGCCGGCCAATGTTTCTTATTGACCCAAGTCTGTGCCTGCAATGTTCCCAGGGTCGAAGTTGCGAGTGAGAGAATGTTTGAAAAGGGGTAATCATAGGGTAAATGCATTTTGCTGCATTGTCATCTGACCTATTAAATCTAAACTGTGGTCTATGTTAATGCAAACAGGTAATTATGTAGTCACAGCTGCAGCTATTGACATCTGGTTACCGCCCTAAGGGGGGGAAATATGTGGTTTTCTCTCCTGTGTTTGGGCCCTTGAAAGCTTGACTTTAATGATATTAAGTGGAAGTAGAGGATGGATTAGTGAGACTGGCAGGTCAACAAGGTGGATACTTTTTATTCATGTAAGGAAAAATAGCTCCGGCCACTGATGTGAACTTAATCTAACTTTTTCGTCACTTTCCCATTGCTCCAGGTGGTTTATTTCCAGATTTAGTTTCTTAATTATTATGAGTTGAGTTTGGGGCGTACATTCTGAATCCTGCCTTCCTACCTCTTTTCATGTTATAATGCCATTGGCACTTTCTTTTTCATAACTCACACACCGCTGTGGCACACATGTATGTTATACCATCCATCTATATTGCGTTCCTAGGAGCTCAATATTTAAAGTGCTATTATGTGTAGGCTTAAATCCTTAAGTGGCAAGTGTGCTGGGGTGGTAATAACATTCAAGACTTTGAATTATTATTATATGGCTGCCTGCCTTTTAGTGCAATATAAGATTTGACACACTCTTGGCAAGTTCAGATGATCGCAGCAAGGGAAGCAACCATTGTGGCTGTTTCCTGTGCCATGCCCAGCTGCCATTTCCATGATTGCCCACACTGAAGTGTGGGTTGGTGTGTCGTCTAAATGCAGTGCGGGGGGAGTTGTATGCACCCTACAACCTCTACTTCATGTTGAAGGGTGGGTGCACTCCACCACCACCCCGCCATGCCATGTACCAGATTTGGGTTGTCTGATTCAGTGTTACAAAGGCTATGCTTTTGAGAAACAAACAGGTACCATGAGGGGCATACACATGGTACTTTAATCTGTTGAACTATCTTAAGGTGAGCATGTTTCTAGGCTGAGCCATGTTTAATCATAACCAATGCACACAATGTTTTCCACAATATATTGTGCTCAAAGTACAATAGCCATAATTATAATATATTACAATACACCATTAACTCAATTACAGTTCTTTTAAAACATGTTTCGTCATGGCTTTAGAATGGCTAATTTAAATGTACTGTTGTGGGTTACTTGATTAAGCTGACGATTTGGAGGTCTGGAAAGCATTTGCATTAAACTGGAATTCCCATACCACAGAAGGGCAATTCCTCCTAACTCAATTAGGGCAGAGGGTATACAGCTCATGACCTTCAATTACAACAAAGGCAAGTAGTTAGCATACTACCTTCAGGATCCTTTTGTTCCTTGCTGTTAGGTGTCCCTTGCTCATGCAGCCTTTCCCAGCAGAAAAATATATTAGACATAGACATATTAAACAACCTACTAAGTTGATGCCCACCCAAATGCAAAATACATGCCTACTGTTGTACATCAGACCTTGGTTCAGGACCTCCATCTTAACACATAAACACATACACACGATGATTTGATGGAAAGGGAATAGGAGAAGGAAAGCTAGGCATTATCAGCATATTGGTGGCACATACCCCAAATCTTTGGATGACCTTACCCATGGATTCATATAGATGTCTCCCATGGCATTTTACAACAGACCTTTGTGGCACTTGAGAGCCAATTCCCATTTTCTACAAGCTCTCGAGGGCTGCATTCTAATGGTGGGCGGGGCTGAAGCCAAAAGGGGTGGGCCCAAAATACCAAGAACGTTCACATATTTTAGCTTAAAGCTTTTATTGCCAATAACCCAGCCTCATGAGAGGCATCTCAACCTTTTCAAATGGGGAAAAATGCACAAAAACCAGGAAAGCACAAAACAGTGTTCAAGGAAAGGAAGTGGGGCCATCTGGGCCCAAGGCCTGCACCCCTACCATGAAGCAATGATCATACAGTGGAGCAGCATTTCATCAGCCTTTCATCTTGGACCTACCTAACAGTAACTGTTGACACCAGTGTAGCATAGTGTGCCTCCCCAGCCCTGTTCCACCCTCGCAAGTCAGCCCACAGTTGATATTGAATGCAATTGAGAGGTCCAGGGGAATCAACAGAGTTGCACTCCTTTTCCATCTCCCAGCACCAGTCCACCAGAGTGATCAAGTCAATTTTTGTTCCAAAACCAGGATGTAACCTCAGTCAAAAAGGACACAGGTAATATTATTCAAGGAAACCTTGGGTTTTGCCAACAGCACACATGCTCGTTTCTTGCCCTGATATGGTAGATTTGAAACTGTCCAATAGTTACTCAAATCTTGGGCTCTAATGATTGCTTCTTGAGAAGGGTTCTTACTACAGCCTCCTTTACTGCCACTGAGACTGCTCCTTTTCTTAGTGAAGCATTGACAGCTTCCACCGCTCAATGGATCAGTCCTCATCTGGTTGCTTTAACAAGCAGAGAACAATAGGGTTCAAGTGTGCTTGTAGTAGGCCTCATTTCAAAGAATCTTGTCCCTATTCTAAGGCTGCACTAATTGAGGAGTCCATAAAAACATGACAAGAGGAAACTGCAGATCGAGCTGGAGCTGAAGCTAACATAGTGTCCAAGTTGAAGAAGATATGTGTTTTTTATCTGCATTATCCTTCAGAAATCGTTCGTTTCAGGCTGTAGAGGTAACACCCTCTGCACTTTATTCTTGATCATTCTAAATTTGTTTCCAAAGAGAGTTCTTCTGCATTTCCTGTGTTTGCCAGACATTTAGCTTTACCAAAGTGGCCAAGAGGCATCTTTTCTTACAATTCAATAAATCACAGAATATTATATTACTGGTCGTTGCTTCTATTAAAAGATGTGTGCATCTTAACTAAGATACAAGAGACATGAGCGCTAGATGTAGATGTTGCTTACCTTTCGAAAATAATCCTTTTAGACATATTTTAAAGGAAACAATCAGTATTCTGAAAAAGAAATCTCCCTGCAAAAGAGAATAAAATACATACTTACCTGCAACTCACCGTCTTTTTTCTTGAAGAGTTGCATGCCTGGGAAATATGATTTGCCTGTGACAGAAAGTACTGGGTGCTAATTACAGAGTTGAACACCATCCTTAGCAGTGATGTAAAACATCTTTCCCACCACCACTTACTCATTGCTTAAACTCAGTTGGAGCACATGTCATTGTTTTTTCAAACTTTTGTAAACCAATGCCTCCCCACCCTTTCTTGTCTGTATTGCAAGGCATACACACATATTGTCACAAATCTTTCTATTAATTTTATTCAGTGGTGCTTTAATTTTTTCTTCAGGATGTAATAATTAAATAAAGTTAGGAACTATGAATACATATAGGTCAGTCATACATGCTAGCTTCACTGTGAGCTTCCTTTCCATTACACTGTCCATTGTGGCTGCTTCCTCTTATTCATTCTTGTTTGTTGCACAAGACCAGTAGACAATATTTATAGACATGAACTGTATCCTATACTTCTTTTTTTCTTGGCGGTTTACAAAGATTAAAACTGAACATTAAAAACTGATACACAAAATTTTAAACATAAAAAGCATAAAAACAGATTAGATATCAATTTTAAACAATTATTCTGGGTCAGTTAAAAACCTCAACATATGCTGTTAAATGCCTGGGAGAAGAGAAAAGTCTTGACATGGCACCAAAAAGATAATGTTGGTGTGAGGCGAGCCTCATTGGGGAGAGTGTTCCATAATTGGGGGGGCTACCACTGAAAAGGCCCTCTGCCTTTTGGGGAGTATGCCTTTTTTGCCTAGCATTGCCTTACGCTAGTGCAGTGTCATTAGTGCCAGCACCAAGACAATATTGGATACTACAGTGACAGTAATATAAAATACATAAAAACAGCAGGAGAAAAAATACATAAAACCTGCAGCATCATAATAAAAACCATTACCATCCAAACATGTACTTAAAATAGCAAGGTTTTCATTGCCTGGTGTGAAATGTAAATAATGATTAGGCCAGGCATGCCTCTCTTGAAAGAGAATTTCTTATTTGTGATGTCGTGAATGAAAAAACCCTCTCTCAGGTCCATCTACCTCACTTCAGAAGGTGGGGGAACACAGCGAGGGGCTCAGATGTTGACCACAGTGCACAAGTGGAATGAGGTGCCCCTTCAGATGTCCTGGCCCAAAGTAGTTTAAGGCTATAAAGGTTTTTACCAGCACCTTGAATTGGGCCCAGAAACAAATGGCTGTCAATAGAGTTGGTGTTACATCAAAAATATGGTTTGTACAGCTAGCCCCAGATATTGTTGATGAATAATATTTTATTTTGCTTTATCTTCTGTCTGCCTTCCAAAGATTCTATAAGAACTAAACGGAGAAGGATCTTACCACTTTTGGTGGTTGTTTTCAGCTGTATACTTTTGTCACTTGAAATCTGTATAAACTAAAATCTCTAGTCCTGTTTATAATCTCCTTAACATAGTCTGTTTAGGGTTTTGCTTTCTTTGTTCTAACTAAAACAGCAGCAGATTTGCACAGGTAACCAAAGGCCCTGGCAGGTTATGACATGAAACTGTAAATCATTTTTGCCCTGGACACCATGTCTGAAGAACAACGTGTTGTTTAAAATCTTGGTTGCAATATTTGTAATGCCCTATGGGCTAAAGAAAAGACACTTCTTTTTCTGTCTTGTAGTCTAAAGTGTTTTAATTAGATATTGGCAGAAAGCCATGGTCAGTAGAAAATAGGAATTTGCTATGACAATAGCAGAAATGTGTATTCATTTTTGGCAGGGTTTTGTCTATCTTAGCATCATTCTCTGCTTGCGCTTACCTGTTTGTGAGAAAGCAAAATGCTGTCCATGCCTGAAACGAAGCAAGTGGACATTTTCCCCATTGTGAATCTAAAAATATTAAACAGGTTTGGGAAAGAAAGGTGATCGTTAGCAAACATTGCTATGATCTACTGCACAACACTCAGTCACAGGATAATGAACTAATTGAATTTGTGGGAAAATGTCAGCTTTCTCAGATGTAGAAAAGTGGCTTTCTTTCAGACCTTCTGTTCTTTCTTCAGCTTGATGGGGTGTTTTTTTTACTACATCCCTCAACATCTGATTTTTGAGTCCAAAATACGTTATTCCATATAGTAACGTATTTTGAAAGCATGTTGCGTTGAGAAAACATATGATCTTATATGACCATAGGTATAGTCCTGTGATCTACAATGCATGCAGAGGAGCAGTAACATCACAGATCCAATGCAGTATGCTTTTAATTTTTCAGTAAATGAAGCATGACAGCAGCACAAGTTCACGGAGTATGCTGGGTTGAAAAAAAAAACACCTTATATTGGCTTTTTCTGTCAGAACAAGCGGCGAGTGTGAATACTCAAATAGAAAGTGGTTGCTCTATGGTTGCTAGAAGGAAAACAGGCCAGCTCCATGTCATGAGGAATTGTGTGTCTGACTCATTGCAATGCTACCTTGCAGTCAGATTTCCCTAGTGGTATACTCTGAGACAGGGAAGGCAAGGAAAGTGCAAGTGTGCAAATTTGTGTCATGGTTTGGGAACGTGCTGCAGTGTTGCTACTGGTTGTTAACTACTGCTGAACGTGGCAGAATATTGCTTGATATTCTGTTTTCTCCTTTACTTGATTTGGGAGCTTCAGTTGCAGCAGAGCACTGCTGTATGTCTCCTCACATGCCCTGGCTGTGTGCATTGTCCTTTGCACCAATTAACATTGTTTACCAAATTTGCTTCCAGGCCTAATTTTAAGGGGCTGGTTTTAGCTCTTTAAAACCTGGCACAGCCTGAGACCCTCATACTTTGAAAGACCACCTCTCCCCATATGAACACACCCAACAGCTAAGGCCAGGTCACCAGCCTTTGTGATCCATTCCATCCAAGCGATGATAGAGATGACCAGAAACAGGTTCTTTCAGTCATACCTACAAAAAGGGTTTAACCTTATCTTGCCAAAGAGGTTAGAAAAATTAGCTCTTTGCTGAGCCTTCAGGGAATTGTAAAACCTTTATCCTTTATCAAGCCCTAGGCATAACTATTTTTGTATTTTGTTTAACTTACAATGGTTTTAATGAATGTTGCTATGTATTATTGTGATAAGGTGGCTTTCACTGATTAGTTTAAAAACATCCTTAAGAAAGTGTCCCTGACCAGGGGTATGCTATTCTATGAATGAAAGGGAAAACAGGCAAATAGTGTGTCTCACTCATTTTTCGTCCTCCCATTCCAGTCACCTTAATCCACTGCCACCAAGTGGACATCTTCTTTACCTCTGGCTGCCTCCACCAAATTACACTTAAAACTCTCTGGGTCTCAGGTATCTACTTTAGGTAGTGCGTGGGTTGGTTGGGTATTAGATATTAGATGGGTAACCCAAAAAGAAAAGAGACGAAAATGATTCAAACAGCAAAGCTTAAAATGTTACTGAAGAAAATTGTTACTAGGAGAAGTTTTAAAATCTGAATGGATACACATTCACAACACATAGGAACTATATAAGCAATAGGATAATAAACTAACCAGGGATAAAAAAACAACCAGCCAATATCTTACAGTTATAGGTCCAGCACTCTTTCAGCCAGTTCTCTAGTTCCAGCAGCCCTGACTCTTTCTTCTAGAACTCTGAGTTTATTTCCTTTTCTCTGAACTGGTTTGCTTGTTCTTTAGGGGTTAAACAACCCAGAGTTTAACCCAATACTTGTGATTTGTTGTTCGATTAAATTCTGGGTTGTTAAACCCCCAAACAATCCAGAGTTCCAGGTTTGGATGTCACAATAACAAGCCAGGAACAGGGTGTTCCTGGGTTGTTGATAACAGTTGACTGAAAGCAGAAGCAATGAGCGCGTGGAAGTCAGCTTGCTTGCTGCCATGCAGCCCCATCAATTCCTGGGTAAAACAACTCAGGAATTGGTGTGATGTGCGAACCAGATCTTTGTGTCTCTACTCATTGTTTCTGCCTTAGGCTTTTTTTTAATCTTAAAATTAGTTTTCTTTCCTCCCCAGTTGTATAACCAACTAGGATGGTAGTTTCTTGCTCAATTTTGCAACCTAAATTTTGCTTCCCAAATTCTTCGTCTGACCTTCAGTTGGCTTCCTAAGACTCCTGACTCCCATAATCCAACTAAACTTTTGATGTTTTGGCTCAAACTGACCAGCACACACACACACACACACACACACACACACACACACACACACGAACATCATAATATTCAAAAAACAGACTAATACAAAAATGGAGGACACTTTTGTTCCTTAATAGTAAAAAAAAACAAAAGATGATGTAGAAATTGGGAAGTTGGGTGGGTCTTCTATTTGGTCTGTTTCTTGAAAGCAGTTTAGTTGCTTTAAAAAAAAAGGGAAATGCGTCCTTGGAGGGAATGTGTAAGTAATGTTTTAAAAAAGCTTCTTTAGGTAGTGGTGAATGCAGCTTCTCTATGTTTTCTTCTAAATACAGTGAAATGGTCATGTATTTTTGAGGTGTTTGATATCTTCTACTATTCAATAGCAGTGTTTGTCCAAAACAATTTTTTTAAAAAACAACAACACCCTGCTGCAAATTGCGTTAACTTGTGCAGCTGTTGCTTGATGTCGTGTGCTGTGAGAGCACCTTTCTGACAGGTTCTCAGGCTCTGCTCTGAGGTTGAAGCAGGATTAGGACAGGAACCCATTTTGCCCATAGTGACAGCTGCACTGTTCAGTCAGTGTAGGCTGACATGAGCTTTGTGACTTCAAAAGAAAGTTTAATTTGTGAACAATCAAAAATGTTTCTATCTAGCCAAACATCAGGCTTGTTGAAACCAGACAAGATTGTTGTCTGCAACAAGCTAGTTACGTATAGTTTTGTAAACACAGAACAACAAAAAGTTCTGTTGTCTAATTCCTCCACCAGTTAGCTGTATGGTGGAATCCCAGAGCATCCCTGGCTCCTCCCCAGCTGTATAGTGAATAGCTGAAATTGGTCCGGTTGCGTGGAGGGTGGGGTTAGGCAGTGCACACTTCTTCTGAAGCACCAGAATGCTCAAAAGGGAATTGTGGAGGTGATTGTGAGCGCATGAAATCAGCTCAAGGCCTGAATATTTTTGTTAGGTATAATTTTAATTTTTGGATGGTTGTAAGCTACATTAAGGACCATCAAGGTAGGATAAAAACATAAATAAATGAAATCTACTGGCTGCCAGTTCGCCATTGTTGATTATAAACAATAGGAGAGCTGGTCCATCATGTGGAGCTCATGCTTCTGTGGAGAGATGTTTTGATTTGTGTCTGAGCTCATGTACTCAGTAACACACACTGGCACACCCTCAGTTTCTTTGTTCATACTGAATATGAGGTTTCAGGATAATGACTACACGACTACAAGATGAAAAAAAAAATCTTCCATGCCCATGAAAGCAGGTGTGTTGAAGAGAAGGGTTTTAGCCTAGCCTCCTTCCTGATGTGTACTATTCAGTGCAAAGTGTAGGAATATTTTGATTTTTTTTTAAAGGGAAGTGTTCAGTCATGTGATCTGCTGTCTTCTGTCTGAAATGGTATTGTCCAGACAAGGCTACACTGTGTACTATCCCCCCAGATGAACTCTGGAACCAAATAATGGAAGATTGATATAGCATCATCGTAAGGGGAAGACACCAGTGGGCTTCTGAGGCCATAAATTTGGTCATATACCAACTCTTCTTTCAAACACAAGACTATGTACCAACAGAAAGTGATAAAAGCAACGGTAGAAGCTGGTGGGTTTCCTCTTAGATCATATTGAAGGATTTGGCTCTGTCTTTGTTGATGGACTTATTCTAGATGTTAGTGCTACTTTGTAAGTATAAAAAGAACACTCTGTCATTATCAAATCTTTTACATGATGTAATTTATTTCATCCTCTTGTTCAGAACCTAATCTACTGTAAAATTCGGACTTGAAAATACATGAGAACAATTTTCCCTACTTGAGATTGTTGTCACAGCTCTTATTTGTAATTCTCTGTCAAGCTGGTTGAATGCCATTATAGTTCTGTTAAAATAAGTAGTGCTATACAACTGGAATTTTTACTTATAGTTCAGTACTAAGCAGATGGTTCTATATTAACAGCCCCTCTTATTTGTAAACAGTTGACATTAGCATTTTGCTTTTACGTGTATGCAGGTACATATCAGCCACTGCTAGTTTTACAATGTAATTAGCAAAGCTTGTAGGATGCCCTTGCAAACTATAAGAATATGGTTGCAGTTTGAGGATAACTTGGGCATTCCCTGCAAACATGCATATAAAGTAGTGTTGTTAATGTCTCAGTTTAGGGTTTCCTCTCTCTCTCTTTGATTGTAGCAGCTCATTTCAATGCTCCATTGAAAAGCCTATACTAATGAGAGGTACTGACAACTGGAGCCTAACGATTGATTTATAGATGAGTTTTTTCTAATGCCTTACAGGAGAAATGACATTTTTTGATAGTGTAGAACTACTCCATAGTCTTGTCATGCATATATGGCACTCTTCACTTCAGTGGGCCTGTGGGGTTAAAGAATCAAACTCATTGAGCATGAAAGTTGTATTTCTTCCCTCATTTTGTGCATTTGTTTGCATTTGTTCACTTAGTCTTTGTTGGATGAAAGCTCCAGCCTGATATGTTTGATCTGGTAATCAGCTGCCAATATATGGAAGGCCTTGTCCATATGAAACTTCCTGTCAAATTCTCAAATAACATAAGGTTTGGAATGAAAAAGAAGAGGGATTAGTGAAAAGCCTAAAAATACTATGTGTAACATAAAGCCATGCTGTCAACAGTAAATGACCAAAGCCTACCACTAAGCCACTTCAGACTTTGTTACTTCTTTCAGGATTTTTCTTCAAAATACTGCAGAGAACACCAGGATTTTTCTTTAAAATAGTGAGGAGGGAGGCCAAGGACACAACAGGATATTTAATATGCTATTGTACTAGTCTTTACCATGTGATAACACCAGCCATTGTTCAGATCAGGCTTCAGTGACACAGTGCATTTACACTTTTGAGCCTCTTGTAGAGTTAATACAAAACTTCTGGGATAAAGAGTGTTTGACAAGTAAATAGTAAAGCATGAGAGGATCTTGGTATTGAGCAAAAAGCCCTTTCTTAAGGAAGAAGGAAGCCTACACTTCATAAAGCTTTTTCTCTAGTACCCTAAATGAGTGCTTTAAAAATAATGTGATGGATGTTTCTTTTATAGAGGCAGAGAGGCTTTGGAGTACATGTTGGAGGATTTCTGGTGTTCCTATTTTCTGTCCCTGTATTTATCTTTAATGCTCACTTTGAACTATAAAGATTCCTGTTGCCTTAGCAATATTGCACTTTTCTCTTCACCTGTCGTAGTTAAAATCTCACTGCTAAAAATGCTTGAATTTTTAAAAAGTTGTTTCTTGACTGATGTTTCTTATTCAGTTAACTTTTTTTTTGGTCAGATTAGTTCCTGCTACAGAGTTAGAAGGTTAAACAGAGCAATTGTATTTGTTGACTTGTGTCTTTTTTTATTATAAGACACATATATTTCAAGAAAGATCTTTTGATGGTTCCTAGCTTGCCCCTACCTGGTAGATCATTCTGGATATATTAAAATCAAAATAAGACATTCAGATAAATATAGGCTGCATAGTTTAGTATGACAAGAACAAGCTACAAATAAGCCGTGGGCCTACACACTCTTCCCCCTTCTCCTCTGGAGTGTCTGCAATGAAGAGTCCAGAAGCTTTTGCTTCCAGGTTAGATTAATTACAGTTTGTCATGTTGTCTGAACATGGCAAACTGTGGTCAATAGTAATTATGATTTGTTTGAAATGAGCCAACTTCAGAAATGGGTGATGAAGTTCAGTTGTTTTAACAAACCATGGTTAACACTGGATTGTATCCAATGGTGTCCTTCTACCAGTGGAACAGTCACTGCTTGGTGAATCAAACTCTCTCAACCCTATGCACCCCGCCACACCTGCTCCAGAGGGTTGGGAGACAATTAGGATCAGATTTGGGGGTGCTGCTGCTGCAGGGGACAGGAGGGGAAGCCAAACTCCCATTGTTCAAGCTGTCTATTTTGTAGCGCTGGATTTGAACCATTAACCACACTAAACTATGGTGAATTGCAATTGGAAGCAAAAGCTCCTGAAGTCCACCTCACAGCTTTGCCAGAGGATGGGGAACAGGGAAATGTGCAAGCCTTGATTTCTTCATGGTAAACTGTGGTTTAGTGCAGTGTCCAGATCTGGCCATAGTATCTACTGAAACACTAAAATATGAGAATATAAGTGACCTCCCCGCCCCATTGTTTAACTCAGGTTATTTGAACATTTCCAGAAGCTAGTTTCTATTTCAGCAGCGGACTGCCTTCTATGAACAGAATTTTACAGTTGTAATTTAGTAACCCTCATCATACAGATTTAGTGTACTGATATAATGAAGTTGCTGCTTTTTGCTAATCTATCTTTTTGACTCCCAAAGATCAATATAGATTAAAAAGACCACCACCTTGAATGGTGCTTATGGTTGAAACTCTCTGAAAAAAGTATCTCAAAGCTAGCTTTGCTATTGTTGGTTCACACAACACACTGATCCACCCAGTGTGAATTGTCGTTGAACTTTTGGTTATCGTGTTGTCTGAATGCAGTGTGTGTTTTCTGCAAGGCAGGTTAATGTCTTGTCTGAACTCAGTGGATTTTCTGCAGGGTGGGTTATTGTGATGTCCAAATGCACAGTGTTTACCACAGGGTGGCTTGAGAACCCATGGCTTGTTGTTGGGTTATTCAGGGTGGTTAACAAGCCACAATGCATGGTTAACAGGCCAAAGACCTTTGTTCAGACAACATGATAACCCACCCTTCAGAAAATGCACTGCATTCAGACAAGACATTAACCCACCTGGCAGAAAACTTGCTGCATTTGGACAACATGATAACCAGTGGTTCGACAGCAACCCACACTGTGTGTTATGTGAACTGAGTGTATTGAGCTGAAGGAAGTCTTACTTGAAGCTGTGTAAAGCTTTAAAAATGGGTATACATAAAAGGGAATCTTGCCTGTCTACCTTTTTATTGGCCAATGTAGTATTAGCCAAATACAGGATCAAGCAAATGAATTAGGAACCAGTACAGTTAAAAAGCAGAAGCCTAATGTGATAATAACACATTACATAGAGATGCCATTGGATACTTTGGTTTGCTTGCTAACTGATATAAAACAGATTTATTAGCAACTGCCAGAACTCTTCTTGTTATATTTTGGAAGATAAACGAAAGAAAGAATGGTTAAGAAGGATATGGAAATAGTTAATGATGGAAAAACTGACAGCATTGAAAATGTTGATAAGGAATTATCAAGAGATTATATGTCATTGGAAGCCAGTAATTGGATACTTAAATAAGATTGTTTTTATGGCTGCCCTGGATTTGAGATTTATGAAACAGTAGATTTTAAAATTTCTCTAAACCATTTGTATGTTGGTATGTCTTTTGTATTTGTAAATTTATGATATATATTTTTAAACCTTCACAATTAAATGTTAAAATTGTGGTCTTAATAAAAGGAATAATTTTAAAAGACAATAAATTGCATGCTCTGCACTTAAAACCTATTTTCATGCTTGGGTTTCTAAAGCAAGCATCACAGGTTACCAAATCAGGCATCTTCTGTATCAGAGAGACAATAGTTAACATTATTTAGGTGTCCAGAGGTGTTAGCCAGGGATTGGATGGCCCTTATACATCAGTGGATAAAATCACTTTATGTGCACTCCTTTTCCTCTTTTGTTTGAGTGTGAGAAAACTTTCTGAATAACTCTTTACCCCAAGGGCATTTCTGGATTGCTGCTACTGCCAATACTTTTCTCAAACCTTTTGTTCAACAGTAAAGCCTCTCTGTTCTTTTTATTGAGAAGTGTGCTAGAATTTCACCTGCCACTTAAATGTAGATAAATGCTTTTGTTTAGAAAAGTTTGTTTGAAAAAGTAGTTGAAAGTGAAATGAATTATCTCTTAGGTGTTTGATGTGTACACACACACACACACACACACACACACACGCAACTTGATATTGTGGGAAAAATGCAAGCACCTTCGGAGATAGCAAATAAAAGACAGATATTGAGGTTCAATTAATCTTGCTCACACTTGGGTATAGGATTTTGCTATTGTTGTTTAGTGTGTCTTAATGTACCCATCTATAAAGTGGCTGATAACCCTAACTGGCTGAAGGAGGTTTTCCACCACCCCTTCTTGGCAGTGTGTATTCTTCTTGGAAGTTTGAACCATCTAAAGTGTAGCATCACCTTAGGAGACACGGCAGCTATTTGAAATGGGATGACTTCATCATGTTTTTTTATTCATGAAGATGCCTCCTCCCTGAATTGATATTTAGTAGAATCCAGTGGCTGCTTAATTTGTGCTTTAAGAAGACACAAGATCTTGAAATTCAGACAGGTTTCGGCCTAGTTTTCACTAATAAGATAAACCTGGGCTGTACCACTAAAGCTGGGGTGGGCAACTTCTGCTCCTTTAGTTCTTTTTGCATACAACTCCCATCACCCCTCATCATTAACTGTTCTGGTTAGGGCTGATTGGAATTGTAGGCCAAGTCATCTGGAAGGCCACAAGTTGCCCACCCCTGCACTAAAGATTGCCGGTGGGATTCACAAGATGGAATGTTCCTTTATACCAGGGGTATGCAACCTAGTGCCCTCCAAATATTTTTGACTACAGCTCCAATACGTCCCAACCAGCATGGCCAGTGATCAGGGATTATAGGGCACCAGGTTCCCTAACGCTGCTCCATGCAATAAATATCCTGAACATAGAAAACTAGATGTCACAGAAAGGTTAGGCTTAAACTCTCCCGAACAGCTCATTTTCTGTGTGGAGGGATTTTTTTCGTATAGGAGAACATTCAGTTGTGTGAACAAAGTGGGACAATTCAGACACCCGTTTAGCATGTCAGTGAGAATTAGGTCTTAATCACAGTACCATTCTCTAAACGTTGACCTTTCTCCATTTGTACAAAATGCTTTATATGTCGCAAGAGAACAGAATATCTAGCAAATCTATAGAAGAGTAAATCAAAGGCTTTTGCTATTGTAAGATTCCACGTGGTGCCTTCCACCTTTGGGTAGGTTGCTCTTTTTTCTTTTCTTTTTTCAATGACATATGGACATTTATAACTGTGGAAGCAGAACTATAGAAGACGGGCTTATTATTTATTTGCTGTTTCTGCAACAGAAGTTAAATATTCTCTCCTGTTTTAATAGGAATCTGTACTGGTCTGCTAGCCAAAAGGATGGAATTTTTTATTTTATTTTTTGGCAGACAGGACAAATGTATCACATTTACACACAGTGATTCATTTTGCTTTCCTGGCTAATTAAAATAAGAACAGAGCTAATTAAGTCTCCTGTGATTGTTTCACTTATATTTAGCCTTATTATATTTGTAGCTCCTGCTTTGTGTATTGATAGCTTTCTGGCCAAGAAAATAAACAATATCATCCTATGATATTTTGTCAGAAATAAATACCACAGAAAAGGTATAGGTCCATTATGCCCTTAATAACCGCCCTTTAAATCATTTATACACTAATAGATTACTGGTAGTTAAGGCTATATAGAAGTGGGAGATAGGTATACTATGAGAGACGATTACATTGTTTTTTTTCACCCAGTACCATTTAGGGAAAGAGATTCTCAATATCTCATCCAATATCTGTCCCCTAACTTTTCAAGTGCAGCTTTTGGCTAGCTCATAAATGCAACGTCTTAAATCCCAGGGTGTGAGAAACTGGTCGAAAGTATTTGATGCCTGAAACTTGGTCTCACGTTGACTTTTACATCTGCATGATGGTGGTCTGAAAACTGGTTTGTCTCATCCTTTGGGAACCATACTGTTGTTCTCCTCTGCTTGATCTATTTCAGTCCTTCCAGTGCCACTGTCCACCAGCTGTGCTTTGATTGAATCAAAACCCATTTTAGTTTTAAGAAATGTGCCTCCCGCATTTTATTATTATTATTGAGGATGCTTTATTTTAAAGATTTATATCCCACCTTTCTTTTAAAAGAGAGAAACAAAACCCTTAAGCTAGACTGATAAAATTGCAATAAGCAGTTTGGGACCTGGTTACTTGAGGACTTTCTTTGCCCACAGCAACCAGTGGCTCCTCTGAATACCACTACCAGGTGAGGGAACTTGATTATGAAAGGAGAGAGCTTTCTCAGCTGTGGTGCCACACTCCTGGAATTGTTTCCCCAGGAAGGCCCACAGTGCTTATGCTGCTGTCTTATAGTCATCAGGCAAAAGACTTTTGTGTTTTGTTTTTTTAAGACCGTTTAAATTGTTTCAATTTTTTAATTTTTCTTGGAGGTTTTTTAATGTTTAAAATTGCCATAATTGTTGCTGTTGTGTTGTGTTAATGATGTCAAGAATTTGAAAATGCCAAATTGAAGTGCAGCATATTCAACCAATTAATGAAATAAATAAAACACAATGGTTCAGACAACACGTTAGTCAATGCAGTGTGAAATCTCCACTCAACGTTTGGTTTTTAGGAGATACTCCCCACACAACATGGTCTAACTCCACCGTTGTGTGACTGTGGGCTACCATAGAGTTGAGGTAAAGTCAATGTGACATTTGATTGACAGTTCCTCTGCCCTCTCTTCTCCTCCAGTCCTCCCGATGGTATCCCATCAGCCATTGCTGCGAAGAAAAAACAATCCTGGCAGCTCTGCTAGAGCGGTACTCCCTCTTTTAGGCACTCTTGCCAGAGAACTCTAGCCAGTGGGAAAAGTCACTCAACGCTACAGAAAACTTCTCAGAGCCCGCCACACAACAGTTGTGCAGGAACTCTCCTCTGCACCGCGTTGATATTCTGTGTGGAGTGTTTTTTTAAAAAAACCCACAACCATTGTGTGGAGTTTCCCTGCCAGACAACACATTTCTCAACGGTGGTGTAAAAATTCCACCGTGGGAGTTCTAAAACCACTGTTGAGAAACATGTTGTCTGAACTGAGCCAATGGGTTGGATGCAAGAATTGCATAGACCATAATTCTGCAAACTGCATGATTCCACAGGCAGAAGAGGAGAAGACAATTTTTGCTGGTTCTCCCTTCCTCCTACAGCCCCCTATGTTCCCAAAAGCCTGCTCTGGAGGGTTGGGTGTGAGGTGGCACTAGTGCCTGTAGGGAGGAGAAGGAATTGGAAAAAATGGTTGCCTCCCCGCTTTCTTCTTGTGGGGAGGGTCTGCTGGATCCCAGTTCCCTCCACCAAGAGAAGAGGAGGACCTTCCATTTGTGGAGCTCAGCTGTGGATCCAACACAATATTGATATGCAGTAACATTCAGTAAAGGCATACAACATTCTACAGCAAAACAAAACCATTGTTATACAGAAAATGGAAGTCTCAAATGCCTGTCTAAACACAAAACATATATTTCTTGTAAGATTGTAGGCTTTGGTTGATGGTTCTCCTTACAAAGTTGCAATATCACCATCAAGAAAATCTGACCTTCATGTCCTAGCAATTTTTGTCTTTTAACTAGGATTCTAGAGAGGAAAAACATGTTAGCAAGCTGAGGAGCAGGGCACTATGGAGAACAAATATCATACAGGTCTCTTACCTCCTTAATTTCCCCTTTTGTCGCCCCTCCTACAGTTGGCTCCTGTTAACTCTTAGGATCTGGCCAATGGATGCCATCAAATCCCTTCTGTCTGGGACTTGGAGCAAGCTGTGCTTGGAATCAAGTAGAAGGGCAAAAACTTAATTTAGCTGGTTTGGGCCTATAGGTGGTGCTATAATAAATAAAATTTGAAATAATGCTGTAACACACTATGGAGTGATTCAGCATACTTCATTATTGAAAGAGTTAATTGCATGAATACAATCATTATATTGATTTAACCTAATTATATAGTAGTCCTATAAAATTAATTTATATACAGGCTGCTATACTTTAATGTTTCCAACTACAGTCTAGACAGGTAGACAATCTGGTGCTGTCCAGATGTTATGGACTAGAATTTCAATATAGCTCAACCAGCACGCCCAATGGTCAGATATTATGGAGTTGTAGTCCAAAACATTCGGAGGGCACCAAGTTCCCTTTCCCTAGAGCAGGGGTAGACATGTTTTTGCGCCCATGTGTACATTTGGAAACTTGAATATCTGTCCTAGGCCCAACCATAAAGTGGCTACCATGGGTGGGCATGGCTAGGGTTGCCATATTCTGAATCTACAAAACCGGGACAATTTTTTTGGTGGGGGGTAGGATTTTTTTTATTAAAAAAGCACTGAGCAATATATAAAGGTCTAGGGAAAGAAAGAAAGCTATCTAAGCTTTAGTTATGCCTTGGTCGCCCTGTGGGATGACCTCTGTCGGGAGAGAGACAGGGGGAGTGCGACCCTGTTGGTTCTCCTGGACCTCTCAGCGGCCTTCGATACCATCGACCATGGTATCCTTCTGGATAGGTTGTCTGAACTGGGAGTTGGAGGTACTGCGTTGCAGTGGTTCCGCTCCTACTTGGATGGCCGATTCCAGAAGGTGGTGCTGGGGGATTATTGCTCTGTGCCGTGGCTCCTAAGCCATGGGGTTCCGCAGGGCTCTATTTTATCCCCTATGCTGTTTAACATATACATGAAGCCGCTGGGGGAGGTTATCCGGAGATGTGGACTGAGGTGTCATCAATATGCGGATGACACCCAGCTCTACCTTTCCTTTTCATCAAACCCAGGTGAGGCAGTGACTGTTCTGAACCAGTGCCTGGGCACGGTAATGGACTGGATGAGGGCTAACAAACTGAGACTCAATCCAGACAAGACGGAGGTACTGTTAGCGGGTGGTTCATTTGTCCGGCGAGGTGATGTTTGCCCTGTCCTGGACGGGGTTGCACTCTCCCTAAAGGATCGGGTCCGTAGTTTGGGGGTGCTCTTCGATCCAGAACTGTCACTTGAGGCACAGGTGAACTCAGTGGCAAAGAGCACCTTTTATCAGCTTAGGCTGATATACCAACTGCGCCCTTATCTGGACAGTGATAGCCTAGCTACAGTTATCCATGCTCTGATAACCTCTCGTTTGGATTACTGCAATGCGTTATACGTGGGGCTGCCTTTGAAAACGGTCCGGAAGCTTCAGCTGGTACAAAACAGGGCAGCCCGTTTACTAACAGGGACTGGCTGGCGAGATCACATTACGCCAGTCCTTTTACAACTTCATTGGCTGCCAGTCCAGGTCCGGGCCCGATTCAAAGTGCTGGTATTGACTTTTAAAGCCCTAAACGGTTTGGGGCCAGGTTATTTGAAGGAACGCCTCCTCCCATATGTACCTACCCGGACCTTAAGATCATCTACAGGGGCCCTTCTCCGTGAGCCCCTGCCAAAGGAAGTGAGGCAGGTGGCTACTAGGAGGAGGGCTTTCTCCGCTGTGGCACCCCGGTTGTGGAATGAGCTCCCCAGAGAGGTCCGCCTGGCGCCTACACTGTACTCCTTTCGTCGCCAGCTGAAGACCTTTTTATTCACTCAGTATTTTAACACTTAATTTTAACTTAAATTTAAATTATACTGTTTTAACTCTGTATTTTAACCTTATATCAATTTTGCTGCGTGGTTTTATCCTGGTTGTGCTTTTTATATTGTATTTTGTATTTGTATTTTTAACTTGTTGGTTGTTTTATGATGATTTTAATTTTTGTGAACCGCCCAGAGAGCTTCGGCTATTGGGCGGTATAAAAATGTAATAAATAAATAAATAAATAAATAGTTATCTAACACTGCAATCCTATGTGTGTCTACTCAGAAACAAATCCTATTAAGTTAAATAGGACTTATTCCCAGGTAAGTATGCATAGGATTGTAGCCTAAAGTACTTAAGCACCTACAAATAAATAATAGGCAAAGAACAGTTTAAGCAAACAAGCAGGGGAAAAAAAAGACATTTCTCCACTAGTTCTCAAAAGCTAGAGGAGACTTCAGTATGGAGACTTATACTCCACTGAGCAGGCTCAAGGCACCATTTCGGAGGTTAGAATTTCTCCAGCGGCTGGAACAGGAATCCGGGATTCTTGACTGACTGGCCGGGACATTTTAGAAATGCTTAGAAACCGTGACATTCCTGGTTTTCTGGGACGTATGGCAACCCTAGGCATGGCTAGTCATAAAGGACGTGTAACCTGCCCAAAGTTATTCATAAGAAATTAAGATAGCAGCAGCTAGAGGCTTCCACTTCACTTTGAAGCAATCTCAGATGCTGCTAAGAAAATACAAAAAGACAGGTTGGGTATCGAAGTGATACCTAGGGAAGTTTTCATAAAACCATCTTTTGGAGAAGATGATATAAAACTGCTTGTGCTTGTAGTTCCCAGATAAAATTGCTCAGACATATCCTAAAAAATATAGTTAGTATTGGTAAGTAATGATTTATTCAAATTGTAAGTCTATTAGGATATAAATTATTATGTTTTAAAAATGGAATATATAGAAGCCTGTAGGAGACAATTTCAATCATACTGATTTTTTTTCTTTATTTCTGACTTAACATCATGATATTTAAAGGGGGGAATCAAGACCAGGGGAATGACAATTATAGGTGATTGTTCTACTACAAAACATAATTTTGCCATCTTTAAAAGCAATTCAACAAATATAAGTTACATTTAGGTTATGTATTGCATCCAGCATTCATATCTCAGTGATCATAATGTATTTGTTTAAGTAAATTGACACCCTGGTTCACCTTTTGATGTGCTCTTTTAAATTGTTTTTCATTAAATGTTTTTCTCATTCTTCATACCTATTAATATGCTTGTTGAAATGACTGATCCAAATATAGTCATACTTAAAGAGAGTATATCAAAATCATTGGAACTTAAGTTAGCCACAACTAAATTAAATTCCAATAATTTCAATAAGTATGTAGACTAAATCTGGTTCAAACCCAAAATGTAACAATTTTTAGGGTTATCTTGAACGAATGACACTTAAATATATGCATTTATTAACTAACACCTTTCTGTTGGAAAGATCTGCCAAGGCAGCTAACAAATATGATAAAAACATTATAAAATACAGCATACCATAAAACAATGAAACCCCACAAACCATAAAACAAACAGCAGAACATAGCAGTACTTGAATTCCTCAACTTTTCCCATTATGCGTAAACATAAATAATAAACACACCCACACAATAAAATAGCTTGGTAGTTTATACTTCTAGGATGCAGCCCTGTGTGTGCTCAGGTCTGTTAGTATGCAAATCCTATTAAAATCATGATGAGTTGCTCACATCTGCACGTGTGCAGGATTAACAGCATTTTTCCCATTAAACTTCTTTAAAGGTTTTTCTGGATATCTCTTTTACTAGCCTATACTACAGTATTTATTTATTTATTACATTTTTATACCGCCCAATAGCCTAAGCTAGTATATTTTATCAGGAGGATTTACAGTAATTACCAATTTTATTCTGTGACTAAATTCCATTCCTTATCCCTGGTAGTGCTGCTATTCAGGGATGTGTTTTGCTTAACTTCTACTGCTGTTGGTTATTATAAAAACAAATCCAGAGTAATGCTGGTAATGGAAGATAAACTTAATGAAAACTCACTGAATGTAGAGAAATATTAACTTATAGGTTTATTAACTTATGTGTGTTAACATTTTAAAATACACTTAAGGATATGGGAAAGGAATGAAGGAATACTTCCTAAATCAGGAGTCACATGGGCCATTGTGTATGAAAGGTTGTCGTTTTTTTAAGCTCAGTTTGTATAGTTCTGAGCACACAGATGTTCCTCTTGGCATTCATACAGTACTAGTCAGAATAGGGATTTTTGCAGACATTAAATGTGTGTCTCTTTGTTGAAGACAAAGTGTTGCCTGTGGTGGGAACTGCTGCAGTGATGGGAATGTAGCGTAATATATTGTTTTCTGGTTGTGTCCCCCCCCCTCCCCAGTCAGATTGAGACAGTACATTTAAAGTAGCTTTGTGGTCAATGCATTGTTTCAGCAAAGCCTGGCTAATAATATACTCTTCTAGCAGACAGTCTTACGAGGTACGCTTCACAGAGTTTGGGTAGTCATGTGGCTTGTTTCAATTCTAGGTATCAATGCCACTTCTATAAGTTCAAGATTTAACAACTTGAATAAAAGGAGGTTTGACCATAAAAGTGGAACTAAATCTCTTCTTGGAAAAAGAAAAGGAACAACCCACACTCTATAAACATCTGTCTGCTTAAATAATATAGCTCACGCTTTCCCAGAGAATTGGAGTAACTATTCTCAAATTTAGAAAGCAAATGCAAATGATCCTATTCCAATGTAATCAAAATTTGAAACTGACAACCTGCTAGATTCAACCTGGTCATTGGAAGAAAACAACAACCACCAGTTGAAATCGAAAGGGCTTAACAGTGCTTTGGGCTTTGGCTTTTTAAAAAGTTTCATAGTTTGGGTCAGTCAGCAAGAATGGCTTTCTCTACAAAGAGGAATATGCAAGCTTATGAGTTTGGGTCTTAGAAATTTTGGGCAGTGTGGGTTAAAAGCAGCTCCCTGGTTTAACCGTGGAAGAAAATACGAAGCCAATAGATATACTAGAACGCCGTTGTACTAGTATGCTCTTGGTAGCTCAACTCCCTGTATCAGGAAAATATTCTAGCCTCTGTTGCAACCTGAGCTTAAGGGAGCACCAACATGACTATGAGCTTGCATGACTAAAGGAAACTGATCCATATCATTGATGGGAGCCCCTGTCATCACTATGGCTCCCTTGTGTGAGACTTGATTCCGTTGAAATTCAAGTGCGATGGATGCTTAGGAACAATTCCATTCATTCGCTGAAATTTCAGCTTTATAGCGGCCTTGAAACACATTGCAGAACACAGAACTCCTCTTGTCAGTTCTCTGCCTCAGACAGCATGACATTCTTTTTCTTTTCAAGGTAGCAACCACTGCCTCAAAGTGGGATGTTTATTAAGAGATGAGCCATTGAAAGGACTAATTAAAGAGCTAGTTGTATTAAAAAGAAAGCTGTCTATGAAAATAACCTTAGAAGGGCTCCCTCTCCTCTCTTCTGTTCACAAGTTTGTTCTGCAGTAATGCTTTATTCCATACTCATAGTGGTAAATAATTGAACATTTTCAGAAAATGTTCTTATTAAACCGATGCTGTCAAATTATAAGATGTGATGAATCCTCTTGGCCAGGGCTGGTCAACCTCCAGATCTTGTTAGATTCCAATTCCTATCATTCTTTACCTTGACCATGCTAGCTGGGCTGATGAGACTTGTATGCAGTCCAACAACAACTGGAAGGCCGGTTGCCCACCCCAGCTCTTGGATATAGTGAAATATTTTCTGTTTTCACAACTCACACTGGGAAAAGTTTGCATATTGCTGTAGTGGACACTATGGGGAAAGCTATGGTAGATTCAGCACATTACTTTTTAGCACTGTGCAATTTTGCTGTGCAGAACCAAAAACCCAGTATGGGGAGCAGAAGGATGTTTCAATGTGCGCTACCTATTATGGCATCTAAGTGCTGCTGGTGTGTGTGCTGGCTTGTTACTTTCTCTACTTTTGAAGTCCTGATGCTTAAAAGTGGTACTCAAGAAGTATGGGGAGCTTATGATGCTGGAAAATTATGGTTGTGGGGACATAGAAGAATTGTTTTGATGTTATGCATGGATGTGTTTGTTTTTCAAACATTCTGGAGGAAAGAACCTGTATCTCTTGTCACTATCCTTTTGAGATGACGTTTTCTCCCTCAAATTAGGTGATAAATTCTATACTACTGTCTTGAAAGGTGACTGGCATCAACTGTTATATTATGACATAATCATATGTGATACAAGTTTCTTGATGACAGGAGTTACCTTTTCTGAATTTCAATTGTCAAATTCTCCTGCATTGTGCCATAATGAAAAGGTTACAGATTTCATCTTTCATCTGAAAGGAAATGTATATATGTCACAAAGGGAAGAGGATATGCCTCAAAAGGGGAAAAATAAGGATGGCTATAAAAGAAAAGAAAAGAAACCCAACAAACCCTCTGGATGAAGCATTCAGCAGTAAACAAGCTTTTTCAACAGTCAGCAACAACATTATACTTGCTCATATACATTGTTATACTATTTATAAAGAGAGCTTACTTTATGTATATTGAAGAAATAGAACTTTTATTCTATACATACATGCATACATACATATTATTTTTGTGTGAGTAGGAAGAGGATATGCCTCGAAAGGGCATATTATGCTAGTACTTCAGGCAATGAGCATGATTTTGCTGTTGTGTAAAAGATTTTGTAGTTAATTACAGTACTATGTCTCATTCTAAATAACAAGAGAAAGCAGGGCAGTAAACTTTAATTGACAACTGGTATATTTAATCAACTGTAGCTTCAGTTGATTAATCATAGAATCATAGAATAGTAGAGTTGGAAGGGGCCTATAAGGCCATTGAGTCCAACCCCCTGCTCAAATTTGTATGGCTCAAATTTTAATTGGTGAAATAGAGAAGCTGCAGTTCATTTTTTGAGGTGACTTTAGCCGTGGAGTAGTAGTGTTATGCAGAATTAAATAAAATATTAAAGATGGCCTTTCCTTTCAATAGTAAATAGTCTGTTCAGTTGTTAGTTACCTTATATGCACATTAAAACTTCAATTGATTTTTAAAAGACACATAGTTATTCAACTAAACATGCCTTCATTGGTTAAATACCCATGGGAGCACCATAACAATCAGGGGCATTGATCCTAATTCAATGGGAGCCTGTGTTACTGGTAGGATTTGCGGGCCCAAAGTATATGCCTAGTTTAAATACACGCACTGTCTCACTATATGGGGAGATAATTCATGATTTTGCGATAAAGAAGACCAGAAAAATGTTTATAAAATGTTTGCAGCCACATTAGTGGTAGGATGATACCTTTATAGGATGAAAATGTTACAAATTACATCAGCAAACTTTGTAGGACTCTTCAGGCTGGATGTGACGTTTAACCAAATTAGCAAAAGGGGGATTGGGGGATTGAAAGAAAAGCCTCTGTATGGGCTAAGGCATAAATTCAGATATGTAGAAAATGTGATTTCAAAACTTTTCTTTCATGAGATTGTATGTATGGGATGTGTGGGATGGTGGGGGGCATGCTACAAGTTTGTACTCAGCCCTGTGGTGCACAGCACTAACAAATCTTATTCATCTATCCGGTAGTAATGGGATTTCTCACATGTTCTTGGTATGGTACATTCCTAACTTTAAGGCTACTTTACGTGTTATGAGGGGGGAAATGTATTTCCTCATAAGAATACACACTGCCATTTGGAAGGAGTTTTTTTGGAGTGTGAATCCATATCCTCAAGCCCGGCATTGGTGGTCGGCATGGCTGGGCAGTTACTGAGAGCCCAAAAGTTCAGAAAGGCCCATCCCTGCCCTAAACGTTTTGCAGCTGCCACCATCCTCCTTCTTGCTCTCCTAGGCCAGCCTCGCTGATGAATGTAAGCACCATGGCCATGTGTGCAGGTCCTGTGGCGCTTCATTTTAAAAGAGGGGGACCTTACATTTTGAGTAGCGTTGATCTGCCTTGAGGGGAGAACACAGGGTGGTCTTCCTTTTAAATGCATGTGCAGGGCCAGCCGGGTGCTGCGGCACTTTGCCAGTGGGGTTGGCCAAGTCAAGTGAGGAGGAGGAGGAACTGCTGCCACTTCCCACCAAGTAATCAAAGCCTGAGTGGGACGTGTGAGCTTTGGCAAGCAGCTTTGGGCAGCCAGTGGGCTTCTGCAGTGACATGTGATGGGGGGCTTTGGTCAGTGGGCAGCTTAAGGTGGAAGACAGGGGTCTTTGGTGGGCCTATGGGTGGGGGCACGTCAGCATCACTATGTCAAGGGCACAGTGGAGTCTGTCGCCAGACCTGCATATCCTAACATATGAAGGGCCTCTTAGCTTCAACGTACTTTGTAATGATCATGTCAAAAACATACCAGAGTGAATTCCTTCTTTCTCCGTAAAGGTGAGAGCAATTACATGAGTGAATTGGCACATGCTAAGGAATGTCTTGGGAGGGAGGAATGTCCAAAAAAAAAAAAATCTCTCCAAAGGAATAGCTTTTAAATCACCTCCTCATGTAGAAATGCAAAATCAGATTTAATTGCTCTCTTCCTATTCTGTTCAGACAACTGGACTCCTTTTGGTACATAGTAAAAGCAAGTCATCATAGCAAGCGCTAAGACTCGTTTGGCTTGTAGCAATCCCAAAAATTATTTAAAAGAAAATGTCTGATGAAAGGGGAAAGGAGAACTACAGCCAGAACAAAGAACTGAACTTTTAACATTCTGGGCATTCTTGCTATATTCTACCCGCTAAATCAAGTTTTTAAACATGAAATGTCACCTTTATGTAACTATATAGGGACTTCTGGAGTATGTGGCAGCAGCAGTGGCAGAACCTATTCTTTTAATTTTAAAAATGTTTCCTGTTACAGCTTTCATTAACTTTTGTGAAAATTTGGTCTTTAGTTAGGTAGTCCCATGTTCTTTTCTCCCACTTCAGCACCAAAGAGAACTTGGTGTAAAAATTCTCCCTTCCACATGCTTTCTGTTGTTCTAGGCAGATACTTGGTTCTTTATTTGCTGTACAACACCTAATGCAATGTAATGAACTCTGTATAAGTTCTTTCTATATGAGGGTTTTTACGACTGAATTGCATTTATTTACTCCTATTTGTTTTCAAATAACAAAATGTGTTATAATTGTGGATCTTGCTAAGGGAAATTCAATGTAGCACAAGCCCATTTTACAAGATTTTTATTATTATTTTCAACTGTAATAGATGCATACATAAAAACTGTTCATTCTCTTGTATACAACTGCTTCAAAATCTTGCTTGGCAGGAAACTGCTGGAAGTAGTATTCTTATTTTCACTTCTGTGAACTTTCTATTGATCTTTTTGTCCACATGCTTTCTAGCATCAGGGAATATTGTTCACAAAAGTAAGTCATTAGATTCGCACACCACCTTGACACTGATGTGATTGTCTTTAACCTGATATTCTTCATAGGGTCTTTGTAAGCAGGTGTTGGCATGGCCATGGAAAATGTCTTATAATATATGGATTATATATGATTAAAATACTGGGAAGTTGTGTTGAAACTACTGAAGCAGTAGCTATGATTTGTAAAGTTTGCGTCTAATATAAATGGTTGCAGGGGTGGGTGGGGGTAAATATTGTTACTAATATGTGTTGGAGGCATGGGCATAAAAGTGGGAGCTGCTTTGCTAAAGCACATGAGAATCACTCTCACGAGTAAACTTACGCAGTTTGAATGAACACAAGAATTTGGAGTCATTGATTCTATTTAGTTACTACCTCTGCTTATGATTGTAGAAAGAGCATAAAACCTTGAACACCAAGAACTAGTTTTACAAGATCAATTCCAGAAGTTGAACTACAGAGTGCCAAACTAGATGGGCCCTCGGTCTGATCCAGCATGACACTTCTTATGTTCTTAACTAGGCAGCTAAAAAGTTCTCTGACAATGCATTACAATCAGCCAAAATAGAAAGTCAGATTAGCAGAAAGTAGGAAACAGTGTCTGAGAGAGGCACTTGCTTGCTCTAATTCCATGAATTTTTTAAAAAAATACTTTATTTGTTTGAATAACTGTTATACTACAAACTACGTTTGAAATTCCCCTCAGTTTGCCATGTAGCACACGGAGGGGGGGGCTTTGGGAAGGGATGCTTTAAAGGAGGGATGCAAACCCTTTTTTCTGTCATGGCTTGCCTTCCTTCAGGGTAATCTGACAGGGGCCACATGCCAGTCGTAGGTAGGACCAGAACCAGAAGTGAGCAGGGCCATCCCCCTCTCCCATGACACCCTGTTACCACATTCACTTTCTCTTGGTCCAGTGGGATGCTAGGGTAAGGACAGATTGCTCTTGCCAAAGGTCTGGATTGATTGCTTACAAAGGGGCTTTTGAAATTTGACTGAGGACTGCAAGAAATTAGGCCAAGGGCCACAGTTGCCCACCCCTGGTTTAAAGCCTCTTTGGGCTCTTGGATTTAGTTGTGTCCTTGCCATGTTGCTGTAGGCTTAGCCAAAGCCAAACAAAAGAAGATAAACTAATTTGGATCTCACCTTAAGGAGGAAAGGATTCATACATACATATATTAGGAATGTATATGCCATTTGTACCTGGCCACTTTCTATTACATAGACCCATAATGTTGATCTCTAATGTGGACTAATTAGAAATGCTTTAAGTCATGGTGACTTCAGGGTTTTGAGAAGCCAATCCTTGAGTTGCCTAAAAGTCAGCTCTTGGAAACCAAGTGAAGTTGGTCAGCTGTTACTAGCTGCTGTAAATTGCACTTCATTTTGGCAGCTTTTGTGTAACAAGCTATTTATTGGGGATTATGGAAGTGTAGTGTTTCCAGACTATTGCAGATTGGCCTAAATGTATTTGCAATGTCAGGGTGAAAGTTGGCTTATCTTTAAAGTGGCTTATTGAAGATCGCAAGGGGCACCCTGTGGTGAATAGAAGAATGCAACATTGACTCCCTATTGCCAGATAGAAAATGCCATGTCTGAAAAGTTGTAAGTGCATACAGTGCTTAACTGTTTTCTTAATTTCTCATCAGAAAATATCGAAAGGGATCCAAAGTCCGCCTGAGACTTACTGACCTTGAACTCTCATCTCGTTTCTTGGGAGCAAAAACAGATACAACTTTACTGGAAGCTGATGCAGTGCTCTTGGGACTTGTGGAAGGCAAAGAAAATAGACAAAAATAGTAAATGCATGACCCTGTATATATATATATTCAGTTGTGGCTACATTTTAACAAGTCTAGATAGCTGTACAGCATGCATAAAATTATTCTTTCACCACTATTATCTAATTGATAAATGTAAATGTCATTTGGTTCTGTAATCTCTAATTCCCTGCTAGTGCCCCATGCTATTTTGTTTAATTAATTCTATTTTGTATCCATATTTGATAGAAGAAGTTGACACATTTTGCCAAATGTGATGATGTAACAAGCAGCTACACAAATTTTGGGCTGGTGAAACAGGGAAACATTTTGAAGATCTGTAGTTTTCTGATAAAGGTGTACATTTGTCAGTGTGCACTGAGAATCAAGTGGCTACACACCAAAGGCCAAAGTACATATTATATCTATCATTCACACTTTTAAAAAATGTGTTGCAACTGATCACTAGTTTTGAAGAAAAATCAGCAATATTCTCAGGGCCTCTTACCAGTTTCCTGCTGAAAAACACCCCCTCCCTGGTCACTATCTGCATCTGAAGCTGCTATTTGCATAAACATCACCATCTGGGGCACATAGATTGGGACCCTGTAGATGCTTTTCCTTCAAATTAAAAGCAATCAGTTTAAGCATGCTTTTAATGGTGTGAATAATGTAATGTGTTGTTTGGCCTTCCATGTGTGGTGCTTATGAAAAAAATTATGCCAGATCAACATTCATTTTAGTCCCTACAAGTTGTGCTTGAAGCATAGGAAAGTCTATAAATTATTTCTTCCATCTGGAGGATCAGTCTGTTAAAAAGTGCTTTGTAGCTTCCGTGACATCTTTACTTGAGCATTTCTGGTAAAAGGAGAGTAAATGAGATTGAAATGAGCTGATGTCCATGTAAGATCAGCCAGTTACCAAGGGTAATTTTTGACTCTAAGAAAAGCTGCAGCCCTAAAATATTTCTCACAGCATGTTCTTTGTAATGAAATGCCTTTAAAAATAACATGCTTGGAGTGGCAGCATGTTTTAGCATATTCTTCATGCCAACTAATAATAAGAGGTTTGTTTGTCAGATCGGAAATGCTCCAAGCCAAAAGACCAAAGAAAAGAGAGGTGGAGATAGGATCTTGGAGCTTGCCTGTCTGCTTTAAATTGAGCTCTCATTGCAGTGTTATTTATTAGGAGAGTTTGAACATGAATTTCCCAGGATGTTAGCCTTCAGTATAAACCATGGACAGCCACTGAAATGGGCACTAAGTTTTGAGAAACTAGCATAGAAAAGGACAACTTGATGTCCTATTAGGTTTTGTTTTTCTCTGGGATATTTCATGCAAAAGATGACACCAATGCATATATGGTATGTGTTTCTGGTAGTTTTAGGAAGTCTCACTGTTGACTTGTGAAGCAAAAATACTGTGATATTCAATTGTAGATCGAATTAAAATTAATTATTTCAGTTGCAGATGAGTTGTCATTGATTCTGATATAGAACCAATTTGGAATTACTTGAAAAAGGAGGACACACATTTATTAATAAAATGGAATAAAACCTTGACTTGTGTTTTTGCTCAGTCATGCCCCCAGTTTGTGGCAAGAAATTATATGTTGAAGTTTGATTATGTCTGATTATATTTATACAAAACCCATTCAATATTATGATCAAGTAGGAGAGAGAAAGAGAGAGCTTGGCAAGGGGGGGGCACAATCTGCATCTATTCCATGTGTAGAGGCACACTGTATTTACTCATGGGGAAATATAGTGATAGAGACTAGGCTACTTTGTGTCAGGGATGGTGGGCAAGTTTTGCTCCAGTGCAGCATTTCCTTCAAGTACAGGGCTTTATTTTTCCCTATAGGAGTGGCAGGGCCAGCCCTACAATTAAGCAGGAGGAAGCGGGTGCAGCAGGCGGCACGGATTGGGAAGAGCGGCAAAGTGTTCTGCCCTCCTCACCCAACGGGCTCACAGCTGCTTGGTTGACCACTCTCTCCCTAGCTGCCTGCTTGCTTGGCCAGCTGGCCAACAACTTGCAGCAGCCCAGCCAGGGGACTCAAAATATCGTGAGTCTTCCCATGTTAGGTTGGCGGAGTCTCCCAGACGGCTGATGAAGGGAGGAGGAGCCACCCGCACATACCCACACCCCGCAAGAGTAGGCAGCGGGGAGCCACGAGTCTCCACCACAGCGTGATGGGGCGAGCTGGAAGTTGCCACTGCCGTGTCAGAGCAAGGAGGGGGAGGCACAGGAAGAAGAAACGGGTGGGGCAGTGGCGGCAGCTTTCTGCTTTCTGGGTGATCTGAAAATACCATAACAATTTAGGTTTATAATTCTTGTCCTGCTCCTCCATCTTTAGGGTAAGATTTTGACAATTCTCCCTTTAAGACATTTCTAGTAATCAGCTTGTCTTACTGTGTATGTGCAAAATTTCAGCTTCCTGGGTGGCCTGGAATTACCTTAACTATTGGGGGTATATATTGAGGCCTCCACTTTGAAAGAGAATTGTACAAATGCCCTATTTCAGGAAATTTACCTTATCATTGTAGCTACCATTCCAGCATGCAGCAAGCTGTATACCTTACTTAATGCTGGGGTATGGGCCTTCTTTTGCTCTCTACACACCTGAATCAAACTTGAATTTGGGCTAAGATTGCTTCCAATAGCCATCAGTTTCATGCAGCAGCCCAGATGCTTGTGGGAGCCAAACATTACATCAATTTTATAACATCTGCACTGGTTACCAATTGGCTTGATATTGTCCTTTAAAGCCCTAAATGGTTTGGAAATGGGTTTCCTGAAGGATCGTCTTCTCCCATGTGAACCTACCCAGGTCTTAACATTGGACATAGAAGACCTGTTCATTGGCTTGCTGATACGACCATTTATATTAGCTGGCACAAGTGAGGGGACCTTTGCAGGGATGGTCCCGCACCAAAGGGACTCCCTTCCTGTTTGCTTTTAAGCAAGTTTTAAAAACCTTTTTATTTCATTTTGCTTTTTATTGAAATGTTAAGTTGAATTTTAAAATATTTCAACTTTTAATGGTAATATACTTTTTTGGGTCTGATTGAAATAGTTTTATATTTCTTGTAGTTAAATGTTTTTCATATATTTTAAATGTTTTATGATAAGAACTGTAAGCCACCTTTTAAAAAAACGTTTTGAAAGGCAGCATACTGGTTCTTAAATAGATCAGTGCTCATGGAATGCAAGTTGCCCTTATCTTATGTATACGATATAGACATACACACTCCGAAAAATACAATTTATGGTGGGAGGGCGGGGGGAGAAATTGTTTCACTCATCAGCAGTAGGGGATATCATTAGCAAGTACAGAATCACATGTTTTATACACTTTTGTAACTGAGATGACAACAGAAGGAAAAAACATTTCCCATGGACAAAATATTGTAGTGTGAGTGGTGTGAAAATGTTGTAACCATACAGCAGAAGTGCTACCTCAAGGGAAAATATTTGAGTTCCTGCAACAAATTAATAACTATATTTGTCACATTAGAAACTGTCTAGAATATCCCCACATGAATTAGCAAGTGTACATTATGCTTTTGTATTTTCCATGTATCTATGAGCTGCGATCAAAATTATATATTAGCTTACCAAATGAGTTGCAGACATGGCTTTCCTGAAATAACAAATGCTGCATCTAGGAGCAGGTGTACACTCAGCGTGGAATGCTTAACCCCCCACCCTCATACCCATTGATTCTCACCTGCCAATCACCATCGTAGCTCACTTTGAGTTTGGAGCCTCGCCAGGAGAGGAAAAAAAGTAAACTCTCTCTCTCTCTCTCTCTCTCTCTCTCTCTCTCTCTCTGTGTGTGTGTGTGTGTGTGTGTGTGTGTAAGAGAGAGAGAGAGAGAGAGAGAGAGAGAGAGAGAGAGAGAGAGAGAGAGAGATTTACAGGGGGGAAACAGTTAACCCCTCTCCCACCTGCTAGTTCTTACAAATGTGTACAAGTCACCACAATAGCATTACAATCCTGTGGGTAGGATTCAACATAACATGAGCAGAAATCCACTTCCTCAGTGGGACTTCCCCACCCTTGCCTCCATGCCTGAGCCACATCTGTTCCAGAGGATCCCCCAAAACTCCAGAGCAGATTTGGGGGCTGCAGGACAAAGGTGGAATCCTTTGTCAACAGTTCCCCTTATACTGGAGGAATGGCACCATTGCATCCAACCCACTGTTTCCCCCATAAGTCATAAGTTGGAGGATGGGGTCCGACATGTTGTAGATGGGATTATATTTCCCTGAAGGAGCAGATTCGTAGCCTGGAGCTTCTCCTGGGGCCATTTTTGTCACCTTACGCTCAGGTGGCCATAGTGACACAGAGTGTCTTTTATCAACTTTGGTTGGTGGCCCAGCTATGCCCCTATCTGGACAGGAATAACCTAGCTTCAGTCTATCTTCTGGTAACCCCCAAGTTAGATTACTGCAATATGCTCAACATGAGGCTGTCTTTGAAGATGATTTAGAAGCCGCAGCTTGTGCAAAATGCAGTGGCCAAATGGATAACAGGAACAAGGAAGTCTGAACATATAACATATTCTGATCTGCTTGCATTGTCTTCCTGTGTGTTTCTGAGCCCAATTCAAGGTTCTGGTTTTGCCCTATAAAGAAATTCCTGGTGGAACACCTCTTCTGCCATGAGCCTACACATATACTACACTCATCATCTAAGGCCTTCCAGGTGCCTCCTCCGAGGAGGCTTGAAAGGTAGAAAAAAAGAACAGGGGTAGTGGGCCCCTGTTTGTAGAACTATTTCCCAAACGAGGCCTGACTGGTGCCAACATAGCCCTGGTTCAGACAACATGCTAAACCATGCTGCTTAATCACAAAATGGTTATTGGAATGCATTAAGGTTAATGCATACCTTAACCATTTTGTGTTTAAGCAGCATGGTTTAGCGTGTTGTCTGAACCAGGCCACAGTTAGCTTTTTAGCATCAGGTAAAAACTTTACTCTCAGGCATTTGGCAGCATATGAGAAGGTTTTAATTTGGGCCCTGAATTTCAAATTGTTGGTTGTTAACATTGGGCAGAATCCAACGGGCCACTTTATTATTATTATTATTATTATTATTATTATTATTATTTATTTATTTAGCACCATCAATGTACATGGTGCTGTACAGAGTAAAACAGTAAATAGCAAGACTCTGCCGCATAGGCTTACAATCTAATAAAATCATAGTAAAACAATAAGGAGGGGAAGAGAATGCAAACAGGCACAGGGTAGGGTAAGCAGGCACAGGGTAGGGTAAAACTAACAGTATAAAGTCTGCACAACATCAAGTTTTAAAAGCTTTAGGAAAAAGAAAAGTTTTTAGTTGAGCTTTAAAAGCTGCGATTGAAGTTGTAGTTCTCAAATGTTCTGGAAGAGCATTCCAGGCGTAAGGGGCAGCAGAAGAAAATGGACGGAGCCGAGCAAGGGAAGTAGAGGCCCTACTAATGCCTTTCCACCCTGGTGATTCCCTTCCCCAAGCAGTAGGGTCCCAACAAGCAGGACCCCCTGCTTATGCAAAGGCGATTTAGTGCTTCCTTGAGGAAGCCCCAAAACATGCGGAAGCACTCGTTTCAGATTGCCCAAAATTGCCATTGCGGAAGTGGTGGGGGCTGCTTCTACAACAGAACTGACAGTGCAGAAGAGACTTGATGGGGGTGGAAGTGTGCCATTTCCCCCACTGTTCGTGTGTGTGTGTGTGTGTGTGTGTGTGTGTGTATGTGTTTGCTGTCTGGTTTATGTGTTTGTATGTAAACAGTTTTTATATTATGTACAATAATGTATTTTAAAGATTTTTAAACTTTGTAAACTGCCCAGAGAGCTTTGGCTATTGGGCAGCATAGAAATGTAATAAATTAAATGAAAACATGAGTTGACACCTAGTTTGTCGAGTGAGCTATTTTCATTGCTATCTTGACTTGAAGCTAGATAAATATATCTGGAATTAGTATAATACACTAATATTTAAAATGGACGTAAATGCTCGTGTGGTCACTTCCTTCTGGATCGTGTCTCTCTTTTAAGAGGAAGTCGGCTATGTGCTGAACATTTTCAGCATACTTATAAAATACAAGAAGGCAGCTTCCTAAAGAATTGAGGGTATGTGCAATGTGAAACTAAATATTCTTGTTCTCTAATGGGTCAACAGTCCTATTTGCAATCACTTGAAATATGTTTGGACACCTTCTAAAATGTATCAAGAAGCTTATCTCTTGTATAAAAGGATGCAGGGGTAACATATTGCTTCCGATGGAGTATTTCCTCTTAGACTACAGTGATAAACTATTAACCTAGCAGGCAACTGGTACCATTCCAAATGAAATCATAACACTTTTGCCTACTAAGCAGAAATAAGGTTTGTTATATTTCATCCTGATACTCATTTTGCTTTATGAGCTTCTTAACAGTGCAGTATTAAACATCTTACTTGCTTAAAGAAGTAAATATTCAAAGTGCTCACATCTCAGCATTATATTTTCCCCTCATTAATGAGCAGCAAGATTTAGCAATTTTATTCTCCCAACATTTTAACAATCTATAAATTTTAAATAACATGGTTTTAAATTTGTAATTTTGCATTGCTGCTGTTTTTATCTGGTTGAGCTTTTATATTGTATTTTATATTATGGTTTTATACTGTTGTTTTATACTTTGACTGTTTTTAATTTTTGTGAACCGCCCAGAGAGCTCCGGCTATTGGGCGGTATAGAAATGTAATAAATAAATAAATAAATAAATAAATAAATAAATAAATAAATAATAAATAAATAAATAGCAACCTTTTAGATTTGCAAGCAACTGTATAAACATATAACTTTTTTTATCCTTGTAATTTTTTTTAAAAAAGAATGAACTAAGAACTATTTCAAATCGAATCTTCAGCATATCCTTTGTTCTATTAAGCTTCCATTTCATATGTTTATGAAGTTGTTATTTCTTGAACTCAGTTTTGTGTCTTCAGTTTGGCTTACTATGTCCCAATTCATGTGTTTGCCATCCTGTAGTTCCAGAATCAATACCTGTATGCCGTTTATAACAGTTGCATGGCATAGGAACCACCGTGGACACCCACTAACAATCTTGCAGAAGATCCTTTGTGAGTGTGGATTGTCTGGCCACTGTGCCTTGTGTTTTTGAGTGATCCATGGTGGCTTAATGTGTTGTCTGAACAGGGCTGCTAACGCACAGTTCAACAACAACCCATGGTTCAACAACAACCCACACTCAACCACTGTGTGGGGGTTAGGGTGTTCTGTGAACAGCACCAATGTACTGCTTGCAGGAATATTTAATATAAATAATAAACAGTGACTGGGTTCGCACAACTAGCTAATCCACCAAGTGTGGGATTTCGTTGAACCATGGGTTGTGTTGTCTGAATGCAGCATGTTTTCCGTGGAGTTGCTCAATTACCATGCACTGTGGTTTGTTAACCACCCTGAACAACCCAGCACCAAGCCATGAGTTCTCAAGGTGGTTTGTTCAAGAAAAATAAACCACATTGCATGCTTAACAAGCCAGCCTGTGGAAAACGCGCTGCATTCAGGAAACATATTAATCCACCCTGCAGAAAATGCACTGCGTTCAGACAACATATTAATCCACCCTTTGGAAAACACACGTTCAGACAATGTATTAATCCACCCTGTAGAAAACACACTGCGTTCAGACAACGTAACATCAGAAGAGCCAATTTATCTAACCTTTTAAAGCCATCCAAATTGGTGGCCATCATACATCCTGTGGTAGAGAATTCCATAGTTTAACCATGCACTGTGTGAAGAAGTACTTCCTTTTATCTGTCCTGAATCTCTCTCCATGGTGGATTAGTGTGTTGTATGAACCCAGAGAGTAGCTTTTGTGCACTATATATATTCCGCCTCTTTTACTTTACAGTAATGAGACTCATGGGTGTGGGTGGGGCGGAGACCTGTTGGTGCCTGGGGCAGCCCCATGAATTTTGGGATGGGAGGAGCATGGAAAGATCAAGATCAGGGTGTCCCCCGGTTTTGCCAAACAAAACAAGCTGCCTGGCGGCTTGGGGCAAAGGGAGCTGGAGCTGTGAAAGAGCAGCGGCTGCCTGGAATCTCTCTTTGTTGCGCCCTTTGCCCTTTGGGCTGTAGCTTCCCTGCGCACGCTGGATCACAGGGGAGCTGAAGTTTCATTTACCGACTGAGCGACTTTGAAAAAAAAGCCCCTGTTCCCAATTAGTGTTGCAAGTTGTCCAGATCAATGGTGGGTTAAACTGAGCTGCCCACTCAAGTGGGGGGCGTAGCAGGCAATAAAAGGAGAGGAAAGAGCGGGTGTATGTGGGTGGGTGGGGGGGAGGAAAGTCTTGCATCTCTTTCAAGGGGCTGGATTCTTTCAAGCGAGCCGGATTCTTGTGTGAAAAACAACTGCCACAATACTTAAGTTGTAACCTTCTCACCCCTGACGGCATGGGAAAGTGTACTCCTCAGCTGTTGGTGGGGAGAGAGGCCGCTGTAGTCATGAGAAATTTTGATAAAAAATGCAGCTTCAAGCGTGCCCTCCCCTTTTGCACATGTCATCTTGCCTATCAAACGGCTTAATTGGAAAATTAGTCGTGCTTTTCATTTAGAGCCCTGAAAGTTCAAGTGCCAATAATTTCTCAGGGGCCTTTCTCTCTCTCTCTCTCTGGTTTTATTTTATTTGCTAAGAACATATTCATTGTGGGATGCAGGAGCGACTGTACTACAACAGAAAAACCAGAAGTTTAGAGCTTTCATTCCTGAATCTTTGACGTAATAAAACTTCATTTGTTTGCAGTGTATGATTTCTGCGCCCTTTGGTAGCATAAATACATCATGGTAGCATAAAATGTAGTATTTCTAGGCCAACGATGTTCAGAAGAAAACATATGCTACTTTAAAAAAAAAAGCATGGGTGGAAGATGATATTCTATAGATCTGTGATACTGTGGACTAAAAGACTAAGTTTAAATTACGTGCTAGCTTGGCACCCTTTTGTAATCACATTTCAATAAATCAATGTGTTTGTATGTGCGCTCTCTCTCTCTCTCTCTCTCTCTCACACACACACACACACACACACACACACACACAGATACACCTGTAAAAATAAACTTGGAAGGCCTGTGGGATTTTTCAGACTTGATGGCTGAAAATATTTTAAAAATATTTCATCCATGACAAGGCTAGACCTTTCTCAGAAAAGTAATGCCAAAAATTATCACTGGGCCATTAGGTTTTTAATAGTTGAGGCACCCTACAGTGGGTATATATGGCTAATGTGAGGGGCTCTCATCAGTCTTGCTCCCACCATCGTTCCATCGTCATTGTCAAGGGCAAAAGCCTTTAGGAAGGCTCCTGGCTTAGCATCACACCTGTTTCCAGCTCATTACTCTTAGGACTTCTCTGATCAAGGATCCACAGCTGTTCCAGTGCGTCGAGCTGCCCTACCTATTGCCTTTTCAGCCACGCACTGGAAGGTCACAGAACTTTAAAGGCCCAATCTGGTGCTCTCCAGATGTGTTGGACTGCAATTCCCATCATTCCCAGCTCAGGTGGCCATGTGGGATAGGAATGATCTAACTTGCAGCCCAAACACATCTGGAGCTTATCAAGTTGGGTAAAGCAGCTTTAAACTATAATGAAAAGAGCTTCTGTTGCTACTGTCTTGGGAATCACCTCCCACATGAACCCAGCAACCAGAGGATTACTTTAAATGTTACAAATAGCACTGGGAAGTGGATGGATGGAGGAAGGTGCATGTACCATACCAGTATCAGGAATTTGCACTTCTCACCATTTTTTCATAAAATGCAAATTCAGCGAGGGTCATCTGGAGAAATAGGATCTGCACATTATAAGATCCTGCTTACTGCTCTGAAGGGGTAAATGAATCTACAGCAATGATCATAGTTAGGGAACAGCTGTGGAGATGCCAATTGGACAGAAGTAGATAATGTCGGCAGTACTGTAAATCTCAAGATAGAAGATGCAGAAGATATATAGGAAATAAACGATATCAGTGATAAACATGGAGTTAAGTCTCAACAAATTGGGACTTGAGCCAACACTGTCTATTACTGAGCAATTTTCAGGTTGGCTTCTACATAAATGAACATTTTGTCTAAAGCATATGCATTTTTAAAGATTCACCTACAGTAAGTGCCATTGGCAGCATGTCCAAGGAGACTGATAACTTCATCCCAAGTACCTGTTTCCCTCGAATTATCCCCTACAGCGCTAAGCTGTTGGCGTTGTTGTTGTTGTTGTTGCTAGCTAAATCACACCCCGGGCGGCAGCGCTCCTAAGATCCTTTGCATACCAGGAAATAGGTTTAAGGGCGGAAATGTAAAAAATCATAAAAAATCAACGGATGACCCAATCTGATTCAAATTTGGTATGCTTAAAGCTCTCCTTAATATCTATTACTGTGCCAATTTTGATGTTTTTATCTTTAAAACTTACGCAGATGTAAGCATTTGTTTAATTTTTCTTTAAACGTATCAAATCCTGCTCCTGCGCCCCCAGTCACCACTCGGAAAACAACAAATGATTCGCTCCAAAACTAGTAGCAAAATAGGGCGGGTCTTTTGGCTTTATAGCACAATTAAAGCAGGATGCATGGGAGTACTTCACAGTCAAAGCAGATTATAGACTGGAAAACTTCAGAGTACTTTGTACACAATTCACAGTGAGTGCACAGTATAACCCTGGTGTGATAAAGCTCTGACTCCCATATAAGATTTCATCCTTATGGTACCACCCTATACAAATCTAATCAGAACTCCCACTTAAGTTAATGGCGCTTAGTCCCAGTTAGATTGCACATCAATATTGCAGCTTTACAGTGCAATCCTTTGCATGTTTACTTGGAAGTAAATCACTTTGAGTTCAATGGAGCCAAGTAAGTGTGATGCCTGGACTTGCTTTTTTCCTCTTCCTTCCCCATCTCTTTTTCTCTGTGACATTTCCTTTAGTTTGTAAGCCCGAGAGCAGGGACTGGTGTACTGCTGATATTTGTAAACTGCTATAGAATCCCACTGGCTAAAGAGTGCAGAAAAAATGCTTTGGATGGATGGATGGACGGACAAGTCCTATGCAGGCATTCACCTGTAAAACGGTTGCACTAAACAATCACAGTTCCCCCAATGTCCCTGTGCTTCTGGTTGCATTATAGATCATGAGCACAAAGCTCTGAAGAGGATCTTATAAGCAAGTACAGCTCCTGATAAGGGCTTGATAGAAAAATAAACCACAATCACTCTCTGCTTTGCCAACATCAATCATCATCACCACCATCTTGTATTTCAGAATGAATTTGAATTCTGATATATATCATATGAACGTTCAAGTTTCCAGTTGGACTCACTGGTTAGCCTTTGTGTTGCACTTCTGAAACTCTAGTGTGGTTTCCTCTGTTCTATGCATTTTGTTGGGCTACGACTGCAACGAGTCACTTGGAAGGACTACAGATGAGTATGTAGTCCAGGTCAGCAAGCAACGATCAAAAGAGCCTAAGACAAGTATGTAGTCAACATCTGGCAGAAGCTAAAATCTCAAATGGAAAGGGAACGTTTAGGCAAAACACAGGAGTCTTTAGAGCAGCTACTCTAAAGGGCTGACCTGTCAAGCTCTAAATGACTTGGGACCCAGGTTTTAGAAAGGAATGCCTTTCCCTGAACCAGCGTGCCCATACTCTTAGATCTGTGGGGAAGGCCCAACTTATTATTCCACCAACAGGGAAAGTATATCCGGTGGTGACACAAGATAGGGCCTTCTCCATAGTGGCACCCTGACTTTGGAATGCCCTTCTACAAAAGGTAGACCTGGCACCAACCTTACTATAATTTCAATGCCAGATTAAGGCCTACTTGCTACGCAGGCATGTATGACTGGTTAGCTTTGCTGTGGCTTGATTGACAGACTGGTTAATTTGTTTATCAGAGGATTTAAAAATATATATCAAGGGTGGAGAACTTGTAGCCCTGCAGATGTTGTTGAGACTGCAACTCCCATCAACGTTAATCTTTCATTTGTAGACCTACTGTGTTTCGGCTCCACTTCTTCAGTCTTTTTTCTTACTAGAAATAATCCTTTAAGGAGAGAAAGACAGAGCAGCTGCACAATGCCTTTTGATTGGTAGCATTAGGAGCTGACTGTGTGGAAACACCCCCAGTCTGATTCTAGTGGCTCTCACTTGCCTAAACAAGTGGTGGCAATCTTTATTATCAATAATAGAAGCCTTGGGCTTCTTGTTATTGGATTTAGGCTTGCTTAGGCCGCAATCCTATGGATGCTTGGACAGAAAAAAAAAGTCCTACAACTCCCAGCATTCCTCAGCTAGCTATGTTGCATCATAGCATCATACCCCTGCAATCCCCTCTCTAAATATGCATTGGATTGTGTCCTTAATATTGTTGTTCTATTTTCTTCCTTTTCTATAAACACTGCATATTATCTCACCCTTTTCTTCACACACAAAAACAGATGGAAGGTATTTCATAAGGTGGAAATAATGTTTTGTTTTTAAATCAATGCAATATTTCCAGTACAATATTATCTTCCTTTTTTTCTTTGACAGAAGAGAGAATAGGGATGCAGACATTTATGTCGGCAAAGCCGTAGTTCTCCACACAAATTATATGAGTTTGTGGCGCAGATGGGAATTGTCTGCACCTAATATGGAATTAATTTGACTGCCCGAGGGTGGGGGGAAGAGTAAGGGTCCGGTGGGCACACGTCAAATGAGCCATGTGGTGAGCGTTTAACCACAGGCGTACCAATTCCCATCTGAACAGCTGACAGTCCTGAATCATTTATTGCATGCAAATGGTGAGACCTGCCTTTGACGTTAGAACCGGGATCCAACTGCCACAGGATATTTGCCGTAATTGCTAGTTTCGGCTGACAGGAGTGGTACAGGGTGTCCTACAGCAAGTGATTAGGGAGCTGGGGGAAGTGTCTGCTCCACCCTCTTCCCCCTCAAAGCTTTCCTTTCTCTCGCTGTGTGTGTGTTTTTTAATCACACAAGAAAGGCTAACCAGGAAGCTCCCATATGGTTCATCCAACACAGCCTCTAAGGTCAATTAATCTCGTTGTGTGTAGTTTAATTGGGATCAGACATTTCTGAAAATGAGGTACAGCAAGCAGCTAAGTAGGACACACAATGTGTTGTTGTGTAGGAAAAATAATTTTCTTTCTCTCTCTTTCTTATAACCAAGCACCAAGAAGACACAAAATCAAACAGGGCTAGGTCATGGGATGATTTTTTGGTGGTGGATCCCTTACAGGAATAACATTTAATTTCTTCTCTCAGCTTTCCCCAATTTGGTGCCCTCCAAATATGTTCAGATTAAATGTGTTAAGGGCCGGCCCTCCCATTAAGCGGAGTGAAGCCCCTGCCTCAGGTGGCAGAGCGGCAAGTTGTGCTGCTCCCCTCTGCTCCTGCCAAGAGAGTGCTCCAGCCAGTCCCTGCTGTGGCATTTGCTGGAGTGGGAAATTGGGCTCTCTGTAGTAGCTGCCCACTGGGTAACACTAGTGGGTGCTCAGGCAAGCCCCGCTCGTCCCACTCTCCTGCTGTGGCATATGCTGCAGCAAGAGTGTGCCTGGTGGGACTCCTCAGAGCAAAGCAGAAGATGGGTGCTTGCTCTCAGTCACCCGCCTTCTGGCTCACACTGCGAATCCTGTCAGTGGGAGCCAGAGGGCAGGTTGGTGGGCTGCACTGGCTGCTTCTTCCAGACGAGAGCCAACATGGGAAGGAGTGGGGGCATATGACAAGTCAAACCATGGGGGGAGCATAACAAAGCAAGGGAGAACGAGCACACAATGAGGCATGGGGAAGGGGTAGTGTGTATGAAGAGGCCAGGGATGGGCTGTATGATGAGACAAGGGGAAGGGGTTTGTGGGGGCACACACAAGAGGGGGTGGATTGCAGGGGTATGATGCGATCTTGGTTAGAGGCCACAGCTAGAAATTCCACTCTTTCAGATTCTAATGTAGCCTTCCCAACCAGGTGCCCTCCAAATGTTTTGGACCATAAATCCCATCATCCCCGATCATTGGCCACGCTGGTTGCAGCTGACGGGAGTTGGAGTCCAAAACAGCTGGAGGGCACCATGTTGGGGAAGGTTGATGCAGATCTTTTTCTTTCTTTCTTTCTTTTTTTTACTATGAAGCAGTTACTGACAGTCTGATTCCCCCCTCTGTCTCTCCCGGCACTTTCTGCTGCCTTGGGCCTTTCCTTTGTTCCTGCCCACCCCCTGCTTGTACCCAATAGCTAGAAGCATCCTAGCCACTTCTTGCCCTTCCTTGTGAGTTAAACAAAACAATTATTCAACACAATACTCTAAAGGAGTTGCCAGCATAGTTAAACCAGAGTCTAAGTGGTGTGTATAGTGATTTAAACTTCCTGTCAGGGAAGTGCTTATTATCAGTTAAATAAAGTGTATGTAGAATTTGGTCATGGTGAAGCATTTTATATCCTTGTAGGCTGGAGAAGCGGCGGTTACTGTTCCAAAGTAGTAGGGTGATATAGTATGAATTGGACATGCGTTGCACACACAGGCACAGGCACACACTTATCTGCCCAAGGCTGTAAGAATGGAGAATCTTAAAAAATTAAATTAAATAGATTAATCTACAACTGACTGTACACTATGTGATGAAATTACATGTAAAATGTGGCTTAAAATGCATGATCAGGGAATTATGATCATCTAGCAAACGTGGCTAGACATTTTATCCTTGTCTTTTGCTGCTGATCAGAAAGGTGGGGGGTGGGGCGCAAAGTAGGGATGCTGGGGAAATTTGAGACAGACTACAGTGAGTTCGGATTTCCAGACATCTCTAAGGCAAAGGCTGATGAGTACCCAAAGTATATCCAAAATATAGAGAAACATCTCAGGACACAAAGATTTTATTTGTGGAAAGCCCAATACATTTTGTCCTCTTTTTTTCTTTAAAGGCCTTCTTCACGGGGTTATAAAAATGTCTGCCGAGATTCTTATAGCAATATATCTCCTGCTGTAGCCGCCAGTGAATTACAAATAAAATCTTTGCATCCTGAGACATTTCTCTTCTTTTTGATCAAGAAGTTAGCAGTAAACAATATGGTGTCCTCTCTGTATGACTACTCTTGATAGGCTATCTCTGTCTAACTACCGACCTGTCTCTTCGTTGCCGTTTGTTTCAAAGATCCTGGAGCGGGCGGTCTACTCTCGCTGTCTTGACTTTCTTTCTAGTAACTCTGCTTTGGATCCACTTCAATCTGGATTCCGTCCTCTGCATTCCACCGAAACAGCTATTGCCCCGCTCGTGCTCTTCGCTCCTCTGATGCCACAGGATAGACCCCTTTTAGTCTGACTGTTTTTTAAAAACAGAATGTGCCACAATCTCCTGCTGTGTGCAGGAAAAGCAGTGCGATTAAAATGGCCACTGAATGAGCCACATGGTCTTTGTTTACTTCCTCTTTCCCCTCCCTGCAGAAGAGGAAGTAATGAGGGACAAACATGGGGGTGGAGAAACAACAGTAAGGAAACAATTCCCCTGCCCCGTGTGATGATGCTCTGTATTAGTGCATGCATGCACTGACAATGCTATTGCTTTTTTAAAAAAATTAATACATTTTTACCTTGCTTTTTCTCTCCCCAAAAAATGAGTCAGTCAGTGGCTTACAAAATGTAAAAGCATAAAAAACAGTGACTAATAATTAAAAAAAATATTAATAAGCCAAAGGCAGCAGCAGCCTTGATAAGCAGTTTGGGTTTATAGATCAAAGCCAGCATTTTGAATTGTGTGCAGCAGAAGGCAATAGGAAAACAGTACAAGCAGTTAAGAAGAATGTGATTAAATCTATTTTACTACTGGATTCCTCCTTCCTTGCAACAACCTCCCCCACCCCACAAAAATCACTTACGAACCTTCACTCAGCTTACTTTTTTGAGAAAAACTGTCCTCTGTAATACAGGCCAACAAACTTTTGATATCGCATTGCATATTATGGAACAAAAGCTGAAAAAGCAAACAAACGTGCATGTTAGTTCTCTTTCACTTTTTTCCTAGGACTGTCTCCCTACCCCCATTACACTGGAATTTTATGAAAGAAAGAGCAAACAGAATTTAAATTGGTCTTTGCAGAGAGGAAAGGAGTGTCACTTTGATTTACTCTTTTGCATAATCTTCAACTAAAACTGGCTTTCAATGCCTTGGTACAGACTGTCCTTGGAGCAAACTTGAGCATGTTATCTGAAAGGGCCTAGATTGGGAGATAAGTATTTAATACCAGCAGATAACCATTGCTGTAGAATACAATGCACAATGTTTGTTTCACTTCTATTCTCCCCCTCCTCCCTGAAAGATTTGTCCTGAATATTTACATGAGGCATCTTAATCTTTCATCCTGTGGTTGTTTGTTTTTCAGTGTTCACGCTGATGCCTCTTTCTCCTTCAACTGATGAAATGTGTCCATGTTCCTTGTCACTTTGTTGAAGTGTTAAAGTAAACCACAATCAGATAGCTGGGCCATGGATTTGCATGTTCCCATCCAGCCGAAGCTACTCAAAGAGTCTGAGTGCACTGTTCTCCTCTCTACTCAAGTCAGTTTGTCCCACCTTTGCTAAAATATTATTTCTCTAGCGTTGCTACAACCCTCTCCTTGGTCAAGGTCTATGTTTTGTGTGTACATCTGGTTTTTCTGGTCACCATACCTAAAAAAAAAGGATATTCTAGAGCTGGAAAAAGTGCAGAAAAGGGCAACTAAAATGATTAAGGAGCTGGAGCATCTCCCCTACAAGGGAAGGTTACATCAACTGGGATTGTTTAGCTTGGAGAAAAGAAGGCTAAGGGGAGACATGATAGCGGTGTACAAAATTATGCATGGTATGGAGAATGTGGACAGGGAGACATTTTTCTCCCTCTCAAAATACTAGAACCCGGGGTCATCCCATGAAACTGATTGGTGGGAGATCCAGGACAAATAAAACAAAGTACTTCTTCGCACAGCGCATAGTTAAGTTATGGAACTCACTACCACAAGATGTGGTGATGGCCACCAATCTGGATGGCTTTAAAAGGGGGTTGGATAAGTTCCTGGAGGCAAAGGCTCTCAATGGCTAATAGCCCTGATGGTTGTGTGCTAACTCCAGTACTCGAAGTAATAAGCCTGTTTGCACCAGTTGCTGGGGAACATGGGTGGTAGGGAGGGTGCTGTTGCACCATGTCCTGCTTGTTCATCCCTGGCCGATGGCTGGCTGGCCACTGTGTGAACAGAGTGCTGGACGAGATGGACCCTTGGTCTGATCCAGCATCAGGGCACTTCTTAGGTTCCAGGGTTTCCTTTTGAGGAGGTATCGGTGGTGCAGCTAGGTAATTTTAGACCCCGGACCAGTGGAGGTTGGTGGCTCTGTCAGTGGGGCAGGGTATCCACTCTAGGTTTCAGTCAGAACTCTAAAGGAGCTATCAGGTTCTGACTGAAACCCACAGCGGATTCACCGCCCCACTGACATCAGAGCCAGCTCTTCCCCTGGTGGTTCCACCTAGATCCATCCTCCGATTGGAATCCACCAGGGGAAGAGCCTTCAGCATGGCGGCGCCCCTCCTGTGGAATTCCCTGCCTCTGGAGGTCAGACAGGCTCCAACCTTGTACTCCTTTCGGCGCCTCCTGAAAACATCTTTATTCCAAGAAGCCTTTCTTTAACATGCAGCCTTGGATTTCTGATTTTTGCTTCTTTTAAATTTTGTTTTAACTGTTTTATTCTGTTTTTATTTTCATTTTACCTTGTACTCCGAAATTTTTTCAATGAGGAGCGGTATATAAATATTCTAAATAAATAAATAAATAAATAAATAAATAAATCGGAGCCACCAGTGTCCACTGTGCTGGACTTAACGGTTTTGCAGGGGGCCCTTTAGGCAGCCATGTGCATTGCTTCAGTCGTGAAGCACACAAGTAACAGTCCTCTTCTCCCTCTGGCCCACCGCTGCTCCATGATATACAACTGCTTCTATGTACCTGACATGTTAAAGCAAAAACAAACAATAGACTGTTTTGCCAACTCTGATAAAAATGACAATACTTCATACACGTCTGTATTTTAAACTCACTTGAATCATGGTGCCTTCGTGCCTTGGGGGAATGGGGAATAGAGTTTACTTCTGCTGCCCTGATGCTGAACACACTGACATGGGAAGATGCACCCTTTTGTTGTAGGAAGGGATAACATATACATTTGAAATAAAAATAAGGAAAATGGGCACGGGCACGCTGTAGTGCTACCTGACCACACAATGCTTTTAACAATAATAAAAAGAAAAGGATGTTGTAGCCCAAGTGTCAGTCCCAGCATGTCCAAGCCGGCCAGGGACTGACACTGGGCTTTTTTTGCTGTGCCTCCATCACCTGCTGCTCTCTAGGAAGTCACTTGTGGGCCCTGGACTTCGAACGTGAGGACCAGCCCTAGCAGCATGGCAGGGTACTACCCTCTTGCTCTTAATACTCTTTTAAATTCACAAACCAGTTGTGGGGCTAGGTGCAAGAGTTTTCCATAACAAAACATTAGGGGGAAATAGCATCATGGATAGATGGTAGCTCCTGTTTGAAGCACTCTTGTGTCTCCTCCTTCCATTCAGAGGGGTTTGAGTCTGTCGTAGAAAGGAAATTCTTGGGCAGAGGTGGGGGCCTTAATGAGGCTCGCTTCTCGTCACTTTCCACATCGCCTTGAAATCTGTAGTCCTCATATTTTAAAAGGAACCACTTACTTTGGGTACAGAGCTTCACCATCATAGAGTCACCACCAAGAAGGCCTTATTTCTTATTAGATTTAAGTTAATGGGGCTCTGGGGGCTGGAAGCAGAACTCTTAAGGCTTGGGTAGGTTCATGTGGCACAGGTGGTCCCTGAGATAACCTGGCCCCATATGTTTAGGGCAGGAGTACCCAACACTGTGCCCACAGGCACCATGGTACCCATAGGCTTCTCCAATGGTGCTTCTGAAGGGGGTCTGCAACATGGGGCCCATGGGCACATTTTTTTTAAAAAAATAATAATTTCCCCCATTTTAAAAATATACATACATGGATTTATTTTTCCATTTTTAAAATATACGTACATTGGATTGGTTTCTGGGATTGCTTGGATCCTAGGAACAGGAGGATTCTGGGCTACAGTGTTAGAATCCCCTTTTGAAATGCCTACAGTTCCTTCCTCTAACCAGCAGCCCCAATGGAAAGGAGTAGGGAACCCGTGCCTAGCCAACAAGGCTCCTGATTCAAGTCTTGTGATGCTTGACACTGCAAAAGTATCACCGACCATTGAGGAATATGAGCCCTGGCTGTGATGTCTACTCATCTCTGAAAACCTGTCACCCCTTTATAAAGAGCTATCTGAAATCAGTCGTATATCCACATGTTAACAGCATGGAAACAACAGTCCAAACATGTAGAGCAGGGAGCAAGATGGCATCCAATAATTCAGGTTCCTGCGCGCTTTCAGCATAATTTGTGAAACAGCCTACCATTAGTACACACACAGGCTCTTTCACAATTTATATGCCGTGTGTGTGTGTGTGTGTGTGTGTGTGTGTGTGTGTGTGTGTGAATGAACTCATGGACACAGCTTTTCTATGTCCACTAACTGTACACATCTGTAATGTGAGTAAATTCCTATTAACTCCAACCACTTTCATTTATTTCCCATATTGTTCATGAACAGTGCTGGCTCCAGGTTTATGAGGCCCTTGGGGAAGATACCTTCAGTGGACCCCCTCCCTCAGTGAATCTACCTTCTCACTGCCATTGTCACCAAGTGTTACTGCTCCTTGTCCTCTTACTCATCGTTGCTATGACTTGCTTGCCTGACAGGCAGAGAGCCAGGGAGCAAGTAGACAGGAGCATCTACCGCTCCTCCTCCCGCTCCTCCTCCTCCTCCTCCTCCTCACTACCACCATTGTCTGGACAACAGCAAGAGGCAGGTGAAGAAGCAGGCTAGAATGGTGAAGAGGAGGTGTGTGGCGTCACCAGCCTCTGTGACGTCTACTTAAACCTCTCCTTCACTGCCACCACCTTATTCTTTATCTCTCAAAAGAATGAGGGAACAATAAAACTTCTTTTAAATAATTATTTGTGTGTGAGTGTGTGTGAGCATTGTTCAACTGAAGTAACGCATAGCACTGAGCAGACATGGTTGATATAATATAAGAATTAAGTTTATTCATAAGTAAAAGATTTTAAAAGACACTTTTAAGTTTGTTCAAGTTGTACACATAAATCTCCCCCCCTCAACCTCTCAGGGAATACTAGCCAGTGTGGTGTAGCGGCGAAAGTGTTGGACTGGGAGTTAGGAGATCTGGGTTCTAGTCCCCACTCGGCCATGGAAACCCACTGGGTGGCTTTGGGCCAGTCATAGCCTCTCAGCCCAACCTACCTATCTGGGTTGTTGTGAGGATAACATGGAGAAGAGGAGGAGGATTATGTACACCACCTTGGGTTCCTTGGAGGAAAAAAGGTGGGATATAAATGCAACAACAACAACAACAACAGCAACTTCCAAATCCTATAACCCCACTTTCCTAATCCTATCCTGATGCAAGCCTCTACTAAACCCAACTTACTCCTACCCTCACTGACTCCCAACCCTGACTAACTCTCTAACTGCCAAAGTCCCAAACTGTCACTTCACTCCCCCTTTCTCTCTCTCTCTCTCTTATTATTATTATTATTTATTTATATAGCACCATCGATGTACATGGTGCTGTACAGATAACACAGTAAATAGCAAGACCCTGCCGCATAGGCTTACAATCTAATAAAGTTGTAGTAAACAATAAGAAGGGAAAGAGAATGCAAACAGGCACAGGGAAGTGTAAACAGGCACCGGGAAGGGTGAAGCTAACAGTATAGAGTCAGAACAAACTCAAAGTTTAAAAGCTATAGGGAAAAGAAAAGTTTTTAGCTGTGTTTTAAAAGCTGTGATTGAGTTGGTAGTTCTCAGGTGTTCTGGAAGAGCATTCCAGGCATGAGGGGCAGCAGAGGAAAATGGACGAAGCCGAGCAAGGGAAGTAGAGACCCTTGGGCAGGCAAGAAGCATGGCATCAGAGGAGCGAAGAGCACGAGCGGGGCAATAGTGTGAGATGAGAGAGGAGAGATAGGCAGGAGCTAGACCGTGAACCAATCAGATGACACCATTCACACTGCTCACCATTCTAACTCCCCCCTCCCACTTACTTACCATTTCCTGAAAAAGAAAAGAATTCAGCCACCTCAAATCCAACCCTGAACCCAAATGGTATGATATGTTATTGTTTATATGTGTATAGTTAAATGTCTGCATTTAACTATACACATATAAACAATACCATACCATACCATTTTGTCACAAGGAGCAAGTCCAGGGGGCTCTTCTCAGTGGCTTGTGGGCCCTTGGCATGTGGCCAACCATACCTACCCTTGATGCCAGCTGTGTTCATGAGTAGCCTGTCCTCTAGTTCTTCGGTTGCCACATCTCCATTCTTTATTAGAAGACATAGGCCTTAGCTAGACCTAAGGTTTATCTCGGGATCGTCCCGGGGTTGTCCCTGCCTGCTCCCGGGATATCCTGTGTGTCATTTACATGAACAGGGATGACCCTGGGACAATCTCGGGATAAGCTTTAGGTCTAGTTAAGGACATAGAATATATTCTTCCAAAATGCTTTTCACTTTATTTTTAATCACCAAAATATTTTTCGTCACCAATGCATTTAATACGAATTACAACCTTGTCTATGATTTTCGCTCAACCGCAACCACAACTACATAAATAGCACCCTAGGTGAGGAGGAACGTCTTCAGTGTCCCATCTCTCCATCAGCTTATAGTTTTCTTTCTTAAAACATTATAGTGCGTCTATTGTTTATAATATTTGTAGTGCCATAATGCTTGTTAATGTCACCTCAAATGCAGGCCATGTACTAGAATGGATGACATCAAACTGAAAATGGAAAAAGAAACATACTTTGACTGGTGGAAGTTCATTTTTGTAATTAATATTCAAACAACTTTGAGAACTTGGGAGGGGAGGGTAAAAGATACCCTACCGTGCATGCCTACTCAGATAAAAGTCCAGCAAAGGAGATCGTTACCTTGTCGTGGTGCTGGAGCTTGAGCACCTCAAGGATGCCATGAGCTAAACCGTGAAGGGACACCCAAGACGGGAAGGTCATGGCAGAGAGGTCAGACTAAATACGATCCCTGGGGAAGGTAATGGCAACCCACCCTAGTACTCTTGCCATGAAAACTAAATGGATCAGTACAACCAGAGATATGTCAGTATATCATCGGAAGATAGGACCCCCAGGTCGGAAGATGGTCAAAATGCTACTGGGGAGGAACAGAGGATAAGTTCAACTAGCCCCAGACGTGATGACGCAGCTAGCTCAAAGCCAAAAGGACGGCTAGCGGCCGACGGTGCTGGTGGTGAACGACGAATCCAATGTTCTAAAGGTCAACACACCATAGGAACCTGGAATGTAAGATCTATGAGCCAGGGCAAATTGGACGTGGTTATTGGCGAGATGTCAAGATTAAATATAGATATATTGGGTGTCAGCGAACTGAAATGGACCGGAATGGGCCACTTCACATCAGATCAGCACCAGATCTACTCCTGTTACAAGAGGATCACAGAAGAAACGGTGTAGCCGTCATAATTAATAATAAAGTGGCTAAAGCAGTGCTTGGATACAATCCAAAAAACGATAGAATGATCTCAATTCGAATTCAGGGAAAGCCATTTAACATCACAGTGATCCAAATATATGCCCCAACCACAGATGCTGAAGAAGCAGAAGTAGATCAGTTCTATGAGGATCTGCAGCACCTACTGGATAATACACCAAAAAGAGATGTTATTTTCATTACAGGAAACTGGAACGCTAAGGTGGGCAGTCAAATGACATCTGGAATTACAGGTAAGCATGGTCTAGGAGAACAAAATGAAGCGGGACATAGGCTGATAGAATTCTGCCAGGACAACTCACTGTGCATAACAAACACTCTCTTCCAACAACCGAAAAGACGGCTTTATACATGGACTTCACCAGATGGCCAACACCGAAATCAGATTGACTACATACTTTGCAGCCAAAGGTGGCGGGCATCTATACAGACAGTAAAAACAAGACCTGGAGCTGACTGTAGTTCAGATCACGAACTTCTTATTGCACAATTTAGAATCAAACTAAAGAGAATAGGGAAGACCCACAGATCAGTTAGATATGAGCTCACTAATATTCCTAATGAATATGCAGTGGAAGTGAAGAACAGATTTAAGGGACTAGATTTAGTAGATAGGGTCCCGGAAGAACTATGGACAGAAGTTCGCAACATTGTCCAAGAGGTGGCAACAAAAAACATCCCAAAGAAAAAGAAAACCAAGAAGGCAAGATGGCTGTCTGCTGAGACACTGGAAGTAGCCCAAGAAAGAAGGAAAGCAAAAGGCAACAGTGATAGGGGGAGATATGCCCAATTAAATGCAAAATTCCAGAGGTTAGCCAGAAGAGATAAGGAATTATTTTTAAACAAGCAATGTGCGGAAGTGGAAGAAGATAATAGAATAGGAAGGACAAGAGACCTCTTCCAGAAAATTAGAAACATCGGAGGTAAATTCCAGGCAAAAATGGGTATGATCAAAAACAAAGATGGCAAGGACCTAACAGAAACAGAAGAGATCAAGAAAAGGTGGCAAGAATATACGGAAGATCTGTATAGGAAGGATAATAATATCGGGGATAGCTCAGACGGTGTGGTCAGTGAGTTAGAGCCAGACATCCTGAAGAGTGAGGTCGAATGGGCCTTAAGAAGCATTGCTAATAACAAGGCAGCAGGAGACGACGGTATCCCAGCTGAACTGTTTAAAATATTGCAAGATGATGCTGTCAAGGTGATGCATGCCATATGCCAGCAAATCTGGAAAACACAAGAATGGCCATCAGACTGGAAAAAATCAACTTATATCCCCATACCAAAAAAGGGAAAAACTAAAGAATGTTCCAACTATCGTACAGTGGCACTTATTTCACATGCCAGCAAGGTAATGCTCAAGATCCTGCAAGGTAGACTCCAGCAATTCATGGAGCGAGAATTGCCAGATGTACAAGCTGGGTTTAGAAAAGGCAGAGGAACTAGAGACCAAATTGCCAATATCCGCTGGATAATGGAGAAAGCCAGGGAGTTCCAGAAAAACATCTATTTCTGTTTTATCGACTATTCTAAAGCCTTTGACTGTGTGGATCATAACAAACTGTGGCAAGTTCTTGGTGGTATGGAGATACCAAGTCATCTTGTCTGCCTCCTGAGGAATCTGTATAACGAACAAGTAGCAATGGTAAGAACAGACCACGGAACAACGGACTGGTTTAAGATTGGGCAAGGAGTACGGCAGGGTTGTATACTCTCACCTTATCTATTCAACTTGTATGCAGAACACATCATGCAACGTGCTGGGCTTGACGAATCCAAGGCTGCAGTTAAAATTGCAGGAAGAAACATTAACAACCTCAGATATGCAGATGACACCACTTTGATGGCTGAAAGCGAGGAGGAGCTGAGGAGCCTTATGACAAAGGTGAAAGAAGAAAGTGCAAAAGCTGGGTTGCAGTTAAACCTCAAAAAAACCAAGATTATGGCAACTAGCTTGATTTATTTTTTATTTATTTATTTATTTATTACACTTCTATACCGCCCAATAGCCGAAGCTCTCTGGGCGGTTCACAAAAATTAAATATTGATTGATAACTGGCAAATAGAGGGAGAAAACGTGGAGGCAGTGACAGACTTTGTATTTCTGGGCGCAAAGATTACTGCAGACGCTGACTGCAGCCAGGAAATCAGAAGACATTTACTACTTGGGAGGAGAGCAATGACAAATCTTGATAAAATAGTTAAGAGCAGAGACACCACACTGACAACAAAGGTCCGCATAGTTAAAGCAATGGTATTCCCCGTAGTAACCTATGGCTGCGAGAGCTGGATCATAAGGAAGGCTGAGCGAAGGAAGATAGATGCTTTTGAACTGTGGTGTTGGAGGAAAATTCTGAGAGGGCCGTGGACTGCAAGAAGATCAAACCAGTCCATACTCCAGGAAATAAAGCCAGACTGCTCACTTGAGGGAATGGTATTAAAGGCAAAACTGAAGTACTTTGGCCACATAATGAGAAGACAGGATACCCTGGAGAAGAGGCTGATGCTAGGGAAAGTGGAAGGCAAAAGGAAGAGGGGCCGACCAAGGGCAAGATGGATGGATGATATTCTGGAGGTGACAGACTTGACCTTGGGGAAGCTGGGGGTGGCGACAGCCGACAGAAAGCTCTGGCGTGGGCTGGTCCATGAAGTCACGAAGAGTCGGAAACGACTGAACGAATAAACAACAAACTTCCCAATAAGTGGGTATAAGATTGCAGCCTTACTGGGGTGGGTGGGTGGATGTTTCAACTCAGTTCACTGCAGACAGTACATTCAACAAACAGAGAAGTCACTAAGCTCAGATTGGGATCCTGGGCAAGTGGCCAGCTTGGCTATCTCTGTGTGTATTAATACCAATGTGTATATTAATACCAATGTCAATAAATTGTTATAATTTAAAAATAAATAAATCACAGGCTACACAATCTTATGTTAAGGGACCACCTGCAATATATATATTGCAGAAGACTCAAGCAAAATATACCTCTTGGGTTCCAGGAGGAAAAGAGAAAAATGCAGCATATGAACCCATGTAATAGTTCGTTGGGAGATACTGCTGAGAATGGTTATGGACGAATACATGTGTATGGTCCAGGGCAGCAGTTCATACTTATTAGCCTTTTGACAATGTAAATCAGGCTGTCTTTTTCAAAGTCAAAGTCAAAAGAAGATCAGTGACTTTATCAGTGGCAAGATGTTTTTCTCTCTATAGAGTAGTTGCCGTTTTATTTACTGATAATTTGATTGTTCAGACAGATATATACCATGTGAATCCGCCTATAATTAAAACATAGTAAGCTAAAGAATCTGTTGTTATATGTTATATGTCAGTCTCTATGCAAGCTGTTGCCTGTGAATAATGTAGGTCTGATCCAGAAAGTCATAATTAAGCCCCATTGAAATCAGTCTGACAGGTTAGTCATGGCAAACTTTAAATTGTATTGTTTTTGATCAGGCTTACGTACAACTAGCTTTCTCTTGGTTGGGGCCAGAAGCTATGATGCTGTGGTCCATAGACATCATTTGTCCAGTACCATCCTCAGCAGTACCTTCTGCTGTAGAGTCAATATATGATGGAAGATTAATTTGATCAAGGGGAGCTATACATTTTCTGTCTTATATTTCCCCAGTCACAGGGTCCAGATTCTATATGGCAGGAAGGGAAGAATAGTGCTTGGATTCAGCCCACAGATTCTACAGAGGAGTGATGGCAGCAGTGGCAATTAAACAATATGATCAAGGGACGTGTCAGCTGCCTGTTTTATGCCCAGCCTGGATTACTGAAGAAACTGTAGGCCGGGGAGCCATGACTTTGTACTTTACAGCATGGGCCTTACAAAAACCACACAGCATCTCTATTGCATGAAGGCATTATGGAGACGTGGTTCAGACAAATGCAGTTGACTGCACCACATGAAGAGAGGTACCGCCCCAAATTCTGTTTGGTGTTGCAAGGGATGCTGCTTCCACAATTCTAAGATTGCACCCCAGCCTCCTCTGTGACATCACAAGGGACCTTGGGATGCACTGGGATGTGCCTTTTGGGACCACATACAGCTTTTCTGAGCATCGCTGAAAATATTCCCACCATTCCAAAGGACCACTTGGGTTGCTTGTGCAGTTGGGTCAGCCAAGCTTTTCTTTTTACTGCAGGGATGCACAGCCCTTGCCTCCCATCCCAAGGACTTAGCTTGGCCTCCATGGGGATAGCCTCCTTTCTACACCCTGCCCCCTCTTTTCCCACTGCACTGCTGCTACTAGCAAGGTCAGAATAATCTATATCAGGATCGCTGGGCCAACATGGAGAGATGGATCTCCACCCCTGCCCCCCGAGATTCTCATAGAGATAATTCTTTCCTTGCCAGAAAGAGCAATCTGTATCGGGGGATCTATGTGCATGGGCGTGTGCATGTGCAGCCTCCAACCCAGCATCACATGTGGCCCTTGGGGTCAAGAAGATTGCACGCCCCTTGGTTTATTGATCTCTCCTCCCCCGCAATGTATTGATTTTAGAAGAGCAGTCACTGTTATTTCTTGATAAACCATGTAAACAGATCAGTCCTGCGCTCTTGGAAGTGTGCAGGCTTTAGAGTGGGTAATTACTTGCCTGGCTCCTTAAGGTAAATGACTTAGAGCTCTGTTGGTTTGTCAACTCTCACAGCCTGTGGCAACTATGTTTCCTGCTCTCAGCTAAGCCAAACAGAGGAGGGGGAGAGGGAGGGAGGGAGGAGGTGGGGAAAGCAGAATACGCTTTGATAAATAACCTTTCCATATTAAATGCACATCAATCTGACATAAACAATTAGCTGTCAGGTGCTTGGCTTTGCAAGCAGAGGCCAATTTTCAGATTAGTGCTAATTGCAGGGAGGGCTGACACATCAACTTGGAGAGCCAGTAGCTTACAGTGCTGGTAGGAGCAGACTTCAATAGCGAGAGCGAGGGAGGGCTAAGGCTGCCTGTCTCCAGATTGCTGGCAGTTTGACTGTAGACTAAAGTAATGGAGCTGGCAGGGTGGAATCAATTACTGGCCAATGAAGATTTTCCCACAGGTCGGGGCTTGGGAAAAAAAAGGACGTTCCTGCTGCCTAGACAGCTGGCATGAACTGTCCAGTGGGAAAGGAGCCGGCAGAATGAGAAAAAGAGGGACAGCTCTCTGTGATAAAACTGGTGACAGACGATAAATTATGAAAAGGGGTCTTGGCAGAGGATTTAGAGCTTGCTACCTCTGTTTTCTCTCCCCCTGCACCCAGAACTGTTCACAAAGTTTTCACTGGCTTTAGCTTGAAAATAAAATGTGTCAGCAGAGAAACCCTACATTTATCTCTTGCAAGATCTGTTTAATAGGGCACATGTGTGCGCTGCCTGTTTTACAGACCCTTTAAGGCAACGTTTTCTTTTGCAAGGCAGCCTTTATGGTTCGGTTCACTTGATGTTGCTCTGAGTAATTATGCACCATGTTGCTCTTTCACAGGGCCTTTCTGAGTTGAGTTTATTCTTAAAGGTCTCCAAAAACATTTTTGCACCTTAATACTCTTCAGAACATTTTGGCGCCAGCCCTGACGTGAGATACTAAGCACTATAAAAATCAATGGAATGCATATGGCCCTAAACACGGAAGGCTGTGATCTTTGTAATAATTTTTCCTGTTGGATACTAACCAGAAATCATTGCCTAAATTTATATTGAACCAAAACAAACCCACTTAGTTTGTGGCCCTTGATTTTCATTAGCAACTATTTCTTAACAATTCCAGCTGAAAACAAATAGGATTGGATCCAGAGTTCCCCCTCTGAAAATGGAAGGGCTCCTTCTGTTTAGGGAGGCAGGGCTGGCCTTAAGGTGAAAAGCTGAGGGGGACACCAAGCTGAGCTGAGGAGGGCACCAAAATTGACCATGTGTGTAGGGCCCCAAAGGCACTCTTCACCCAGGGCGCAATTTATCCTAGGGCAAGCCCAGTACGGAGGAAACCAAGATGCTGCAGGGTGAAGGTTGGTCTAAGAAAGGAGGCCATCTGAGGGGAGAACGTTTTAACCACCACCTGTGATTAAACCACCTGTTGCTTCACTCTTCTCAATTCACCTGTGCAATTCAGTTCTCAGGAGTGCCAGAGGCCTAATGCATATGGCATTTCTGTCGGAAATGGATTGTAAAATAATTTTTTCCCTAATGACAAATATGACTTTTTAAATGGTGTTTAGAAATATTAACATTTTTGGCATCCTTGGTAGAAATCTGGACCTCAAAATAGCTTAATTGTGGCGTCTTTTTTAAAAGCACTTAAAAATAAATGAAAGAACTTGCCCGGCAGTGCTGATGGGTCCAAAGTCCGAATAATTTGTTCACCAAGAGAGGCCAAGCTGGAAGTATTCCTCATAATCTACAACCACAGGAGTCCTCCATATTCAACTGAAACAGTTTCCTCTGGTTGGACTTTTTGACAGAACCACCACCCGCCCCACCCTCTGCTGGGATAAGAATTATCGTTTGTTTTCAAGTTAGACTAACAGAGCTAAGCAATGCTTTATATATGTATATTTATAGGAGGATGGGGAAGAGTGATAAGAACATAAGAAGAACCATGCTGGATCAGACCAGGTCTATCTAGTACAGTACTCTGTTCACACAGTGGCCAACCATCTGTCGACCAGGAACCCAAAAGCAAGATATGGTGCAACAGCACCCTCCCACACATGTTCCCCAGCAACTGGTATACATAGGCTTACTGCCTCTGATACTGGAGTTGGCACATAGCCATCAGGACTAGTAGCCATTGATAGCCTCTCCTCCAGTTTATCCAACCCCCTTTTAAAGCTATCCAACTTGGGTTATCCTGCTATTTATCCTGCTAATGTGGAATTTTGGTGACAACCCCATTCTCTTTGGGAAGGCATTTAATTGGCAAATAATGTGGCCCACTGAAGTGAAATGTAAGTATCCCCATGCAACAGTGATTTGGGTGGAATGTGTCCTTCACAGAACGGTGTGATGCTCTAGAATGGCCTGTGCTGAAAGAGATAAATCAATAAGAAAGAAATACGCCATATTTCTTATAACCCGAGATTTCCCCCACCTCTATTAGCAGTGTTGCCTGTGTCTTCTTACAAAGGTGTGTGATATAACACTTTCTCTGAAGCTAAGCAGGTTGGGGAAGGAAGGAAGATTGCTGGAGCTCTCCATGTATGCTACTCCAAACTCTAGGGGAAGGATGGAATAAAAATGCAACAAATAAATATAATAGGCTTATAGATGTATAAGGTGAGAAGGGTGAATGATGTTGGTTAGAGTTATTAGCTTGAAGTTCCATTCTTCTGGTTTTTAATCTATATATTTTCACTCTTGAGCCAGTGTGTAAGTTGATTAAATGTGAGTGTCTTTAATACATTTAATCAACTTGAATGACAAGACTGAATTCTATTAATGCTATGGAATTATAAGAAACCATCAAAGGGCTGTGCTGGCCCATCATCCCATAGCATTCCAAGGACATTGACCTTATTTCTCTTACCCTTCACAATAGAGTAGCCTTCCCCAACATTGTTCCCTTCAGATGTATTAGACTACAATTCCCAGAACTCCTTGTTTGTGGGAATTGTAGTCCAACATAAGTTGCGGGCACGAAGTTGGAAGTCTGCAATAGATTATTCTGCAAATCTTGAGGTAAAGAGTAAGCTAACCATATGAAAAGGAGGACAGAGCTCCTGTATCTTTAACAGTTGTACTGAAAAGGGAGTTCTAGCAGGTGTCATTTCTGTGTATGCAGCACCTGGTGAAATTCCCTCTTTATCACAACAGTTAAAACTGCGGGAGCCCTGCCTTCCTTTGTATCTGGTCACTCTAGTTTAGCTCCTGCAGCTTTAACTGTTGTGATGAAGAGGGGATTTCACCAGGTGCTGTATGCACAGAAGTGACACCTGCTGAAATTCCCTTTTCTATACAACTGTTAAATATACAGGAGCTCTGTCCTCCTTTTCACATGGTCACCCTAGTAAAGAGTCCATACTTATAAGAATAATCTTTAAAAGGTAGTCAGCCCAAAATTTCACAGGAACAGCAAATCACAAATCTCCCACTACACAACACTTTAAAATAAATAAATAAATGGGTAGTTCAGCTGTATTTTCCAATCTCAGTGGATGACAGTGAAGACAAAAAGAAACAATCCATTGGGCTGTAATATCCCATGTTGTATTTGACACCCTGTGACACTGGGAAAGTTGAGAAGCTCCATGCCAGTATCTTTGTACAATCCTTGAGTCTATCTTTACCTCTTAAGAAATTGTAAAGCAGGAATGACACTACAGATGTGGCTCTGTGAGTCCAGCTAATCTGATCCAGGGAGGGGCAGGACGAGACGACAACAACAACAACAACAATAGCGTGGCTTAAAAGGACATGTTTTCTCAAGGACGTGAATTATTCCTGGATAATGCTTAGGAAACAATGGAAAGTTTGCTGGCAGAGGGAAACAATTCTGAGAATGAGAAATTGTACAGCTTAAATGTGAACTTCCTGATCAGCTGCTGGAAGGTCCTTTTCTGAAAAGGAGCCACCCTCCATATATAGTTGGAAATTCTTTTCAGGACTGTCCCTATTGTTGTTAGCACAGCAGTGGCTTCACTGGCAACAATGGCAACACTAGCACATGCAGGTCAAAGGGTTGCTGTTGTATCAGTTGAAGATGGCGTTTGTCCTCCAAACAGTGGCCACAATCCATTAAGAATATCTCCCGAGGAAGTCCCACATAAATAGCAGGAGTGTGCTTTTATAAAGATAGTATTTTGTTTAGTGAGATGTTGTCAGTATACTGCTGACTCATATGAATGGGGAAGGAGGAGACTCAACATATATATATATATATATATATATATATATATATATAGTGTAGTAGAGAGGGATTTGGTTCTATTTTCCCTTTAAATGGAAATAACTAACACATTTGTATAAGAGGAAGGATTTCAGGCTTAAAGGGAAAAAAGTGTAAAACTAATGTATCAAACTTTTGAAAAGTTAGAATTAATATCAATATAGGGACTATCTAAAAACCCATGGTCACAATCTGGCTGATGTTTAGCCATTTTAAGTCCCATTGATTTCAAAGGAAAGATTTAGGTTGGAAGCTTCATCCCACATACCTGCTTCCCTCGATTTATCCCCATAGTGCTAAGCTTTCACGATTGTTGTTGTTTTTGCTACCAGGCGACAGCGATCCTTTGCATACCAGGAAGTGAGTTGAAGGGGGGAAATGTAAAAAATCATTAAAAAATCAATGGATGACCCAATTCAATTCAAATTTGGTATGCTTAAAGTTCTCCCTAATATCTATTACTGTGCCAATTTTGGTGTCTTTATCTTTAAAGCTTACGCAAATGTAAGCGTTTCTTTAAAATCCTGCTCCTGTGCCCCAGCGGTGGCTCGGAAGATATGCTCAAAATGTAGGGGCTAAATATGGCGAATCTTTTGGCTTTATTGCACAATTAAGGCAGGATGCATGGGAGTACTTCACAATCAAAGCAGATTATAAGGTGGAAAACTTCTGAGTCCTTTGCATGCAATTCGCAGTGATTGCACAGTATAATGCTGGTGTGATAAAGCTCTTAGGCTTAATTCTCCCATTGAAATCAATGGAACCTAAATGCATTTGCCAAAATTTGGGCAGTGAGATGAACTGAGAGCAAATGCTATATCCTATACTAGAGTGGGTGGGTAAAACCTGTGAGGTGACCTGTCATGTGTTTGTATACTGCATTTTCCACAATATGCTATGATCAAAGTGGTTCACAAAACAAATAAATAAAATCGCCATAATTATAATATATTACAATGCAACAATGGGCCTGTTCAGACAACACGTTAAGCCATGGTTAGGCCACTTATCCTTTTGCAGAAAATGGTTAGTGAGCATGTTTAAACTGTGGTTATGTGAACCCACCATGGTTAGGAATGGTTCACACGACACACTAAGCCATAATGTTTAGCTCAAAATGCTTAACCACCATAGTTTAGCATGTTGTCTGAACAGGGTCGTTAACTCAGTTATAGCTTATTTTAAACACATCAAAATTTAAATAAGTAGCTGTGTGGAGGGAAGAGGGAGAGACAGACCCACAGAGATAGGGTGACCATATGAAAAGGAGGACAGGGCTCCTGTATCTTTAACAGTTGTATTGAAAAGGGAATTTCAGCAGGTGTCATTTGTATATATGGGGAACCTGGGGAAATTCCCTCTTCATCACAGCAGTTAAAGCTGCCCTCTTTTAAATCTGGTTACTCTAGTATAGCTCCTGTGGCTTTAACTGTGGTGATGAAGAGGGAATTTCACCAGGTTCTCCATATATACAAATGACACCTGCTGAAATTACCTTTTCTATGCAACTGTTAAAGATACAGGAGCCCTGTCCTCCTTTTCATATGGTCACCCTACACAGAGACCAAATTTCTCATCTCCCACTTTCACAGTTCCCTGTCACATTTGCAAAGGAGGGTGCATCACCAGAGAATCCCAGTGTGACAAGCGGAGAGGGTACCATTTTAGAATCCCAGAATGCCCCCAGACTCGCTTGCTTTCACCTCAGTAGAGCCTGAGTAGGACAACATCTTGTGCTCTTTGTGTCTCAAAGAGCTCTATGGTTGTCATATTGAGATATTACAGCCTAAAAGTGAGAAACAAGAACTTGACACGTCTACCCAAAGTGGGTCTGAAGTGAGAACAGGTGTTGTTGCCATGTGGTGAATGTATCTGAGCTACAGCAACCTTTCTCTTGATTTTCACAATTTCCCCCATTGAGCTGCTTCAGCTGTGTATTCAGAGCGCCAGAGACAGGGCTTTGTCCACCTGTGCCTATGATGAGGAGCAGCCCCAGGCCAGCTGCTGTCCTCATGCAATGCAATACTCAAGATGAGTCATCCCATGCAGAGCACAGGACCACCAGATGTCCCTCACTCCATGGTATACATAGACTGGATCCCACAATTAAGCTGCTCTTTCTTGCCACAAACAATTGTTCCATCTCCTCAGTTATTCTCTTCAGCCATGCTGAATGTTCCTATTCTAATGCTCCCAAACCTTGTGGTTTACTGCTCTTGATCACTGCAGGCCAGCTATGGGAGTGATATAGGCTTCAGTGGGCTCCCTTAGTATGTATACAAGCTGAGCGGGACCAGTACAAGATTAGTGCAAGTTGTATAATCCATAGAATGGGATTTCTGCATCCATGGCAGGGGTATTTCAAGAGAAAAAAGATCGTCAACGTAAGAACATTAGAAGAGCCATGCCAGATCAGATCGAGGGTCCATCTAGCCCAGCACTCTGTTCACACAGTGGCCAACTATCTGTCGACCAGGAACCCACAAACAGGACATGAGTGCAACAACACCCTCCCACCCATGTTCCCCAGCAACTGGTGTACATAGGCTTGCTATAGTCCAACACATCTGGAGGGCACAAGGTTGGGGAATGCTGATTTAGCAGAGCTCAGGTTTCTGAAACCAGCAAGAAACAAGTAAGGAGTCCACAAAGATCCAAAATCAGAAAAGGGGCAAGGTGGGAACAGGATTCCATTAGGAATAGCTAGAATAGTCTTCCCCAATCTGGAGCCCTGGGGGATGCTGGGAATTGTGGTCCAACACATCTGCAGGACACCAGGTTGGGGAAGGCTGAATGAAAGATTCATTGGCCGAGCGGTTTATTGTACACTTTCTACTGCCCACTTACGGATGTGTGCTTTAGACGATGAATGGGCCACGTGGTCTTTGTTTAATTCCTCTTTCCCCTCCAGGAAGAACAAGGAAGTGCAAAGAAGCGACAGTTAGGAAACATGACCCCCCCACACCCCTTGTGATGATGCTCCTAGTCTGATATTCTCCACAATTTCTAGCCACGTAATGCATCAAGGCAATATCTGTTGCTCCCCAGCACAGGCACTTTGAGGCATACTGACTGTGAACGTGGAGGGTTCATATAAGGCCATTGTGACTAGTAAGCCTTTGACAGCCTTACCTTCCATTGTCTGATCCCTTTTGAAAGCCATCTAACCTAGTGGGCATCACCACATCACGTGGAGCCAATGCTATAAAATAATGGTGTGCTCTACTAACTTTTCCTGGCAGTAATATTCTGTCCTTGGTGCAGTGCTAAAATGCTGAACTTCTATCTCTGATACGTTTTTTTACCACATGCTGTTTGTTTGCTTTTCCAAGGGGGAATATTAAAAGAATATGACATACACACCCCACCGATTCCAGTGGTCCAGTCCAGAATTCCACCAGCTCAATCAGTTTTTTTAACTGATAGGCACATTTGGAATTTGGGACAGTGTCATTGTTGTTTTCACAAAATGCCTGCAATGCGAGGAGGGGATCCTTTTCACAAAATGGCTGCTATGGTGGGTATGGCCAGTCTCAAAACACCCATTCCCCAGAAGGCAAACTGGTGAGAGTAAAAAATAAAAGTAACTTGTCCAAGAATTTTAAAATCCAGGAGCGTCAGGAGCCTGACAGACACTAAGGGAAGTGCCTACAGGTACTTCAGAGTCCACGGCCACCATGTTGGGCACCCCAGGTATATATCATCACAGACCTCTCTTTTAACCAGTGTCAACTCCAGGTTTTTGAGGATCCTTGGGACACCCGCAGTCGGCCCCCCTCAATGACTTTGCCTTCTCACTGCCATTGTTACCAGCTGCTACTCCTCTTTCTCCTCATTGCTACCACATACTTGCTTGATGGGCAGAGAGCCAGTGAGCAAACAGCTCCTCCTTACTACCTCTGTTCTCTGGTTTAGTACAAGAGGCAGGTGAACAAGCAGGGTGCAATGATGAAGTGGAGGAGCAAGTTCAAGGGACACTGGTCAGTGGGCCTCTGCTAGCACATGGAGCCTCAGCCAGGGCCTGCCAGGGCCTACCCTTGATGCTAGCCCTGCTTTTAACATCACCAAATGAATTCTTCAATAACTAGCATCCTGGCATGACTCAGATTAATAATGTTAGCCGCATCAACCACCACCACCAATATATGGCCTTTTCGTCTTCTTTTTTCCGGGCGGGAGAGGGATTCCCCCATTAGCCATGTACAGGCCTGATACCGCACCCTCTGCTTGTAAGACTAGTCACTTTGAAGTCACTTCAAAGGAGATGTGTATGTGAGGGCTGCAGCTTCTTTCAGTGCAGCAGGGCCATTGACATCCTCATTGTTTAATGCTTTTAAAACATTATTGCTTATGACCAAATGAAAAGGGGCTGCCTTTCCTTTTTTTATTATTATTTGGCATTGTTGACACTTATCCTCCAGCTTAGCAAAAGCACTTGAGCGGCATTTTGTGGATCAGTTTATCTGCCCAGGGGCATCTGTTGCTCTTCCCTCACCACTATGGGCGGAAATAAAAGCTATTCACATAATCCCCAAACAACTTCATTCCTCTATGACCCTTCAAAGGCAGGATCTCTTAAACACTGATTGAGGGCTATTTCACCAACACTCTGCTCCCTCACCCCTTTCCCAGTTTTCAGAGGGAAAAGGTGAATCTTCAGAGCTGAATCATGGAGCTTAATCAAATACATCTTTGGAACCACAATGGTTCTTTGGGGTTTTTAACTTCAGATTGTAGGTAAGAGATACCATTATTTAACGCTCCTTAGATGCATAAGCAAGAAGAAAACAACCCAAACTCTCGGGGTAGGGAAAAATACCCAAATAACCCAAGGCTTAGGAATAAGTTAAAACTCCCCCCACCCCCGGCTTTTTGTGCTAGTTTTCCATATGTAGGAGGACTTTTTCTTTCTTTCTTTCTACATAGGGCAACAGGCTTCCCTTAGCTGCACTCTGAAGTGGTACAGTCCATCCTATCATCATCATCATCATCATCATCATCATCATCATCATCATCATCATCATCTATAAACTGCCCCATCGCTGAAGCTCTCTGGGCGGTTTACAAAAGTTTAAAACAGTGAACATTAAATATACAAAATTTAAAACCATAAAATACAGACAAAAACAGACAATATCCGTTTCAGAACTCTACCCACCCACGCACCCCATTCTGCTGCATGTGGAGGAGGCCAGGCCTTAAGAGGCCTGCTGCTGCCAGCAATGATGCTTCAGCTACTAAAGATTCAAACACGATGTCATACTTTTGTATGGCAATTGTGCTTATAGTGGTAACGCTTAGCATTTGACAATACACAAGTGTTTCCTGCAGCTGACGCGCAGAGTATGAAAGAATGAGGAGTGTCTCCAATGTACAGGGGTGGGGGGCACACACCACAGAGCTGTGGCCAATTGCTAATCCTAATTTCAGCACCCAGCCTTTGTCTGGAGATACATAGATCCCTTTCACAATTTATGTATTTACCTGCACAACCTTGAACCGTATGCTGCATCACACTTCACACAATGGCAGCAGACCTCCGGACTCCACTGGGAGCCAGAACTCCACCCTTGGCTGCCACCATGATGCTGAATGTGCCATTTACGTTCAACAATGTGGCAGCAGCAAAATAGGGGTCCCTTTTCATTTGTTTTTGAGCAAAACTGCACTCTGGGGACGGACACTGCCGGGAGTGCAATTTTATTTGAAAAGAAGGCCTGGGCTACTCATGCACTTTGTTTCAAAGTAACGGACCTTCTACTGCTGCTGCTCTGTCAAATTTTGGTAGCAAACTTTTTGTTTTTTTGTTTGTTTTTTGTGGACACCTCTGCCACCACTACAGCAAATTTGTGTAACCTGCCGCTGAAAAGATGGGGGTGTTCGGGCATGCTGCCCAACCCCTAGTTTAAACCCTACTCTCTCCAATCACATATCAAGTGAGAGGGGAAAGGCAAATAAAAGGAGGCACTGGTGAGGGCAGCAAAAGGGTACCTCCCTGAAACCCACGCTCACAAGGCACCCTTAGCATCAGAGCCTGTCCGGGGGAAAGAAGAGTTCTGTTAATGGAATACAGAGCACCAAGCCACGGGAAGGGAGAGGTTCAGCTCTCCCACACCTGCACATTGTTTACCTGTGGTACAGCTAGAGCTATGGATCCCAGGGTTGAGGAACAGTGCCCAACGGAGGCTCATGGCTCCAATGTCAGTGGGGTGGTGAATCCATTCTGGGTTTCAGCCATAACCAGTCAAAACTCTAAAGGAGCTATCCCTCCTCCTCCGTCTTCTTCAAAAACAAAACATTTTATTGTTGGGGGCAGTGGACTGGATATGTATGTGGTTACTAGAAATGTACGGATTTTGTTAAATCCTTTCTGTCTGCGTTTCACAGATTGTCAGACATCTTTCATTCCATTGTCTGCTCTCTGAGAGTATCACATATTTTTTAAGGATTCATGAGTGTGAATTTGTGCAAATCCCCCCCAAAAGTAAAATTATACTGATAATAATGGTCCACAAGTCTGTGAAATCCACATAGCTTGGAAATAGCCAGTCTGCTGCAGAATCCGCAGGCTGGATTAATAGAAATCTGAACTGATTTGAATCTGTTGCCGATTTCTCTGACATCCCTAGTGGTTATAGATGCTAATTTTATTATTATTTTACTTCTGCTTTTCTACAAGAAAATGGTGTTTATTTCCAAGTCAATGGGTTTAGCAGCGGGGAGGAGGAAGCAATTTTAATTTTATTCCTGTAGTCAGTGCTTTGATTTAAGTAGGGTCAAATGTCAAATGGCACATGTTCAGAACGTTTCTTTTTAAAAGATCAGGATTGGCAAACAGGTTTGTGTCCCCCCCACCCCATATCAGGAATGAAGAAGAAGTTGTGAAGCCTGGAATGTCAAGGAGGGGAGAAAAGGAATGTTTATTGTGTACTTTACAAATCATGTACAGCACTTCATTAGAAAGCACTATATAAATTATTATTATTATTATTCTTCTTATTATTATTATTGCAACACACATCTTCCCCATAAGACTATAAGCCCTTAGTTAGACCTACCTGAAAGTCCGGGGGAGAGGAGGGGAGACCTCGTGTTGTGATTAATGCAAGATCTCGCCCCCGTTTACACGTAAGGCGCGACAACCTCAGGAAGAGAGGCGTTGCGCTCACCATTTTAAATTTTTTTAAAGGGGACAGAGTGCACGAAAGCTCGTGCGCAAAGGTAAGGGTTTTTTTTAAAAAAAAAATTTCATTTCCCCACTCCCCCCACCCTACCCCGATGGGTGCAGAGCTCCACAGGAGCGCTGCGCCCCGTGCACGGCTCCCAGCTCCGTGCGAGTAATCGCGCAGAGCTGGGTAAACCCTTGGAAACGGGCCACACGCTCTGCGGTCTCGGGCTCAGCCCGAGACTGTGGAAAAACCAGGCCCAAAGGGGAGGGCTGTATCCCAGGGCAAGGGAGGGATGATCCCTCCCTGATCCCGGGACCCCTGTGCATCATGTGGGTACCACAGGGACGATCCCGGGGTTCATGCCGGGATATAGCCTGGTCTAGCTAAGGCCTTAGTTTCCGGGTCTAAAATTGCTTAGCTGCATCACTGCTTTTTACTCTTAAAATGTTCCTCCTTTTATATCTGATAGGGGCAGATCCCGGTTTAAACAAACGTATCTACAGCCAAGACATGTAATTTCAGTCTTTGCTTTCCAAGAGTTGCTGTTAGAGAGGGAGAGAAATTTGTTGGATTCGCATTTTAATGCAAACCTACAAATACCATTCCCAAATCTAAACCAAGAACACAGTTTACTAGTGAAATTCACACATTCCTGCAGTTTGCGATGCAATGTGTAAAACAAAAATTGCACACAAAATGTGTACATTTTAAAAAAATGTGTAGAAAAATGCATATATTTAAAAAAGCTGTGAACTAAAACTGCTTTGTTCATTGGGAAATCACTTTAGAAATGTGTACATTTGCAAACGTGGGCACAAAAATGTGTGCCTTTGACAAATGCGTACCAGAAATTGCAACAAAAGTTAGTACAATTTTTCATGCACATGGGAGATGGAATGAATGTAAAAGTGAAAGAGAGAGATTGAGAGAGAGAGAGAGAGAGAACCGAACTGAAATTGAGCTTGACAGATTCAGCTATCCTTAATGTTTGGTACCAAACTTGTACCTTCTTTTTTATTACTAGAAGAAGTCCATAAGGGAGGGAAATACAGGATGGGCCAGTTCATACGATAACCAGAACCTACCGTGACTTATTTAAGTTATGGTGGGTTGTGACACATGCCTGTGGCCATTGTGAATATTCAAACCGCAGTGGGCAGTTGGCGTGGCTTACTGTGACATATGAACCTGGCACAGGGTGGGTTGTTGCCATGGTTAACAAATCACCCATAACCCCAAAGACTGCTCACTACAACTTGAATATTCACAATGGCCACTGGCATGTGTCACAACTCACATGGCTTATTTAAGCCACAGTGGGCTACGATAATCACGTGAACTGGGCCAATAGCTGTATAGCGCCTTTTGAGTCATACTGCTAGGAGCCTTTGGCCTGGAACCTGCTCCCTTCAGGCTTTTAAAGTATTTCAGATGTATGCTTTTATTGCTTTTAAAATTGTTGTTTGTCTTGCACTTTAATTTTATCATATTGTTATGTAAGTATCAAAGTATACATTACATTATTTTCACTTTTTAAAAAAACATGCTTAAACTGGCCACTTTTATTTGTGGGGGGTGCAAAGCAGCTCTAGGGCCCTGATCTGTAATATTCTCTGGATCCAGATTGGGGCCACATACCAGTTTCCTGCCAAAAATCCCCTCTTTTAGGGACTGAGGACATCTACATGTTAAGAATACCTATTTTCTAAATAATAGGGAATTAATTTGTGGTCCAAAAGTAAGATTTCCACAATTCCTTTGAGGGAGCTTTGGAATTTCTGGAATTTCCCCCAGAATTGATTTACCATGGTTGTTAACTCAAAAGACACTTGAGTTGCTGTCCTCTATCATTATAATTCTGCATTAGTCATTCAGGGTCTGCTGATACATACTCAGCCATATTTGTTGTTGTTTATTCGTTCAGTCGTCAAGAGGTTAACCAGCAGTTCTGGGATATTTCAGGGAACGCAATGTGAACCCCCATAAAAGAAGACTTCCGGCCAACCCCCCCTCCCCAAATTAGCGCTGAATTATTACGTGATAAGAATCCACCACTTGGTTCATTTTTCAGGCTGTTTTTCTAGATACATGGCTAGTTTTGTTTTAGCAGTATCAAACAAGCCCTGATGAACCAATAGAAAGAGAAGTCTACTCCCAGATGCGCTGACTCCCTGACGCGCTTCACATGTAACAAGAAGCCACCATGGGTGAATTTCCCTGTGGGGGTTCTTGTTGTGGCAATGGCCGCTATTTTGAAAATTCGTGGCTTGTGCGAACTTTCAAGGGTGGGTTAATGGGATGGTTAATACACCACCCTCAACCCTAAAATAGCCCATGGGTTCTGAGTGGCTAGACAACCACCTCAACAACCCACCCTTGCTGGGTTCACATGTACCGACAAGCTGTGGTTTGCAACCACTGTGGCTTGAATATTCAAAATGGCAGACACTGCCACAACAAAAAGGCCCACAGGGAAATTAATCCAAGATGGCTTTGTGTTATATACAAACCAGATCTGTGTATAGCATTTTCAGGGGACTGGAGGGGCTATCGTGGGAAGGACAGGATGTGGATGTCCTCTTCCATCAGCACAGCTAATCCAGTTTAAATCTGGACCCAACCCAATATTTACAAGAAGATCCATGGGCAAAGCAAGTCTGATTATCTCCTTTACGTCTCTTTCAGTTTCTCAGCCTTATCCGATTCGGCTGCCTTTTGTCTTTACGGCTGCTCACAAATGCCATGAAACAAGCCCCTTTGCAAGTTGCTGAGTGGCAGGCATTGGATATCTATAGTACGAGGAGAACACAGCAGGAAAAGGAAGGGAGCAAGGGATGGAGGCGAAGGAGAAGGGCATTCCGGTTAGAGTTATTGCTGCAGACAGGCTCCCAAACCCTGCCTGATTGACGGTGTAAATCTATACAGAAGAGGTTGTTTGAGGGGAGGATGTCAGATTGACAGTGCAAATGTGTAACACGCACAGCCTGTGAGAGAGGAGTCTGCCGGCGGGTGGGAGAGCGCTGGCTGAGTGTTGGTCACACGGAGATTGAATTACAGTTGAATTAGATCAGAGCTGTGGGAAACATCACCTCCTAAACACACACAGTCTCTGGGGGAGGGAGGAAGAGCGGGCCTTTTTTTGTGGGGGAAGATGGAGGCGGGCAGCTGGGGTGAAGGACTGAGAGTAGCTCACAGAAGCTAGGAGCTAACTTAATTACTGGAGACCTCTCTCCATCACGCTTGCCAGCCTTTGGAGACTTTGCTCTTGGAGACTGAAAGACTCCACGGCGGCAGGCCAAAGGCAGGGCAGGCCGCACTTCATACAAAACCTTTGTTTCCAAGGAGAGAGAGAGAGAGAGACTGAGTGTGTGTGTGTGTCTCAAGAGGAGTGAAAACATCATTAGGGACAGTATGGGAAAGATCTGTCGGGGCCTTTCAGCCCCGCAGCTGTAAAGGTCAGACTCCAAAAGGGATTTGAGGTGGCTTTAACTGCTACCTTTTAAGATCAGATGTTTTATAGGGTTTTGCTCAGATTGCTGTGGGGAAACAAAGCCCTTCACACCCAAACAGCTCCCCCACCTCACCCGGCCTCACTCTGGATGGGATTTGCCCTCCTTCCTCCTCGGGGGAGGAGATTTTTGTAGGAGATGTTTTTCCTCCCCATGTTCCCCGAGGACACATTGCGGAGGTGGTCTGCACACATGTCTCATGACTAGGATTGCTGCTTGCAGAAGGGGGGGGGGGCGAGGGGAAGGCGGGAGAGGACGGAAGAAAACTGGGACCTTTTAAGCTCTATTAAGAGGGGGCAAAAAGTCAGTTGGCGTTGAAATGAGCTCGCCCAGCAGGGATGAGAGCGGGATTTCCAGGAGACAGCGGGCCAGCGTTTGTTTCCTCGGCTGGCACTGAAACGTTGGCTTGGGATGAAGCACACAATGCATGGCATTCTCTGGTGCAATCGCACCTCGGCGCCTTCAAAATGATCTTTTCTCTTTCAGTGTCACTCTGCAAGGAGAAATGCGCCAGTGGTGGTGGGGAGGAAACAGTCTCCCTCCTGCTCATTTTCCCCTCCCCTTAATCTCCTGGGTTTGCACATGCCTTTGTGGGCAGGGATGAGAACCTGACCTCTCAACCCCTTGTTAACAGAATATTGGGTTTGTTTTTATTATGCAACCCACTTTCCGGACAATCCTTCTTTATGTGACTTCCAATTGCCTTAGCTTGGCAACAGCTCTCTCTCTCTCTCTCTCTCTCTCTCTCTCTCTCTCTCTCTCTCTCTCTCTCTCTCCCTCTCCCCTGCTTAAAGATTCACTTGTACAGTAGGTTAAGCCACCGCTATCAGGTGTGCTCTTAACTCAGGGTGCTTCCAGATGGAAGGCTCCTCGTGCTAACAACCAAAAGGCCTCGTGCTGCTATTTCATCTTTTCTTCCTTAATGGGTTTTTTTCCTGGTAAGTGGGAAAACGCAGGACGGTTACAAATGGAAGATGTCTGAACCCTCCATAAAAATCTGTGAATGAAGCAGTGTGATTGCTCAATAAAAGCCTCATTCACATTAGGTTCAGCTGAGCAGAAGTGGAGGGAGAAAGGGCCCACTAAGGCGTGGGCCCCAGATCTTTGCTTCGGGGCCCTGGATCTCTGCAGCCCAGGCCTGGCCCAACCTATCTTTCTGCCCAAGGCGAGAAACTGCTGCTTCTGCCCTCCTTTACAGCTGTGAGGAACCCGTCCAAAGTCTCACAAGACTTCAGGCAAATGGGGGAACAAGGCAGTAAGCCAGGGGGCTGCCGTGGTGGGAGAGCAGCTAAGTGGGGGTCTCAAGAGCAGACATGCCCAGATTGCTTCATGGTGGCAACTGGCAGGCAAGGCAAGATGGCCGATTTCTTGATATGTGTGTCCTAAGAAAATGTTCTCTGAGAGGATCAAAGGCTGGCCCAGAACGGATCAGCAGCCAGTATTGATTAGGTTCCCTTTCCAGTTAGACCAGCTAATTATGTAATTATTTTCATTTGAGGAGAATAGGGAAAGAAAGGGAGGGAGGGAGGGAGAGAGAGAGAGAGAGAGAGAGAGAGAGAGAGAGAGAGAGAGAGAGAGAGAGAGAGAGAGAGAAGCAGCAGCAGCAGTTAGCAGTGAAACCAAGGGCCTTGCTAGACCTACCTTTAAATCCTGGAGTGTGGAGGGGCCAGCCCGTGCTAGAAGTAGCATGAGCTGTTGCTCCTGTCCACATGTGACACGCGACGGGGTAAAGGAAAGCCCCGTCGTGTCAGCCATTTTTTTTCACTTAAAAGGGGCCATGTCGCAGGAGCGCACCAACGACAAGGTGTTTTTTTTTAAAAAAAGGATTCCCCGCTCCCCCTGCCCCTGATTCCCCCCCGCGATGCCCCCCCATCGCCTGCCTGCCCGGTCCAATGCCTGCCCTGTCCGATCCCCACCCCCCCCATTGCCCCTGGCTCCGCTCTTCCCCCAACTCTCCTGCCGGGTCTGCTCTTCCCCCTGGCCTCCATCTATCCCCCCCGCGATATCCCCCCTGGCCCTGATCTCCCTCCCCCTGCGATTCCCCCCCCCAACCTGATGGACACTTGTGAGTAAGCCGCATAGCCAGGAAAAGCCGCAGAACCAGCTAGACCTTCCGCAGCCCCGGGCTCAGCCCAGGGCTGCGGAAATACCGGGCCACAACCGGTGCCAGTTATCCCGGGCCAACGGAGGGTTTAGCCCGGGCTGACCCAGGGATCCCCTGTGCATCATCTGGACGCACAGGGGTGAGCCCGGGTATCAGGCTCATCTAGCAATGCCCCAACCCTCATCTAGCAATGGCCCAAGTCCTCAGTCTTTATGTAAGTCAATGAAGTGATTTTTCCCCTGCAGGTTTTAAGAGGCGGAGAGGGGCAGGGGAGGGGGGAAGAGAACCAACATGTTGCAGAAACTTTCAGATGCCAGCACAATGCATTACCACTATGTGGACAACTGTGACCAGCCAAACCCATGTTTGTTTGTTTGTTTGTTTATAAAAAGAATCTGTTTGGCCAAAAGTGATTTTTCCCCCTATGCAATTGAGTATGTTTAACTGCTCAAAAAAGATCTGAAAGAAAAATGGCCTAATCATAGTGATGGCTCCATATGAACAGCTTGCTTCATGATAACATGTGATCCCTGCTGAGAAATTTAAAGCACTTTTACATGTGGTTGCTGCAATGTAGCCCAGTCATTAATTCATGTTCATCTTATAAATATACTGCTTGCCTCTAGTCTTAGCACTCACACTGAATTATTAAAAGTTAGCAGATGCATAAGGGATATGCTCTTTGGTGAGTTTGACTGGCACATAAGAAATTGCATACATGTAGTCAAATAAGATATTGCTGTCTTAGAGATGAAGATTAATTTTCAAGTAGATGTGTGTGTGTGTGTGTTTGAGAAAGTTTTGGTACATAAGAACTGTGATTCTTACAGAAAGGAAAGCTTAAACATTGAGCACTTTGCTTACCTTTCTTCTCTCCTTGGGGTTGTCTATATGAGAGGAAAGAACCAGGGTGGCTCCACTGCTCAGTGTCATTTATCTGACACAGCAGCCATTGTGAAGCCATTTAAGGGCGTTCGCCCAAAGCTCCACATTAAAAATCCACCTGTCGCCTTGCTCCGGTGTTGCAGCGGAGGTGTGGCCAGCTGATGGCAACCCCTGATTGGTTGTCATTGGCCGGACAGGAAGGAGGGGGTAGGCCAGTGAGCTGAATGGTCGCTTCCGCACCTCCTCCAGTGTAGGGAGAAGGTCTTGGAAAGCCCTATGAGGTAGAAGGGGAACCGGTGAGGGAGGTGATGAGGCTTAGCGGTGCTCATGCGGCAGAGCATGGGGCAGCAGTGGCTCTTCTTCCTCCTTCTTCCCCATCCCGTGCTTGCTCCTTGCCATGGGGACAACCCCCAAGGACGTCAACCGTTGGATTTGAGGGGCTCGCGGCGCCAATGCGCCATCATCAAGACACCCCCTTGTTAATTTTTTTGTCAGTAACAGTCCACAGCTAGGAAGAGTCAAATTAGCAAAACCAGAATGTCTGGTGGCTTGGCTTTGGGAGCAATTAATAATGTAATCCTATGCATGTCTACTCAGAAGTAATCCCCATTGTATACAATAGGGTTTACTGCCTGGAATGTGTGTATTTGCACCCTTGTTTGCTTTTATTCACGTGTGTGTGTGTGTGTGTGTGTGTGTGTGTGTGTATCTCCCTTACTTGTTTTTATTCATGGTTGGGGCATATGTCTTACTGTTTATTTCTCTTATAAAAATAATTTGAAGTCATCTTTGCTGATAGGGGGATCACTTAATTTGCACTACTTGGGGTCCTTTCCTCCTTTTGAGCTTGTTGGTGGGAGTTTTAGTTCTGACCATGTGCCACCCCTCTGTTTAAACTTGTTTGGTTGGCAATGGTAGTATTCCTTTTCCTTTAAAAATAATCATCTGTTTTTGGTTGCTTGTGAGGTGGGTGGATTTTTGACGCAGTCAGAACTTGTGTCCATGTGGCCTGAGCAATCCAATCCTTTTGGCTTCAGAATAGGCACTTAAAAGATGATTTTTTTTTTAAAAAAATACTGTTTATGCTGCTTCTTGCTGCTACTTTTGAAAAGGTTTGGTGAGGGGGATGCTCATGAAAAGAGTTGTATGTTTGGGTAAGAAACTGGTGCTCATGCTTATGGACGCTTTTGAGCTCCATCAGATGAGCGTTTTATTGCGCTTTATTACTAGGCACAAATATTCGTGGTTCCCTCTCATGACGTCGTTTGCCTCCCGTGTGCCTCCCGCCCCTTCTTGCCTTCTTCGTACCACAAAAAAGTAACACCCCAGTAAGTCCAACTTAAAATAAAGATGGCAGTTGCCGCTATATCCTGCTGTGTGCAGGAGAAGTAGCACGATCAAAATGGGCCACTAAATGGGCCACTAAATGGGCCATATGCACATTGTTTACTTCCTCTTTCAAAAGAGAAAGTAAAGAGGGACAAATGCATGGGCAGAGAAGTGACAGTAAGCAAACATGATTTTCCCCTTTGTGATGACACTTTGTGTGTGTGGCTCCTTCCTCTTCCTCTTCCTCTTCTTCCTCCTGCTCCTCCTCCTCTGTGTCCCTTTTTGCAGTGGGTTGCTCCTGGGTCCCAAAGACCACTTTTCAGTGTGGCTCTGAGAACATTACCATTATCACCACCACAATTTTGTATAGCTGTGTGGATTCTTCCCCACTGTTTTACATTCATGATCTAAAAATTGTGGGATGCTCATGCCAAGTGGTGGATTTGGGTTGCTTTGCAATGGCTTGTTGCCGGTAGAGCAGGATAATGTGGTTTCAAAGCAATGTTTTCTGCTGTAGTTCTGTGGGTCAGCCCTTTGCCTTTCATGACCCATCTGCCCTGGGCCTGTGTCCTGGATCATTTTAGGTATCTAGCACCATCCATGCAGCTAAGCCATTTGAATTAACCTAAACATTGTTTACTTTTAAAATTAAGAGCAGTCAGGGCCTCGTGCTAAGACTCCTAGCAGCTTGATTGCTGAAATGTACGGCTTGTGGCCAAATGGGACAGAATACACTTTGCAGGAAAGTATGACTAACCTAATTTCCACATTTACTTAAGCATCAGAACACTCCAATATGTATAGCACTTTGGGGGTCAGAGGGATAGGGTGGCCCACAGCTTAGTTGATTTAGGGCTGTGCAATGTGATTTAGGGTTGAGCCCTTTGATGTGAGCAAAGACTGGAGCACTAAAATTGGCATGTGAGACAGAGATTATCTAGCCCATATTATAATGTTGCAATGTTAGTCACTGGGACCCTTTGCAAGTGCAAAAAGATACTGCTGAAATGGAGTTCCGTGTTTTGTGTTTAGTCGGTACGGCACCCAGGACTTTGCACACTTGTCCATTGATGCCGGCAGGCTGATGACATCAGGAAACTATGAGTGTCCTACAGCTGCCTGGTCTGCTGCAGATCATATATCTCCTTTAGAAAACCCAGACCAGGTGTTGAAAAGAGGAAGAAGGGAAGAGTTTGTGTTAGCAACCTATTGGAATGAGCTTCTTCTGAAACCACCAAGAGGAATGTAAGAAAACATCGGGAGCTTCCAGACAGTGCTTTTATGACACCATCACACTGCCTCACTCATGTAATTTCATGGGGCAGGTGGGGGGATCCAGGCAATGTTGTCTTCCATTCATAACTCTCCCATGTTTTCCCTACCACTTCTTCCTTTTCTCTTAACGAAGAAAATCCGCCAGTGCAAAAAAGACAGAATAGCTGCGCAGTTCTTCTTGATTGGTAACTCCAGGAACCTTCTATTTGGAAACACCTGTTTAATCACAAACTATTGGTTTTCTTGTCTCTCCCTCTGTTTATGTATTACAGTTTTATCACACAAAGTAGTCAGCATAACACATTATTATTATTATTTTATTATATTATTATTATTATTATTATTATTATTATTATTATTATTATTATTATTATTACATTTATATCTTGCCCTATCCTGCCCTATATCACAAATATTTCTGGGCGGCGTACAGATAAAATCATACATATAAAATAGAACATTAAATATACAATTCTAAAACAAATTAAACCAATGGAATGATACAAAATAAAAGATAGGTTTCCCTGCAAGGCAGCTTCTAAGGCAGCCAGATGCAAAAGAAGACAAGGCTCCTGAACCTTTTTAATCCTGATGGAAAAGGGAATTTCAACAGCTTTAGCTTGTCCTGCTGAAACTCACACAACTACTGATGGTGCAGGAGCCCCCATCTTCTTTGGCATCTGTCCACCCTAGCTGCCCACCCCCCAACTTTGAAACCTGCAAATCCACAGGAATGAAGTGTGAGGGGTGCTTTCTCAGTCCAGATGAGGTGAGCCAGCATCCAACATGGACCAAGCAGGCATCCTAGAATACATCCAAGACTGCTCTGCAACATGCTGGGATCCTTCAGCAGATAGCTTGCTTATCTCCCAAGGGATTGTGGCTTTAAAAGTCTCTATTCTGACATATGTGGTGGCAATGCAAATATGTACAAAGATTATGGAAGATGGTGTTTTCAGAAATTGAAGAAATAGTGGGAATGAAAATAGAACAAACACCAAAGATTGCATTGCTGTCACTATTTGAAGATATAAAGTGTGGAAAATAAACTATAGAGCTGATATCGAGTTTGCTGGTTGCAGCGCGATTGATGGTAGCTAGGAACTGGAAGATTCAAGGGGAATATTCTATTGAAGAATGGTATAAAGAAGTATGGGATATAGCCATTAATGATAAATTGACATGTAATATTAAGTGGAGAAAAGGCGTAACTAAAATAAATGAGTTTGAGGGAATCTGGAAACAGTTCCTAATATTTGTGTTTACTAAGGGAAGTGGGAAACCGCCAGCAGAAGGAACGATTAGATTTTGGACTCAGGAATGATCCCGAGGTGGGGGGTGCACTTTTATGTTAAGAATGATGTTGTTGTAGTATGATAAGGTATAGGTAATAGTTATTCAACATATATGTACTCAACATTTATTCAATATGTATGTAGCAGTTGTTTGATGTTTTTCTTTTTGTTATTATTATTATTATTGTAATGTTTTATGTATGTTTATATAGTGTAGAAAACAAATAAAAATTATATATATTAAAAAAAGTCTCTATTCTGTTGCATACTGTACTATCGGGAGTAGGCAACGTGACACTTGTGGGCACCAGTACACCCTTGGACACTTTTCTTGGTTCCCATGGAGGTTCCCCACCCCTCCCACTCTTTATTTCGTTTTAAATAACAAAATGGCAGCTGGGATCACTTCAAGGCAAAGTAAGGACATCTAGATACTTCCATCTTCTTTTCCCATGAATACCTATGGGTCACATGTGGGCATCAGAGACATTCTTAGGAAATGAAGATGGCCGATGGCTGCAGGCCAATGCTTTCATCTGCAGAACGCCCATTTTGTGGTGGTGCCCAAGATAGTTCCTCAAATTGCCAAACATGTCCATGGGCCCAAAAAGGTTGCCTAGCCCTGCTATATATGGCAGTGTTTTATTGTACGGACATGTATTAGAAAAAATGCTTTGTATTATTCACACCTTTTGCTGAAACGAATTTTCAAAGCAGTATAATTGTGGCGGGGAGGGGAGGGAAGAACTTCGCAAAGGAGAAACAAATTATCTTTCTGCAGCAGGTTGCTAAAGAACAAATGGTGACAGCTGTTAGAAGCGGCTCAGAAGTTTGGAATGTTAGAAGCCGATCCAGCTGGAGCGCATTAGTGAAATGTGTGGAGGTGAGGCGGTCAAAGGTGCGCCATAAATTTATTTTATTGCACTCAGGGTAGCATGACAACTTACTGTACTATCCTTCTTTTGTGGCAGACGTAGGAGTAAGAAGACAAAACTCTTCTTTATCCCTACCTGTTTGACCTAAGGTTACTAACTTTTCTTTCTTCCTGGCTGCATCTTTTACCTTGGATGGCTGTGTGACAAACAGGAAGTTGGCAGACGGCACATGACATTTTTCTCAGGACCTCTGCATGCTGGGAAAAGCTTTGGATGCTGCATTTAGGCATCTCGCACCGCTGTTAAAGACAAAGGAGCCAAGCTGCATAAAAAACTAGGCAGCCTAATGAAATGCTGCACATGTGTTCACCAGAGCAACAAGCACATGGCAAGTAGGGAACTGTGAGTCTGCTTTCCTTGGCAATTAATAAACTCTAGCGTATTGATGCAATTACAGCTGTGGCAAGGATTAAAAGACCAAGACTAGCCACAGGGTGGGGATGATCTAGCCTAGGGTGACATATGGAAAGGAGGACAGGGCTCCTGTATTTTAACAGTTGTATAGAAAAAGGAATTTCATTAGGTGTCATTTGTAGGCATGGAGCACCTGGTGAAACTCCCTCTTCATCACAACAGTTAAAGCTGCAGGAGCTATGTTAGAGTGACCAGACACAAAAGAGGGCAGGGATCCTGCAGCTTTAACTGTTGTTTTTAAAATTATTATTTCTCATCAGAGGCCCTCCCCACCCCCACATGGATTCTTCTAGGGGGCAGCAACATCACACTAGCCTCAAGTTCCATAAATCCTGTGGGTGACCATCCTTTAAGGCACAACCATAGTGATAATCCTGTTCACAACAATCCAATAGGAAGCCAACAGCTATATAATAGTTTTTAAAACTGTCATCTTATAGCCCCCTGTTCATTGGAATTGGACTTTAATGCTAAACAAATTTGTAATATGGATCTGGCTTGTCTGAAATAAAAACAATATCCTTGTCTTTAACCAGAAATACAACCATCCTGATGTCATGGAAGCAATTAAACTAGCTGCTATTCGGTTTAGCCTGGGGTAAATACTTCATTTAGTTTTCATGGATTAGTACAACTATTCTACCATCCATATACGTAGGGCACAACAGCAGGGATTCCTCTGACTGCTGTTCTTTGGGGGTTGAGGAAAGGGTGCCCTGCCCAAGGCCCTCAAGCCAGATGGGCTGCCCTGGTGGGCCACATTTGACCCATGGGTTGGAAGGTCTCCATTCCTGCTGCAGATCCTGCTTCTCGCATTTGAAGCCCTTTGGGACTATTGATTAGCCCATACAAATTGTAATTATTTCCAAAATAGAGAAGCATTTCAGATCTGTGAAGAGCTCAATACAAAAGGGTACCATGACAAGAGATGGAAGGAGGTCTGCATACGAGGACCACACATCCAAAGAAAATTAAATAATGTCCGAGTCAGGAACATGAAGAAATAATAATTGGAGAATTTCATAAATAATTTCAGTCCATCTATTTGGCTATTGTGGCAGAGATGAGGGGTGGTAGAAAGGCCTCCTGCAATTTTCTCATTCATGATTTCATAAACTATCAAATTTCCAGTGCCACAGATTCTGTTTTCTAATAAAGTATAGAAACAGTGGACGTTCCAGTTTAACATACATGCCCTGACTTGGCTTCATCCATTTGCATTAAGCTTTGTGTCCAGGAATCAGCATAACTTCATGTCAGTTCATATCCTGTTGTTGTTAAACCAGGTATCTTTACCTTAATTTGCTTAATGTGATTCTCTCTCTCTCTCTCTCTCTCCCCCCCCCCCCCCCCCGCGCTTCCCCTCTAGTAAACACCACACTTTGCTTGTGCAGTCTGTATTTAATACTATATTCTGCTCCGGTTTGTGGCTGAGCTTCTATTTTTCCTTTTAAGTACTAAAATTAGTACCTCTCAAAAGTGCCAATAACCTCAGCCATGGTCATTTGGACAAACCTTACAATTCCTTTCATCCTGGCCTTTGTTCCATCTCTCCTTCATTACCAGGTTTTAATCTTTAACAACAAAAAATGTGTTTTAACCTGCTTTAGGATATGCCTGCCTATTTACTAAATCATCAGCAACAGAATCTCTCCTCCCTGCCTTCTACTACCCCCATCTCCCCGCAATTTTGAATATACTTGCCTGTTTTAGACTCCAGGATATATTTTTCGATTTTCCACAGCTCAATAAATTTAAGCCTATACCGCAAAGAACAGACCAAGCAATGAAAGGAATGAGCATGGACCTGCTGTAAACAAGTTGTAACATAAAAAGTTCCCAGTGCTGCATGGGGACAACACTAAAACTACATTTAAGAAACTAATCCTATACAAGTCTACTCAGACATAGATCCCATTGGTTTCAATGAGGCTTACTCTGAGGTAAGAGGATACAGGATTGCAACCTAAACCTGTAATCCAAAACACACTAGGGAGGAAGTCCTATTCAGCACAGTGGGACTTAACTTTCAAGTAAATATGTGTAGGATTGCACTGTAAACATTAAAAGTTCTCACTGGATATTTACAATAGCCAATTCAAAAGGAAAGAAAGAAAGAAAGAAAGAAAGAGCGAGCTTAGAGGATTAGTTTTGCTTATTTCCAGTCCCACATTCAATCACTGGCTGGCATCTCCCATTAAAGCCAACCTGTGGCCTTCCAGATGTTGTTGGACTCCAGCTCCCATCATCCATGACCATTGGCCATACTGGCTGGGACTGATGAGAGTTTGAGTTCAACAACAGATTTCTCACCTACCATATTATAGTATCTCAAGTAGGAAACTCAAAAAGAAATCGGAGAATTACTGCCAGCAGTGCTGGCCCTACCATTAGACAGGGTGGGGTGGCTGCCTCAGGCAACAGATGCTGCGGGTCAGGCAGTACCCATGAGGTGTTGAAGGTGAGAGTTGTATGTGCCACATGGCCTTCTCTGTGCTCCTCAGGCATGGGAATGGGTGGAGTCAGTAGGGTGGGGGTGGTATGCTTTCTGGAGCCAATCTACACAGCCAATTTAATGTGGAGGGAAAGCACATCATGGTTATTCATGACAGGTGATGCTATCACCAAAAAACAGTTTGGGTTGTTGTTATTTAAAACAGCTCCCTCATGGTTTAGCTGCAGTGTGCCTTGTCTCCCTGCATTAAATTGTGAGTGCACCTCTGTGGCGTGGCAATGACCTGCCAGTGACATGGTCAAGGGGTGGGGCTGCCCCCTTTCCTCTTTTCCCTTGCAGTAGGGTACGCAGTGTGCAGCTTGGGTTTCCCATAATCCCGCAGTTCCCTTCAGAATTTCGCAATAGTTGCTTTCACAAGGGAGAGTATCTAACCTGAAATTCTCATTCATAAAAGTGCTACAGCACTATTTCAAGCCTCTCATATTGTACATTAGTTGCTTTTGCCAGGCAGAGTACGTAGCCTGTAGTATGCATTCATAGGAGTGCAGTAGCAGGGGGAGCCTGGGTAGGGGCGGGAAACAGACCTTTCCCATTCGCTGAGCAGCACCTCCGGGCTTGATGATATTCAGCTCCCCTCCTGAACTCCGCCCACCCAACCCCAAAGTTTCAAGTCATGTGTGACTGGAAAGTGGGTTTGTAGGTGCCGTATACTCCGCTTTTCTTGCTTCGTGTGCTGCTGGCAGACCAAAGCGATTTCAAGAAAATCCAGATGTAAACCGGAAGCGCTTCTGATTCCGTTGCCATGTAGATCTCCCGTTGTGGCCAATGTTAAAGTAAGATCCAGCTGCTGCCATCTTGCCCTTCGCCTGAGGCAGTAAAATGTTTCGGCCCATCCTGGCTGCTGGTCAGAGAAGACAGAACAGGCCTGGAAGGATTAATGATCTGACTCGCTGGTAATCTAAACAAACAGCGGATCACCTGTAAACAGCTTCACTGCAAATGCTTCAGACTACAGGTAGGGGCTGCCTAACCCCCTTATAGAAAACTCCTGACCCCACCGCAATCCCTATACCCAAAGCCGGCATATCAACTGATGAGGACAGTCTGGATTTGGCAATATCCCCCTTTCATTGCAGCCCGAACTAGCTTTAGCCTCAGCAGGACACCAAGTTGTTATTATTATTTCTTTGTATAAAAACAGTTGGAATATGAAGCTTTTATTTCAAGCACTGTAGCAAAAGGAAGTCTTTGAAAAGCCACATTGCTAAAATAAACCGGGAGTGGGTGGAGTGTATCTTTAATTGTTTTCGCAGTTTCTCTCTCTCCTAGTCCCTAGTGTTTGCCTGCCAGTGCCCGTCGATAAACGGTTGCGTGTGGGGGCAGGGGGAAACTGGGGAATTGTTTGGCTTTCCTAAAGTCCTCCAGGAAGTGATCCCCCTGCTGTTGCTTCAGCCACACGCCTCCCAGCAAGGCAGTGGCTCTAGCTAATTAGCACACGTGATGGGACAAGGAAAGAAAAGCCCAAACAATGGTAGCGTGGGAACGCAGCATCAATGGCAATTACACCCCTCCTCAAATAAATAAATAAAAACCAACAAAAGGCAGAAACCCACAAGTCAGTCCTTTGGGATTAATCTCATAGGCTTGGATTGGATTATTGCACTAGGTTTACTGGTTTGTAAATTGCAACCTTCCTGCTGGCCAGGATAGTTGTCCATAAACCAGGGGTAGGCAATGTGGTGGCCATGCGCAGCAATGCTCTATGGACATCTTTGTTAGCACCAGTGGAGGCGGGTGGTGCAGATGTCAGCGGGGCTCTGAATCCATGCCAGGTTTCAGTCAGAACGAAAAAGGAGCTAGCCAAGGTGAAAAGTAGTTCTGACTGAAACCTGGAGTGGATTCACCACCCCATTGACCTCGGAGCCACCAGCTTCCACTGGCTGGGACCCTATCCCTCCCATTTAAAAATAAATAAATAATACATTCTCTTACAGGCAGCTGAGTTTGATGTGAAATAGGTTTCTGTCGGTGCTGCAAACTGTGGGTTCAAAGTAGCTGTTTAGTGTGTTGGGACTCAGATGCCAGCTCTGCCTTGTACTCAGTCTCCTGGGTAATGTTACTTGTCCTTTCCCATGCCTCCCATGGCAGCCATTTTGTGGTGGTGCCCAGGACAGTTTCTGAAATTGCCGAATGTGCCCATGGCCCCAAAAGGTTGCCTACCCCTGTCATAAACTGTTGTGTCCTGGGAAGAAAAGGCATGCATGTGCAGCAGTGCATACCAAGGAGTTCCTTGGCAATTATTTCCACCCCAAGCTATTAAATAGACAGAGGACAATAAAAATCCATACAGAAGGTTCTTTGACCACTCACCACTTTTGTTGGGAGGGAGGCAAGGGAAGAAAGAGGGTAAATTGCCATCCTTAGACTGTGACATGGAGGTGGTGATCCTCCTGCTAAACTACAGCCAGTTGTTGTGTGTGTTCTATATACTCTATAGCTGAGAAGAGAGCTGGACTTCCCCTTGAAGCTCATAGCTTCATGACATTTCTTAGAGGAGACCCTTGGCAGATTAAACACATTGGCTATGGCAGAGCAGTTCTGCGATGCATAGCAAATGGCCTCTGCTAGCCCCCAAGGGAAATATTATTCATAATAACAATCTTCTGCATTTCTGCAAAAGCCATCATTGTGGTGACTGAGCACACTGGATTCATAGTTTAGCATTTGTGCAATGCTATGTTAGTTTTGAAACAAGTAAAACCCAAAGTGTATTTAGCTTTTTGAGGCCGAAATCTTCAAACTTTTTGTTTATTATTTATATATTATATGTTAGTTTTGAAACAAGTAAAACCCAAAGTGTATTTAGCTTTTTGAGGCTGAAATCTTCAAATTGTTTGTTTATTATTTATATATTATATGTTAATTTTGAAACAAGTAAAACCCAAAGTGTATTTAGCTTTTTGAGGCCGAAATCTTCAAACTGTTTGTTTATTATATATATACTATCTATCTTCCATCCTTCAAGAGAAAATTCCAAAGGCTATTTACATAAAAGGAAAATCTGCACTATAAATTTGAACTGATTTATCAGACATTCTCCTTTATACCTCTTTTTCTCCAGGGAGTTTTAAGTATGGTTCGTTGTGCTTGGTGTCTAGGGTTAACAGAACATTTTCAGCACTTTTGCAAAATTACAATCCCAATAGTCCTTGGGGGGTGGGTGGGGAGCCATGACTGTTAAACTAGTTTAAAAATATTTTAACTTCATTATGTAGATTTAGCTTTGCTTTTGGTGGATCCTCCAAAAACTGTATTTTTCCCTGGTGGATGAAAACGTTGAACTGCCTGTCTCTGCGAAATACATGCTTGCTTACTAGAACCGGGGGTCATCCCATGAAGCTGATTGTTGGAAGATTCACGACAGATAAAAAGAAGTATTTCTTCACACAGTGCATAGCTCAACCATGGAACTTGTTACTCCAAGATGTAATGATGATCACTAGATTTGGATGTCTTTGAAAGGGGGTTAGATAAATTCCTGGAGAATGCTGCTAATCCTGATGGCTAAATGATACCACTAATATCAGGGGCAGTCTGCCTATGTACACCAGCTGCTGGGGAACATGGGCAGAAGGGTGCTGTTGCACTCATGTTCTGCTTGCGCGTTTTCAGTGGGGAGGTGGTTGACCACTGTGTGAACAGAATGCTGGACTAGATGGACCCTTGGTCTGATCCATCACGGCTCTTTTTATGTTCTTAATATCTTTCATAGCTTTAACGTTCAAAATGATTTACAACGTTTGCATGTCAGAAATTCTCAAAGCTGTGCCAAGATGTAGGTCACCCTTATTCCAAATTTAGAGATGGACTCAGAGGTATGAACAAGATTGTACTGTAATCCTAAGCATACTTCCCTGGAAGTAAGGATGGTTCACACATGAATATTCATTACTTAATGTTTGGAAGGGTGTTCATAGGAATGCCTTTTCCATGTTGATGGGGAAGGATGGGGGCATGCAGCCATGCCCCCTGTCCCCAACCATGTCTCCTGCTGGCTGCATGTTTTACTTGCATGCAATGGCCCTACATCCAATCAGTTTCTGCCCTTGAATGGAGATACTCTGTGCGTGTTTGTGGGCTTCACACAGTGGCTGAACATGTGATTGATGGGGATGGGGAATGTCTGGTACACACATTGGTGGTGTGTGTGTGTCTGTTGGGCTCTATCCCTCAGCAGCATGTGAGACCTGCTCACATGAACACATGATCGTTTTCATGCATGGATTGGTCATCCCAGAGACTTTCCATATCACCACAAACACTGTGCTTTTCAGTGAAGTCTGTCCATGCGTACAGCTGCCCATAATTAACTGTAATGAAGTGATGTTTACTGGTCTGCGAATGATCTCTAAGTCTCACTGAAGAATCCGTGAACTAACTCATGGGCAAACATACAAAGGATCAGCATGTGAGTTTCGAGTATTTGAACTCAGATGTCCCCAATCTCAAGCTAATGTCTCTAATGGATCACAGTGGATACTATAACATGTGCCTATTTATTTATTTATTTATTTAATTTTTATACCGCCCAATAGCCGAAGCTCTCTGGGTGGTTCACAAAAATTAAAACCATAATAAAACAACATAAATGTAGCAAATCTTGATGGATTTCATTACACCACTTGCAAGTCAAAGGAATTTCCTTTGGCCTTATGGCCAGGATTTCCCTTATCTCTTTTATTTACACAATGGACATTGCCTCCTATGCAGGAAATTAAATTATCCATGGTAATATTTACATAGTTAATGATATGGTTTTACATACCTCATTTAAAAGTTTCAGTAGAATATTACTTATTACATTCACTGCCTAATCCAGATTAAGGTTGTATTTCCTCCCAGAAAGCCACACTTCTTCCCTGGCTCCACTCCCTTTCTGCCAACAACTGTCCATTGGGTGGTTTCATGACTTCAGGGCAGCTTTTCCCCATTATAAAGGGCTAAACAGCATCTCCTAAGGCTTAATTACAGACAGTAAGAGCTTTAAGCTAAAATGTGCTGGTATTTTGGACCTGTCCCCTTTTCCTTGGTCCTGCTCACCACTGGAATGTGCCCCCTGAAAGCTTCTCTGAAGTGGAATTTTCCGCAGGGCTGAAAGAGTTTCTGCACCCCTGATGTAGCACATGAGTGAAGAGCACAATTGCTTATTCTAATATTGGAATAGATACCCCAAGCCATTTAGATGAATGAGGGTTAGTGTATAGCAGGGATCATCTATTGAGTCATAATGGGGGGCGGGGAAAACCATACACTACAATATTGGTTAGACTTAAAACATAGCTTGACAATTTATGGACCTCTAGATATTTTGGCCTACATCTTCCACCAGTCCTAGCTAGCATAGCCAGTGGTGAGGGATGATGGGAATTGTGGGCCAAAACATCTGGAAGGTAACAATTCCCCCCTCCCCCTGTATATGGTCATAATATAAAGCTTCACTATCTCCACCCCTATTACCACAGTGGTCATATAAACTCCTCCCCTATGAAAAGGCTAGGAAAATGAGAGGCAACAGATGACATTTGGATAATCTGGACTTGACCCTAAACGCATAACAGCCATGTAGGGGTGTATTCGCTCATGCACGTTTATATGATAACTTCTGGATTAAAGTGTAGAAAAGAGCAACCCAAATGAATGATCAAGGGTCTGGAACAACAATTTTCTTACAAGGAAAAAGTTACAAGGTTTGGAGGTCTCTGTGTTATACTAGTTAGGCTTAAAGTATGGGTGGACAATTTATGAACCTCAAGATGTTTTGGCCTACATCTCCCAAAAGGCAAGTAAGGGGGTACATGATAGGGGAGTATACGATTATGTATAATGTGGAAAAAGTGGATTGGGAGCAGTTTTTCTCCCTCATAATAGTAGAACCCAGGGTCATCCCATGAAGCTGAATGGTGGGAGAGCCTGAACAGATAAGAAGTACTTTTTCACACTATGGAATACACTACCACTATGCGAACTGATGGCCACCAACTTGGATGGCTTTAAAGGGGGATTAGACAAATTCATGGAGAACAAGTTAGTAAGGGCTACTAGTCACAATGGCTATATATTACCTCTGAATGCCAGTTGTTGGGGAACACAAGCAAGGAGGGTCCTGCTTATGGGCTTGCCATAGGCATGTAGTAGGCCAGTGTGGGAACTGAATTCTAGGCAGGCCTTTGGCCTGATCTAGCAGGACTCTTATGTTCTTAAGATATGATTTGCATGTATGAATGCCAGATGATCATCACAAAACAGTCGTATTGTCAAACATCACCTCAAAACTCAATACTTTTCAACAGAGGCAGCTCACATACCTTCAACTGTGAGTCCCTGGATGACAGTACATTGAACTGCATGAATAAATTAGCCCACGACTGTGTACCCCGGGAAAAGTGTGCTATAGCTTCCTACTGGCTGCAGTTAGGGCTGCCTGTACCATTAGCTGATCTGGGGAAAATAAGTAACCATAATGAGTTTTCAGGGCTCAATGTGATGGGCTGGTGGGATTACTTTTCAATGCTGTTGCTCATCTGAGAACAAAACAAAACAAAAAATGCTCGGAGGAGAGATCTTTTCAAAGTTAATTTAGCACACCCAGTAGAGGACAAAGGTCAACAGTAGCTAGTTTCCTGTTTGGGGTGCTTTAAAGCAACTCCCCTCCTTTCAGTGTTATTTTGACTAGATTCCTGCAAGGGCCTACAGGAGAAGGAAACAGGAAAGGAAATAAACATGGAACCCAAATGCTGGCTTTGCAAAAAGCAAGGGTTAGACACCTCAGGCGGCTGTTCTTAGGTTTCCCTGACAGCAATTGAACTTCCCTTGAAGGCTTAGTGATGCATGCCTTAAGAACAGGCAAAGGGGAAAGGGGGGAGGGAACAGGGCATGGCTTAAACACCTCTGTACTCAGACAGTTCTTGGCTGCTGAAAATGCCCTTTAGGGATGTGAGCGGCATGTGTAAAAGAAACCCTTGAACATCTTGTCTTGCTTAGTCCCAAAGCCAAGATCAGGAAACCCAGGACCAATTTCAACATTGAGGCAGAAGTGGCACCTCCTGCCTGGATGCCCCAAGGTCCCACTGCTCAACTCTTTTCTCTTCTGGGCTGTTCTGGTGTAGAAGCCACGTACTGCTGGCAGGCAGGTGAGAAGGATAAGCGATAGGCAGTGTCTAGGTAAGGATCTGGCAAGCCCTGGTTTACAGGTTCCGTGTAATCAGCCCCTTCAACATCCTATCCAATTCATCTGCAAGTACTTACACAGGCATGCCTAGATGTTAGTAATCCCCATAAATTCCTTTTGAAGTGCCTAGAAAGAGTCTCAAAGAATCCCAGAGGTCCCTTAGGTCAACCAGAGCACTAAGCATAGAAAGCAGATGTGTACATTGTAAAATTGTTCTATTCAGCGTCCATGTTTATGCTGTAAAAACGATTTAACGTAGACATATTTAAGTGCATGTGTGAATAGGGATTTCCAGTGGTTTGGGCTTTTAGTGCCAAAGCCTGGTCATTAGGAATTCAGCCAAAGGGAAAAGTGTATTGCATGGCACAGGAGAATTTTGTGCCAAACCAGCTTGGGTTGTGTGGAGGGATGGATCTAGGTTGGCCACATTCCTTATGCATTTATTTCACTTGTATTCCCATCCTTCCTCCCAAGTGGCAGAAACTGATCAAAACTGGGTTTCCAAATGGTCTGTCATCCAGCTACTAGGGCAGTGCTGGGACCCAGCCTGCTTCAGAAATGGCCTTTTATGGCCGCCGTAGTTTGCAACATTAGGTCTAGCAAAAGACAGAGCCCCCATCTTCCTTAAAAATGGCAGCTCTCATGGAGAACAGACGGCTCAGGTAAGTTCTGTAGGGGAGGGGGAGCAGTGGCTTGGCATCGTCCCGGATTGGGCCAAAGTGGTCTGAAGCACTTTGGTCTTGACCCAACCTGGATCACTTCAGCCAAATACGACCCGTGCACAGCCCTATCAGATACTTCGGGCCAAACTAGCTCATCTGCACAAACTACATTAGATGCTTTCAGAGCATTATCTGGGTTGGTTATGATTATGGCCCACCTCTGCTGCTCAGAAGGATTTGGGCCAACCCAGGTCACAGCAGGATGAGCATAACCAATTCCTTTCCCATCTAAAGCCCCATGTGCACCCTTTTAATTTTACCAAACAGACATAGAAAAAGTAGACAGCGGGTTGAAATGGGGCAAATTCAGGGTTCTCCAATGCCCACCCCCCAACGTTGGTTCTGGCTTTTGAGTAATTTCCCCCCATTCTACAAAGCTTCCACCACTTTTGCCTTTGGCTCCGCTCACCACTGGAATGCAAACCCTGAGAGCCTGCCCAGAATTGGATTTGGCCCTGTAGGCAGAAAGAGGTTCAACACCCAGGTCCAGTGGAGGTGGATGGCTCTGATTTCAGTGGGGCTGAGGATCCATTCTTGGTTTCTGTCAGAAGCAGCCAGATCCCTAAAGGAGCTATCCAGGGTGCTGAAACCACTTGGGAGATATCGAAATTGGAGCCACCTGCCTCCACTGCCCTGGTCTCCATCCTGAAATAGCTAGCTTGCACATATACATGCATCACTCGACTTCCGCACACTTAGCAAATGGCAGGTACATGTGTAAACTGACTCTAGGGGAAAACCTTGCGTTTGAGTGATATGAAGACACGCAGCAGTTCTGTTTGGGATGGCCTGTTCATACGTGCAAGTAATGAAGCGGTGAGCATGTAGGAGTTAAGTTTTAAAACGAACAGCGATAGCTGGAGTCATACAACAACAGGTTGAGATTTCCAAGATGGTCAGGCCCTAGGAGAAGGGCTGGCGCTGCAAGCAGCTTCGCCCCAGAAATTCCCCCTCACAAACAGAACACGGATGAGAGTCAGGTCAGCTTTACTGGACGCTGCTCGGAGGCAGCCAGAGCTGAAGAGCAGAGAGGCTTCCTCACCCGGCCGGCCCTGGGCGGGGCGGGACGGGACGGATCGTTGTTGCCAAGCGAGCCGTCGGCCCGTCCCCGGTTAGGCTCCTGGCCGCGGCGCTTTGCGATGCCGGAGGTAGAGCGCGGTACAACAACAGCCGCCGGCCCGAGTGCCATCGCCGCTCCACCCCGCGCCCAGGGGAGGTTCACACGCGGCAGCCGCCGCTCATGCACGCCCCGCTCAGCGCCGCCGCCGCCGCCAGCCCCGCTTGGCCGCCAGCCGGGCACAGAGCAACTTTCCCACGGCCGCCCGGCCACGCGTGTGGCTCTACAAGCTCCCAACTGGCCCCAGGCCCAGCCAATTGCACAAGCAGAGGGAGCGAGGGGCGGGGGAGAGAAAGGCAAGCTCCGAAGGCGAGTGCGAGGGCGTGCAGCCAATCGGAAGCTGCGGGGACGCGAGGCGTGTCCTTGAGCCGTCTCTAGCTCTGCAGCCATTGGCTAGCAACGGGGGGTGCTCAGCCAACCAGAGGAGCCGGGACAGCAAATGGCTACACGGAGTCGTATGTGGCCGGGAGCGCCTGGCGCGCCTCCCCGCCCGCCCCTCCCTCGGGTAAGAGGCGAAGCGTGGGAACGGGATGGGGGAGACTGAGCCAGAAGGCGGGCGGCGGCAGCAGAAGCAGCGAGTGCGTCGAGCTGGCACCAGGCAATCGCCACCCAGCCCGCTCCTTCACCCAGGCGGGCGGCAGAGCGTGCCTTTCCTTTCCCGGCTGGTCGCGCAGAGGCGAGCGAGCATGAAGCGGGCGCACCCGGACTACAGCTCCTCCGACAGCGAGGAGCTGGACGAGCCCATCGAGGTGGAGAAGGAGAGCGCGGACGAGAATGGGTGAGGGGCGCCGGGGGGGGGGAATGCGGACCGGGGGTGGGCGGAAGGCGGGCGGTTCCGCTCGTTGGGGGGTGGGGGTGTCCCCCATCCCGTTGCGCAGAAGCGGCGATTGCGCCGAGTTTGGCCGCGTCCGTCAGGTGGTGCATGAACACCGCGGCTCCCAGCAGGCTGATTGCCGCTGCTGACACGCGGAGAACACCCCAGCCCCGGTGGGAAGGCGGCGAAGGCTTCGATTTTACGTCCCGCTTACCTGGGAGTAATCCCCATTGAACGCAGTGGGACTTACTTCTGACTAAGCACGCGGAAGATTGCGCTGCACCCTCCGGTGCCGGTAACTAACTAGAAAGCCTGTTGCATTGAACACGTTGCGATATAATTCCAAGGAAACTTGTTATTGTCTCAAATAAAAAGGCACGGGGATGCCCCCGAGATCCCGCACACTCTTGGGCTTGAGAATCGTTCTCCTTGTAATCTCAGGCGGGCGTTAGCTTTGGTGGTGAATGAACGACACTCTGCACGCGCTCTAGGCAGCCTCTCTGGCGTCTTGCTCCTTCTCACCTTTCCAAAGGGCGCGGCTCCCATAGGACACATGCGCTCGCTGTTGGCGCAGGGCCAGGCAGCCAAATCTTGGCAATGAAAACAGGAAGGAGGGGATGGCTCCTTGCACAAATCAAATCGTGCCCTGGGGCCTGCTGCCTGCGCGCTGCTTTTGGCACTAGGATTACCTGGGGAACAGAAGTCACTGTCCTGCATGTATTTCTGTGCTTTGGTGTTCCTCTAGCTCAGTCTTTCCCAACCTGATGCTCTCCAGGTGTGTTGACTCCAACTCCCAGCAGGATGCTGAGAGAGCTGTAGTCCAAGACACATGGAGAGCGCCAGGTTGGGTAATGCTGCTGTAGCTGTGCCTAATAGGAATCCCTTCCTGTCCCCACATCGCCCCTTTTCCCTTTTGGATCTGCGTTGACCTCTTTCTTTCTTGTTGGTTTCAGAAACTTGAGCTCCGCTCCAGGTTCAATGTCTCCAACCACCACTTCCCAGATCCTGGCTCGGAAAAGACGCCGAGGAGTAAGTTTCGCTGTAGTCTGCTCCGCTCTGCTCTAAGTCCTCTCCCTCTAAGGATTGCCCCTAAAAAGTATTCCGCCTTTCCTTTCAGATAATTGAAAAGCGTCGCAGGGATCGAATCAACAATAGCCTATCGGAGCTGAGGAGGCTGGTGCCTAGTGCTTTTGAAAAGCAGGTAATTCTTAGGTGGCTCAGAGCCCGTTGCGGCTTGCTCAAGGTGTGATGCCCTCTTTCTGGGCTGTCTTCTTTGTTTGGCTAGGATCCAGCTGGCTTTACACTGATGCTTGTCTTCCCTTTCTTAGGGATCAGCCAAACTAGAGAAAGCAGAAATCCTGCAAATGACAGTGGATCATTTGAAAATGTTGCACACAGCAGGAGGAAAAGGTAAGGTCACTTACCTGGCGTGTGTGTGTGTAGTCAATCATATTAATGGCTAGCCCATTCTCTGATTAGGGATCTTTATTAGCCAAAGCTCCACCACCCATGCACAAGAGAGAGGTATCAGTAGGCTTTGAGGAAGCCCCAAATTTGCAAACGTTTTAAAGAATCATTGGGAAAAGAAACTCCAAGTGTGTGTATATGGAGGGTGTGTGTGTGGAATCCCCCATACAGGTCGTTGAGGACTAAGCATGCTCATTGGTTATGGAATGCTGACTGACTATTTTTGGGGGTAGTGGTGGAATGGAAAACTGGAGCAGGTGGAAAGGGTGAACGGAATGGGGTTTCTGGAAGAAAGCATTACTGGGTGGCTGGAACACTGAACAGATACACACCCTACACTGGAGCATTTTGTTGCAGATCCCACTTGTATCTTCAGTCTGCCTGTGTGGGGTAGTGGTTAGAGTGTTCGACTGGGACTCAGGAGATCCAGGTTTTTGGTCCCCACTTGGCCCTGAAGCTCACTTGGTGAGTTTTGGACCAGTCACTGATTTTCAGCCTAACCTACCTCACAGGGTTGTTGTGAGGATAAAATAGAGAGGGCCATATAATCCATCTTGCCAGAAGAAAAAATGGTGGGGTATAAATGTAATAGCAAATAAATAATAAAACAATAACTTCATACTGACTAGGTTCAGACAACATGATAAGCTGCACTCAGGGGTTGAGTGTGGGTTGTTGTTGTTGAACCATGGGTTATCATATTGTCTGAACCCAGCAGTGATACCGTACTATGGTTTGTTAACTATAAACAACCCACAGTTCACAACCCAACAACAAACCATGGGTTGTTCATGGTTAACAAACCATGGGTTGTTATCAAGGCTGGGTTCAGACAACATGGCAAATCACATTTCAACAACAGCCCATATTCACACTATATTCAACCCTGAGAGTTCATTATGGTGTTGCGTGAACCCAGTAACTGTGTTATAGTGGATGAGGGAGGCTTGTGAAAAGAAAAGAAAGCTGCCATCTTTTTGTTTATTTTACTAAAGTTGCAAATCTATAGCATCCTTGCTCCTGAGCATTCTAATTAATTCTGGAATAAATATGAATTGGAAGCGCATGGAGTACTGTAGTTTACAAGCATGATCCTGTGCTAGTTTACTTCAGTGGGAAGCAAAATAAATACCATTGAACGCAGTATGCCAAGGATTGGGCTATGCATAATTTCCCTCTTCTTGTGGGAAAATTATGTACTACCTTACTTGGACCAAAGGCATTTCATGTGCTTTTAGATTGTGTCATTGCTCTCAAAGCCACCTAGCATTTCCCATGCTATTCTGTTCTTTTAATAATTATATGTTAATATTTAGTAGATAGGGTTTTATCCTGTGAGTCACCTGATGGGCCGAAAAACAGGATACAAATATAACTTGTTTATAATCGTGTACCATGGAAGAAAAGGTGTGCAAGAAAGAGCGGTGTAATTTCTTATGTTTAATATACTGTTTACTGATGCATCCTTCTAATGAGCTTTTTACTGGTGTACTGTAGCTGCAAATCATAAACTGCAACTCATAATCCATTAACTACAGAGAACTCGTATTAAAAACTGGAGTTGCTGCTCCAAAGTATTTTGACTGTGGACTATAAACAATGCTTAGACTCTTTGCTATGACTACTAGTTGGTTGTTTTCAGTTCATAACCAGGTCTGTGTGGATTTGTGAGCATACCACTCAATTGTCCTCTTGACCAGATACAAAAGAGGGCAGGGCTCCTGCAGCGTTAACTGTTTGATGAAGAGAGAATTCACAAGGTGCTGTATGCATACAAATTCCATTTTCTATACAACTGTTAAAAACACAGGAGCCCTGTCCTCATTTCCATATGGTGCTGGTACACATCATAGCGCCTTCAAAGTTTTGGTGGAGTAGAGATTCCTGGGTTGAGGGCTGGAGCTAAGAGTGGCAAGGAGACATTGCAGATTACAGCAGGGCTTATAACTCAGTGCCAGAGCACACTGAGGAAGGCACAGGTCCAATTCCTAAAATTTCCAGTGAGTAGGATCTCAGGGCTGGGAAAGACCCCCTGTATTCTGAGAGCTTGGAAGGCCACTGCCAATCAGAGTAAATAGTACTGGGCTAGATGAACCAGTACAAGTCAGCCTCATTATTAACTAACATATTTCACCGTTACGTGGCATTTGTTCCTTATTGATATAATACCTCTGGGGAAAACACACATGGGAGAAGCACTGCTCTTCCCCCTTGCTAGTTTTGGGTATATTATGGGCACAATCATAACACAGAGTTTGAGTGTGCTTGCTAGTTAATCTCGCTGGAGTGTACTCCAATCAATATTTTTATTGCTCCTAGGTAAACTTCTCCAAAAGGAAAGTGACGCAGCACATCTATGTGCTTTTCTGTGACCCATTCATTTCAGTGGGGACTGCCCAGCAAAAAATGTTCCATCAGTTGGGTTCATTTTGGCAATAATATGATTTTTTTATAGGTATGATTAGGGGAAATTATGGCTGATTGAGATAGATTGGGGTGGGCTACTTGTGGCTCTCCATATGTTTTGTCCTACAACTCCCATCAACCCTAGCCAGTATAGACAAAGGAGAGGGCTGATGGGAATTGTAGGCTAAAACATTTGGAGGGCCACCAGTTGCCCACCCTTGAGATAGATGTTCAAGAGGGAATGAATGGGAAAGGGTTCTCATTCTTAAGATATTGCTGTTTTGTTCCTTTCTCCTAGGCTATTTTGATGCCCATGCTCTTGCTATGGACTACCGGAGTCTAGGTTTTCGAGAGTGTTTGGCAGAAGTAGCCCGCTATCTTAGCATTATCGAGGGTCTGGACACTTCGGATCCTCTTCGTGTCCGCCTTGTGTCTCACCTGAATAATTATGCCTCTCAGCGGGAAGCAGCGAGTAACTCACACTCAGGGCTTGGACAGATTCCTTGGGGCAGCGCCTTTGGACATCACCCCCACATCACCCACCCGTTGCTACTGCCTCAGAGTGGGCATGCCACTACGAACGGTGCAGCATCTTCCACAGAAGGCCACCACCAGAGCCGAAGTGCTGCTTCTCATGCTGAGTCGTCTTCACTGAGAGCGCCCCCTAATGGCAGCATCGGACCAGTTCTTCCTGTGGTCACTGCCGCTTCTAAACTCTCTCCTCCCTTGCTGTCTTCCATGGCTTCCCTGTCTGCATTTCCCTTTTCTTTTGGTTCATTCCACCTGTTGTCCCCTAATGCTCTCAGTCCGTCTACACCAGCACAGTCAGCCAGCCTTGGCAAACCCTACAGACCATGGGGGACTGAGATTGGTGCTTTTTAAGAACTAACAGGGTGGACGAGTGTGTGTGTGTGTGTGTGTGTGTGTGCACGCGTGTGCATAAATATCCAGCTGAGCTGGGATGTTTTCAACTTCAGTTTTGAACTCTTTTAACAGTTTCTTGTAAAAATTCCAATTCCAGTTTTAACAGAGTTTGTACAAAAAGAAAAGAGTGTTCTTCTTTTCCCCCTCCCTATGATTTATATTAGCAGATTGAAAAACAACAACAAAGCCACAGTTGCCAGAAGTTTATCCAATGCTTTAAATTACGATAGATGTTATTGTTTTCATAGAATTATGCTGACTATTTGTTACGTTAGTGGTATTTTTCAAATGATCCCAATTGTCTGAGAACACTGGATTTTTTTTTCTTTAAAGGACTAGAATTTCTGTCTTTTTATGCAACAGAGCCTTAACACACATTTTGTTCTGTTTTTGCTTTGCTGTGATAGCAAGATGTTGTTCCAGGGGGAAATCCTTTGTAAACTATGTTCTCATGTCTGTATTTCTGAGCAAAAGCGTTGACAAATCAGGTGGACCTGCTTTATCCAATAATAAGAAGAAAATAACCTCCCTGTGACCAGTGCAGTGGTTCAGTCTGCTTTGCAGGTTTGTCATGGTACCCAATAGATATTTACCCCCATTATAGAACTCCAGATCTGCTTCTTGTGCCAAATCATGTTGTTGGTTTTCTCCCAAGGGCTCATGCTTCTGCAAGCATGACAAAAAAAGTTTAAAGACTAATGTCTGAATCCTAGTGGCTTTTGCATGCTTATCCCAACTCTTTTAACATAAAAGATTGGATAACAATGCAATCCTATATGTCTACTTAGAAGTAAGCCCTATTGAGGTCAATGGGATTTACTCTCAGGGAAATGTGTACAGGATTGCAGTATCAGTTTGCTGAACTTGGTTCTCATTGATTTTGGTTGTTCTATCAATTTCAATGGGAACGAAGTTAACTAAGGCCTTAGCTAGACCTAAGGATTATCCCAGGCAAATGGGATTATCCCTGTCTGCTCCTGGGTACCCCTGTGTGTCATTTGGATGCACAGGGATGATCCCGGGTCTAGCCATGGCTTAACTTTCAAAAACCAGCGTAATCCACACCAAAGCTGGAATGTTCAGAACATTCCATCATAAAAATATGAAGACATTGGATCCAGGCTATCACTTGCCATCACTTTTGTCCTGAATCTCATGTAACTACAAGATACATCTAAAATATAAGTTACTTTGAGTAGCTATACCCTATTTCAGCCCAGGGGATATGGGTTGGATTCAAGCTCAGTTAATTCTGCTTGTTCCCATTGAAATCAATGAGGACTTTTAGTCAAGATGAGGCAGTTCCGGTTGTTCTTGCCTATTCCTCCTTTAGTCCTTTTTCTGCCCTACGCCATTGACTGGACTTGGAAATGGAGTGGGGAAATGGTTGGATGGACATGGGGTTAGAATGGGCAGGAGAAACCCCAGCTACTTTATTTCCTGCTTTGTTTGTGTGTTGAAGATAAACACACGTTCTCTGGGTTGCAATTTGACTCTTAGATCTAAGGTAGAAAGCTGCAAGGGCCTGGTCAGATTGGGTTCCATCCAATGTCACGTGAGCACACTTCTCTGTCTCCTCCTCTATCCAGCCCTGCCACCTCCAACATCTGTTCTGGAGGATCCTTAACCCCCCCAGAGCAGATTTGCAGGGGTGAGTGAGAATATATTCTGTTGGTGATACTCATTGTCCTGGTGAAAGGACACAATTGGTTACAATCTGTTCTGACTGCAGAATGTAAGCATTAACGTAGAGTCTGGTAGTACTTCTGAAAACTTGAGTAGTTTTTACAGGGCTGGCCCAAGACATTTTGATAAAGCAAGAAATAGTGTGCTCCCCCAAAATGTCAAGGTGCGTAGTATGCAAGACCAACCAAATTGTTTTGGTACCTGGGACAGATAATCACATAAGTACCCTTCCCGTTCCTTGACAATAAAAATTCAGTAATAATGAATTAAATTACTAACGAAGTTGCTGCCCTTAGCTGCCTGAGACAGCTGCCTCACTCTGCCTAACAGTAGGGTTGGCCCTGATGCCGCATAGGTCCAAATCTTTTCCAGTCAATAACTGCAAAAGTGGAAGAGGAAAATATAATTCTCCATTTAAAAGTACAACCAAAACGAAGTTTGTGAATCATTTAAATGAACCATTCTTTGTCTAAATCTGCATAATTACTGCCTTTTCCCTAATTCTTCCCTCTCACACAATTGTGGTTTTCACAAACAAAAAAACCTTTGGAGGGTAATGCAAAGGGAATGCCTCAGTTTGCAAAGGTCTCTTGTATATATTTTGGGCTGGTTTCATAACCATCTGCTCTGAACAAGTCTGTTCTTTAAATAGATACTCTAAAGAGGGTTCCACCAAATTGAATTTGAGCATTTTGTATTTGTATTGTGCCTAATAAGAATAAGAACAAAGTTGAATGGCAGGTTTCTCTAGCTAGACGAGAGGAAATTAAATGTAGTTTTCAACAGGTTGTGGTATAATTATTACCATCCTTTTGTGTTGCCTTAAATGTAATGTTATTCAGTAAATAATATGTCTTATTCCACTTTACTGTGTTATTTTTTGAATTCAGCCCTACACAGCCATCTTTCAAGACATTGCTCACAAAGTCAGCATAAAGAATCCTTTTTTAAAAATCAACTGAGAGTCCATTTATACAATAGAAAAAGAGTGCTTTTCATGCTCTTCAGTAAACGTATTTGTGTTTCTGTGTGAGAATCAGGTTTGTGTGAGAACCCCTGCACTAGCTCCGCCCATTTTACCAGAACCTACAAGCATACAACTACAGCCATTTCTACACCAGCCCAATCTCTGTCTCTCAAACTACAAGTCCTAGAGTTTGCTGTACAAGGAGTTTACTGTACACAAAGGCCATGTCTACACCAGCCCGATAGTCTGGGCTGGTCACAGCTGAGTCCCTGTGCATCCAAACGATGCACAGGGACTCCTGGGGTCAGGGGGGGAATGGGCACAGATTTTCCCAAGCATACAGAAACCCTGGGAAAACCCAGTTCTTCCAGCGGTCTCCAGATCATCCCAAGTCCACAGGAGGTGTGGGCACCTGCTGTGGCCTGGTGCTGTGCTTGCTTGCACGGTAAGCACGGCACCAGAAATAGGCATGTAGCCACGCAGTGTGGCTCTGTGCCCATCAGGGGAGGGGGTGGTAGCAATTTCGCCACCCCTGGGATGGCAGGGAGGGGGTAGGGGCCTGATTTGGTTGTGTGTGTGTGTGTAGGTTAAACTTACAGTTTCGATGGAGTGGGCCCTCGCTCTTCCACAACTGGCCCCATTGCTTTAAAAAACACAAAACCCACCCGCAACATCCCTGCTTCCTCCCAAGATGTCACACACCTTGTGTGCACGCTGGGGGAGGCTCTTGCGATCAGGATATTGCAAGAGCCTCCCACCACTCCTGGAACACATATAGGGTCTTCTATAAAGACCCTATGTGCACATAAGCTCTGTACACTCAATTAGAGCCCCTGTCTTTTGCAATTAGCATGTGAGTAGGTGCTATTCAGACCGTCAGAGAAAGGCACAGAAGCTGAGCGGGGTCAGAGGGTGCAATTTCACCTCTATACATTAACTGAATATGTGAAAAAGGCGATGGGTGAAGTTGTTTGAAGACTAGAAGAGCTACTTCCATTGTTAGGGTTTTAAAGCCTCCTGATAAGAGTGATTATACAACTTAGGTACTTTTTCCCCCCCAAAAGGGCCACCAACTCCTTCCTCAGGGGACTTTTTCTGTTCTCTCTAAAAGATGAATAGGGAAATTCAGTTAGAGTAGTTGTGTCATTGCAACTCTTGATAAAAGCTGCAACAGTTGAACTTCTCCCCATTGTATATTCATTTAGGAAATGAGCTGACAGCTTTATTTCTACAGGTACATTTAAGGTAAATTAAAAAATAATAACCAGCTTAATACAGTATTGGTTTGTTAAAGTTTATGATAGGCTGCCCGCACAAAAAAACTTTTGCACATATTGGTTTATTAAAGTTTATGATAGTGCTTTTTATTTATTTATTTTGGTAACCTATCTAGTCTACTAAACAAGAGAGTGCAGCAAAGTAAATCAAATAATTGTGATTCAGGTGTGAAAATTATCATAGCTAGATCATCTGCATGTTTATACAAAAGTATGTGTAAAAGCATCTGTTGCATGGGATGAAGAAAGAAATGGCAGGGATCTAATGCTGCTTCCTTAAATGTATGCTTAATCCCATGTGTAAATCATGCACAAAACCATTGGGCATCTGGTTGCAGGAGAAGCACACACATCCGTTTGCCGTGCTTGCAGTTCTTTTAGGCTCTGACCATTGTCGAACCTCAGGGCTAAATTCAGTTTTAGAGAGGTTTTGGGAGGCCATATTCCAGAGGTGGATGGAGCAGGAGGGGAATGCCCCAAATGCCCACATATTTGAGCTTGGAGTGCTTACTGCCAGTAACTGGGAGCTTCTCTACATGAGGCTTTTAATGTGTGCTCATGACCTCCAGAGCTCCTCATGTGCTTTTTAAACTTTATCCTGGCTTTCTTCCTAATGGAAAATGCAGCAATAAACAATTGTGCTTTAAAGTGCTCCAATGGCGGGTGATTTTCTGGAATCCAGCTATATTATAGCACCACCTAGTGGCTGTATAATGGGACCTATTGAATTTGCAGAGGAGTTACCTGAAAAAACAGGTGTAAGCACGTGTAAAGGAGCTGAAACTATCTAGAAAAGAATCTGGAAGCAGAAACCCCGGTAAAGGTGCAGAATAAAAGCCTGGGATAGAGAAGCCCTAATCCTTAGGAGAGGCATTTCAAGCTTTTAGAATGGGGAAAAACATGTAAAAGCTGGAAAATCACCAAGAAATTGGCTAGCAGAGGAAGGGGGGGGGATGGGTGTCTGGGAAATCCCAGAGGGCTGGATTAAGCCCCAAGCAGGCTGGATTGTTTTATTTATTTTATTTTATTTACAGTATTTATATACCGCTCCCCATTCAAAATTTTCGAGCAGTATACAAGATAAAATAAAAATAAAACACTTTAAATTAGATTTTTAAAAAAGCAAAATATACAGTGAACTGTGGCTGGTCATTAAGGAAAGCCTTCCTGGAATAATGACATTTTCAGGAGGCGCGGAAAGGAATACAAAGTTGGCGCTTGCCTGACCTCCAGAGGCAGGGAATTCCATAGGAGGGGGGCCACCACGCTGAAGGCTCCTCCCCTGGTGGACTCCAATTGGAGGATGGGTCTATGTGGAACCACCAGGAGTTTAGGCCCATGGGCCTGACGTTCAAGACACCTTGCTTACTTATATGAAAAAGGGTTCTATTCCAGATCCAACGGTTCTTCCACATGAGTCTTTCAATGCACAGTCGCCCTAAGTCATTCATCGAATGATGCCGTCTTTCACTGATAACCCTTTCATCCTTTCCAACTGCTTCTTACATCTTTTTTTCTTACCTTGAAAATCCATTAAGGAAAAGCAAAGATGGAAGAGCTGCCCAATGGCTTCTGATAGCATTAGGATCTCTCCATCTGGAAGCACCCCAAGAGCTTGTTTCCTAATAGGAACTCTCGTCCCAAACAGGCTTGAACGCAGACAGATTAATTCCTCGTGACTGGTGAAACTCTTTGCCAGGAGAAATCGTATTTCACCCACATCCATATTGGTCAGCACATACCTGGGTTGAAGGAAGCAACCAGGCCGACGCATACAAGGAAATAGTATTATATTCTTAAAGCTGCTGCCTTATGGTTTACTAATCATAAAGTGGATGGGTATGGTTGGATGACAATGGAACACTTCATTAATAACGGATACTGTTAAAATTGCATGGATCGGACCATGGCTGGAGACTGGACAGAAATGATAATTGTTTTGGCCCAAGTGCAACTTGTACTCATGAAGTTAATAGGATTTATATTTGAGTTTGTTGGTTTGAGGCCCAAGATATTAAGCCAGGTAATTATGATTTACTTTTATCTCGCTTCCTCCCATGCACAGCTGATATTCTGAGAAAAACCATTTCTGCTCTACGTAAGAGGCTACAGGAGTGCTCATTAGAGATGGGACGTATGTGTGCTCTTTAGAAAGCTTGTGAAGCATAATGAACTGTGATGCTTTTATGCTTCTGCCTCTGATCTCATTGTTCTTACAAAGAGCAAGCTGTGGAACTAGGGGGCACTCAAAGGTTTAGCACTGGTGTTTACAGTGTAACAAACTGCCCTGCATTAGGCTAATTATCTTTCTCTCTTGCCAAGGGCAGTAGCATGCATGAAAGACGGTTATTCTTCCCATCCCTAGTATCAGCAAGACTCGGTTCCTGTTGTTAGCCTAAGCAGAACATCCTGCTAAGTCTAATTTCAGGGTCTGGGTGCTTCAGATCCCTATGAACCAGGTACAGAAGTTACACTAACCTATAATGGGCCCCAGCGGTCTACACAGTTGCTGGGAGCTAGTGTGTGAATAGTATGGCTTATGCCGACCACATGGTGGGCTTCCTGCTCTTCTTATGGGGTGTCTCCAAGAGCAGGGCCACCCAGAACTTTGTTGGCAATCTGGACAAGGATTCCTTCCAGACCTGTCTTAGCAGAAAGCCATGGCTGCTGAGGGGCAGAAGAGGGGTTCAAGCACATGAATTGAGCAAACACCCACTTCTTCTGTCCATTCTCAAACTGTGGCCTGATCCAGGCAATTTTAACAGTATGGGCACCCTCTTTAACACTGTCTCTAAGGGCTATAAGTGAAGGGGTAAAATTACTAGGCTTGATGCATTTGTACTAGAACCTGATAGCCCACTACCAGTCACTTTGAATTCTAATAGGCACTGTTTTCCAGTACAAATGCCTTCCTTTGCATTTGGTTTGTGTCTGACTTTCATTTATAACTAGCACTTTCCCTGAATCAGCAGACACTTGCATAGGTTTGCATTTCTAGCAGATGAAAGGAAAGGAACCTCTCGTGCAAGGTCCTGCAAAATAAGGAAGCATCAGATGAGGGACAGAAGAAACCAATGCTTCATGATATCCAAAAGCCAGACTCACGATGTCTGGAGTAGATTTAGTCTTTGCTACTGGTTTTATTTTGAATTGTTTTTATTCTTTAGTTTAATTATTGTATTTTATGTTTTTAAAGCATTATAACCACCTAGAAAAGTTTTGTTATTGGATGGATTAAAAGTACAATAAATAAATAAATAAATAAATAAATAAGCAAACAAACAAACTACTACCTTTATACAAATCTATGATGCAGCCACACTTGGGGCTCTATATGTGAGGAAATATGTCCTGCGCTGGCTGTGGATCCACACTACCTTGGTTAGACGGTGCAGGCACAGCTTCACAGCCACCATGGGACTTCCCCATGATGCTGGAGTTTGAAAAAGTCAGGGATTTACACATGACTCTTATGTTCTTAAGAGGGTGGGGTGGGGGGACAGACCACAAACCATGTTTGCCCTTAGCCACAGAGATGAGTGATTTGTTTTGTTCCAAAATGCTGCACCAAAATAAAATGTTGATTTCTCTTTTCCTGCAAATTTTACATTGTAGCCAAGTTCTCAATCACAATCCCAGTAATACAGTGTCTTGAACTGTTTGAAATCACATCTTCCTTAGAACATTATTCCACCTTCTTAGATTTTCCCCAGTCCTGCACCAACCATCTGTTTGGTAGAAATGCAAGAGAATCTGTAGATTAGAGTGAAAGAGGTAACAGTGGAACCTACCTAGGTGCTCTTGGCATTGATAGGAACTGAGGAGACCATTCTTCCAGAGGTTGTTTGACTCCCTCCACACCTGCACTGATTCTATTAATTATCCCCTCCCCCATCTGATCCAATTGCATGTGTAAAAAAACCAACTCTGCACATTGGTTGCAAAGGCACATTTAATGTCATGTGTAGCTCGGCCTAAGTATGTTGTTTGTTGTATTAGTTCACAGTAAAAAAAAACATACAGTTGATAGAGGGAAATTGAAAATGTAGCCAGCATCCTTGTGACATGTTAAAAATAGCTGTTCCCTGTATTACTTTGTAAGGAAAACATCAATTAAGTTGAACAATGTCCCTTGCATCATATTGAAGCCTCACTGTCTGTAGATTCTCTCTTTGAATTTTCTTTGGCCATTATTACATCGACTTTTTAAAGGAAGCTATCAACAACAAGAGGAAATCCCGTACTAGTACTGAATGGTCCTTATTCAAAAGGTACTTCCCTTCTGGTGGGAAGTGTATGTAGTCAGCACAACACTCCATGAAACAGATGAATTACTACTCCAAGGAGATAGCCAGACTTGTATTAAGGAAGGGGGGAGCTGTTATCATGCATGAAAGAATATACACATTTTAGGGTTTCAAGAACAACATAGAAAATAAAAAATATACCATCACAAATTCTCAGCTCTAAAACAATTATTATTATTATTATTATTATTATTTATTTATTTATTTATTTATTTATTTATATAGCACCATCAATGTACATGGTGCTGTACAGAGTAAAATGAACCTAAAACATTAGTTCATATTGACTATGATTAAGACATAAACACATAGGGCAGAATCCAATGAGACACGGCTGCTAATGTAAATTACATTGCGCTAGCATAAACAACCTATAGTGCAATGCCAATAACACTTACTGGCATGATGGGTTTTCTCATCATACCATTGTTGTTGCTCTAGGTTACAATAGTGCAGGTTTAGGAAACATGGTGCCAAAATGCCTACCCCTGCCACTTTTTGTTTTTTAAAAAATAACCCCCACATTTCCTGACTGGCAGGTGGAATTGCTGTGAAATAGGTATCTGTTGGTTCTAAACACTGTAGGTTTAGTGTGTTGGGGCTTATGTCCTACCACTGCCTTGAACTCAGTCTTTTGGGCAGGTTAGGTGTCCTTTGTTATTCTTCCCATGGGAGCCATTTTGTGGTGCACAGGAAACTTTCTCAAATTTCCCAATGTGCCCACAACCCAAAAGGGTTGCCTACCCCACGACTTGTGCAACATAATTTTTGTTAGTGTTAGCATTGCATTGGATACTGCCCACATTACCTAACACTGAAGTGAGAAAAAGTAGCAGGTCAATGCTAATATGAGATAACACAGAGCAGAATGCAGGCTCATTGTCTACATAGCAATTGGATAATGTTGGCATGGATCATTCTGACACTATATGGTTCCGAGAACACAGTGCCAGCTCCAAGTTTTTGAAGGGCCTTTGAAAAGACTTCCCTCAGTGAGTCTAACTTCCCACCACCATTATCTTCCTCATGACTGCTATCACTTGCTTGCTTGCCAGGCAGAGAGTGAGTAAGCAAGTAGGCTATGTAGGCAAGTAGGCTTCTCTCCACTACCATTGTCTGAGCTAGAACAAGAGGAGGGTGAACAAGGAGATTGCAATGGTGAAGAGGAGGAGCAAGTCCAAAGGGCTCCTGGCCTTGGTAGTAGACCTTTAGTAGGATGTGGGCCATGGACAGGTGCCCCACTAGGCTTACCCTTGATGCTGGTTCTGCAAGAACATAAGAAGAGCTGTACTAGATCAGAGCAAATGTCTGTCTAGTCCAGATTCCAGAGGCTGGTGAGTCCTGGGGTCTGTCTGTTTCTCTCCCTTTATTTTCTTTATTTTTTCTTTATTACATTCTTATAATACCCAATAGCTGAAGCTCTCTGGGCGGTTCACAAAAATTAAAATCACGAAGTATAGCATAAAAACAGTATAACACAAACTCTTGCCCTTCTATTCCCTAACTCTGCTTAAGCCTAGATTGCATACTCATTTATTTATTTTTATTTATTTATTTAAAACATTTATATCCCACCCTATAGCATTATTTACAATATTTATATACCACTCCCCATTGAAAATTTCAGAACGGTGTTCAAGATAAAATAAAATAAAAACAGAATAAAACACTTTAAAATAGATTTTTTCACTCATCTCTGGCTCTTCCAAATAACTGTTTGCAGATATGACCCTACATGTCTCTTGACAGGTTGACACAAGTGGCTCCTCTGAATGAATGCCTTTCAACTTGCTGGCTCTTGTGGTCCTTTGCATGGGGACCACAGGCAAATATGAATGGGGCCCATTCTTCAAGGAACCAGGTGAACCACTTTTTGCCATACATGAAGTCCCACGCATTAAGCTGACGTACGCCAAATCAGATTATTGGCCTAATTAGCCTACTATGACTTGTTTTGATGGCCAGCAGTTCTCCAAGGATCCATAGCCTTGTTACCTGATATCCTTTTAACTGGAAATACAAAGACATTCTACTTTAGCCTTCACCAACTTGGACTCTTCCAGATGTGTTGGACTACAAGTTCCAGTTTTCTTTTTGTAGTGCAGTCCAGGTAATAACTTGGACCTGCTGCCAATGTGCATTCAATGAAAGTGAGAAGGAAGTACAATGCCGTTATGCTGTTTGTGATGTGCGTCAGCAGTGGTTCAATGTCACTGCTCGGCTAACATACTGAAAATAGTGCTGTGCCAAAAGATTGTCCTATTTTCCCCCAGACCATTCTCATTCAATTTGATAGAAAAGAAATTGTTTTTGGAAATTCAGAAAAACTCTCATGGGTGGGTTTCAGGGTTCTTGACTTTACTTTACTTATGAGTTGGCCGAGGAACGTGCATGAATCCTGTCTTTCATTGTACAGTCCTATCCCTGGTAGCTTATATCCTCCTGAGCTTCCCACACTTCAATTATAGTCTACGGGAAGAAATCATGAGGTAATTCCTCCCACAGAGCTTTTTAAGACCAGGAAGCACAGTCAGCCTGGGAGGCTGATAAGATAAAACACATACACAGCACACTTGGCCACCTCTCAGTAATTCGTTATGCTCAAAAACATGATGAAAATGCATTCAAAGTAAGTTATAAAATGATCTAAGAATGAGGCAGAAAGTATGGGGGAAGAAAACTTTCAGGGAACTGGAGGACAGGTTTGGCACATGACCAGCCCCACCTCTTCCCTGGCCTGGAGTTAGATTTTACACAGCTGCATTGTGGAGGATGCAAAATTGAGGCTAGGTTTCTAATACAGTTGATGCTGTTGCCACTTGCAATGGCAGCCTAAACCCCCCCCCCCCAAAAAAACCCTTTAGAAGAAAAGAAAGAAGCTGTGCGCTGCAACCCCTGCTGCCAATGGTGAGGCCTTCCTGTGAGAAACTGCTTGAAAATTTCTCCTCCCCCTTGAAAAAAAATGGTGAAACCGTCTTCCCAGTTTCTCTGCTCACAGTTAGGGTGGAGAATTGTGCACAGCTCTCACTCAAAACAATACTTGTTTCTCCAAATACCCAGCTTGTAACTCAGTCCAGGTATACCGTAGTATTACTGGCAACTGCTTTCTAGTGAACGTGATCTAGTTGGGGCTGAATTGCAAAGTAGTGAGGCAATCGCACCATCACTTCATTTCCTGTTGATCTTAACTCAGTATGTGCTGTAGCCCATGTGGAAATGGATTCATGGAAAACCCAGGATCACTTATGGAGAATGTTATGGTCATTTCCAACAATTAAATAAATTAACTGACAGTTTTTAAAAACCATAGCCCAATTTGAGAAAAGAAATGGTTATGAAATCTAGATTTGTGCAGTTCAAGTTTCCTCCATCACTCCATTTCCACCCCTCCACCAGCCCCACAAAAGAACCCTTAAGTGATTCTCCTTGTTTTGTAAAGTGGATTCTTCACCCCAGAAATGAAACTAAATCTTTGAATTCAATTTCGCAATAGGGATTGGCTTCTCTACAGTTTCTTGTGTGTGACTTAAACAGGTTTTAGCAGTAAGCGATGTGTCAGTTTAAGAAGTATTTTATGCTTTAATGATGTCTGAACAGTTAAAATGAAGTGTTACCTTGTTATTTATGTTACTTTATTCCCTTGTGCTTTCCCAAGAGGCCTCTCTGTTTCTGTGCCGAAGTGGGCCTACCTAAATTCCTAGGCATTGACTGACTTTATAATAGAGAAGGCTAAATACGAACATAGGGTAAAGGATGCATATTTTGGACTCCACCTGCCTTTTCTTTTCTTCCATGCTCGACTCTAGTGGTCATTAAGACCCTCTTGTCCCAGAAGGGTCTCCAAATACAGGAAACCTCTTTCTGAAAGGTCGATTGCTTGCAACTGTTCAAGTGCATGTAAACAAATACTGTTTTACTGCCTCTAAATAGGTCATGGGGCTTCACTAGTATCACAAACAGTAGCTTTGTACAATGGCTAATCCTTAGTGGTACAATGGGTCCATTGGTTGTGCCAGATTGAAGTTGTGTTCTCAGGGTCAGTCCTAGGATAAATAGGGCTCTGGGTAAGGAATGTCATTTGTGCCCCCACCCCCTCAGGCCGCATAGTCAGTTTTGCAAGACCACCCACGGGATTTATGTGGCCTGAAGTAGGTGTGATGTCCGCCATTGTTTGCTTCTTGATTGCTCTGCTACTGTGCTACAGTTTGCATAAGCCAAAGTTCAAAAAGCTACGTTCTGAGCAGTGGTAGTCTGTACAACACAGCAGAACTATCATGGGTTTTACTTATACTTTTTTTGTTTTGTAGTATTTCCTATCTTTTGGCCAGCATTAGAATAGCCATTATTTTTTCTTAAAAATAATAACAAAGTTATGGGGAAAAATGATATCTAGCTGACCTCTTACAGCTCACGGCTTTATTTCATTATTATTATTATTATTATTATTATTATTATTATTATTATTATTATTATTTATACAGTACTTATAATGTTTACAGTATTTGAAGTTCTAAGTGCTGTGTTCCACTGATTTTTATCTAGCGCAAATGACGTCAAAGTGGAAATTGAAAAAGAAATATATTTTCAAGCTAATTGGAGGAAGATAGATTTTGTAGTTCGTACCCAAACAACCTTGAAAAAAAGTTAAAGAGACTTGCTTTTTGTCAACCTAACTCACTGCAGACAGTACATTAAGAAAACACAGCCGCTAAGCTCAGCGTAGCATCCCCCCTCAGCTCATTTTGGTGCCCCCCTCAGCTTGTCACCCAAAGCAACCCCCCAGCTCACCCACCCCTAAGGTCAGCCCTGTGTGCCAGACTATTTTTTGCCCTAGGCAAGGCGAGCTACTTGCACCCCCCAAAATTGCGCGGAAGACCGAACGTGTGCGCTGAGTGGAGAGCTGGGACTGGCTCACTTCAATTTGGGAATGAGCCGTCCGGAATTCACCTGGACTTACTTCCATGCGAACGCAACCCGCTATGCATCCTGGCGTCCTGATCCCCTCCGCACGTTTACTTGGGGGAATGAGGCTTCTGAGTAAGGAGGCATAGGTGGATCGGGCCACACTGGTGCATCCCGAGGGGACAGGAGCAGGCAGAAGTAACATCGGGGCCTGCTCCTGCTGGACTCTTCCCCCCCCCACAGGGCAAACTGCCATCTTGGCCCTGTGGGGAAGAAGAAGGACTGAGGGGACAGGAGCAGGCAGAAGTAACATCGGGGCCTGCTCCTGCTGGACTCTTCCCCCCCCCACAGGGCAAACTGCCATCTTGGCCCTGTGGGGAAGAAGAAGGACCGAGGGGACAGGAGCAGGCAGAAGTAACATCGGGGCCTGCTCCTGCTGGACTCCCCCCCCCCACGGGGCAAACTGCCATCTTGGCCCTGTGGGGAAGAAGAAGGACCGAGGGGAAAGGAGCAGGCAGAAGTAACATCGGGGCCTGCTCCTGCTGGACTCTTCCCCCCCCCCCCACAGGGCAAACTGCCATCTTGGCCCTGTGGGGAAGAAGAAGGACCGAGGGGACAGGAGCAGGCAGAAGTAACATCGGGGCCTGCTCCTGCTGGACTCTTCCCCCCCCATAGGGCAAACTGCCATCTTGGCCCTGTGGGGAAGAAGAAGGACCGAAGGGACAGGAGCAGGCAGAAGTAACATCGGGGCCTGCTCCTGCTGGACTCTTCCCCCCCCAGGGCAAACTGCCATCTTGGCCCTGTGGGGAAGAAGAAGGACCGAGGGGACAGGAGCAGGCAGAAGTAACATCAGGGCCTGCTCCTGCTGGACTCTTCCCCCCCCCCCCACAGGGCAAACTGCCATCTTGGCCCTGTGGGGAAGAAGAAGGACTGAGGGGACAGGAGCAGGCAGAAGTAACATCGGGGCCTGCTCCTGCTGGACTCTTCCCCCCCCGCGGGGCGGGCTGCCGTCTTGGCCCTGTGGGGAAGAGGAAGGACCGAGGGGACAGGAGCAGGCAGAGGTGACATCGGGGCCTGCTCCTGCTGGACTCTCTCTCTCTCTCTCTCTCTCTCTCTCTCTCTCTCTCTCTCTCTTTCTTTCTCTCTCCTCCCTCCCTCCCTCCTTGACTCCTTTTCCTTGTGTGTCATGTCTTTATTAGATTGTAAGCCTGAGAGCAGGGACTGTCTTTTTTGCTAAGTGTAAGCCGCTCTGAGAGCCTTTTTTGGCTGAGGAGCGGGGTATAAGTATGATAAATAAAAAATAAATAAATAAAAAATCCCGGTGCATCGCTTTCTCAGATGCAAGTCCCGTTGATCTACACGCGCAGGATTGGGAAGCAGGAGAGTTTGCCTTGCAAAGAGTCCACAAGTCCCTAGCTTTCCTGGGGGAAGAAAGAGGGAGGCCCGCTTGCCAGCCTGCCTGGACATCCCGGCCTGTTTGAGGAGAGAGGCGAGGCGACCTGGTGCCCTTTCCTCAGGAATAAGGCAGAGGCTGGCTTGAGCCAGGGTCGAGCTCGCCGCGTGCTTTTTCTTCTTCTTCTGGCGGCAGCCTCCTGGCTCTGGGAGGGCGGCTTCTGGGTGGAAGTCTGAACATGGAGCCGCCCACCCCACCCCAGCGTCCCTGGCTTCGCTTTGTCTGGGCGGGCGCAGGGTGCCATCTTGCCCGCCCAGGCCCAGCTGAATCCTCAGGCTGGGCTGGTCCGGCTCACAGCCAACAATGTGCGTGAGTGCTGTGCTGCTCGGTGCCCCTCTTAGCTTGGCGCTCTAGGCGGCCGCCTGAGTGGCCTCTATGGTATCACCGGCCCTCCCTGTGTGTTCGCTGGGCTGCAGGTCTTTGCAGCAATGCGAATTCTGAAGTTGTTGCATTTTTACAGCACACTGGATGATGCATAAGTACCCTACGTCCACCACTCGAGGCACTGTTTCTGATGTCATCTAAGCAGTTTTTTTTTTTTTATTATTATTATTATTATTATTATTATTATTATTTTATTTATTTATTTATTTATTTATTTATTTATATAGCACCATCAGTGTACATGGTGCTGTACAGAGTAAAGCAGTAAATAGCTAGAATCGTACTGACAACATATGGCGAAATGGCTGGGGTTGGGGCAGGGCAGAAGCATTGCCAGAGCAGCTGTCCAGAACAGATGTCTCCTCCTTCCAGTGGATGGGCCCAGCCCATGTATGAGATCTAACTCATCTTGACAACAAATCTAAACAGGGAAGCAGGTCTTGCAAACAGTAGTCTGGTTGACTTTGTTGAAATGATTTGTGTTGGACATATATGTGAGTTGATCTGTCACTCGGTTTCTAGAAACTCCTCCTATTTCAACTCTTGGTTCTCTTGATATTGTCTCAAACTGCATTACCTGAGGAAGAGATTTTTGCAGACTGGTGTGTGATAGGAACATGTACAGCCACAGCATGTTGCCCTTTGGTAGATTGGCAAGCATGTGCCAAACACAACATGGCAAACGAAGTTAAATGAGCTGGACTGCTGTGTCTCATTGTCATCTGGGGGGGGGGGGCTATCTTCACAGCACTGAGTTGGCACCGCACTCCCCTGACTCTGCGCTTTCCCTCCTGTGGGATTGTGCCAGATAGTCCCCATGCCAAGGAGCAAATGCGGGGTTTACAGCGGTCATCTGCCCCCCCTCTCCCCTCCCTCCCTGAGACAAAAAAAAAAAAAAAAAAAAAGACAAGAAAAGATGTAGGGTGAGGAGGAGGAGGAAGCTGAGGGAAAGAAATAATTTACTTTCCTAAACTCTTATCCCCACGACAAGGCAGCGTGGGGCATTTCGGCAGCCATTCCTGGTTATGTAAGGCTATGGATCATTCATTCACTGGAAATTAGTTGTAGTTGTTTTGTATAAATCTCATTTAACAACACCAGTGGAGGATAGTTCATATTCTTTTCTAAAAGTAGACATTTTTTTTTTTTTTACATTAAACAATTTTACATGAAACATTTCACAAGGGAAATTTCCAGAAAGGCCTGTAGGATTCCTGTGAAATCGACATTTATTCACATATATTTTGGGCCTGTAAATCCTATCACCAGCAGCACTTAGGTCATGTTCGGTGAATAATACTAGGGTGGGAAAGGCTGGTCTAAGGCCTTTCAAATAACTACACGACTGATCCATGATTTTAACCCAGATATCACATATAGATTCTGGTCTAACAACATCTTAAAAGGCCTTTTAGCAACAAATGCTAGTATTACATAGAATGGTCTGAGTTTCAGACTGTTCCCATAGGTAATGGCTATGTACTGTGCTTGTAGTATATTGATAGTACTATTGTTTTAAGGACACAAAGGCATTTTAGTAAAAAGAGGCTCATTCATGTAAAAGCTCAGGTCTGGGCAGGTCTGGCCCTACTATTAGGCAGAGTGAGGCAGCTGTCTCAGGAAGTAGATTTTGAGTGCCATGAAAGGGCAGAAAATGTTAATTATTTAAATTGTTGTTATTGTATTTTCACTGCCAGGGATAGGGAGAGGTGCTTGAGGGAGTTTTGGTCTCATGTGCCAAAATAATTGAGCTGCCTTTGGGTACAACTCACTTTGACAACATATCTGGCTTTGTCTCAATCAGCCAAGTAAGGGGGACGAGGGTTGTAAATTTACAGCAAAATCCTGGCTGCCCTGTGGGCTGTGCGGTAACAGACAACAAGAACCCCCCTCCTTTGCACATATGCCAGGGAGGCAGGCGGTCCCTCGATTCAGCTCTGACTGCTGTTTAAAGGATCCCTGGGAAACAGCAGCAGGACCTACCCTCGCCCTTCTCCTCCTGTGTAATCCAATTCATATCAATTCGTATCAATCCCGCCAAAGAAACAGGAAACACAACAGTGCTGGATAAACAATGGGATTTCCCTTCATATAGAGACATTCTTACTTACTGGCAATAAGACCTTTAAGCTACAATATACTGGCCATTTTGCCCCACCCCTTTAAACTTCAGCTCCTCCCACCATGGGAATGCAGCCCCCACCCCCATGCCGCTCCAAAATATATATGGGAACTGGGAAGCTGCTCAGGGGAACCTGAACCTGGTTAAGGGCTGCGATGATGCTGCACTTTCTGTTTTCAAAAAGGTAGGAAGTTGCAGGGCAGAAATACAGGGTTTAAAAGAACCCTGGAGACTTACGATTTATAATCTTTGCTTTACTTAAAAATACACAAACTGCGAATAATGGAGGCAAATATATTCCTACAAGCAGAGAGCTAAGCCTGCATCTCATCTCCCCAAAAGGAGAACTGCATCCCATGTATGATTCAGCTTCAGTCAAATCACTGCTCTGGCTGCCTCCGGATTCTCATTCCCTGTATTTAATGATCCTATGTTGCCCTCTGGTGATGGGCCAGCATTTTGCAGATTTTATTTATTTATTTAATTCCAGTGTAGAATCAGATTAGGCACATTGAAAGTGGCGTGTGCGTTTTTAATGACTAATAATACAAGTAACACTCTGATACTGTCCTCATTTTTACTGGCGACATTTGGATGTTTGAATTGCCTTTTACAGTTTTTCTGGAAGACACTGCTGCTCATTAATTGGTGAGTGTGTAAAACAAAAGAACCACAGTTGTGGGTTAGCTGCTGAGAATGCTGAATTATATGTGTGCCTGATGTTTTGACTTGGCACAGGTTGCACTGTTAAGGCGGTTCTCAACCATCCACAGCTGATATGATGAGACACCGGAGAGGAAGAAAGTTGAAGCCATTGCAAATACTGCATCTCTGTCTTTCTGCCTGAATTAGGAACATTTTTGGTGGTATTTGCTTCCAGTTTCCCTCCTTGTCTCATGTGTAGTGTGTGTTTGAGAGAGAGAAAGAGAGAAAGAGAGAGAGAGAGAGTGAGGACGTATGTCACCTTGCATACATATTGACCTGAATTGTGGAGAAGTCACATTTTAGCACGTCTTAATCTTTGTGCACATGCTTTTTAGGTGATGAATTACAGCTTCCGCACTGCTGTGCTTCTATTGCATACACTAGGGGCATGTCTACACCTCCTGGTGTTCTGGGAGGGAGGGGGGAGAATCTCGCAATATGCTGATCGCGAAATCCTCCTCCTGCATTCACACGCGGTGTGCAACGTCCAGGAAGGAAGGAGGCTGTCACGCCCCCCCCCATTTTTTTAAAGAAAAGACACGAGGTGGAGCACACCAGCACTCCAGCACAAAAGTAAGCCAAAAAAAGAAGCCCTGACCCTGCTCCCCACCCCACCCCTGATGGCCCTGGACTCTTCCCATCCCAACTCCTTCCCTCTGATGATCCCTGCTACTTGCTGGGAGGAGGGAAGAAGCTGGGATGGGCGGCCACACTACCTGCAGTCCTTGGGATTGTCCCAGGACTGTGGGAAAAGCCGCGAAGAAAGGGTATAGTGATATCCTGGGGAAATGCAGGGATCTTCCCTCCCTGCTCCTGGGATCCCCTCTGCGTCATGTGGGCACACAGGGTCTATCCTGGGATGATCCCTGGGCTATTGCCCAGTGTAGACATGCCCTAGGAAGGAAAAGATGTTTGGAAATACATTTAAAAACTGCTTCTTTCTCACTCTGAGACTTAGCTTTGTTTGATTGAATTCAGAAATTAGAAGTTCTCGCAGGGCAATATTCCACTAGTCAATGTGGAAAGACTGTGGCCTAGTTTTCAGGAAGAGAAGATGAGGTAGTACCCCTCTGGAACACGGGACAGCCTTTCCATTACACCAAAGGCCTCTGTGTACTAGGTAGGATCTTCTGAATTGAGGGTGGGGGGAACGGCAGAGTACTGAGAAGGGGAGGAGAGGGGTCGTAAGAAGGTAAGTTGCCTGTCAAGTTAGCACTCAGACGGTAGACTCAGTGGGCACACAAGTCACCTGGCCACAGTCTTTCCCATTTTATTTCTATTTAAATTATACTCATGGTTTCTACAATTGATTCTACACATACTAATTAGCATATGGAAATTTTATGCAAATAGACACCTCCTCTTTCTCAGTGATGCTTTTCCTCTTTTCTTGTGTAAGTGGCCACCCCAGAAACTTCTGGTTTACCAAAAATCCTTGAGACAACTACAGCAGCTCTTCAAGACAGGGACCGCTGCCATTTGGCATGATCAATGTTTTAACTGTATCAGCTGAGTCAGCACTGGGATTGCCCCAGTGGTAGAAATTCCCATATTACTGACCTGGAATAATATATAGCCCCACCTGTTTAAGTTGTAAATAGAAAGTTGCAGCAACAGCTAGGCCTCCAACCAAAGCTTTATTCAAAACTGAAAGCAAAAGTGCAGCATGAGGCCGGGAGTTGTCCCTTGGCAACAGATTCCTCCAAGGAGTCTCTTCTCCTTAACTTCAGTTCCCTTGATCATGTTACACCACCAAGAGAGGGTGAAGAGACAGAAAGAGCCTAGAAATTCTGGGTTGCTTCTCTGCAAGGCAAATGGAGGCAGGGCCTTTTCAGTAGGGCTGTGTGTCACTTCGGGCTCAAACCCCAAATCCGAACAGATTCGGCCTGCTTCGGTCTGAATCCGGATCAGGATTGGATTGGGTCGAGGTGGTCCAAAGCGCTTTAGGCTGCCTAGGGGTGATGGTAAGCCACTATCTCTGCCTGCCAGCGGGACTTACCCTACCTGTCCGGCAGCCGGCTATCCTTAATGAAACCCACCATTTTAAATGAAGATAGGGGTTCTGTCGTTTCATAGATCTAAGGTCACAAACTACAGCCATTTCTATAAATTCTGGGTTTCTTCATTGCTAGGCAGTAGAGGCAGGGCCTTTTCACAGTCATATAAGTGAGGAGATAGTAGTAATTGTGGGAAGAGAAGGAGTATGTTCTGGAAACCAGAGCCCTTAAAATTGGATCTAAGTGACAGGGTTAGTGCTGGCTCGGGGTTTGTGAGGGCTCTTGGGCAAGATACTCTCAATGAGTCCCCTCCCTTAGTGAATCTATGTTCTCACCACTGTTGTCACCAACTGTTATTGCTCCTCACCCTCTTTCTCATTATTGCTACCACTTGTTTGCTCAGAGAGGCAATGAGCCAGTAGGCAACGGCATCTCCTGCTCCTCCTTCTCACCATCACCGTTGCTGCTTGGGCCAGACTGAACAAGCACACTGCAAAGGTGAGGAAGCTGGGAGGATGGGGGATCTTGTCAGTGGATCTGCTAGATTGTGGGCCCTTGATGCCAGCCCTGGACAGGGTGAAATAGCCTCTGATCCCTTACCTAGGCCTTATTTTATCTCTCCACATCCCAGGTACCCTTCCCATATGATAGTACAGGTTGGGCAGACCTCAAACACTTTGGGGAGGGAGTTTGGCAGCAGGGGAGGCTGGGGGCTCCAATTTTGGTAGGGCAGAAATTCCATTCTGGGTTTTAGTTCCAGCCACCCAGTTGTCTAAGTGGCAAAGTGCTAAACCCTATCCCCAAAATGGATCAAGCACCTTGGATAGCTCTTTTAGCCTTCTTGCTGGTTGTAACTAAATCCCAGAATGGAATCTCCATCCCACTGAAAGTGGAGCCACCATTCTCCCCTGGTTGACGATTACTTCACTTTGTTCTAGCAAGATTGATCTATCTGTGTTTATTGCCAATACAGATGTGCATCTGGGTGCTTATTCTCCTCCATGATCGGGATGCTTATCCAAGCCCTATTGACCCAGGTGGATAAAACTTTTGACACCAATAGGAATGTGCTTCCACGTTCAGGGCCCCCAATGGTGGCTTCACTGTTTGCTCCCAAATGCAAGTAGTTCGGGATTGCAGAGGTTAACGCCCTCTCTCCTCTTTGGTGTGGAAGCTGTACGTTGGTTATGATCTGAGAAAGCTATAAACAACAGACTGGTTGAAAAGATAGAAAAGGATAAACTGGAGCATGGAGAATCTTTCTTGTGCCAGCATGGGAATGAGCCAGTTCAGCAGTGTGGCACCTCATCCAACAACTTCCATTTATTTATTTATTTATTTATTTATTTATTACATTTTTATACCGCCCAATAGCTGAAGCTCTCTGGGCGGTTCACAAAAATCAAAACCATCATAAAACAACCAACAAGTTAAAAACACAAATACAAAATACAATATAAAAAGCACAACCAGGATAAAACCACGCAGCAAAATTGATATAAGGTTAAAATACAGAGTTAAAACAGTATAATTTAAATTTAAGTTAAAATTAAATGTTAAAATACTGAGTGAATAAAAAGGTCTTCAGCTGGCGACGAAAGGAGTACAGTGTAGGCGCCAGGTGGACCTCTCTGGGGAGCTCATTCCACAACCGGGGTGCCACAGCGGAGAAAGCCCTCCTCCTAGTAGCCACCTGCCTCACTTCCTTTGGCAGGGGCTCACGGAGAAGGGCCCCTGTAGATGATCTTAAGGTCCGGGTAGGTACATATGGGAGGAGGCGTTCCTTCAAATAACCTGGCCCCAAACCGTTTAGGGCTTTAAATGTCAATACCAGCACTTTGAATCGGGCCCGGACCTGGACTGGCAGCCAATGAAGGTGTAAAAGGACTGGTGTAATGTGATCTCGCCAGCCAGTCCCTGTTAGTAAACGGGCTGCTCTGTTTTGTACCAGCTGAAGCTTCCGGACCGTTTTCAAAGGCAGCCCCACGTATAACGCATTGCAGTAATCCAAACGAGAGGTTATCAGAGCATGGATAACTGTAGCTAGGCTATTCTATTATTATGAACCTCTTAGTTTTGACTAGGGCTCTGTGGAGGGGAAGAGAAGGAGGCTGGGCATAGTTTGTATCCCTGCTTCCCCAGTCCCCTCCCAGAATCTCCCCCTTTCCATCCTCTTTGAGGTCGCTTTTGCAATCTTGGAGAGGCCTAAGAACATAAAAAGAACCATGTTGGATCTGACCAAGGCTCCATCTAGTCCAGCACTCTGTTCACACAGTGACCAAGCAGTTGTTGACCAGGAGACCACAAGCAGGACATGCTGCAACAGCACCCTCCCACCCATGTTCCCCAGCACCTGGTGCACACAGGCTTACTGCCTCGGATACTGGAGGTAGCACATAGCTATCAGAACTAGTAGCCACTGATCATTTTCTCCTCCAGGAGTTTATCCAACCCCCTTTTAACGCCACCCAAACTGGTGGCCATCATGACATCGTGTGGTAGTGAATTCCATAATTTAATTATGTGCTGTGTGAAGAAGTACTTCTTTTACTTGTCTTGAATCTCCCACCAATCCGCTTCATGGGATGACCCCGGGTCCTAGTATTTTGAGAGAGGGAGGAAAATGTCTCCCTCTCCACCTTCTCCACAACATGCATTGTTCTCTCTACAAGGCTGTGTGTGTGTGTCTGTGTGCAGCAGGAAGCTCAGATTCCTCGGATCCAGGAATTCAAACTATTTTATGGTCCTGTACTAGGGGCCGTAGTATTGCTCTCTTAATTATTTAATGAATGCAATTCAAATGGAAATGAAAGCAAACTTTAAAAACAAATGGAGAAAAGAAGCAACCGCCCTGGTTTCACACCCCTAGTTTATACACCCCTCCCGTTGGGACAATGCAGAGAGCGAGACAAGAGACTAGTCATTTTTCCAGTTCACAGAACCCCAATTCTTTATTAATCACAGCTTGCTCACAATGACATACAGGAAAAATAGCACTAATGAAGAGTAGAATATGCAGGCAGCAATTTCCAGGAAGGTTCGGGGACAACTTCAGACCGGCAGCTTTTGGGAAAAGAGGATGTGTGTCGGTTTGGTGATACTTTCCTTGGTACAAGCACCCTGGCTAGTCACTCTTACTGCTTCAGCCCTTTGACATTTTAGGAATCAATTTAAAACTAGACAGGACAGACTAACACTGGAGTGAAGAAGTCAGCAGGACTAAAACCAGCTCATTGATTCTGGATGGAAAAATGCCACAAAGAGCATCTTGTACTGGAGTGGAACAGAAGTGCTTAAGGCTGGAATCTGGCCCACAGAGACGCCCCAGGAATTTTCAGTAACTGTTGGCAGGATTGCAAACTCTTAAGATAATGGTCACAACATACCTAAAGGCTCCTTGATTCCAATTAATGAATTTGTTCAGCAGTGAATTTTACATTGGCAAATGACAGTCATTTTGGAATCCAGCCTTTCAAAACAACATTGTTTGAGGCCAGATATGACTGTTCTTTCTCAGCTGCATGAAACATCTGTTTGTTTTTTAAAAAAGAAGATTCAAAATTGCTTCCACTTGCCTCCTCGTCAATGATATTTTTCTTTGATGAAAATAGAAGCATTTTTTCTTCTTCTGAACACAGAAAAATATGATGACCATGGATATCAATTTACAGCGCAATACTACACATGTTTACTCAGAAAGTAAGTCCACTGTATTCAATAAGGCTTTCTTCCTTGTAAGTATGCTTAGGAGTGCAGCCTTTAGATGCTCACCTGGGATTAAGTCTCACTGAACTCAGTGGGGTTTACTTCTGTGTAGACACATAACAGATTTAGAATGCAGTCTTCTTTTTTAATACATAGTAGAGCAGGGGTGAACAGAAGGTAGATCTCCAGATGCTGTGGACTTCAACTTCCTAAACACTGGCCATAGTGGCAGGGATACCTGGGAATTAAAGTCCAAAACATCTGTAGATCTACCTTCTGCCCAACCTTGTAGTAGAGCACCAAGGTTGTCAATCAATTTTGATTGCTTAATGTTCTAAGGGGATATTGTCAGAACTGCTCTGTCAAGTCACAATGCCCATAATTTTCTTATTGTCTTAGGGAAGTGTATTGATTGCAAACCTTTCTAGGTAATCAGGCCATGACTGGACTCTAGCACCATAGACGTTCTACTGACTTGCTTGTTCAGTTGGAATGAGTATAGCTCGGCATGGATTTTGCTGCAGGGAACTTCATAGTAAAGTCCTAACAAAGTCAAACTGAATGGAAGTAGACAACATCAAAAGCCTGTTACAGGACATGTAAAGATTATGAAATAACTTGCATAATGCAATACTTGTATTTTTTAACAAAAATGTAAGTATTTACAAAATAAGATCCAAGTTTTATTTTTTAAACATCAAGCAAATCATTCTGCAAAGACTGCATTGTTTTATCTTTTGTTTGTTTTGTTTTTTTGTTTTGTTTTTATTGAGTTCTTGTTTCTTTTCTTTTGATTTAAACCATGTCATACATTTCCCATACTAATATCTCATGATCTGTAATAATATCGGCAGGGGAGTTGGATGGGGAGTTATTTCACCCTCTCCACTGTTGGGCTCAGCCAGACAGTTCCACCTGGAGCTCCTTGTTTCTGCGGACCTCTGCAGCATGCCTCTCCTGGGAGGGGGAAATTAAAAAGGGTGATATTTCATTCTCATTCATTCATAACATCTGTACACTGCTGATAGCCAGAGTTCCCTGGGTTGTTCACAACATGATAAAACATAATGGAAAACCTTTAGGGAGCAATCCTATTGCTCTCTAAAGTGGCTGGAGGGGCATCCCTGCCCCCTCCCCCTCCCCCTCCCCCTCATAGCTGGCATGGTTCTTTCCCCTCCACCTTCCGTCCCCATCCCTGAAGCCTCTGCTAGATGGGCAAAATTGCCCATCTGGCTTAAATGCAGAGCAGCAGGCGCACTGTGCCTGCTGCTCTGCATAGGATGCTTGTAAGACTGATTTTGGTGGCTCACAAGAACCCAGGGCAGATTATATAGGATTGCACCCTTAATGTACACAAGTGGTAAAACAGTTTGAAACAGCTAAAACAACAATAAAACTCCCAGGACCCAATAAAAAACTAACATTTGAAAAGCCCCACCATATGCCATCAAGTGCCTGGGAGTTGACATGCCCAGGCTAGAGGATTCCTCCCCTGGGGTGGACCCAGATGCCTCAGTGACTGGCGCTGCCCAGTATCTGCTCATGCCTGCAGTTCAGGAGGAGCCTGGTCCCTTCGGAGATGACATAAGGGAAAAAAACTCCCTTGGATAGTTTGGACCAGGCTTGAAGAGTTAAAAGCTGACATTTTCTAGGGAGCGGGACCCTGTGTGCTGTTGTCCGTCTCCCAGTTTCATTAGACTTTCACATGGCCTACACATGCAAACCGTTCCCTGCTTTTATGTAGATGCATGACTCAGGGTTGGCCCTACCATGAGGCAGAGTGAGTCACTCACCATAGGCATCAGATTTTGGATGTCACGGAAGGGCAGCAAATTGTTAGTTATTGACTTTGTTTTTGTTGTATTTCTACTGCCCGGGATGGGAGAGGTGCTTAGGGCATTTTCTGCCTCATGTACCAAAATAACATGGCTAGCTTTGGATACTATGCAACTTGACTTGTGTATGTGGGTGAGATGCCATTTGTTGCATTGCCTCAGGCAGCAAAATGTCTTGGGCAACCCTGGAATGACTGTGTTGTTTGGACCCAAGCAAGCAGGACTTAATGTTTTCATCTGAGCCCTGTTCAGGCACCTGACTGAATGTGCGAGGGCTAAAAGTGGGGATGGGGTGTGGGAGTGCACTTCCACCTGAAACACTTCCACCTGAATGCACATAGAATTTACACCGACCTTTATGCCAATTGCACAGAGTTTGGGGTGGTGGTGGAGCAGACAGGGCCAGTGTGCACAGGGATGTACTAGTATGTGTGCTCCCATGCCTCTTAGCTCACACGTTCAGGCAAATACCTGAACAGGGCTAGTGTCTATGCTCATAATGTCCAACTTGAGGACATTCAGTGGGGCCAGAGGCAAGGCAGACACAGCTGGGGGTGAGGTGAGCAGGCATGATCCTGTTCCCATTCTGCACAACATCTTCACATGCTCTTCATTTCCCTCTGTTCATGTAAAAGAAGGTTATGACATGTCTGGGTTGGTTACCTTCTCCTGAAGGCGTTCAACAAGAGCAGCTAGGTTAGCTTCACGGTTTTCTTTGATCTGTTCCATTTTCAGTATCAGTTTTTCCTCTGCCATTTTGCTGAAGTTGTTGTTCTCCTCCATAGCCTTCAGAAGGACTTCTCGTTCATGTTCTCTCTTTTCTGCCAGTTGCTTCAGCACCTGGGCCTCCTGGGACTGTGGAAGAAGGGAATTAAAGAGATCCAGTAGTGCGGTGGTCAGTTTCAAAAGCAGTCAGGGAAGTTTGAATGAATGATCTCAAATGACCAGAGATACTGGAGGTCTGGGATCCAGTACCTTAGGTTTTAATAGCTGGGTAGAAAAGGCAATTTCCCCCACCACTACTTGATGAGCTGTAGCCATTAAGATTCTCTGTTGAACACAGCTATTGAAGCAGCCTTTTCCAACCTGCAAATGTGTTGGATTACAGCCCCAGCCAAGAAGGTCATGGGCCATGCTAGCTGGGGATGATGGGAATTGTAGTCACACACATCTAGAGAGCACCAGAGGAGGGGGGAAGGTTGTATTAAAGACACAGAAGCTCTGATCTCCTTTGCGTCTGGTCAAGCTAGCAATGCCCTCCACTTCCTTGCAAAACTGGACTATTGTTTGACATAAATTAAAATAATGTGATCTGAACTATTTGGGGTCATAACCGCAATATTCATTTTATCAATCTAAATTGGGATTGTTAAGAATGAATGTAGACCACATCTATGTCAAAATAAAAACCAGATGAAAGGCCAGCAAATGTCGTGTTGTCAGAGGTACAAAACCAGTAAAGGAGGTTTTTTATGTAACTTGCATGTGATGCATGAAAGGCTAAAAAGCAGTACTTCAGATTTTTTAGAGAATATTGGAGAAATATGGATCCCTGAATAATATTGTTTCCAATGAAATCTCTCCCATATATTCTGCCATTATATTTTCTTTAAATTTTATATGGAATTGTAGGGACGTTTTCTGAGTGTTTTTTTTTTTAACTGTATCTTGGTAAGAAGCTGTGCATTTATATTTAGCACAAGTTATTTTAATAGCATGTTTGTTTACATGATTACAAATGGTCTTGAAAGTTTACATTCCTTTAAAACGGCCTCAGGAAGTTAAGACTTTAGTATGTCTCAATGTGTTGGATGGCCGGAGATGGGAGTTCGTTTGGTTTGGTTGTTTTTTTTAAAGGAATGTATGTGGATTTTATTGCACTTGCGCCAAAGCGAATTAGCATTAATGCACGCTACCACTAATGAGCATTAGTGAAAGTGTGAATTTACCTCCCACCCCCAAGTAAAAAACAAGTCCACATGACTGCAGAACCTGTGCATCTTGGAAAAAGATGGTCCGCTGTGGAAAAAGCTGGTCTACAGGATGGATTCATTGAAATTGGACTCATTTGAATTTGTGGCAGATTTCTCTGACATCCCTAGTTCAGATTGAGAGGGGACAAATTCTAGTTTGGAAGAGCGCAAAATGGTCAGGACATGTATTATACACAACTGTACACAAGAATGAGCTAACACAAGCACTGTTGGCTGAATGTACTATTGGTGGCTTGGGCCAGGAATATCAACTGAAGAGTAGGGAGCAAGGTTATGCAAGGGCCCCAAGGAGTACTTTCATGCAGCAGAAGCCTTAAGGGGACCAATGGGTCTTCCAAAACTAAATCATAGAATCATAACGTGGTAGAGTTGGAAGGGGCCTATAAGGCCATCGAGTCCAACCCCCTGCTCAATGCAGGAATTTACCTTAAAGCCTACCTGACAAATGGCTGTCCATCTGCCTCTTGAATGCCTGTAATGGAAATCTACTATCCGGCTTAAGAGTAAGGATGGTGGATCATCACCCTACTCATCACCACCACCACCTGGCACCATCAGTTTAAACAAATCAGGGCATAGTTATCACTGTTATGGAATAATCACTGTGAAAAGGTGGGACAACTTCATATTCTGTATCTGAGCCCAGAAAATTCAAGATTAAACACAAAATCTGAGGAGAAAGGCCCTTGGGGAAGACCTCACAGTTCCATCTCTGTGGGGATGCTTGTCTCTGAACCCAGAACCTACAGGAGAAGGAGATCAGCATTGAACATAGAATCATAGAATAGCAGAGTTGGAAGGGGCCTACAAGACCGAGTCCAACCCCCTGCTCAATGCAGGAATCCACCCTAAAGCATCCCTGACAGTTGGTTGTCCAGCTGCCTCTTGAAGGCCTCTAGTGTGGGAGAGCCCACAACCTCACCAGGCAACTGATTCCATTGTCGCACTGCTCTAACAGTCAGGAAGTTTTTCCTGATGTCCAGCTGGAATCTGGCTTCCTTTAACTTGAGCCCGTTATTCAAGTTAAAGGAAGCCAGATAAGAACATAAGAAGTGCCATGCTGGATCAGATCGAGAGTCCATCTAGTCCAGCACTCTGTTCCCACAGTGGCCAACCAGTTGTTGACCAGGGACCAACAAAGCAAGATATGGTGCAACAGCACCCTCCCACCCATGTTCCCCAGCAACTGGTGAACACAGGCTTACTGCCTCAGATACTGGAGGTAGCAAATAACCATCTGGGCTAGTAGCTGCTGATAGCCTTCTCCTTCAAGAGAAGGTGTCTTTGAATATTTGAAGCAGGGGTGTTGAACCTCAGCCCTGTGGGCCAGATCAAGCCTGCCTGGCATCCCAAACTGATCCCCTGGGTTTCCCCAGATGGTCACGCCCCTTCCCTGGCCTGAACCCCTTCCCTGACTCCTGACTGATTGATGGTTTCCCAGCTTTTGCATGCTTCCCATTCTAAAAGTTGAAATGCTTCTCCTATGGCTGAGTTATTGGCAGTGGCCCTGTTCAGAAGACACCTTAAGCCACGGCTTTAACTATGGTGAATAAGGCAAAAAAAATTGCATATAGCAACTGGGGATGGCAGCAGCAGGGAGTCCTGCCACCACTGACCACTGCTGCCACCATGTGCAAACCCGCCACACTCTCCTTGCTGATCTCAGCATTGGCAAGCAGAACATGAGGGGGTTGTGCATGGTGGTGCCTGCAATGGAAATCCATGAACTGGCCTGACTTGACCTGTGTGGACAAGCAAGTGGGAGTCCAGGGGACCAAGCCACCAAGGGCTTGGTGGACTTCACCCCCTGGATGAATTCCTCCACCATCCCTAGTTTTAAAGCTTGGTGCTTAGGAGGGGCAGAGCACCCCCCCCTCCCCCATCCCGCACTGTCTTGTTCTAAGATCTGGCTTGCTTAGCTTCAGCATTCACAGATTTGAAAAAGGAAATCAACTTGGCGAGTTCCTGTATCAGAGTAGACTTTGGCCATAACTGTGTGGGAGCCTCTTTTGCACATAATCATTATGGTAAATGACATTAACCGGTAAAAGGCACTTGGCTTTCAGTGAATAGATGACAGCATGAATGTTTAAAAGAGTGATCATTATCCTCCATTCTATGGGATGTTGAACAGCAGGGACTTGCCCAATTACATTTCACACAAATGCAAAGCCATTAATAGGATCACATCTAATTTCTGCACCATAATCTTAAAAAACAACAAAAACTGCTAGGAATATGTATCCCTTTGGAATATAATTTTCATATTAATGTTCTGATTATGGAAGATCCTACTGTGCAACACAATTTTGCCTTTTAAACCCTTGGAAGCTGGTGTGGTAGCTAGGTATTTTGAGCTCAGTGATTAGGAAATTATCATCCCATTAATTCTGCTTTCCATTGACATTAATCCATGGGCCAGTTTCTGTATGTTTTGATTCGGAGAAGTCATTCTTTTGTCATTCTAATACTTGAAAAGTGAGTGGAGTCGCAAAATGCCAGACCATTACCCAGCATTTGTATACGTGCAACACCTGGTGAAATTCCCTCTTCATCACAACAGTTAAAGTTGCAGAAGCTCTGCCCTCTTTTGCATCTGGTCAAGAGGGCAGGGGTCCTGCAGCTTTAACTGTTGTGATGAAGAGGGGATTTCACCAGGTGCTGCATGCATAAATGACATCTGCTGAAATTCCTTTTTCTATGCAACTGTTAAATTTACAGCAGCCCTGTCCTCCTTTCCATATGGTCATCCTAACCAACCCTACAAAGTAGCATGAATGTACAGTAGTGTTGACTACCATGGTGATTTCTTAACTGAAATATTTCCAACAGAAAATAATGAAAACATTTAGGAAGGACAGGAGGGGGAGAATGAAACTAAAGTATAATGACTAAAACCTTTTAAAAATGATAAATCCCTCAAGAACTATGAGCAAAAAAGGATTTTGATTTGTATGATTTAGCATAGAGGATTCTGTAGGAATGACAGTTGTGCAGTAAACTGGCAACTAATTAATAAACACTTATTTAATTAATAGAGAAGGATTTATTTAATTCAAGTATAGTGTGAAATCATATTAACATGTTTAAAGCAATTTTCTTCAGTAAGCTGTGCCTGCTTTAATTATTGTTTTCCCCTTGAAGAGACAGGCTCATCGCATTATATATGAATGTAGGACGGTTGTTTGTATTTGCAGTAAACAGACCCCACTGTGGAGATCTTTATGCACAACTGAAGATCTTCACTACCAAAGTTGGCTGAAGCTGTGCACTTTGATAATACTGATCACCAACAGCAGGGTTGGGGCATTTTCAGCCCTTTAGATGTTTTGGGATAGCAACTCCCATAATCTCTGGCCACTGGCCGTGATGACTGGGGATGATGGGAGTTACAGCATAACATCTGGATGGGACTGGGGTACCTGGAAGAAGATCACCCAGAGAGTTCATAGCTGAGCTGAGATAGGAACTGGGTGCCTTCAGGAACTTGCTCTTTAACCACAATTTGGTTTGAAGGATTATTTCCTATTCCGATCTTCTTGAAAGAACAGGAGCTGGGAGGAAGAAAGGCAATAGGGTACTGCAGGAGGACAGTAGGCCCTATTGTCCCATATCTTTAACAGTTGCATAGGAAAGAGAATTTCAGCAAGTGTCACTTGTATATATTTGTATATATGCAGCACCTAGTGACATTCCCTCTTCATCACAACAGTGCAGGAGCCCTGCCCCTTTTATATCTATAGGGCAGGGTTCCTGCAGCTTTAGCTGTTGTGATGAAGAGGGAATTTCACCAGGTGCTGCATGCATACTAATGACACCTGCTGAAATTCCTTTTTCTGTGCAACTGTTAAAGATACAGGAGCCCTGTCCTCGTTTTCATATAGTCACTCTAGGGTAGGAGTCCCCAATCTTTTGGAATCTATGTGCACATTTTGAATTTTGAGGAAGTGCCATGGGCACAACCGTAAAATGGCTGCCATGGGGTAGGGGCAGTCACAGAATATAGTGCAAACTATGTGTAGATTGGACTTTCTGCCCCACCTATATATAAGGATAATAATGCTGGCCAACTCTGCAGGGCTGTTATAAGGATTACTAAGATACTGAGTGTACATGAAGCACTCTAAACACTTGAGATGTGCCATAAATATAAATGCTAAGACAAAGTATTATTGTGTATGTTATAGTATGTACACCCATCTCTGTAAGAATATGTTAGTGTAACACTTATTACTAGAGATCTACAAGACTGATTTTGCTCATTTTTTAAAACTGAAGCTTGAGCAGGGTAAACATGCAGAAAATTTTGAAACTTTCAAAAAGTTCAAAGCTCAAGTTTTAATAGCAAAAATAGTATGTTTATTTGTTCCGTGCCAAACAGTCTCCTATTGCTCTATGATTCAGTACTGGTTTATTTGCTCTGTGCTAAATAGCACCTGATCTGACATCACATGTTTTCAATCTGAAACTTAAAGAAATGTAGAGGGAGTAATCCTGTGTCCCCTAGACGGTGCCCAGGGGGACATAGGATTATTCAGTTTCCTGGCCCTGAGCTCATAGACAGGACTCTGAGCTGGGAGCATCGCAGCTACGAGGTGGAATCAAAAAAGCTAGATAGCAGGAGGAAGCACAAGCTATCTGGCCAGGAAAAACCTCAGTGCTGGCGGCCGTTTGTCTTGCCATGCTCACCCCCTGCCCTGTGTTCCTTACTGGGATCTGCCCCTAAGAACACCCCTGAACCAAAGCCACCACAGACAGATGAAAGAAACAACATGGTGGCATTGGAGTAATTGGAAAAGTTGCGGTAAAATGACACTATGAAAAGGCACAGTTTGAGGGGTAAAAGGCCTGATGTGGGTGTGAGTTGGTGGCTGCATTATATAAACAATGCAGTGCCACTGTGCAGCCATTATGGGGTTAATAGAATGTATAGATCCCCCTAGTCCAACAGTCCAAATGTTGGTACAATTTGTGTATCTGATGACGCCAGATCTTGTTTACAGAAATCTTGTGCAACAATAAATGTGTTAGGCTTTAAGCTGCCACGGGAAGAATAGGGAATAGAAACCAAATGCACAGTTACAAGATGGGGGACACTTGGCTCAGCAATACTACAAACGAGAAGGATCTTGGAATTGTTGTAGATCACAAGCTGAATATGAGCCAACAGTGCGATATGGCTGCAAGAAAGGCAAATGCTATTTTGGGCTGCATTAATAGAAGTATAGCTTCCAAATCACGTGAGGTACTGGTTCCTCTCTATTCGGCCCTGGTTAGGCCTCATCTAGAGAATTGCATCCAGTTCTGGGCTCCACAATTCAAGAAGGATGCAGACAAGCTGGAGCGTGTTCAGAAGAGGGCAACCAGGATGATCAGGGGTCTGGAAACAAAGCCCTATGAAGAGAGACTGAAAGAACTGGGCATGTTTAGCCTGGAGAAGAGAAGATTGAGAGGAGACATGATAGCACTCTTCAAATACTTAAAAGGTTGTCACACAGAGGAGGGCCAGGATCTCTTCCCGATCCTCCCAGAGTGCAGGACACGGAATAACGGGCTCAAGTTAAAGGAAGCCAGATTCCAGCTGGACAGCAGGAAAAACTTCCTGACTGTTAGAGCAGTGCGACGGTGGAATCAGCTACCTAGGGGGGTTGTGGGCTCTCCCACACTAGAGGCATTCAAGAGGCAGCTGGACAACCATCTGTCAGGCATGCTTTAGGGTGGATTCCTGCATTGAGCAGGGGGTTGGACTCGATGGCCTTGTAGGCCCCTTCCAGCTCTGCTATTCTATGATTCTATGATTAATTTGAGTGGATTCCTCCTCAACACCCACACACCCTCACCCTCTTCTTATTTTTGCACCTAAAATAAGTAGTTAAATACCTTTCTCCTTTCCTCTGCAGCTTCCAGCTTTTTCTGGATCTCCTCAAGGGACAGATCTTTCTTCTTTGGAGAGGCTAAAGTTCGTGGAGCTTCTGAGACTGGAGAAGGTGGCTTTAAGATCAGTTCGAAAGCTTGGCCAGAGGCACGTTTGTTGATCTGTTTAACTTCCATATCTGTGAAGGTAATGTTAAAATATCTAATATGAGAAGATAAAACACTGAAAAGTTGGTATAAAAATGTATTTTGCCAGCTGTTATCACCCACAAAATTTGTATCATGTATATAAATCTGGAAATAATGAGTATAGTGGAGTTTTTGCAATGAATTCAAATATTTTAAAAGCTGGCCTGTACAACCTGAGACCTGCCAAGCTAAATGGGACCCATCTTGCATAACTACATATATTAAAAAAATTAATATATTTCAGTTTAAATTTGTGATGAACTAGCTTATGTCAGCGTAGCAATAAGATCAAACATTCCTTGTGATCAACTGTAGGGCAGATCGTTCTCAGAGGTAGGAATAAGTGTTAAATCATCACATCACTGACGAAACAACAATTAGAATGTACCAGAGCAAAATTTATCATTTTCTAAGGCCAAACAAAGCTCTGCTTAGCAAAACATTAACCACCGAAAGTTACTTACCATCATATGTGTATATATTGATGTTGCGAGGTTCCGGGTAGAAACAGGAACAGATCAAAGACAGCATGGACAGCTCCTTCATCTTTTCCTTGTAGGCTAAAATGAAAAAGACTATATTAGTATCTTTTACCTTTCTAGTTTCCTGTCTTACAGAACATTTAATTGAGGCAGCAATTAGTGTTCCTGGAAGATCTGTAAAATTAATTGCTTGACTAAAACTTGGCAAAAATATCTAACAAGGTGAAAAGTTCTCCCTAAATTGTTGCTTTTTACTAGGGATGTGCTCCGCTTCTAATTGGACTGGCGAATTAGAAGCGGAGTGGGGTGCTTCGCCTCCCCTTAAGGCGGAGGCGAAGAGGATTGGGGGGCCGGCGGAGCGTGGCGAAGAGGATCGAGGTGAAGGTGGATCCTTCGCCTCGATCTGGAGCTCCGCCAGAAAGGTAAGTGGGGTTTACCGGGCCCTGCCGCTGTCGCTGTCGCAAAGGCAGCAGGGCCCGGTAACCCCCCCGCGCTCCTCTCCCTTACCTGCCTCCGTCCGCGGTCCGTCGGCTTCTTCAATTGATTTTCGGATCGGCCCGTGGGGCGGAGCAGGGGGTCCGTGCACACCCCTACTTTTTACCATATATCTAAGTATCTTAGATGTCTCTCCCCAGGCTTACACAAACACACCACTAGGAGTAAAAGTGAATAAGCCCATGGTTTCTATTTTTCTTTCTTATACCCAGCCACTGGGATCCTCTTTTATTTATGAAAAGTTAAGTTAGATCACTAGTGTTTCCCATGTAATGAGGAGGGAGAGAAAGTGGGAAGCTGCAGTCTTCTCGACCAAGGCATTTGGGGACCTCAGCCCCTGGAGCTCTAGAGGAATGAAGTCTTATTTCAGCCTCACCCTGCAAACTCTCTGGAAGCAGTCTTTTGGTTAAGTCTTTCTGACAGCCATCATTGCCCTGTTCTCTGCTCAGATGGGAAGAAATCTGGAAAGAACAACGCATGCTCAACTGCATTTATGCAGCTGAGAGCCAGCTCTCTTTGTTTGAGCAATACTTTCATTTCCTGCAGGAAGACTTCTTTTTCCTAATAGCTTCCTTGACAGTGCTCATTAACCAGGATGGTGACTTCTTGGACTTGTGGTGTCTAGCTGAACTTATATTATTGTAATTTTGAGTAATTCCAAACATTCTGGAGAGATCTGACCCGCTTTACTTTCCCTTTCAACTTATTAACAGTGATTGTTGGGTGATAATTGTGTTATCACCCAACTATTTAAAAACCGTTGTTGCATGATAACACAGGCATCCTTGCATTGCTGAGCTGATTAACACATTTAGTATGATAAAATAACAATCACCCTTTCTGCTCATCAGTGCAAGGATGTCTGTGTTATTATGCAAATGTTCTGTGAATGGACACCATTAATAAGGTAATTATCACTGTCTGTATTTCTACATTTAATTTCCCTCTGACCTCACAATTTACAACCTCCCCACTCCAAAAACCCGCTCATATGTGTATCTTACGAAGTATTCAGATACTTCATAAATCTCATGAGGTGGTAAGGAGTCCATGAAAGATTATGAAAGATTATGCTGTAATAAATGTGTTAGTTTTTAAGGTACCACAAGGCTCGTAGGGCTTCTCCTCATTTAGCAAAAATCCCACAGCCTTACCAAGGTTTTGTCTTCTGGAGTCTTGCAGAGTGTAACGATCAGCACAACACACATCCTCCCCACCTTGTTTTGGCTGGTTCCTTCCCATATGTTTCATTTATACTGCCAGCAGATGGCCCTGCTTTGTCACACAGTTTCAATTTATTATAGCATTTTCAGGGTTTTATAAAATGGCGGATTCTCGCTGGAAAACATTGGGAGAGGAATTGGAAAAGGACCAGCAAACTTCTGTGAGTGACCAATCACGAGTGTACAAAAAATTGCTTGTGTAGAGAAGCTCTTTATTGTTTTTCCTGTAGCAGATTGGTATGATTAACCTTCTGGGAATTGTTACAAGGGGCTTTCATGTGACTTCTCTCCATTAGCAATGCATGGTACAAGACAGATACACTTTCTTTTCTTTTTTTTCTTTTGCAGTGCTTTTAACAACCTGCCCATGTCAAATATTCTGGATCTAAGTAAGCCTCCCCCCCATTATGGAGACTGCAAGAATTAGGATAATTCATCTGACAGGTCTTTTTTTCACTATGATTGGCAGAGCAATCCAATAGATGATGTCAGAGTGCTCTAAGCTTTAAGCCATTTCTGCACAAATATTGCAAAAGATTCTTGCTAACTATGCTTTTATTATACGGTCACAGACCCAATGCACTTTTCTTCTTATGTATGGTAATATCTCTCACAATTTATCAGTATTTTGAAGCCCTGAACTGAAATTGATCAGCCACTTCTTACATTACATTTTTCTATAGATGTAGAGGTGCACACAAGTCCACCATTATGGGAGAAAACCTCACCTGTGATTATTTCATTATGTTACAAACATGTACTATATGGTGTGTACATTTTTCTCCTACACTCCTCTGTATAGGGAAAACGTAATTTGTGACCTTCATACTAAACCTATTCATCCCCTTTAAAGGCACTACATTATAGTCAGTTTCTGTTTTCATCTTTATTTTGGTACCAATTACTGGGATTTAGGCAAAGAGATACATATTTCTTTTTGACAAACAACTAAAAAGATTTCAATTCTGTCTTATAAGCTGAACAAATGGCTACTTTGTGTAAAATGAAAGGCAAACAGCCCCAAACTGAATGACTATCAAAACTTTAGATCTCCTTGGGAATTAATCTATTTTCCCATCTTTTGTGAAGTTACTATGGGAGTCATATGTTTGGGTATCAGGTTGTCCTCTAAAGAGAAGTCTTCCAGAGGGTGTGCGACACCTCCCAGCTCTCAACCTCTCCCTCAATTGGGTCATAAATTTAGGCTAGCCTTGGACCTGGTCTAAATTCATTCTCTCCCAATGAGAGGGTGTTCGTTTTTTGAAAGAGGAAAAAACCAGGAAAAAGAACAATGTTTGTTGTACAAGGAATTTACTGTACGCACACTCTTTGTTTTAAAGAATGGCATGAGCTGGCAATTGCATAAAAAATTATCTGGATACCCTTTATAAATACAAGCACAGAAGTCTGCATCAACATCCTGAAGCATAACCTACAATTTAGCCATCATGCTTTCCTTATGCTAATGTGCTTGTAGTCCAGGCTGCTCCCTGATCCCTGTAAAGCATAGGTGTAGAGCCTTAGCCCCCAGGTCCAAATCTGGCCCCACTTGGGTCCCAATCTGGCCCTCCAGTGTTCCCCACATTGTCAAATGCCTTTCACCTAGCAAGACCCCATTCTAAAAGGTTATAGTGCTCCTCCTAAGGCTTAGTGACTGGCAATAAGAGCTTTAAGCTTAAACATGCTGATGTTTTTGGTATTTTGGCTTCACCCCATTTGCTTCCAGCCCTGAGAGCTTCTCCAAAATGGCAATAGCTGTGCTGGCAGGCTGACCCCCCAGTTTGCATCAACCACAACGCAGCGTGAGCAGGGGCAGCATTGGCCACCGGAATTAAAGTGTTTTGCCAGAGGTTGTTCTGTCTTCCTTGTTTTAAAAATTTATCTTGCCCAGCAATAAAATTCCCAGGGTGGCTTGTAAAATTTAAAACAAAAACAACCTACAATAACATATAAATATAAGTTAAAGATTTAATTTAACAAAATATACTAAAAAAGTGTGTTGTATCCAATATTAAGGGAGCATTCCTATGTCTGCTAGACAGCACCTGCGGTGTGTGTGTGTGTAAAAGATATTTCAGTTTCCTGGCTCCGAGGTCAGAGACAGGGCTTTGATCTTGTACCCAGGAAACCATGCTCTCTACCCCCTCCCCCTCATAGCTGGTGTGGAGAGAATCAAACCAGCTGCCTCACTGTGCTCAGAAATGGAGCATGGAGATGCGGGGAAAGGAGGCATTCCCAGAAGCGTGAAGGGGAGAAGACTAGAGTGGCAGCCATACAATGAAACATGGCTACTCCAACCTCCTTTCCTCCCATTGTCTCCTGCTTTGAATTGGATACTCTGTGTTCGAAGGCTTATGAGTACCCAAGGCAGATCCCATTGGTTTGCATCCTAATCTAATTTAAATTCCCTTCATCTCAGTGAGTCTAGTCTGAGTACATTGGATACAATCCAGGAATATCACTGGGAGAAGCATAAAAACAACAAAGTCAATTTAGGTCAAAGAAAGAAAGAAAGAAAGAAAGAAAGAAAGAAAGAAAGAAAGAAAGAACAGCCAGGGTGCAAAAACAAACAAACAAACAACTCCCCCTTCCCCAAATTATTCACCTGGTGCCACAATGACATTAGTGTAGGTTTTTAATGATGATGATGGTGATTAAATTAAATTATATCAATTCTTAAACAATCACCCATTGTTATGCCTTCAAATTATTAGGCTATTGGGCGGTATAAAAATGCAATAAATAAATAAATAAATAAATAAATAAATAAATAAATACGCTTACCTGGGAGTAAGACTCATTGAATTCAGTGGGACTTATTTCTGAGTAGACATGCATAGGGTTGCATTATTAGGCTGCAATCCCATACACCAGCCTTGCCCAACTTGGTGTCCTCCAGATGTTTTGGACTACATCTCCCATCATTCCTGACATTTGGAGGGCACTAGCCTGGGGAAGGCTGCTATACACACTTGCATGGGAGAAAGTACCATTGAACTCAATTGGACTGACTTTTGAGTAGATGTGCATGAAATTGCAACTGTACATCAATATTTTCTCTAGCTTCGCCCTTACTCACTACACATGTACAGGCATATACAGTGGAGGTTGGTGAGTCTGATTTCGATGGGGTTGTGAACCCATTCTGCATTTCAGCCAGAACCAGCCAGAACTCTAAAGGGGCTATCCAAGGTTCTGAACCTATTGGGGAGGGGGTTTCAGCACCTTGGATAGTTCCTTTAGCGTTTTAGCTGGTTCTGAATGAAATCCATTCCGGCTCCACAGAAATTGGAGCCACCATCTTCCAGTGGACTTATATGATTCCTTTGTGGGGAGTGGGCACAGAGAGCACAGCATAATCTGACCCTCTCACTCATCTGTTGTATTGCATATTTTTTTGTTGCTTAGACAAGCTTTCAAGTATGTATTTGAATTCCTGACCCAGAATCCAATTGAATTTTATGCTTTGGGAGAGATGCCACAAGAACTAAAGGTAGGAGATTCAAATAGATGGAGCATGAAATGCAGGCCACACAAAGGTCATATTTCCTTTAGTGTACCATAACTGCATTTACATTAATCTCTCAGTGATTTCATTGGCAAAAGCAGTCTCTTGAATTTTGAAGGTTAAGTGGTTCGGATATGGTGGGTGCTTTCAGGCTTGTATTAAAGATATTGCCAGCCTGAAGCCTGTGTTTTTCTTTCAGTGTCAAACTGTGGGTCAAAATACATGTTATGTTAATTATATAGTGTGCAACTGCCCCTCTTAGTTTTCTTTTTAAATTGAAACTATTGTCCAGGACCCTGATCTGGATTAGGACTACCATATACAGGGAGGGATTTTCCTAAAATCCCCCCCTTGTGCAAGGCTTATTATTGGTATATTGTTTTAGCTTCCATTGGCACCAATAAAGCCTTTTATTTCTTTGTTCACCCCTTTCACATTGCGGTTGGAACAAATCAGCTGGATGCGGAAGTTTAAAACCCTCCTCCCTGAACGTGGTGGTCCCAATCCAGACTGGAGTCCTGTGGATTTTTAAGTAAAAACAAGAAGGCCAGTTACATACTACATAATTAAGGTAACATGTTGTTTGACCATGACACCCATTTACTTGATGGGTATGTGTTCCAGGGTCACCCCATGAAGGGTGATTCAGGACAGATAAAAAAGTACTTCTTCACATAGTGCATAGTCAAGCTATGGCATTCACTACCACAAGATGTAGTGATGGGCACCAATTTGGATGGCTTTAAAAGGGGGTTGGATACTTCCTGGAGGAGATGGTCATCAATGGCTATTAGTTGTGATGGCTATGTGCTACCTCCAGTATCAGAGGCAGTAAGCCTGTATACACTAGTTGCTGGGGAACATGGGTGGGGTGCTGCTGCTGTTGTAGTGTGTCCTTCTTTATGGGTCCCAGGTCAACAGCTGGTTGGCCACCACGTGAACAGAGTATGGACTAGATGGAGCCTTGGTCTGATCCAGCATGGCTCTTCTTATGCTGTTTTGTAATTTACAATAGGTATTTTCATACTTCTGATCAATGAAATGGAGAAAGTATTATGAAAGCAATTACATTCAAATGCTAGAGGGTGCTAGAAATACTTCAGCTAGGTAGTACATTAGTCTTACTTTTCTTTTCTTTCAGATTTTTTTTTAAAATGCCAAACCCAGTATTTTGTTCAGATTGTTTAAATTGAACATTGAAATATAACTACTATTAAAAATAGTAATAAGCAGTTGTCACAAAGGGACCTGATATTTATTTATTTATTTATTTAGAGTATTTTTATCCCGCACCTCAGCCAAAAGGCTCTCGGAGCGGCTTACAATGTCTCAATAAAGAAGACAGTCCCTACCCTCAGGCTTACATTCTAAAAAAAGACATGACACACAAGGAAAAGTGGATGGGGAGGGAAGAGGGAGAAAATAAAAAGAAATTAAGGAGACTGTTTAGGCTGGTGGGAAGGCCCTGCTCTGTCCTCTCATCTCCCAATGGATATTAATAATCAATATTTAGTATTGATCTAATTAGCAATGTGTGTTCCTTAGATCTGCACTGAAAAATAGGCTACAATTAATTTTAAAATTCTAGTGGAAAACGGTGACTTTTAGCCACAATTTGCCCAAGGCTGCAGAATGAGTCAACAGTAGAAGTAAGATTTGAACCTTGGACCCACTATTCCAAGGCCAAGTCACTAGCCCCTGGATCACACATCATCTCCAAGACATCACCCTCAAAACATACATGATATATTGGATGAATGGAACTATTTCATGCAGTAGACAGTAAAGTAGATGGCTGCACTGAATAACTTGACAGCCATCCTTCTCAAAGTTGATTTTCTGCCATACATAAAAAAATTATAAGAATTAAATTTGGGTGCAGGAAACTTGTGCAAGTTATCATTTTATAGTGTGTGTATGTACCTTAGTAATGTATTCCATCTGCCATGGGGAATTTTCATTTCCCATTCAATATTGTTCTTTGACATAGTTCAAATAAAAACAAATTGTGGCAATAGAAGGCAGATGTGAAGAAAATACAAAAAAAGTGCTGAAAGTCAGCTGAGATTTGTACTATTCTAGGTGAGCATTCTTCAGCAGGCTCCATGTAGATTCCTTAACATGTAGGGCCACAATACATATTATAGAGCTTTTCTCCCAAGGCATTTATAGTGTGCTTGTAATTCCCCACTCATGGATGTTTATGGCTTCTTTAGACAATGTTGTCTAATAGTAATGTCTAATAGTAAACTAAAGCTTAACCCGGAGAAGACTGAGCTGATGGTGATTGGCACAGGTCACCTGGTTGCAGTCTTCCACTGTATGGTGAGATGTACTATATTGCTACTTAAATAATAATAATAATAATAATAATAATAATAATAATAATAATAATAATAATATCTAAATTTGCATCTATACATATAAGTCAGCATATGCAAATATTATGCAAATCAATGTCCTCTCTGGTGATGCATTTCCTCTTTTTTGGCAATTCATAAGTGGTCAACCTTTCCGTACACTTGTCCCTGCCACTGGATGCTGGTTCTTTTGCAGAGTTTAGGTTTGAACAAAAGAATGTTGGGGCTTTTAGATTGGTTCAACACAGAGCTGCCAAGTACATTTAAATAATAATAATAATAATAATGTGTCAGCTGAAGAAACAATAACCAAAGGAAGCCAATACAGGTTGGTGGGGGCTTAGCAATGAAGTGTTAAGAGACTAGATTTATGATGCACAGAAGCCCGCAAGACGGAAACAAGTATATGTGCATTCATATTTTTTTGTATATGTAAATGAACACTACATCGAGATCTGTCCAATGTATTAATGAACCATCCTTTCCATGGGATCCTTGGCAAGCTGTTATATGTGTCATGTTTTCACAATTCTTAAGGTACAAATAAAGGTACAAATCATATTGGTTGTTCTGACGGTTTTCTGATGCCAAAAGGGTAATAGCCTGAAATTGCCATTTTGCAGTATTTTCATTCCTACGATTCTGTTTAAACAAACTACAGAAAATCCATTTATAGACTCATAATTGTTATGGTCACTTCTGACATGAGTTAATGGGTCAATTTTGCTGAGCTAATGCAAACACTTCGTTAAAATGAATTTTTATAGTGTATTTTATTCTTCACCAGAGGAAAGCAAATCCTCTCGTACTGCCTTCGATGTGCCTAAGAACAAGAGGTGTATAGGCTGTCAGTAATTTGTATCCAGATAGAAATTTCTTTTAAAAATTAAGTATGTTATGTATTTATATTACAACCAACCACCACACAGAGAACACCAGGAAAGAAGCTAAAATTACTTTGTTTCTGGGATTTCTTCTTCTCTGGAATGTCATTGCCAGCAAGGCTTGTAGGCTATTTCCTTAAAGCTGTAATCAATTTCCTCAACCTGGTGCCCTATGAATGTATTGGACAACAATGCCTAGCATCCCCAGTCAACCTGGGACCAAACCTTTGTTTTGAACATTTGAGTGGGTGGAGTGAAAATGTGCTTAAAGGTTATTTTGGTCATCAAGTGGTGGAGGTGAGACCTAGAAATTCGTGAGAACTTTCATTTCATTTCTTATATATTTTACTACCCCCCCCCATAGCTGAAGCTCTCTGTGCAATTCACAAAAATTGAAAACCATTAAAATACACTATAGTAAGCATAAAACATTCACATAAGGACATAAAACAATTTTAAAACAATCAGCCATAGACAATCCAGGACCTGATCAAAAACACTTGTTATATGCCTGAGAAAAGAGGGCAGTTTTAACCTGGAGAAGAAAAGATGATGCTCAAGGCTCTTGTCTCCCATTTAATTTGTGTGTGTGTGTGTGTGTGCGTGTGTGTGTGTGAGAGAGAGAGAGAGAGAGAGAGAGAGAGAGAGAGAGAGAGAGAGAGTGAGAGAGAGAGCACAATTACGTTTCTTTTAATGATTTTCTATTTGCAATGTATACAAGCTGTTTCGGTATATACCATAGATAAAGATCTCTCTTCAGTCCCAAGTTTCATGTTTCCTTCTGCTGAGGAACATCCCCCACCCATGTGAAGTGTATAAATGTGGCTAATACATGGGTGTCCAATCTGCAGCATGAGTGCTATACATAGCACAGACACCTGGACACCTACCTACAGTATCAGAGACAGTAAGCCTTACTGTTCTCCGTAAGTTGCTGGAGAACATACGTGGGAGGGTGCTGTTGCACCTGTGTCCTGCTTGTAGGTCCTTGGTTGACAGCTGGTTGACCACACTGTGAACAGAATGCTGGATTAGATGGACCCTTGGTCTGATCCAGCATGGCTCTTCTTATGTTCTTATACCAGATACAGGAAGGTGTTGTCAGGCCTGCAATTTTGCCTGTTTCTCTAGTGCTCTGTTGGTGTCTGTTTTTTTGGCTCATGAGACTAGAGAAAATATTGCACTTCATCTATGGGGTTGGGGATGGTGCACAGAAGTAGCACATCCTAGAATGGTAGCATCTAATGTTTTGGATTTGACTTGTGGACATTCGGCAAAAAACAAATGCATACTAGGAAGCGTTGGGCACCATATTTTAAGATGATAGTGGATTGAAAGCACAATCAACCTTTGCAGGTGTGCACAGCATAAAGAAAGAGGAGCCGGCCACCACTAGGAGCAGAAGAGAGAAGAACAGGCAACAGCAATGGGAGGTAAAAGGGAGCACAAAAGACTGTGGGTTGTATCCAATATCATGCTAGTGGTAAAAGTACAAGACATGGAATAGTTCCACTAGAGTTTCAGCATTAGGTAGCAACACAGGTAGCACAAGATCTAGCCTCATGAAGGCTAGTGCAAGACCTTGTGCAACAGCTTATGAAATAATGGCCTGTGAAACAGCTTGAGCAACAGTGTGTGGAGTGGCTCATACAATGACTTGTGCAGCAAATAGTGGAATGTCTTCTACAACAGCTTGTGAAAGTAATTTGTGAAACAGCTTGCACAAACAGAAACAAAGTACTGGATCTGACACTTGCACAAAGGTGAAAGTAGGGTTTCTTCAAGTCGAAGATTTGTGCTAGTGGAAAGGCAGCGTTTGGATATAGCCCAATGGCCTAGTGGTCTTCATGTGGACTACAAGTGCTTAACTAGTGCCTTGAATCAGACTCATCCACTGAATATGTAGTAGCAATGACAAAATATTTATCTGCATCTAGACCAATAAAAAGAAATAAAAAGCAGCTCACAAGTGCGATCAGGGAAAGAGAAATTGGTCATTATAATATGCACTATTACTGAAACCTAAGTATAGCAAGTACAGCTTTCTCATTTTTATCTCTAAGTTGCACTTCCTTAGCAATTTTATGGAGCCCACCTATGATGTTTGCTCTTCCCGTTATAATTACATCAAATGTCAATTTTTAGTGGTGTTTGACTGGAATGAAACTCATAAAAGCCATCTTTGCAGACTAACCTAGATTATACTAAAATTGCATATTTTACAGTGCCATTTAAAGCACAAATTACTCTGAAAGAACTAGTTATTTTAACAAAATAAGCCACATAATATGATATAATCCCTGTCATTTTCAGTGTCTTGCATGAAAATATTAATCCCAAACTCAAAGCATTCATTACCAATGCCTCTTTTCTGCCCCACAAATTCTGTTACATTTTGACATGACGGCACAATAAATATGAAGTATAGAAGAGGGCACAGGATGAGATTAAAAGAAATCCTGGTTTTGTTTTGGGATTGCCCTAGGAGAACCTAACAAAAAATGTCTTATCAGCTTTGAAAATGACTCGGTTAGAAAGTGTGCAGATGCTTCTGGCTTTCATATGTGAACAGGATATAAAAGCTTATTATAATTCTACAGCCTAGCAAAATATGGTTCCTCAAACAGGTTTCTAGTTCAGCCTGAGGCTGTGATGCACAAACCATGCAAATGGGTGTATTAGGCCTTGCTTTTACAGTGCATTAAATGAATGTATTTAAATTTAAGCTAATGTCAATAGAGAATTGTGACAGATTTAAAGCTGTGTAGAGAGGGCACTGGCTGGAGAGATGTTTTTTTTTTAAGAGTTGAAATTGGCATGGTAAGTCCTGTTGTCCATTGTGTACAGACTCCTACTGCTGTCATCTGTGTTCACAAGTTTTGCACATTTACAGATACCTGAAGGAGGTATGATACAGGTAGTGTTGCCCAGTGGTTCATATCGCTGCATTCAGACAACACGATAGTCTATGGTGGGGTAATAATCAACTCGACAGTTGTTTATCTAGGGGGTATTCCCTACACAACATGATCATAATCTACCATGGGGTTGATTAGGATCAGTGCTGAGTTGACTATTAGTCCATGCGGAGTTGACTCACTCATCCCCTGCCCTCTCCCCCCGCCCCCACAGCCCTCCTGCAAGTATCCCGTCAGCCATTGCTGCCAAAAAACTATCCTGCTGGCTGGGCAGCAGCCACCACTTTGACTGCTCTTGCCTTGTGACTTTGTGGCTGAGAAAATAACCAATGGTGGCTGAGAAAATAACCAATGGTACCCTTCATACAACATGATAACCAATGGTGGTTCAAATAGCCAACTCTGCACAGTGCTGGTTATTTGCATTGGTTATTTCGGCCAAATAACCAACAGTTGGCTAAAAAACTCCCTCCACACAGCATGATAACCCATGGTGGGTTAAATAACCAACCATTGGGTATTTAAACTACCATTGGTTATTGCACTGTCTGAACCCAGTCATGTTCATATTTTATGTTTCACCATCTATGGTACAATCAAGTAATTCTTGCAGCTTTTTAAAGTGCCCCAAAATATCCTGGAATAAGGAAATAAGTCAGTATGTGGGCACAAAAGGGTAGTCTTTGGTCAGACAGATTTTTCAGATTGTTTTAGCAGTAAAAGAACAACGTAACATGTTCGACTATAACATCATGGTGAGATAGAAATCTTGTGCTTCCAACTCTTCTTTGGGTCTTTCTGGATGCTTTTTAGTTTTATAAATGTGAAGAACTCATTTGATGACATACAACATTGGGGCATGAAAATGAACATGTAGCTGTAGCATATCTTCTGAACCACTCCATAAAACCATAAATCCAGCTGAAATTAAGCAAATTATCCTGAAGTGAAGGGTCGTAGCTCAGTGGAAGTGTAAACGGCTCACATGTGAAAGGTCCAGTTAGAGCTGGCAACTCCTGTCTGAAATCCTGGGGAACTGTTGATGGTCAGGGTAGACCAGGAATGGGAACATGAGGTTCTCCAGACATTGTTGGACTACAACTCCAATCATTCCTCCCCACTGGCTATGCTGGTTAGGCTTGATGGGACTTGGAGTCCAACAACATCTAGAAAGCCACACATTCCCCACTCATGGTGTAGACAACATTGATGTAGATAGTATAAGATAGATTCCTACGAGTATAAGAAGATTAATATCCCACTCCTAAATGCTTTCATTTAGAATCAAGTTTTATTGATTTAAATGGACCTTGCTTCCAAATGTTCTTAGTCTCAATGATTTTTCCAGAATAGAAGATAATGTGATCTAGTTCCCAATCATGTCTTTACTATAAGCCAAGATTTCCCCCTATAATGATTCAGTAACAATTTACTGCTCATAGTCTTCACGAATTATTAATAGACTGCAATAATGCATTGCTTTTCTTCATAACGAAAATCATTCTAAAAGGAATGATTTTCAATGAAACAAAATATGAATGCCAAGAAAATTACATCTCGTCCTTGGTTTGCTAATTTAAACATTATTACTATACTGTAGTTTAAGAATTATAAGTGGGGTGCTACCAGACAAGTTTTTATTTTGCAATAGTCCTGCCCCATTCATGGAATTTTACAGGGAATTCAGACATCATTGCCTTCTACTTGTAACCCTCCAGTGTTTTCCCAATGATTCTACTGTCTTTTCTCTTATTAGAAAAAATCCATTAAGGAGAAAAATGAAATATTTGTACAATGCCTGTTGACTGGTAATTCTAGGAGCTGTCTGTCTGGAATCACCCATAGTTTAAAGCAGGACATGAAAGCAGCAAGCAGGAAGTAAAAGATAAGGAGCTTGATATTTTGTAGTACATTTTCTTTTCCCCTTTTTAAAAAATAAGTTCAATGTTAGTTCCCCCCCGCCCCACACAGCTTTTTAGCAAAGGTACTTCAAATTGGTTTTATGATTGGCAAATCACTCTTGAAATGCGTATGTTAAGTTTGGTTGCTATAGATTCTTCAGAATGGTAATCTCAAAAAAACTGGGGCCAATTTGGATATAGTTACAAATATGGAACAACAAGGCATAAAACTTAGTTTTACTCTTTCTTCCTTGTGATCTTGAACAGGGTGTTGAACATGAAACTGGAAATCTGATTTTAAATCCCACCTAAGCCAGTGGTAAATCACACTTGCTTAACTCACTCTACTGTAATTGGTTGTATCAAAGATTGTTGTTGTGGTGATGTGGCCATATTTATTATATGTCCTACACTAATGCACTGCCCAGTACCCACACTTAAAGTGCTTTAGCCATCATTCCTTCTTCCCATGGAACCGTATGAATTGTAGTTCAGAAATACGGGTGGGGCTATGGATCTTTTAACCTATTGGAGGGGGAGCCTGCTGAGGACAACATTCCAGCAGTGGGAAGAGTGCACACAATCAGTGAGTGGAGCCAAAAGTGGGCAGCACCATCACTTGTTTCTCTGCCCCCCTCTCTCTTTCTCCCTCCCTCACACCCTTCTCTCTCTCTTTATGCTACACCCTTCTCTCTGAGCTTCTCTACATGAATCATCTATTACATGTTCATGATTGGCCACTCACAGAAGTTTGCAGGAACATTACATGACATCGTCAACTTCCAGGATGTGTCTTCCCCTGGAAATCTTGCAACCCCCCCCCCCCCCCGGCAAGCTAATCCAGTATATAATAATTGCAGAATTAATTCCTCCACTAGATGGTGCTGTTTCATTGAGCTTTATGCAGAGAATTGCTGAGAGGGGAAGTTTTCAATTACAAATCATGTGGTCGCATCTGAAGGAGCTCATAGTGAATGTGGAAAGGCTCAAGAAAATAAATCCTGGTAAGAGGGTGTTTCCCCCATTTCATATAGAAACTCTCCCCCCCCACACACTCCCCACCCCTTGCCAGAGATCTAAACTAATCACTCACAGAGAGCTTTTTAAATTAAGCTGAGTGGTACATGTGGTCCTTGGGGCACAGGTTGCCCAATCCTGTTTTAACTCAGCTGTCAGCATCTCATCAAACTAGAATTCCTATTATTTGTGGGAAGCCATGACAATTAAAATGGTATAAAGAAGATATTTTGTATTATAGGTATGGCCTGAGAGAAAGGATTATAACACTTTGCACATTTAAAATAAAAACTAATTATGAAGTGGAGTGTACCTATTGGATTTATATATGGTCTAGTCTAGTGAGAATATATATATACAATAACAGAAAAAGTGGGGAGATCCTTCCAGATATTTTGCCACTGAAAGCTTTGTTTCATTATCTGTTTTGATTTGAGAGCGTAGTTGTGGGCTTTTCTCTTTAAACTACATTGTTGGTTTATTGGGACTATTATTATAACTGAACATTATATTCCTTGAATATATAAACTTCTCCATGAAGTATTTCCAAAGAGCACAGATAGCATGTTGCGATAGGTCAACAACAAAAAAGTTCTAATCAGGCTCTTCCAAAATTTCCATCTGGGTCTTTGCAATATCCTCATAGATTTGCTGCCAGTCTGTTTATGTTTAGTTTGGTGTCATTCCTGTGCAACATATTGATAAGGCGTGGGCCCAAACTACATATAATGGTCATGGATCTGCTGCATATGAACTGTGGGGGTCTGATTTAAAATGAAGAAGTGGAAGGGCTGTAGCTCAGTGGTAGAGCATTTGCTTTGCATGCAGAGGATCCCAAGTCCAATCCCTGGCATCTCCAGTTAGGGCAGGAAATACACCTGACTGAAACCATGGGGAGCCACTGCCAGTCAGTGTCAACAATACTGACCAAGGGTCTGACTCGGTATGAGACAGCTTCTTATTTTCCTAAGAATGTGAGAGTAAGGAATGCTGAACTCTCCCCATCTGCTTTTTAGCTGCTGGTAACCTATCTCCCCCAAGCATATTTCTCCCAGCTATGCTCACTTGTAGTATGGTGAATGACATCTAGGGACAGACTGGCCCCATTCAGAAGACACCTTAAACCACTGCTTTAACCATGGTGGTTAAGCCAGAAAGCTGGGCCATGTTCAGAAGACACCTTCAACCATGGCTTTAACCACAGTGAATAAAGCTTTTTTCCTTAGTCACTGTGGTTAAAGCTGTGGTTTCAGGTGTCTTCTGAACACAGCCCAGCTTTCTGGCTTAACCACCATGGTTAAAGCCATGGTTTAAGGTGTCTTCTGAACAGGGCCACTGTGGTGACTGAGAGTTAAGTCATGGATCTATGCAGGAGAGTTCAGTACTCTTCACCCACCCACATCTTTTAATTATTAAATTGGAGCTGTATGGCCAGCTTTATTGGGAGTTCAGGCCCAATTGGGGAAAGACTTTGGTTAATGACAGGTCTTCAAACTGCCACCATCATGCATAGTTCATGTTTACAAGACTTGAACAAGACCCAGTTCAAGAGTATTTGCTGTGGAAGGGGGGCATATAGTTAAAGGAGACGAATTATAGGGGTATTTCAAAACATTATTTATTATTTATTTATTTTGAATATTTATATACCGCTCCCCATTGAAAAAATTCAGAGCAGTGTACAAGATAAAATAAAATAAAAACAGAATAAAACAGTTAAAACAAATTTTAAAAGAAGCAAATACGGAGATTCAAGGCTGCATATTAAGGAAAGGCTTCCTGGAATAAAGATGTTTTTAGGAGGCGCCGAAAGGAGTACAAGGTTGGCGCCTGCCTGACCTCCAGAGGCAGGGAATTCCATAGGAGGGGATCCATCACGCTGAAGGCTCTTCCCCCGGTAGACTCCAATCGGAAGATGGGTCTATGTGGAACCACTAGGAGCATGCCCTCGGATGACCTCAGTGACCGGGCAGGTTGGTAAGGGAGAAGGCGCTCTCTCAGGTATCCTGGTCCCAAGTTGCTTAGGGCTTTGCACAGAAGTACAAGAACCTTAAACCTGGCCCGGTAGCGAATAGGCAGCCAGTGCAGTTTCCTCAGCAGAGGAGTTACATGCTGGAAAGGGGCAGCTCCAGACAACAGGTGACCTGCAGTATTCTGCACTAGCTCCAGTTTCTGGAGCAGCTTCAAGGGCAGCCCCACATAGAGCGCGTTGCAGTAATCCAATCTTGAGGTTACCAATGCCTGTACCACTGTGGCCAAGCTATCCCTGTCCAGGAGAGGCCGTAGTTGGCGAACCAACCGAAGATGGTAAAAGGCAGTCTGAGCCGTGGCATCTACTTGAGCCTCCAATGACAGAAATGGGTCTAAGAGTACCCCCAAACTATGAACCTGTTCTTTCAGAGGCAGTGCAACCCCATCCAGAACAGGCAATGAGCCTGTCTCCCAGACTCGGCAACCACTCACCCACAGGGCTTCCGTCTTGCCAGGATTCAGTCTCAGTTTATTGGCCCTCATCCAGCCCATTACTGAATCTAGGCACTGGTCCAGGACCTGCACAGCCTCACCTGATTCAGTTGTCACAGGGAGATAGAGCTGCGTGTCATCAGCGTATTGATGGCATTTACCAGCCAGGCCTTGTTGTTACAATGGATTATGGATGGTGTTTAAAAGCAACTAAAGTCTTCTTGGATGATGATTAGGGTCTTTTAAAATTAGTTGGTAGATACTTGTTAAATATTAGAGGGAGGAGGAGGAGGAAGAGGAAGAGGAAGAAGAAGAAAATATTTATTCCTAACCTTGATGGGTAATTGCTTTGATTTTATATGGAAATAGACTGCTGTTGTTACATTTAGCAGTACTGATAAATTATTTTAGGACTAAAATCGTTGAACAGATAGAGAACTGGCATAATAGACAGAACAAAGGACTTATACCTGCTTTGTCTTGGAATTCCTGCTTTGCCAAGAAATGCATTAGGTAACCTTGGGCATTTCACTATGCCTCAATGGAGATGTGATGGCAGCAGACCCATGTCCTAGTTGCACAGAAAGATAATATGGCTGGGTGTGTCTGATTTCATAAGCAAAATGAGTTCATGGGTAAGGAATGCAGAACCCTCCCCCTGCCTGCCACCTTCTTCCTGCAATCCCTCTCCCCATGTATTTTCTCCCAGCCATGATCACTTCTTGTATCTCTGCTCAGCTGATGAAAAAAGACTGGAGAAACAGAATGTGTAATGTTACGGCAGAGGGGAAGAAGCTTTAGCACCCCCTGAAGATACTTCTTTTGCTGCCTGGACTCTTCACTTTTTCTGTGATTGGAGCAGAGTTAGGTTTAAACACATATTAGGGTGTTCCAGTCGTGTCTAATTTGGCCTTATCTCTCAGCCTAACCTACCACACAGTGGGGATAACTTGGAGCACTTTGGAGAAAGGACAGCATGGAAATATAATAAATAAATATTATATCGATCATAGGGAAACAGTAAAGCACATCTTAAAGCACATTTGTAAATTGCATTATTTAGATGGAAACATATTTCAAATTTTAGGGATCACATCTGTATAAAGTTGGGGAAAAATAGAACATCTAGAAAGCAGCCCCAGTTCTTTGGGAAGCCTGGCCAGTAGGCACCTGAGACTTCTCTAGCCCTGCCATATGACATAAGTGTTGGACTCCAGAGATCAGAACACGCCAGTGGAGAGATCATGCCAATACATTTAATTTGTAATCCTCAACGTTCCATGTATTTTAAAAATTACATAGACAATTATTTTCAGAAATGTTTACTGAGTTTGGATTATTATTTACAGAGGCCTATTTCAAGATAGTAGGTTCCAATAAATTGGGCAGCAGGGGGGCATTGATCTTTTCTGAAAATAGAGATACCAATGTCTAAAATTTAAGTGAAACTATGTAAGCATGAATACCAAAGACTAAAAACCAATGAACCCCCTGTGTGGGATTGGGGTGGGAATGCTTTGGATCCATTCAGGTCAAACCCTGCCTCCTTTTCTATGCAAATACACATTCATTACAACTATCACCACATTTCTGAACATTTGCTATTATTTAGGGGGAAAGTTATATAAAGCTGAAATATTGAGAACATGGTTTGAGGGTTATGGCCTAAAATGTTTTTCCACATTAAGCCTAATAATTTCATAACCTGTCGTGGCATGGTCTAAGACAGGGTGGGAAACCCGAAGGCCGCATTCCATCGGGGATAAACTGTTGCAGGCTGCAGGGCAGCAGTAGGTGGGGAATAAGTCATTGGTGGGAGGTGCCATAACCAAAAGAGGGTTGAGCCATCCCTTTCCTCTGCCTCTTTCCCTCTCCACCTGTCTTCCTGTCCTGCAGCCTGCTCATCACTCTTGCCAGACATCTGAACTGATCACTTCCAGAGGGCTTTTGAAATTAGGCCAAGGGCCACAGGCTGCCAATCTCTAGTCTGAGCACTTTTGCAAGGGGATTAGCTCAGTGGTAGAGCATCTGCTTTGTATGTGGAAGGTCCCAGGTTCAATCCCTGGCATCTCCAGGTAGGTCTAGAAAAGAACCCTGCATGGGACCCTGGAGAGCTGCCTGCCAGTCCATTTCAACAATCCTGGGCTAGATGAATCAAGGGTCTGACAATATAAGGCAGATTCCTATTATTATTATTTTGGGTGAGGGGGACCATGTCTCAGTGATAGAACACCAGCCTTGCCTGTAGAACATCCCAGGTTCAATCCCTGGTGTTTCTAAGCAGGATTGGAAATATTCCAGCCTGGAAACCCGGAGTGCCATTTGTAGTTAGTGTTGACAATCATGGGCTAGAGGGATGGATTAACAGTCTGGTTCAATATAAGGCAGATTCCTATGTTCCACTTAAGCATTTGATTAACTAAAGGCGCAATCCTATGCACGCTTAGACAGAAAAATGTATCGTTGGAAAGCACTGAACATGCTCCAACCAGAGTTAAGATCCTTTAAATCCCATTGATTCCAGTTTAGTTAAGCATGTGCTTAAATTGTTGTCATTGAAATCACTGGGACTTAAATAGAGCTTAACTTTGGCTGGATCATGCTCATTGTGTATTATAGATGTATTTGGAACAAAAGCTATGACAGTTTGGAAGGAAATAACATGATCATGCAACTGATATGAAGTTCGGTTTTGATATATCTAGAAAAAAGCATCACATATGACCAAATAAATCAGGAAAACTTTATTAGACTAACAGAACATCCCTACAGATATTTATCAAATAGGCAATATTCCTAGAAAGCCATGATTTATTTGCCTATTTTGAATAATGTTGCCTTTTTCATTAAACTAGATGAGCTTCCCACACTCAAAACAATATACCCCGAAAGATTAAAAAAATACATATCATAATTTAATAAAGCAAGTTCTGATTCATTCTGCTTTTTTTTGTAGGTTGGCTTAGCTTCTCCCAGGATAAACAATGGTGAGTTTTTCTGAGAGAGGAATCCTACACAAGAGGGCCAATACTCCAAAGTCCTAGCTCTTGCTAATGTTATTTGAATAAAGGTTTTGAAATGGGTGCAATTCTATTTACTTGCACTTAGTTATCAGTAAACTACTCTGTGCCAAATGCAACTTATTTGCAAGTAATTGATGGCTAATGGAACCTTCATGTTCAGAGATGGTGTAACTCTGAGTAACAACAGATGCTGGGACAAAGAATGAAGAATGGGTAGAGGTAGCCAGAAGGTACATATCCAGATGTTTTAGACTTCAACTCCCAGAAGCCTTGCCAACATGGCCCATGGCTGAAAATGCTTAGAGTAAAAAGCACTTGGAAGTCTACTTTTTGCTCACCCCTCTGTTGGAAACAAAATACTAGGCTAGATGGACCTTGGTCTCAGTACCTGCAGCCCACCCTAATTCTACTTGGATTAGGGACAGGGCTTCCAGGTTAGAGCATATTATTTCCAGGCATGTTAGTGCCCTAGGCACATCTATCTTTGGATATTAGTTGTCAGAGGGGAGCTCTTTGTTGAGCTGCAAGGACCAGAATTCACACAATTCCCATGGAGCTGACCTAACTTTCAGAACCATCCATGGTAGATAGTTGGTCTACATAATTAAATAAAAGCATAAACCTATTGTAAAATCAGTGTCTGGTTCTTCATCAGTTCATTAGTCACTTTTCCTCTTAAGTACGTTTCCTATAGCACAATTATTTATTTTTTAAAATAAAAATACTTGACAGCTCTCCAGTGTAATGAAAACCAAGTCCTTCATGCCACAGTGAGACATATCTGTGTTTTCTTTGAAACACCAACTCTGACTGCTTTCAGTAGGACAATGACTAGCAGAATTTTGCAACCAAGAGGGTTGCCGCCAGCCTCCCCCCCCGCATACAGCCCCCCCGTCCTTTTAAGAGCTACGTTGCATTTTACATTCAACAGACAGATCTTTTCCCATCATTGTCTTTTTCCAGTGGGGAAGCACAGAGTCCTAATGAACTGAAGTGCCCACCATACCCAGTGGATTGGGGAAGTCAAGAAAGTGGTTGGACTGTGTTGTTATGTTACCCAAAAAGTAATTCCCAATTTAGATGAGTAAGAAATGGAGAATTATTTACAAAGCAAGTCTCCCCCCGCCCCTGCTTGGGACATGACATCCTTATATATAAGAAAAGAAAGACATAATTGTTTATATTGTGATCCGATTAATTATTTGGGGGAGATTTAAGGATAAGCAGTTGTATTGATGTATGCTAGCAAATAATGGGCCTCAGGAAGGAAAGGCTGAATAATTGGGTAACCGGGTCTATTAATCAGCAGGACTCTGGGTGCATGTAATGATGACCGACACCACCTCAACAGCATTAGGCTTGTGTGCTGCTCCTTCATCAACGGCTGAAGAGCCTTTTCCAGCCATGCCGATGGAATTCTGAACAGGGGCCTTCTGCAGCGATCAGTCTCTGACAGACGACAAATGATCAATACTGATTACCTGATTGCTGCAATGGGGAGGGGAAGGGAAGGGAAAGGGGTGAACCCAGCACTGCAGGGCTGGCCAGACTCTTCCGGTGTCTGGCTGTATTTGCATAAACAGCTGTCCCCTTCCCTTCCCTTGGGAGTAACAAAGCGCCCTCTGCCACCAGCTTGGAATGGCTTCCTGCCCTGTGGAGCATTTCTAAGCCGAAAAGAAAGCAGCATTTAATGGAAGGCAGTCAGCGGGCATCCATATTCATGTGGGCAAGAGCACAACAAATGAACAAGGGTGCCCAGCAGGGCGATTGCCAGCATGGATGACGAGGCTTTTGTTTCCAGGATGGGGAGAGCCGGGGGATACGACCCCCCCCCAATTGACGGTACTAGTTGCCTGTATGTCCGTTTAATAGGTTGATGTTTTTGAACCATTGCCTCTTCCCGTTTTGAGATGCTGATTTTCTTTTTGCAAAAGGAAGAAAAAGGAATTTATTTAAAAATAATAATAATAATAATAATCCGGCCAAGGTATCTGATGTTGGTAGCCAATCCATTTGTCTTCCACACTTCCTGGTACCCACCGCACCCTTCACTGCAATATCAGTTTTCTCCACCAGAAAGCAGTTTTAATGCAGACTCAGAAGGGGTGGGGGGGAAGTCAGAGAGCGAGAGAGAGCGATGGGTGTGAAAAGATGAGCAAAAGAGAGTTGATTCCAGTCATTGCACGCTTGTAAATGATGCCCAAATAGGAGATTTTACTGACTAGCAAACCGTCTCCCTTGCTTTCCCTCCCAAAGGCATCTGCGCCCGCCCCGACTGCAGCCCTGCTGACTCCTGGAGCGCACTTGAGAGCACCGCAACGCTCTTCCTCCATGCGGAGGGAGGGCGGGCAGGCAGGCGGGAGGCAGCGCGCAGTCCCGGGGTGTGGCTGGGGTTTGTGGGATCTGCATGGGGAGGGGGAGGCTCTCGTCTCTCTCCAGCGAGACAAAATAAAAACAAAGTCTCCGGAGGCGTTACAGCCGTCGGAGGGAACGGGTGGGGCACTTATTAGGCTGTGCGTGTGAAGAGACGGAGGAAAAGATCGAGAATCCAGTGACCTACTTTTTAGCACAATCGGGGCTGCACGTTTGATCAGTTGATAAAAGAGCCAGGGGGACGGGGAGGGAGCTGAAGAAAGAGACCTTTTTTTTAAAAAAAGAGAGAAAATGGTGATGATTACAATATAGTAATGGTTTGGGAAAAGGGGATATTTTCTTTGATGTCTTCCAATCCCTTGGTGTTTCTTCCTCGCTAGCTGAGGTGGGGGGTGATGTGGGGTGAGTGAAGGGCGGGGGGTTCCTAGTGCGCTTGTGAGGCGGTGGCGGCGGCGGCGGCGATATGGTGGGGTCGGTCTGCATTGTGCTGGGCTGCTGGAGGCGTCGTCGTCGAGCTCTCTGCAGGTGCGCTTTCGCCGGGAACGCCCGGCGCCCTGGCTGAATGGCCAGGCTGACACAAAGAAAGCGGTGGCGAGCGCAGTCCTAAATCCCCACCCCACCCCACCCCTGCTCCAGAAGGGAAAAGAAAACCCTCCATCTTTCACACAAAGAAACTCTAAGGCAGCGCAGCCGAATTCCGACCCCCCGCCCTCTCCGCGCTCCTTTTGCAATAATGATTGTAAGATGTAAGGTTTGGCTCCAGCTAATTCACGTGCTGGCTAGTCCAAGAAGACTGGTCAGTGTTCCTCCCCACGCCCCACGCCCCACGCATCCTCCCTGGTCCCCGATGCATTGAATTAAACTCGCGTCCCTTCGGCGAAATGATTGCAAAACACCCAGCCATCAGCAGAATCTGATTTGGGGGCTGAAAACAATTATGCACCAAACATAGAATAACTACTTCTTTTCTCTCTCTCATTCCTTGCCACACGTTATCCTCCGACTGTCACAGAAGCAGTTGGGACTTGGAGCCCTGCCTTTACCTGAGCCACGAAATCGGAACACTGTCTCGACTAGATGGCTAGGATTGATTAAACCGGATTACATGGGAAGTCCTCCGGCTGACCTGATTTTGTAGGTCGGGCTGTAAAATCAACGGAGTGAAAAAAATATCTTTTAAAGTTAATAAAAACATCTCCCTTCAAGCTATGGCTTAAAACAATATCATCATCATCATCATCATCATCATCACCATCTCACAACAGCAATAATAATAATAACAGCAGCAGCAATGTGTTTCCTTTTTAAAAGACCAATGCAGAACCAAGGACAGCAGAAGAGTTATAGAAAGAGTAGCTGTTATGCAGGAAGAAGGCAAGAAGTCAGGGCATATCTCTTACCCATTGCAGTTTTAGCCATCGTGGGTGTAGAGATGCTCAGAGGTTGTGAAGGCAAAGAGGTCCAGCTACAGCAGTGGAGAGGCAGAGAGGGAGAGAGAGAAGACTAAGGCACTGAGTCAGCAGAGTGGGGCTGTGCAAAAGAAGGAGCAAGAGGCAGGAGCCCATGAATAATTATCACTCCTCAACCCAAGCAGATTGGCTCGAGAGGTCCCCTGACATGACTCCTGCAGAGCTAGAATCTCCGGGCATTAAATATTGATCTGCCAATGGTGCTGGAGTACAAAGTGCCAGAATGCAGTTTGAAATGGAAATCGCCTCTTGAATGCTGTCTTCCCCCCTTTACTTTCGTTTTGGTAGTACATTCCATGTCAGATGCTTAATGTCTTACATGAAAAGCCTATTGGTCTTGAAATCTCTGGCTGTTGCTACCTGTAAAACATGCATGCATGCATTTTAACATATTTTATGGTACTAATAGGACGAGATATGTGTGTGTGTGTGTGTGTGTGTGTGTGTGTATTCAACATTTTCTTAACATCCCTTCACATTACTGCTGATTTTGCATTCATGCGCTCAGATTATATATTTGGACTGCAGTCCTGTGAATGCTTACCTATGATTAAGGCCTTTTGACAATGCACAGGATTGCTCTATTTGTGTATTAATACAGTGGTTGGCTGCTCTTTTGTGTCTTGTCTTGCCTTTCTCAAAGTCTTCTAGGTATGATGTATGTCATAAAAATGGCAGGTGGACGAACAATGTGAGAAGCAGCTTCAAAAGTATGTGAAAATCTCTGAGCCTCTTTCAAAATAAAAATGGAAATGTGGAAGTTTGACATCCATATTCCTCAATAAGAGAAAAAGATAATACAGAGAAAGATATGAACAATCCCAGCAAGGTTGATGTAAAGTTTATTTCACCTATGCATGTGTTTGAAGCTTATAAACCAAGAGGGAAATTCTTTCGTGAAGCCTTTTGTTTAAAGTGGTAACAATGGAAGAGAACACTTAACTGTGATGTACAACTGGTGGGAAAAAATAGCATGATCTTAAATTAACACATTCCCTATTACATTAGTGTAGAGAACTATTAGCTGGGAGGAGCATGTAGAAACTATCATGACGAAGAAGAAGAAGAAGAAGAAGAAGAAGAAGAAGAAGAAGGAGGAGGAGGAGGAGGAGGAGGAGGAGGAGGAGGAGGAGAATTATCTATGCTTCACTGCCTTCCAGTAATTTAGTACTATCACAAAATAAAGGATAATTGCTGAGCTTTAGCTTTCAAACTTAGCTCACCTATTCTGCATGAGAAAATGGTAGTGTCAGGTACAGGGGACTAGCAAATGTAATATAAACAGTTGAGAAGTTGTATCATATGAGTTCATCCCTTTTTGCTGATAAATTCCTGTTGACAATTCTCATGAAACACACTTCATTGGAAACCCCTTCACATGCAAACTCCAAGAAAAACAATGTTTTTCACTATAATTCAAGGTTGGGAGTTTATTTATATCCATATAATAATAATAATAATAATAATAATAATAATAATAATAATAATAATAATGTCTGTCTTCTATAACAATATGCTATACAGTTGTATTTTAAATATCACACATAATTAATTGCAAATTGGAACAAAATGAAATATTAGCACATAAAATGTCTCTATACACCTTTATAATCACAGGTGCAGGCCAAAGTGCAATGATATGCCAGTAACATACGGCCTGTAAACTAATCATGAAGGGGTTAAGAGTCACCTATAGTTAAAAGTAACCCAGTAAATATTTAGTTAAACCTTTCATTAGATTAGATTTTTCTCCATGAACTAGGTAATTATTTTAATATGATTTTTAGAAATAAATTGGATTAATCCAAGGTCTCTCTCTCTCTCTACCACACATATATCTCCCATGAATCATCGGATTTAATTTCTACTACCATGTTCTGCTGTATCTTTGGTACAACCAATGAAGGCTGGTGGCTCCGATTTCAGTGGGGCTGTGACTCTGGGTTTCAGTCAGAACCAGTCAGAACTTTAAAGGAGCTATCCAAGGCCCTGAACCCATTTTGGGGATTGGGTTAGTTGTCTTTCATGGATTTGGGGATAGAGCCATTGTTACCCCAGTACATAGATCAGGAGTTCTTGACAGGCTGATAAATTTCTCCTTGGAGAACACCATAAACTACAGCCAAGACTGCATGATCCAGCTTTTATTACTACACATAGGCTTGTAGTAGATGCTGTTTGAATGGGAGAATGTTGAGAGGTGCTTAGATCTGTAAGGCCTAGTCATACAGGGTGCTTTCATGCCTTTAAGGAGGAAATGTAGAAATCATGAATTCAGTGGCTGCCCATTATCATTGCAGCACTGAGATGGGGAGCCACACCTTCCAACCCCTGTTTGTGCTGGGAGTTGGCAGCTCTGGATGTTTGTGCCTGTGTCTGTCTGTCTGTCTGTCTGTCTGTCTCTCTCTCTCTCTGTATGTGTGTGAGGAGACAGGCTTTTGGTGATTAATCCAGTTACAACTGACAGATGTGTCTGGTTGGAAACTTCCCAGTTCCCTCTGAGCTGGGAAGTGGAGGGAGGAAGGTCTCCTATTTAGTTCCAAACATTGAGGCAGGAAGTGGGGTTGGATTGTTGAGATTATACTAAGGTATTTTTTTAAATATACACAAAGGTATGAGGAATACAGCCTTGGACCTTGATGCGGGAATCTAGGTTAAAATCCTCACTAAAATTGTTATAATTCTTATATATACAACTTCAAGTTCATTGGATCCAGAATGAGAAGATAATATACTGCTGAGCTGGAGAAATCAGGCAGCTGATTTTTTTTTCTAGATTGGAGAGAAGGGCTTTGGTGCACTGAAAGTTTCTGGAGATAGACAGAAGTGATGCTTCACTTGGAATGAGACTCTGGCCATTTCTACATGGAGTATTTATTATGACTGATCACTCACAGAAGTTTGCGGATCCAAAACCCAACATCGTCATGTGCCAGGGCATCTCCCACTCTTTACAAACTTTATCACAGTTTCCCTCCTCCTGCCATAAATCTATGGTGTACTGACGAAATGCTTGTTTATTGCAAGTACAGCACTATCTAGTGATATTATGATAAACATACAGAAAAGAGGGTAAAGGGAGGAAAATCACATGGAAAGGAAAATCACATGTGAACCGCCCAGAGAGCTTCGGCTATTGGGCGGTATAAAAATGTAATAAATAAATAAATAAATAAATAAATAAATAAATAAATAAAGGAGCCAATCTAATACCACAAGGCATCAGGAAGCAGAAGCCCCAGTAAAGTTGCGGGATCTTAGCCTGGGCCAAATCTACACCTTGTGTCACATCATTACAATCCCATCATGGTAACGCCATATCCCTCTTGCACATTTATATGTCATAGGACTCATGATGGCATTTGTTGCAGTAATTTGGATACTGTAGAATAAAAAGCAGGAAATAATATTATGAAGTGGTATGTGGAATGTGCCCAACAGTTATTGGTGCACTTTGATACCACTATAATACCACTAGTGTAGTTCTAGCCTATGTATAGAAATGCTCTCTGTTTGCATTACTGGTGAAATGAAAGAAGGCTGGTGAGTCTGAAGATGGAAGAAGAGGGAGACGGATGTAGCAAAACCCTAAACACTATGAACTATCTTTGGATACTAATAAAATCCTGCTTCTCTGAGCTTCTTCTCAAATTTAGGATAAGAAACAGAAACCAACTCGCAATTGGATGCAGAACAAAAGAGTCATAGTTCTTGGTTTATGACTACACTACATGTGATCTCTGTCAGGACTTGGATGCTCAGCAAGCCAGATCATTGGAGCTGTCCTTGGTGCTGAAATGGCCTGCAGTTTTCCAAACTGTTACAGTGTAGACTGAGTCACTTAGCTGAATTATTCCAGTCATAGTAAAGCTTCCCTCACCACAGCAATGACTGAAATTGGGAAGAAATTGATGAATCACAGTTCACCTTAGGGTAAAATGTGTGCATATGTCGCTTCCTTTCATTGTTTGCCATACTCTCCAAAATAAGAAATTACTAGTTCCTCTTGGTAACCTTCAAACTTTCACGGTATGTCTGAAGGACACCTAGACCCCCACCCTTCAATCCCTCTGGCTATAGAGCATGAAGTATGGATATGTTTCCCAAACTGTTAGAGCAGGGATCGGTAAGTTCGGAGGGCCCAGGGGCCATTTCACCCATGGCTCACAGTCCTGCTGCTGCTACCAGTGCCCCATGGAATTTTGCAAGGTGGCAGTGGCAAATTTTTGTGTTAGTTTGCCACTGAATTTCATGGAAAGCCACTACAGAGTGGTAATTAGGTCAAATGTAAGGTTGAGAACATAGTGATAAATGGATTTATACTTTTTGGCTGCTGCCACTAATTTTGGCAGCAGCATGGTGGCAGGGGTAGTACTGGGTGGTAACAAGACTGTGGGATAAGTGTTGCCCACCCCTGCCTTAGAGTCACACTTCCATCCTTAGCAGCATCAAGTCTCCCAGCCCTAGGTCCCTCCTTCCCAGTGACTCAAAGGGAGTCCTGGCTCAAAAGGTGGCCTTAAAGCCAATGGAGTGGGAAACAGACAGAGATGAACCATGCTACACGACCCCCCAAGACAGTTCCCTCTGCGAGCTCCAGTGTAATGGGTGGGAGCAGCACTCTGGATGGCCATTGATTATTATGGGAGAACTTACTGTTGGATTTTGTCCCTTGACAATCTCTGTCTGTCTGTCTGTCTGTCTGTCCGTCCGTCTGTCTGTATTTCTCCCTGTGTGTGTTTGTCTGTGCATCTTTGTATGGTGGGGGGAGGGGGTGCCATTTTGGTGTTTTTTTTTTTGAGAAAGACACCAAAACATCTTGGACAGCTTTGCTGATACTGTGGAATCTGGATGGTGCTTTTCTCTCTTGGTAAATCCTTCCCCATTTTATTTGTGTATTTAAGGCATTTCTTAGCCACTTGTCAAGGCTACAGCCTTTCCAAGGCTACTTGCAATATAAAACATACAATTCTATATCAATATAACAAATTCATAACATCATAAATGGATACTGTTGTTTTTATACTGTTTATGTTTTTGATGGTTTTAAATTTTGTATACCTTTTAATGTTCACTGTTTTTAACTTTTGCAAACCACCCAGAGAGTTTTGGCTATGAGGCGGTATATAAATGTAATAAATCAAATCAAATCATAAATTAATTTTTAACAAATGTAAGACTAAACTAGTAACAAAAGCAGAATTTATAAAAAAAACCTTTCAATTAAAAGCCAAAGAAAACAAATATGTTTTTTTAAAAATGGCGTTAAAAAGAATCAGAGATGGAGCCAGCTGTATATCTCTTGGCAGAGAGTTCTGCAGGCCAGGGACCACCACTGAGAAGGCCACAATCACGTCTGTTCAGTAACTTGTGTTTGAAATGTACAGAACAGCAGAAATTTCTGTTATAGGCATAAGAAATCTCTGTTTGCATTTTTGCTTGCCTCATTCACACTTGCTTTCCTCTTTCCTCTTATCCCTACTGTCCTGATGAACCTAGCTCACACTGAATGATCCTTAGATCAGCTTGCAAGTCAGTGATTATTTCTGTTGAAGAAATCTAACTGCTCTGTATCCATAGCTTTTTAAGGAGAAAGAGGAATGCAAACAGTAGGGTTCTGAAAGATTTGGACCAGTGCTTTTTAAAAACTTGTTCATAAATTATCTAGATCAGTAAAGTAGTCGTTGCTAACATAAAATTATTTTGGGTGGTTAAAACATATGTGTTGATGGGGACTGAGCTGGCGGTGACTGACCAAGAAAGGGATCTTGGGGTTGTGGTGGCCCGCTTGATGAAATGTTCACCCGCAATGCAACTTCTGTGAAAAAGACAAATCCAATGTTGTGGATTATTAGGAAAGAAAACAAAAATAAAACTGCTAATATCATAATGCCTTTGTACAAATCTACAGTGTGATACGTGGACTACTTTGTATACTGTTCATGGTCACCACACCTCAAAAAAAGATACTGTAGAGCTGGAGAAGGTACAGAAAAGGGCAATCAAATGATCAAGGGGCTGGAGGTCAGATTACAATGTCTGGGACTTTTTAGTTTAGAAAAAAAATGTGAGGAAGGTCAGTCATCCAATGAAGTGGAATGGTAGGAGATTAAGGACAGATAAAAAGCACATAGTTAAACTTTTGAGTTCTCTGCCTCAAGAAGTTATGATGGCCACTAACTTTGACAGCTTGAAAGGGGAGAGGTAGACAAATTCATGGAGGGTAAGGCTATCAGTGGCTTAGGTATTACCTCTAATATTGGAAGCAGTGTGTCTCTCAATAACAGTTGCTGGGGAACATGACTGGGAGGGTGCATTTGTGCTAATATCTTGCTTGTGGCATATCCATAGGCAACTGGTTGGCCATTGTGAGAACAGCAAGCTGGACTTGGTTTGATCCAGCATTGGCTCTTCCTATGTTCTTATCAATAACAGGAAACAGCTACTCAAATTGAGAAATGAGTAGATGCTGCTGGAAACATGCATTAGGAGTTATTTTTGACAAGTCTTGGCAATTATACTACTGTCCTCCTCTCTATCATCAAGTGATTCATATCTTCCCCGTTTCAGTGCATGCCTTGTAGATCATCTCCCCAACTGATCACACTGCCAATAACTGCCCCAGTCAAGGAGTTGGTGGTCTTGGAATCCAAAAGGACCTCAGACTCCAGGACTCTCAGTGAGAGAGTCCATAGCCTCTCTCACATATCTCCATAGCCTCTGTGTCCTCCATTTTCAGGCAAGAGGTTGGTGCATACCTACAGGCAGTCCTGTCTATTGTCAAGCTCCCTCTGGTGGACTTGTCTTCAGAAGATGACCAGGGTTATGGTCCTAACCTGGACATTACAGAGAAGCTGCCTGTGCCAATGAATCTTAGGGTAGACCAGGGGGATCCTGAACCCTCAGGGGAGATGGCCATCAAACCTTCTGTTCAAGTCATATCTAGACTCACTTAGACTTGGAGGCAGATGCCAAATGGCCACCTAGCCCCAGGGAGTGCAGGTGCCTGAAGGCTCAAGTGGCTCTTAGCTACAGGAGTGTCTGGCTCAGGGATAAGGACTCCTCATATGTAGAGGTATATTTGTGAGCAGGGCTCTACTCATGAGTAGACTGTTCCTCAGGTGACTCTGATGGCCTGCAGCAGTGCTCTGAAGCATTAAGATCCTTCAGTTCTAGGCATATAGAGTTGAGTCAATGTCTGGGCACTAGCGCCCAGGTACCTGCCTTGCTTTCTTTGGCTTTCCCTGTGTTTGGACTGCCCCTGATCTTGCCTTTGGAATTGGCCCTAGTGAAATCTTTTGAGCTCTGTCTCAGTGCTGCCATAAGCAAGGCACATAGTGCTTCTTCCTTTATGTTACCCTTCCCAGCTGATAGCCTTCTGGGCATTGGGGCACAAGCTACCTTGTTAACTCTGCTAGAAGCATCCCTGCCCTTTAACATTCACTGGCAGGATTAGACCAAGAACCCATCTAGCCTTGCATTCTGTCTCTAATAATGGCCAGCCATGTGAAGTTCTCAGGATTGGCATGCCCTGCTTGTCGCAGGAATCTAGGAGAATTACACTGCTTCTAATCATAGGAGCTCCATTTTGGTTTGACTTTGCTTGACCTATGAATTTGCTCATCTTTATTTTTTTACCCACCTATCTATACTAGTGGCCATCACCATGTCTTGGAGTAATGAATTCTGTAAGTTAATTATGCAACGTGCAAAGAAGTACTTCCTTTTGTCTGTCTTGAAACTACCCCCAACTGTCTTCATTATAAGGATGGAATAGGGGTATGCAAACCAGAGCATTATACGAACATTAGTATCTTCAGATCCTAATACCATACCATAAGAATGCCTGACAGCCCAGAGACAGCTTCTTTGTTCTCTGGGATGTCTCTGGGAGGAGTAGAAAGGGCAATTTGAGCCAAAAGGGGGAAGGGTTTCTCTCATTGTGGCTTGCTGCACAGATTGTGAATTTCCATATTTGAAAAGAAAATGTGGCTGAATAACAGGGCCACCTTATTAACTTGTCAGGCACATAAAAAGCTTCCTGCCCCCAGAGAAAAGAGGGAGGAGGTTGTCTGAGTGCCGTAGAGATTTCCATCACCAAAAGCTGGGCTCAAGAAATTACATGACAATCAATGTCACGTCAAACCCTTGGCATACCAGTTATTTATGGGGAGAAGTTTCCAGGTCGCCTATGGAGCACTTAGGGTTGTATGGTATTTATAGTCAGTTCACATGATTGTAAAAGAGAGAGAGAGAGAGAGAGAGAGAGAGAGAGAGAGAGAGAGAGAGAGAAGGGTTTGTGTGAACTTCAGAATTTGATATTAAAATAATTTTATTCCTGCTGATTACTCTCTTCAGACATTTCCAGAGGTGAGGGGCTATATGAATGTTTGGTTGAATTGAAGTACATGTATGTACTGTATGTCCCTGAATTTTGTGTACACTGTCATTTTACTGAAGGATATCTTCCAATACATTACAAATTTCTGTTCCTGAATGATGGAATAAAATGTAATGGCTCTTAGACCACCAAATGCTTAGTCAATACACTGAATATGACAAGTGCTGATACGTTTTGCATACTGAATTTTGCTGCTGGAGAAATTAGAGAGCTATGAAATCTCTTGCAGATGTAAAAATTTCAGAATCCTGGATCCTTCTATTATTCTAGAAATTACAAAATTGATATATCGAGAATATTAGTCTCAGTTATGCGGTCAGTTCGGGTGATCAGAAGATTCTAATCAGGTTTAGGTCTGCTTGTCAAAACCTTGGGGTACAGGGTTCAAAACCTGTAGTTTTGCTGGGCATCCAGTTGGCTATTGCTGTACAGGCTGCACCCTTGTTATTCTTATTTATAAAAGGTTTGAGTTTCATTTTTACATTAAAATTACTCAATGTGATGTAAAAACAACAATAAAAGCAATATAAAAACCATTGTAAAGGCTGCAGTGTATATTGCTCTGGAAAATCTTTTCAGGCTACACTAAGAGTATGTTTGAAAAGTACGAATGAATAGAAAAAATATTGTTATAATTATTGGTCACAACACAGCACAATACTCATTTCAGGTATCACGTGTCTTCATTGAGTACATCAAATATCTGCAGACCATGTGAGCTGGGACTTCCACATCCATCCAAAAGAATGAAAGGGGAGTCCAGTGTGCATTTTCTATATCCAGTTTCATGGGTGGATGAAGAATATTCAGAAAAAAGTTTTTTTTTACATTTCTCAGGGATGCTACTACAAACTTGCCAAGAATATGTGGGGAAATGCCATCCAGACACATCCCTACAGCATTGTTACAACTCTCCATCACTGTTATACTTCATTGTTGTAGCTGATTCTGATGGTCATTTTCAAATAAGTCAAGGGATAATTTGTGAACCGCCCAGAGAGCTTCGGCTATTGGGCGGTATAAAAATGTAATAAATAAATAAATAAATACATAAATAATTTTATGTATGTATTTATTTATTGCATTTGTATACCGCCCCATAGCCAAAGCTCTCTGGGTGGTTCACATAACAATTAGGTATATGTTTACCATTCCTATAAATATGCTGTTTCTTTTACATTGACATTTTTATTATAAAAGTTTCGCACCCCACAGAGCTGTCTTTTGTATGCTAGGAAGGAGAATTGAAAGCCCTTTCAATTTCAGTAGACTTGAAGCAGTTGAGCATCAATTCTGCTTTAAGAACCCCCATTGTGTCAAAGTACCTATCTTAAAGTCTGTTTCCCCCCCACCATTTGAACTATTGAGGACACCCTTGAATACATTATTCTGTAGGCTCTGCACGGTCCCCACAATTAACCTCAGAGGCTATTTCGGAGCCCCCAAAACAGCCCTGATTCGGGGGTTGCCCGCCTTACCTCAGTGCTGAAGCTGAGGTGAGATCCACCACCACCCCGAGGCAACTCAGCCTTGCAAGTCCCTGGGTACTGGGTGCGTAGCCAGCATCCAGGAAAGCCGGTAGCAAGGCTGAACATGAGTCCATTGGACTCACCTCCCTCTCCCCACTCTCCCTACTCACCTGCCACCATCGCTGCCCGCCGCATCACCACCAACATTGCTGCTTTATCGCTCCTGCCGCCATTGCCGCTGCCGCATCGCCTGCCATGACCAAGAAATGTGGCGCTCCTGAGAACCAGGCCATGATTTCAAGATATCGCATGGACTCTGTATAGTACCTCTATGGTCACCATAGTTTGTGGTACTAAACAGCATCATGGAGCAGCCTTCATGGATGGAAAAGCCTAGTTAGCCCATGGACATCAGGTTCCTTACCCCTTCCCTCAAATCTATTAGTGGCAGAGAAGTGTGGCTGCTCTCCATTGAAAAATATAAAATAAAAACGCTAGCAGGTATTTGATGCAGTCTCTAGCATTAATCAGATCACATGGATTCAGTAGGCTTCTTGGAATGCATCTCTCTCTCTCTCTCTCTCTCTCTCTCTCTCTCTCTCTCTCTCTCTCTCTCTCTCTCTCTGAATGTATTGCTTAATGTCCTGCCTGATGGAGGGTTTTTATGAATTCAAAAGCTTGCTAACTTATTTGTGACATGGTAGTTTATCTTAATATGGGTACTAAGCTGCTGTGTTACTTTTGGATTTTTTTTCATGCAAAACAGGCCTGAAAGGAACCATGCAGGAGAAACTCTGTGAATAGAAAAGTTCAGGAATGGCTTCTGCAGATACTGCACAGGCACATTTTAAAAACATTTGAGGACTAGAAGCACGATTCTTTTCTTTTTTAAAAATGAAACCTGAAATTATCAACCACTTTAAATTCTCAAGAAAAAAATGGCTTTAATAAATCCATTCCAATATTCTTCTTTACAACCTTGTGTGGAAAAAATAATGCAGAAGAATTAAACTAAATCAGAACCTAATTAGTTACCAACATTGCACTGTGCAGCACATAGTTTTCCTCTATTGCCTCTCTAGGCTTTTGAAGGCTTAAATTTGAATGTAATAATAATGGCTAGGAGGAATGAAACTGCTGCTGTAAATCATAAGAAAAGAGACTCTTATTAAACTCTAAAAGTTGAAAAAAGTCTGCAAGCAGTTATTAATATGAACTAGTTCAAAAACAAAACAAAACGCCACTCCCAATTAAAACAGTAAGTCACTGCTGCTAAAAATTAAAAATAACCCCTGTCCAACATCAGAGTTTATATGGTGCAAAAACAATTATATTACAGTCATGTTAAGAATCTCGTTTCAGGTTGAAAATAAAGAATGTCAAAAAGCTGTCTTGTTTAATTATTTACTCCCTTACATTCAATTATTGCGGTGACAGAAGATAGAACTCCCTGCAACTTGTTAGCGGAACATTCTTGGGTAAAGATAGATGTGCCATCTAATTTCTCCTTCACTGATATTCTTGGGTTGTTAGGCTTCCTGGCTTGTGCTTGGAGACCAGTGGTGTAGTAGAGGAGAATACACAGGGGAGTGTAGCTCTGGGAATTCCCCCGCCCCAGGGCAGGAGTAGGGGATGTCCTCTGCCCTAATGCTAGAGTAATTGCTCTGGCAAATTAAGGGGTGATCATGAGGCTTTCATGTTTTCCTGTTACTTCTGGAAATGTAAGAATGAGGAAAACGATTAAGCTCTTCCTTTTCTTTGATGGAGTACCAACTTCATGCTAATAGTTTAAAACCAAAGTGGGCTTAAGGCTATGGAGGCTGCTGATTCCATTCTGGATTTTAGTCAGCACCAGCCAGAGCTCTAAAGGAACTATTCAAGGTGATGAACTGATTTGGGGAGATAGGCTCAGCAAAAGTGGCCAGCTCCTTTAAAGACCTGGCTGCTTCTGGCTAAAACCCAGAATGGAATCACAGCCCCACTGAAATTGGATCCACCAGCCTTCACTGGCTTAAGGTAGTTCGGGCTGAAGGTAGATGGGTGATTTTCAGTAGACTGACAAGGGTCTCCTATTCCATGTTGATTAACAATAACATCTTTTAGGTCTGAATTAGAATCCCTGATCTGAAACTCAGATCTAGATTTGTATCTGTGTATTTACATACATAAGTTAAAAGAATACAATATATAACACAGATTTTTAAAAGAGCAGGTTTCAAAAGAAAACCATCAACAGACAAAACAGCACAATAGTGAGCAGCTAAAGATTAAATGCTTTGATCTAATTACAAGTTCCTAGATTTGAGCCATCAGATTATCAATGAAAGCCAAATCTTGTAAGACAGCTTAATCACCTTATTAATATCTCCAGTCAAAAATGTTATTTTACTATATGGCATTCCTGGGATTTTCATATTAACACTTGATGAGGAACATGCATAATGAGACATAGACATTTATTAAATGTCAAAACCCAAGGTACCACTTAAAACGATAATTGTAAAGTGAAATCAGATTTGAATAATAGACACTTGCAAAATTACTACAATGATAGGATAAACTAGATCTACATTTTAATGATTCTTTTTCTCATCTTGACGTTTACCTGTTAGCCTTATTTTAATATGAACACCTGCGCTATTGGTTGATTTAATGGAAATGAAACACAATGCTGCACATTGATACCTAGGGTAATATCCATCACTTTATGCCATTTCCTCGCATTGGAACTTGCAGCAATAAATTGCAATGCTGAAATTGACTATTGTGGAAACTCAAAATCTGATGAGTTTTGAAAAGTTTGGATTACAACAATGCATAGTACATGTGGTTGCCATTAAAGACTGTTTGACAACTGCAGACACTTCAAAACATACTGACTAGTATCCTGAATGGGATCAGGTGCATGGAACATATCTTACCTGTTTAAAACAACAACAACAACAACAACAACAACAACAACAACAACAACAACAACAACAACAATGGCTTCTAGCCCATTTCTAGCATAATTCAAAGAGTTGGGTTAACTTTTAAATCTCTAAACCTGCCTGGATGTTACAATCTTCATCTGAGACATGAGGACAATGCAGATGACATGACAGCCCATTGTGGGTTAATTTACCCATGAAGGGATATGTGTGTGCCATCCAACATTTTAAATATGCAATTTCTGACTGGTTGCCATGTTGTCTGAACCTGGGCAGCAGGGGTTATTTGAGAGTTAAACAAAAGGGTTATTTGATGAGTAAATGAATCCACAATGGGCTGCCGTTTTGTCTAAACTAGGTCAGTTTCTTCAGTTCCCTTACTGTCAAAGGTGTGCTGGACAGGGTCTTTTCAGTGGTGGTGCCTATCTCTGGAAAACCTGTCCCAGTGATGCTTGCTGGGCATGGCCTTTGACGTTTTACAGACACTAGGTATATTTCAATGACTGGGTTCACACAACTTGCTAACCCACCCAGTGAACTGTGTTGTTGAACTATGGGTTATCATGTTATCTGAATGAAGCACTTTTTCTGCAGAGTTAGTTATCATGTTGTCTAAACACAGTACTTTTTCCACAGGGTGGGTGGTTGTGTTGTCTGAACACAGCACATTTTCTGAAGGGTGTCTTGTTAACCACCCTGAACAACCCAAAACAAGCCATGGATTCGCAACGTGGGTTGTTCAAGAAAAATAAACCACACAGTATGGTTAACAAAACACCCTGTTTTTTGTGAACCGCCCAGAGAGCTTTGGCTATTGGGTGGTATAAAAATGTAATAAATGAAATAAATAAATAAATAAATAAATAAATAAATAAAATGTGCTGTGTTCAGACAACACAATTACTCACAGTGGGTTAGCATATTGTGTGAACCCAGCCAATTTACTCAGCCTTTTAAATCGTCTGTTTTAAGTTTGTCATTTTAGCTTGGTATATTATGCGCTACTCCAACAGCCTTTTGGGGGTAGGTGGGATGTAAATTAATCAAATCAGTAAAGTTTGAAAATGATAAGTTCAAATCCAGTCAAAGGGTTTAAAGTGGCGCATGCTTGTATTCAGTTTGTAAACTGCACAGAGAGCTTCAGCTCTCTGAAATGCAATGAAATAAATAAATAAATAAATAAATAAATATTCTGGCTGCGGAACTCTGGCTTGCCATCACAAAAACTGCCAGAGGTGCTTGCATGTTATGTCAAAAGCAGACAATTGTAGCAAATGCGTATTTGAGGGGAACATGTGTGCCTCAATATTGCTGGATACTGAATTGGCCTGAATATTTTTAAAGCCAAAGGTGGGATCTAAAGAACTCACAGAACTATTTCTGCATGGGTTCATGTTTTGCAAATGGCAGTCTCCTTCTGCTCTGGTCAAGCCATATGGAAAATGTCTTTTGACACTGAGAAGGCTAGCAAAAACAGTTTGTGATACGGCGCAGATCTCTGCTGATCAGACATCAGGGTTGACATCATTTGACAGTTGTCAAGTCCTATTGTTAATCGGTGGAACTTTCGGGCTGCTCTTGTTGCTGCTTTCTTTGCTGTTGCTGCCCATTCATCTTCACCATCTGAGCCCACAGCTAGACCTAAGGTTTATCCTGGGATCATCCAGGGTTCGCCCCTGCCTGAGCACTGGTCCCCCTGTGCGTCACCTAGATGAACAGGTTTGACCCCTGGACGATCCAGGGATAAACCTTAGGTCTAGCTATGGCGCTAGATGAACAGGTTTGACCCCTGGATGATCCAGGGATAAACCTTAGGTCTAGCTATGGCCTATGTGAGCAAGCAGTGAGAGGAGCAAGGAGATGGCACAGTAACCTCTCCACACCATGCCCCCTCTTTCTTGGAGATGGCTTGGATTGGGCCTAGAGGGAAGCTCTAGTCATGTTACATGAGTGAATAAGGTAACCATGGTGAAAGGTGCTGCTTCGGAAGGGATGCTGAACACAGCAACTGAGGGGGTGGGAGCAGTGGCACTACTTTTTAGGAGGGGCTAAACCCACAATCCTTTTCACTATGCTTGCCTGATTCATGTGAGCAATGCATGGCTTGAAATGGAGAGGCCGGAGAGGCAAGCAAATGAGGAGCTGCAATGGTGCTGAAGATGAGGTGGGTCCACTCAGGGAGGAAGTTCACCAAAAGCTTCCCAAACCTAAAACTAGCACTGCTGGTGACCAAAGGAGGGGCAGGGAAGGCAAGAATACCACTTTGCTTTTGGGAACACCTAAAGTAGCTCATTAAATCCTGGCCAGAATGGATTTTACTTTCATTTGCAGCTCTTCTTGCAGTTTTCTGTTAGAGGAGAAGCTACTGTTTTCAAGGCAACATTACTGGAGAAGCAAGTAAGGACTCAAGAAGGGTGAGATCTAAGCCTGGCTTATCCTTATGGTACCTCTAGAACATTTTCTGGTACACAAATGTGCTGTGGGGAGGTACTTTGGGGATACACACATTTTTCCTGCATCACATGCATGCTGAAAGGTTTAATTAACAGAAAGCATTTGCAGACTTTAGGTTGGTGGCAAGATATTTGATTCAGTTTTAAGAGTGCTCACACAAGTCTTTCAGCAAGATGCAAGATGGCTTCTTTCCTGGAGTGCCTGCTCTAAGTTTTGTGTGGGTCCTATGGAACTCAGTCAGAATAAAACTTGCAAAGTTATAACTGAACAAACGTGTATTTAGTAAGAATTAAATTATACAAAACACACAACAATTTCTCAGTACAAATAAATGCAACAATTAGTCCCTCTGAATCCAATAAAAAATACAGAATTTTTGCTTGCAACTTTGCAGTAGGCCTGTCCCAAAGTGTCTTTGGTGTCACAAGATGTTGGATGCTCTGGGAGACCTTTCTATAGTTTCCTTAACTTTAGTCCACAGGACAATCCACAGTTTGTAGCTTATACATTGCAATCCAGGGTATTGGCCCTGCAATAATAATATAATGGTGAAATATTGAAGATACAAAACTGATTCCCCATCCCCTTGCAATTCTGCTGTACACAAATATCAGTTCAGTTTACCCTGTACAAGGTGATAAGAACCCATAATCATAAATCTTGACAGGATCTTTATAATGGTTTATAACTATTTTGACAACTCTTTGGGCCCAGGACACATTCCATATGCAGTTTTCAAAGTGTTGTATCCTGCTTGGTGTAGATCTGGCTCATTTCTCTAGCATTCAGCTTCCCAGCAGAACAAACTGATTCTTTTTGTTGTTTCTTCTCTCAGGCCTCCCTTGGAAAGAAGACTCCACCCAAAGGACTAAAGGGGTTACACCTTCTCTAGGTTTTGTAGGCCATTGGAAAGATGTCCCCATCCCTGACTGGACTTAGCACCTTGCCATTGTCACCATTGCCCATTTGCCAAACGCTCTTGCTCCTTCTCTTTCCTATTATCCCTCCTCACACATTTGGAGAAAGCAGGTGAAGAGGGAGAAACAACAAGGAGAATAGTAGGGGAAAGCCCCTTGTGGGTTGGCAATGTTCCCAGCCTGCTCCCTGAGACGTTCTTGTCCCCTTTCTCAAGTGCTGCTTCTAGGTTCTGACTGAGCTGCTCAATTTAGTTTCTTTAATCATGATATAACCCCCCCCCCAGCAGTGTGGTGTAGTGGCTAAGGTGTTGGACAGGGTGTCAGGAGATCCAGGTTCTAGTCCCCATGTGGCCATAGAAACCCACTGGGTGACTTTGGGCCAGTCACAGAGTCTCAGCCCAACTTACCTCACAGGATAACATGGAGGGGAGGAGGGTTATATACGCCACCTTGGGTTCCTTGGAGGAAAAAAGGCAGGATATAAATGTAACAAACAAACAAACAAACAGTGTGTGAGGCAGGAAAATGAGGGCTAAGCATTAGATTCCATTCCAGCATCCCTTTCCTTGTTTCCCTGCCTGATAGATGACCAAAGCTGAGTGAAGCCGTGGGCTTCAGGCTCTTGCTGCTCCTGTACATCTTTAGATCAGGGCCATTAAGAGGCAGTAAGTCACATTTTCTTTGAAATAGTATGACTGACCTGCTTTGTAACAGTGATGTCAGGATTAGGTCATAGGCACACATATTTAATCATATTCATAATTTACATAGCACATTTCAAGTATTCGAAGCACTTTGCATATATTATCTCTGTATACTGATATTATTATATTACCCCCAGCTGAAGCTGTGGAAACAGCATCTAGCCTGAGGCCCTTTAGCACATTTGTGGCTGAAGTGAGATGGAATCAGTAATTTCCAGGCTCATATCCTTTCAGTCACTTACATTATTTTGCAGTTGAAAACTAAGCATTTTATTTGTTAGATTTGTATTCCGCTTTTTAAGTTGAGTCACCAAACTGGCTCACAAAACATTTGTTAATATTTTTTTAAAAAAATTCTTTATGTTTTAGTAATTAAAATTATTACTGGCCAGGTAGCCTACTTTACAGAGGACAGTCCCCTGTTTGAAGGTGTCCTCTATTTGATGGGCTCCACTGTCCAAGTCTGTTTTAAAGTCACAGAACGATAAAGAGGGAGAGCAGGAGGGGCCTTGAAGCTTCCTGTTAACAGTTAGCACCTGGACTGCGACTGAGCGGATACACAGGTCATCTCTTCAGTCATACATATGTTTGACCGGAAATGCCCCCCAGTTTCACCAATGGTGAAACTGAGGGGCAGGCAGGGGCAAAATGTAAGTGAATGGCAAGGCCTTACAACCAGGGCCAGCCCTAGGCAGATGCCTCAGGTGAACCTGGGGGACATGGAGTAGCAGCAAGGTGTTGGAGCACAGAACTGTATGTGTACCACAAAGTCTGCCCAGTGCTTTGCCCTACAGGGTACTCTGCTGCTTTCAGGTGGAGTAGAGGCAGCCAGCATTGGAGTAAGATTCTGTTGTCTACAGTTTGAAAAAAGGCCATGGAATATAGTATAGAAAGATAGTATGAAGAATACTGTTGCAAAGCATCATTGGTCTAAAAAGATGGTGGGGATTGAGATCACCAGAGATATCGAAAAGGTTTGAAACTGAGCCTGGAAAGACGGACCCTGAACTTCCCACCACTCAGGGAAATTCAATAACGTAACTGGAAACAACCTCATTTCTAGGTGTCATTGATAATTTCATGTGAAATGCTCCAGTGAATAATACAAAAAGTAGCATTAAGTAAAGGAGCAGTTGATAATATTATTCCTACCATGCTGACCTGGTATGGAATATTAACTGAAGGAGAGAGATGATGACTGTTAGTTTTACATTATTATATAAAAAAGATTTAGAAACCAAATTACATTATAGCACTAGCACTCCTCTCCTCGTCTTGGAACTGAATTTAGCTGTGAGTAATCTCATTACAGATAATCCATCTTTACAGGCATCCTCTTTGCAGGATAATCTTGTCTGCCTTTCTCTGTGATCCATTAACTAACTGGATTCATTTCCTAAATACCTCTGCTGTCTATTCTGTTTTAAGATTACTTTCCCTGGCACTTCTGGACAGACAAGAGTCTTGGGTTAGACACAAGAAGTCTGGAAAAGGAGGAGCTGTGACCACAGCATTAGCTGGTAGGTGTTTGGGATTCTGAGGGCCTTAACTCCTGCAGAGGTCTGAGTCATCTTGGTGTGGTTCAGCTTGGGATGTAGGAGAAATCAGCGGTGGAGTCAAATAAGTTCAGATTTCTATGTATCCAGCCTGTGGATTCTGCAGCAGACCATCTTTTTCAGAGTCACATGGATTCCGTAGACTTGTAGATCATTATTTTATGGGGAGGGGTGATTTGTGCAAATGCACATTTGAAAACAGCTAAGAAATTCTCATACCTGCTTAAAAAAAGACTAATTCAGTCAATGAGCAGATGGTGGAATAAAGACGCCTGACACTCTGTGACACATAGATGGAATGAATTTAACAAAATCCGTCCATCCCTAGTTTCACCCTTGGTAGGGTTACTGTGTGTCCTCAGCTACACGTCTATAATTGTACATGTACTGATAATATTTACCTCCCTGCCATGAAAAGCATCACCTGCTGATTTTGGCATATCGGACCTCTGTTAAAGCTCAGGAGCAAGTCAGGCCATTTTTTTCCTAGCTAATGGACAACTTTAAAGGCCAGCTATGAATTTATGACTGAAAATGAGGTTTAAACCAAGGACCTCCATGCTGTAGTATTAGCATAAATACTTTACACATTTCAAAGACTACCCTGAAAATGATCATCACTAAATGCCATTTGGGTTTATATCATTTGTCATTCTGTAAGGAGATCCACAGAATCGTAGGCAGGCATAAGTCCCATGGCTTTCTGAAGCACTGCCAAGAGTGTCCTACTGAAGTTTCAAGATGCTGCCACCACCAGCACATGGCAGGATCTTCAGAACCTTGGAACTTGCCTACCCTGCTTTTAGCACTACCACTCCCATCTTCCTAGCTGGAGGAGGGTACCTGAAAGGATATCTGACGGATGTGCAATTGAACATCCATACACATGGAAAACATTTATACCAGGGACATGTTAAGTTTTATTGCAGCATCAACATTTCTAAATTCCTTAGTGATCCAATAGACCCACAGCATCTGTGCCATTCTGAAAGGAGTACTCATGCTAAGATTACATGTTCTGAAAATTCTTTTTGTGCATCATGTACATCTCTGTGAGTCAAACAGCTTCTCTTTGCAAAAAGTAGTGCTTTTTCGCCCCCTGGAAATCAGAAAATTCTACACGTCTTTTGGGGGAGGGGCTGTAGTTCAGGAGTAGAGCACATGCCTTGGATGCAGAAGTCCCAGGTTCCATCCCTGACATCTTTATCCTCTTCCACACAAAATATCAGGTAGCAAATCACAGCAAAGATTCCCTGCCTGAGATCTTGAAAGCCACTGCTCTCTAGATAGACAATATTGAGAAAGATGGCCATAGTGTGGGAGACACTATAGGGAGACAGCTTCCTATATCCCAATGCCAAAACGTACTGCATTTCCTTTCTGAATCGGATCTGGCATGGTTGTACCAACCTAATTTCTTTCCTATTAATGTGTTATTAGAAACTGTCTGCCCTCACATACTTTCAGAGAGGCGTCTCAGTTGATGTGATCTTTTGCTCCTCATGTTATATTAGTGTAAAACCCATGTTGCCGTGGGCATTAGTAGACCTGCTCCTTTCTCACTTTATTTTTGCTCCTCCGTCCCCTCACCACAAAGGGGCTCATGAATAATGCAAATGTGGCTCATGCACAGCGAATCCCCCCTCTGAAATTCGCATGCCGCACATCCCACCCCCTCCCCCGTGAACCCTGATAGGCTCCCTCCATCCCCTTCCCCCCTCCTTGCTGGTAGCAACAACCTAACTGTGTGCTGTGCCTAGAAACACACCTTCACACCACACTGATTGTCTGAGCAAGGCTGGTCTGTTATGCTGTTTGGTGAGGAGGAAATTAATTGTTCTTAAAGCTTGAGCTTTGAACTTTTTTGAACTTTCAAAATTCTCTGCACATCTACACTGCTCAAGCTTCAGTTTAAAACCAAAGTGAGCAAAATTGTTCTGGTAGATCTCGAGTAATAAGCATTAGGCTACCGTATCGTATGTATGATGATGCTAGCTAAACCATCTCTCTTTTTGATGCCATGCAGAAGTAGATGAAAATAATCCAGAAAAATCAGGGTTGTGGTAACTGTTGTGGAGATGGGACAAAATTCAGCATCTACATTGCATTTATTTATTTATTATTTATTTATTTATTACATTTTTATACCACCCAATAGCCAAAGCTCTCTTGCATTTATTTCTAGAATGCGACACAATGACTAATGGAACATTGTAGTTATTACGCAATAAGTGCTTGTGTCACTTTCCAAAAGCTGAGTGTTGTTGTTTTATCATGGTTTTGGCCACTTCTGCAATTCCCTTTTCTCTCTAGAGGTTTAGTCTTCCTCCTCCACAATCAAGCATTCTTCATTATTTAATCTAGTCGTCGGAGTTTATTTGTGCATTTCCTTTTGGTATGGCAAAATACTCATGCTTATAGAAAAGTTGTTCTAGGAGTAATTAAAATCACTCCTATGTAAAGCAATTGCTGAAATCACTTGGGAAGATTATTGACAGTGTTTCTGTTTCTCAGAGCCTCTGCTTAACTTCCATTATTGTTTTCAGAAGCCATGCAAAGAAATATAAAACCCATATGCTCGGCTTCGTCCATTTTCTTCTGCTGCCCCTTACGCCTGGAACGCTCTTCCAGAACATTTGAGAACTACAAGTTCAACCGCAGCTTTTAAAGCTCAACTAAAAACTTTTCTTTTTCCTACAGCTTTTAAAACTTGATTTTGTTCTGACTTTATACTGTTAGTTTTACCCTACCCAGTGCCTGTTTACCCTACCCTGTGCCTGTTTGCATTCTCTTCCCCTCCTTATTGTTTTATTATGATTTTATTAGAATGTAAGCCTATGCAGCAGGGTCTTGCTATTTACTGTTTTACTCTGTACAGCACCATGTACATTGATGGTGCTATATAAATAATAATAATAATAATAATAATAATAGTAATAATAATAATAATATGCACTATAGAAATGGTTACATGATCTGTGGCTGAGCCAAAGCTTACAAAGGCTAGTCCAGATCATAACTACAGTGGCTTGCAGTTGCTGTTGTAGCGATGTCAGGACCCCTGAGCATAGTCGTTAGTGGATCAGCCTACTCTGTAAGACATTCAAAGTCAGGATAGAGCAAAAATAGGTCGGCACCAAAGTAAAAGACCAAAACAGGCTCCCAGTTAACATGTCATCCTAGGTCAGAACTGACAGGTAAGTTGAGCAGAGGATGCAACAGAATTGGACAGAGCACCCAGGGCAGAAATCTATCAGCCAAGGCACTAGGTGTGATGTGGGCGACCACACGCTAGACATTTAAACATTCAGGAGGCCCTAGACCTCCTGGCCAGAGAGTGGGTGCTACTCTTACTGCCTGTGACAACCTCAGAGGGTCCAGCTGCCAATTTTTGCATCTCTTAAAAATCTATTTTAAAGTGTTTTATTCTGTTTTTATTTTATTTTATCTTATACACCGCTCCAAAATTTTCAATGGGGAGCGGTATATAAATATTGTAAATAAATAAAGAAATAAATTTCCACCCTCCAGAACCCACCAGGGATTGCAGCCCCTCCCGCCCCTGAAATCACCACTGCTGAATTGCCGCCAAATTTTGGTGACTATTCCGTGGTGAGAAAAAAAAGCCAAAGTTTTGCTTTCAAAACAAAAAGATGAAGCAGCATTGTTTTAGGATCTACCAATGGTCTAACGTGAAGAAATTCCTGATGGTAATCAGCAACCAGAAACTCATTGGAGGAGTTTATTGCCACCTAAGGGTCAAGACTTTGGGGCTGTATGGCTGAAAGCAACCTACATCTTTGCTTCTTGCCTGTAGCATACACATGCACAGCATCCTTTAACTGTGTAAGTTCTATTATATATCACACATATTGAGATACAGACACATATTGAGAAGTGTGAAGTTATTCCCCAATTTATGACTCTTTGGGGCATATGGTTATTAGTAAAGTTCAAGGAAATGCCTTATTTCTAATCATTCTCAGAAGAGCAGGCAGGACTTCCTAGAATTAAGAAGTCATGCCAGACAGGGATGGGTCTCCTTATCCAGAGCTATGATGTAATTTTCAGAAACAGATCCACATAGGGGAGATAAAAGCAACGTTTGACAAAATTCATGAATCCTGCCAGACACCCCTTCAGAGAATGCTGTGCCTGAAGCATGGCCTAAATTATCTGTTCAGATTGGCCTGCTCCCTAACTGATTGTAGAATTTGCAAACAGCTGCATATGTGAAATGATATGTTGGGCTGGGAAATGTCCCAAAGCTCATTTCCCACAACAATGATCTTTTCTTTCTTCACTCTATTTCTGAAACCCTTCTTCCTATTAGGACTGGAGGGCAGTTAGCAGTGCGATAACATAATTCGGTGGATGTCAACTGCTGGTGATTCATCCAAGAGCGTGATTACTGCGGTCTGCTACTCCTTTGCATCACAATGGCCTCTGGTCATTGACAGATGCCACATGCCCTTTGTCATTGTTTTGGAGCAATGTTCTATACATTAATTGATAGATTAATTAGCCATTAAATGATGTTGTTCCAACATGACAATCTGGCTTGTTAAATGGTAAAAAAATGGGCAGAGACTAGCAAGGGTCCATGTTAACATTACAGCCACGACTCTCCTTTTGTCTTTCAGCATTAAAGTTGATCTCATAGACTCCTTTTATGAAGGCTAATATGCATAGATGTTCCTCTCTTCTGCCACAGCTTTACTTTCAACATTTATACGGTTATTCCACATGGATAAATGCATTCACAATTACAAGAAATGTATTAATAAATAGTTTCTGTTTACAGTATTGAACTCTGAAATATATTACAGAATAATTGTGGAGCATACTGCTCCACTGAGCAAAGTAATATGAAACAAAACACACAACTAATTTCCTTCCCATCCTTTTCAGAAGCAAATATATTTTACAGTCTGTTTTATAGTGGAACTGCTGAGTTTAATTTATCTTTCACAGAATATTGCTGCACCTTTAATGAAAGGTGTATCTAGAAAAGCAGCTAGGTCATTTTAGATCCTGGACTTAATGATCTTATGTGGGGGGTGCCTTTAGTATGCATTATCTCAGTAGTGAAGCATACAACAATGTTTGAGCTCCATCATACCAGCATTTTATTGCATCTTTGTCCTGTCTTGTTTACCGTTTTGCCCTGTGACACTTATACAATGTTGTCCCTGTCCTGCAGTCATCTCGCCTCTTCCCCTCCATTTTTCGTGTTTTTCTAGGGCAGAGAAAGTGCGATATTTTTTCTACATGCAGTATAAAACCACCCTTCCATCCCCATATATTGCTGTCCTCATGCTGTATTGCAGAACCTCCCTTCTTGGGGGTGTCTGAATTGACGGGAGGTCTTGCTGACGAAAAAGGGGTGTGTGCTGTATTGCTCAAATGACCACGCTTGTGCTGAGTTGCTTGAATGTACTTCTGCTGCTCCAACCCCACTCTCATTGCTTTCTTATTTCTATTTCGTCCCCTCAAAAGGAAGAAATGGTGCCTAATCGATCAAACGCTAAATCATTAAAACAGTAGAGCTGTGTGCTCTTGTCTGAAAATAGTTGAATACCTGTGGAGCAGAGAGAGGCCCTGTCAGAGCTTTGATCAATTTCAGATAACTGCTCCATTATACTCTATAGAAATTAACAAAAATGCTTACAGCTCTGTCATTTTTAAAGATAAAGAGATGGAACTCGGCACTACGATAGCCCTTAAGTAAGGCTTTATCCCTGCCAAGTTTGAAGCAGATCTGTTCATCTCTTGATTTTTAGAAATGTTTTAAAGTTGGAATAACTGCTCCATAGTAGTCAATGGAAATTAACAAAAATGCTTATATTTCCATAATTTTTAAAGATAAAGAGATGAAACTTGGCACCTTGATATCTTTTAAGTAGCCAGGCAGAGGGCAGGGGTGTGCTAATTCTCCTCTGATGCTGCATTAATTTATCCCAATTTATATCTGAAACTGTGCATTTGTGGGATCTTTTATCAGTTTTTTGCTGATGCACAGCTTTATAAATCTCCAGTTTATAAAAAAATATAGTTGTGCCTGAGTGTTTGCTCTAATGGGGTGAAATTAGGTTGGGGTGCTCTCATAGAGAGAAGACCCGCCATTGTTAATTTCCATTGATTACAATGGAGCAGTTATTCCTGCTTCTTCATTTGGTAGGTGAATAATCAATTACTTGAGGGATTTTCTATTTGTTGTCAGTATATTTGAAGTGAAAGTCTCTTCAATTAAAAGTGAACAGTAACGTCAAATGACTTCAGATGCAACAAAACAATGCTTTAAAACAGTACATTTTCATTACAAGATCCAATATAAATAATTCTTTTTAAAGGAATCACAGGAGAAAAAACAATGGAAGGAAAAGAATGGACAAAACTACATTTTGGGGGTTAGCTCTTGGGAAGTACAAAAGGTGACAGACTGGAAAAAGAATTAAATTAATCTGTCAGTTTTTATTGTCCCCCAAAGTCAGGAAAATACAAAGAGGAAAAACATGGTGGAATGCAAATAGAGACACTCTAACACATGAAGATTATAGAGCTGGATGATTTTAATTCATTAGCAAAGCATTTTATAGACATTCTGCTATTGTCTATGCACAAGAGAGAGATTATAGATAATGGTACCAAGCTGAATAAGCCATGGACACTTTGGTATATTTCCATTTTTAACTCACAGCATCTTGTTGTCTCCTATCCCTTTGTGAGCCTTGCATATTGTATAGTGTTGACAATATGGCCCAATTCACACATAATCCATAAAAAACAAACAAACAAAAAAAAAACACCTTTGGGTTGTCCTGAATTAGCCAGCATGCTAGTTCACTAGCTTGCTAAACAACCAAGGGATGGCCGTGGGTCCAAACCTGAAACCAACTCTGGCTTTTTTGAGGAGAGACAAACCAGAGTTCTGGGTTCAGACATCATGTTAAACCCTAACCCTAACCCTTGACATCAGTGGAGGCTGATGGCTCCGATGTCAGTGGGGTGGTGAATCTGCTCTGGATTTGTGTCAAAGCCAGTCAGAACTCCAAAGGAGCAATCCAAGGTGTGAAGTTCTGAGTGAAGCCGTGGAGTGATTCAAGGTGACTGATTCTGACAAAATACAGCAGCTAGGAACCAGATGTTATGATCATATTACCTTGTATAATCTACACTGGCTTCTGGTCCATTTCTGGACCCAATTCAAAGTCCTGCTTTTAACCAATAAAGTCCTTCACAGCTTGGGACTAAGTGTTTCAAGTGTTTTACGTCAAGTGGTTTCATGCTATGATTTTTTAAAACATATTTTTATGCTGATGCCTGTTGTGATTTTAGTCTCTGCTGTGTGTTAAATTGATACTTTTATGGTTGTGATTGTTTGATTTTATGTGTGTACGCAGTTGATTTGGATTTTATTGTCTGCATCACCCTGAGAACTGTTTGTTACAGGGTGACTAATAAATGCAATAAAATGTTTAAATAAAATAAAGCCTCCCATGATGCTGCGGTAATATAAGAAGGGCCCCCAGTTCAACATTCAATTAGTGGTGACAAAAATAAAAGGTGTCATGTATTGAAAATAAATCTCAAAAATGGTCATATTAATTGGTTTTTAAACACTCCCTTATTTCAATGTTGGTGTTTCGTTTGGGGAAGCAACTAACTAGCATAACTGATTTTTCTTTTTCTCAAAACTGCAGTTGCTCCTTCTCATCCTTTGTCACTCTAATTAAAAAGGGGAGCAGTGACAGAGGTGTCCTGTCATGATCACTTTTAAGGCTGCAATCCTGTGGATCATGGGAGGGCCACAGGATTTTTTATATCCCCCACTCCCTATGAGGGTGGAGAGAGAGAGGAAGAGAGAGAGAGAGAGAGAGAGAGAGAGAGAGAGAGATTTGTCTTCAGAGGGAGAAACCCAACCTCAAATCCTCTCCTAGCACCCATAGAAACTTCAGAAGCCTTTTTCTCTCAACATCAGAATTCTGATGTCAGGAGAGGGAAAAGGGGGACAAATTGCAAGCAGGGGAAAATTTCCCCTAGGTGTGCCAAAAGAGTGTATGAATCTGCAGGGTCTACAGCCCACTCATGTCCCTGATGTGCCCCCAGAATGAGGGAGGAAGGATGACTATGCCAGTGATGTAAATGGGAGAGAAACGGTTTGACCAAGAATTCACCCTGCCCCTGAAAATAAAATATAGTTTAAAAATGCGACTCCTCCTTCTCTTCTGACTTTCTATCCTCACATCAAGCTCTGAATTCCTTGTAGATGGTGATGTCAGGGCTCTCCACACCAAATGATAGGATTGCTCTGTAAAATGTGATTGGCTAAAACAAATGCTAGAGGTGAGGGATGCCAAAGAGCCAGCACTAGGACTTGATAGTTGCTCCAGAAGCAGTGGAAGTGCCTCACCACCAACGATGAAGAGAGAGAGAGGAATGGGCAGAGAGCTCAAAGTGATAGATCGTAAGAGATCATGCTGTGAGAGAGAGCAAGGATTACTACCTTAATGGCAATTTTAATGACAACAAACTGATTTGTGATGGAACCTCAACTTGGCATAAGTGTTTCTCTCCCTGAGTCTCCATATTTGTAAGCAAAATATGATTAAATGTTGCTTTATCCCCAGGAAATTCAATTACAAGAAATTCTTCATATTTCTAGTTTTACATTACCACTATTTCTACAACTCCATTCTTAAAGCATGCTTAGTCCCAACAATCTTGCTTTGATCAATTTCTGCTACTTCTCCGTATATGGAACATGTGCTCTGGAGTTGTAAAATGGCATCTGAAGGACTGCAGTTTCCTAATCCTTTGAGCTGTTTTAGGGTGACCAAGGCCATAGCTAGACCTAAGGTTTATCCCTGGATCATCCAGGGGTCAAACCTGTTCATCTAGGTGACACACAGGGGATCCAGTGCTCAGGCAGGGGTGAACCCTGGATGATCCCAGGATAAACCTTAGGTCTAGCTGTGGCCCAACTGTCAGGATTTTCCCGGATTTCTCCTGGCTTTTGTTCTATCCTGGGTGTCAGAGGGGATTTTCTGTAATTTTCGATAATGTCCTGGAATGGCATGATTTCCCCTTTAACGTCACCATTAGTGTGGCAGGGGAGAATGATGTGCTTTCCGGAGGCACATCGGGCTCATCTACACCAAGCAGGATATTCCAGTATGAAAGCGGTATATAAAAGGCAGGAGCCACACTACTGCTTTATAGTGGTATTGAAGTGCACTGACAACTGCTGGGGCCCATTGACACATATCATATACCACTTTCATACCACTTTCATAGTGTTATGTCCTACTTGGTGTAGAAGTGTCATGGGCCCCGACAGTTGTCAGTGCACTTCAGTACCACTATAAAGCAGTAGTGTGGCTCCTGCCTTTTATATACTGCTTTCATACTGCTTAAAGGAAAAGGAAAGGAACCTCTCATGCAAGCACTTGAGTCACTGCCTGACTCCTAGAGGGACGCCTGCTTTCACTAACGTTTTCTTGGCAGACTTTGTAGTGGGGTGGTTTGCCATTGTCTTCCCCAGTCGCAGTTACCTTTTCCCCAGCTAGCTGGGTATTCATTTTACCAACCTTGGAAGGATGGAAGGCTGAGTCGACCTGAGCCGGCTGCCTGAGAACCAGCTTCTGCTGGGATCGAACTCAGGCCGTGGGGAGAGTTTTGGCTGCAGTAACTGCCGCTTACCATTCTGTGCCACACGAGGCCATACTGCTTACATGGTGGAATATCCTGCTTGGTGTAGATGAGCCCATCATCCCCTCCCACTGCGCCAATCAGGGCCTTGAAGGGGAAAGTGTCATTCCCAGACATTATAGTAAAGGGAGTCAGTAATGACTCAAGTGCTTGCATGAGAGGTTCCTTTCCTTTTCCTTCCCCAACTGGAGCAGTGTGTGTGTGGGAATGACACATTTTCCCCTCCTCCTCCACTCCAAATGGGCCTTTAAGGCCCTGATTGGAGCGGAGGAGGGGGAAATGTGCTTTCCCAGGCCTCCGGAAAGTGCATCATCCTCCCTCCCCCCCCCCACATTGGCCATCCTCTTTTTTGGTTTCTCAAATATGGTCAACGTATATGACCTAGACATTAACTTGCCACTCAGTATAGTTATGCCCTAAACCTTGATCCTAAATATATTACACAAAATTAGTTTAGGGAAAGTTCAGCTGACTTTACTTATGCAGACTGCTGCATTTATGATTATTTGCTTTAAAATGACATAACCATGTGGTGGGCTGCTTCACACAAAGTGCTTGCTATCTCGAGGTTGCTATGCAAGAAGCCACCTGTGCAGTTGGCTGCATGTCTGAATGATTTCAGAATTAGTAAGAAAAACCTTATTCTAAGAAGGAAGACTCCAATGTTATCTCTGCAGCTTTGCTTGAAATTATTGTACTCCTCATCTTAAGTATGTATATGAAAAAATACCAAACATACAGATTAGAAGAATGTTGTGGTGGATGTCCATCTAGTGCAATTTGCCTTCTGAAGTCCACATATACAGTATGGTCAATTTAAACCTACTCTGTCCTTTGCCTGTTCTAGCCCATCCATAATACAGATTAATTGACTGATATGATTGTGGGATCGGTACATTCAGTGCAGATTTCATTGGAGGTATCATGCTTCTATCATTTATGAAAACTTCTTGATTTTCAGAAGTGCCTTATTGCCCTACTTCCCATGCTACTTGTTCAGCATAGAGGTGGAGGAGCAAGACTGTGGGAAGTCATCATTTGGCTGTCCTTTGAGAACAGGATGGATTTTGAGACCTGGAGCAAGATGAGTAGAGTAGTCTAACTCCCTAATTGGCTTCAGTAAGGACAGTAGAGACCTTCTTGGAATAGGATATTTCTTAAGATCAGTGAGTACTTAAGCACTAGCTCATTCCTGGCAAGATGTCTAGTGGTTCCCACTGAATGACAAAAGAATATGTGAAGTCTGCTGCCAAGCTGCATTCATGTGAAGGCACAATTTGGTAAGAAATAGGGCTTTCATATCAATGCTATGCAGTAGTTACAGCAATTTGTGTTATCACGGGACTCCCTTTTTTCAGGCCACTGCAATTGTGTAAATTGTAGAAGTGATGTGCAGAGTCCCACTGTGAAATGCTGGATCTAAAAAACAGTGCCTCCATCCATGTGAGTGCTCCCTGGCTTTGAGCCCAGTGGTGGCCAACACATGCACATTAAGTGTTCCTGTGAGCACAGTGCATATTATTATTATTATTATTATTATTATTATTATTATTATTATTATTATTATTAATTGCATTTTTATACCGCCCAATAGCCGAAGCTCCCTATGAAGTGGGACATAGCATGGAGGTCATGGGTTACTCACAGAACTCAGTATTGCTACCCATAATTGCAGTGTTCTATGATTGTATAAATAAAAAATAATTAGAATCTGTCTTAAGCTTTGCCTTGCCTTTATTTATTGTTAAAAAGTGATGGCTCCTTTATGAGAATCCTAGAAAAACTCTGGGAAAAGGAAAGGAAAATACTCCAGGACAATTATGGTAGAGTTGTGAAGGTGAATCTGATGTAGATCTTTGTTGAGTTTGAGAACATTTCCAACAATAAAAATTAAATTTTCAGTATTTTTGTGATCTGGAGTGTATTATATACTCACATCTTAGGCCAAATCACAATGACTGTGCACAACAATCAGTCACTGAAGTTGATTTCAATAGAATTCACTTGACACTAAGTGTACTTAGGGTCACCAAGGCTGTAGCTAGACCTAAGGTTTATCCCAGGATTGTCCTGGGGTCAAACCTGTTCATCTAAGTGCCACACAGGGCATCCAGCGCTCAGGCAGGGACGAATCCGGGATGATCCTGGAATAAACCTTAGGTCTAGCTACGGCCCAAATAAATGGACTATTAAAAGCTGCAAAGGCTGTCATGATATTTTGCCGTGCTGTTTCTTTTGCTCTTCGCCCTTCCCCCAACCCCCCTTGTAGCTCTAATCCAAATGATGCAGCCCTGGCTTCCCTCTTCCAATTGCAGCTCAGACTCTTGGGATGACATTCCATTTGCTACACAATTTAAATTTAAATTAGCAGTTGGTTTAGGCTTACATTAATGGAAGATGAAATTAGGTGGCCTATGCATGGTTCTATGATTAGATAAAGCCGACTGGATTAGGGTAGAGGTGGGTCCATCCTCCCTTTCTACTATGCATGGGAAACCTTGTTCCTATGAATGGTCATTGACCCATAGGAAAAGCCAACTGGGAGCCACAGCCAATTATGGGCAGAGCTATATCCAATGGTGGGCAGGGCCAAAACTAAAACAGGCAGATCTAGAGCTATACATAAGTGAATGGGGTCTGCAGCATTATGGGACTGCACAGTTCTTTCCCTCTCTGTGTACCTATAGAGCCTGGTGGCTTTGATCTTCTTTTACAAAACCTAGATTTATCTTGTCCACCTTTTGACTAGAATAATGAAATATGATAGGAAGTGTGGGCAAGAAATAAAGGAACCTGCTTTCATTTTGCAGTACTGAGTGTGCTCCACTCCACTTGAGCATGCTCAGTTGCTTATTTTGAAGAAATCTGATCGGGGGGAGGAAAATTATGTTATACTGGCTCCACACTGCTGTCAGTAATGTAACACATTTATTAGCTAGGATTATACTCCGCTCCCTGACAAGCCTAAAGGAGGGCTTTTCTTGGTCCAAGGGAAGAAACGGAATGGGAGTCTAGAGATTGGGAAGTCTGGAAGTGAAGAGTGTACAGTGAATTCACGGCCCCTGAATACAACACTGAATGGATTTCTGTTGCTAGGGCTGCCAGTTTTCCTTGAGTACTAATTTTACTTGAAATTTTTAGCTTGCACCACTGAAGCAGCCTTTTCTTTCTTTCTTTCTTTCTTTCTTTCTTTCTTTCTTTCTTTCTTTTTACAGTAAGTCTGGGAAGAGAGATAATTACAGTGTGCACAATTTCCAGTAGCTTGATTGTCAGTTCTACTTGCAGACAGTTTGCTCAGAAATATTTGCAGTAAAATATATGGTTTGACTACCAGGTTCTATGTTGCTTTCACAAGCATCAGCAAGCTTGTCATGTCAGATTGCTTTCCCCCCTATTGCAATTAGACTCCTGATATGTATACACAGAACACAAGCATATCTTACCCGTGACTGGAATACTGAACTTGGGTATGAATTATGTCTTTGTGAATGAAGACAAGCATATTCTTGTGACGTTATATGAAAGGGGAAGGGGGGAAAAGCCAAGGTCGGGCACAGTTTTTGGGAACTCTGAATAAATTCGTTGTAGTTGTGTTGTACTGCTTCCATGTGAAACCATAGGTCTACAGCTGAAGTTGTAATCCTGTTTCAGGAGAGGGACAAACTATAAGTGACGTTAGTCATGTGTTTAATAATCAAGATGGAATGTTTTCTCAATTCAGATTGGGTGCGGTGCCAGTTTCCAGCTGAAAGTTGCTCCTTCCTTCCTGCTTTTCCCCCCAGAATCAGCCACATGCACACTATTTATTGAATAGATCTATGTGTCACATATAGGGCCTGTTCAGATGACACACTAGTGTGTCATGTAGTGGGAGATTTCCCTCCCCATGGTGGCCAGAGTACTGACACCGGCTAACCATCTTCTGTAAGAAGGTTAGCTGGCATCCACAGTGTTGTCTGACAGGATCCCCGTGGGTTTTTCAGCCCATCTCAGCAAAAACAAATAAATGGCAGCCACAATAGAATCTGCCAGCAAGGGTGAACACCACTTCCAGTGATACTCTTGTCACAATGGCCATTTTCTGTGGTCCACAGCCATTTTTTCCCATTTTCCAAATGGAGCAGCTGCTCCCCACCCATTTGGCATGCAGAGGATGGTGGGATGTGCAGTTAAACTGTGTGGACATAAGTGACCTAACCATGGAGGGTGGGTGGGTAGCAAAACCACAGGGAGTGGCAAGATTCCCATTCATGTGGCAGGCCTGCTTATTGCAGTACTGTTGCCCCTCTCCTCTCTGTGGTTCTTCTACCCACCCACCCCCTCCATGCCCGTCTGAACAGGCCCATAAAGTGAAAGAGAATACATTGAAGATGGGGCACAGATGTTATGTTATATCAGTAAAGCAGAACTATTTTAATTGTAACGTGAACCTTATATTTTTATTTATTTATTGCATTTATATACCGTCTCATAGCTGAAGCTCTCTGGGCGGACTTCAACTCCCATCAGCCATAGCCAGCATGGCTAACAATCAAGAATTCTGGGAGTTGTCAACTAAGGGCCTTGCTAGACCTACCTTTGAATCCGGTTGGGGGGAGGGGCCAGCCCATGCTAAAAGTAGTGCGGGTTGTCGCCCCAGTCTAAACGTCAGACAAGACGGGCTGCAGGAAAGCCCCGTCGCATCTGCCATTTTTATTTTTAAAGGGCTGGGTGTGCAGGAGCACACCATCGATTAAGGTAGGCAGTTTTTTTTTTAAGTGTTCCCCACTCCCCCCACCCCCACCCCAGCCATGATCCCCCTGCCTGCGATCTCCAATTCCCCCCGCCCATGATCTCCAATCCCTCCATCCCCCTGGCTCCTTCCCCCCCATCTCGCCACCATGCCCTGCACGCCGTCCGCCACTTTTCCCGGCTACTCGTGAGTAAATGCGGTAGCCGGGAAAAGCGTCGGAACGGGCTCGGCCCGAGACTGCGGGAAATACTGGGCCACAAATGGTGCCGATTATCCCAGGCCCAGGGGGGGGGTTACCCCTGCCTGACCCCGGGATCCCCGTGCATCATTTGGATGCACAGGGGCCAGGCTGGGGCTTGCACCGGGCTACCCCATCATCTAGCAAGGCCCTAAAACATCTGGAGGGCCCTAGGAACACAGTTCATCTGAGCTGGTAGTGAGTTCCCTGAAAACTACATCCCCAGTAGGATTACTGCCACAGAGATAATCCTGTGATCTAAGTGATTGTCCCTTGTACTTGTAATGTGGAGCCCAACCATGTGAAATCATTTGCTTAATAGTTATCACACTGCCTTAGAGCCCAATTCAGTTAGGTAGTGAAAACACTTTCCCCATCAATAAGAGTAGCATCTGGAGAGTGCTTTGATAACTAGCTCCTGAATTTTCCTTCTTTCTTTTTTCCTTCCTTCTTTCTTTCTTTTTGGTTGGCATGATTCTAAAAACTATCGTTTATGAGCTTATTACTACACATGCACAGTCACAGTTTATGGATCATTAATAATGAAGCTGTTTTACAAGGAGGTAGAAATGTTCACCGTTTTGAATGTTACGGAGGTGTTCTGACCTTGAACAGATAAGATGAACTAGAAGAAACTCTGAATGAAAGAAAGAGAGAGAGAGAGAGAGAGAGAGAGAGAGAGAGAGAGAGAGAGAGAGAGAGAGAAAGGTTTATAAAACAAAGGTTGTGAAGCTTTCGAATAGTTTTGTAAGAGGAGCAATGGCGACTCACTTCATGTTGCATTTAAAGTGAGGGTGATTGCAGCACTCAGTGATACAGTAGTTGCAAAGGAAAATAATTTGCAGGCTGATAGATGAAAAAGTTGAAAAAAAAGCCTTGTTGAAAAAGCCTAAGATGTAATCTGAGCATAGGAACATGCAGTTAAGGACAAATATATCTTTATTTTGTTCAAATTAGTCTATTTATATCAAAATCAGCAACACTATGCTGACATATATCAATCATAAACGCTAATAATGCAACTCCTATTATGATTTTACATCTGTATGTACAGAATGATGGGGGAGAGAGGAAATAGATTTGTACCATCTCATTTTATACTATTTTTTGTACACGTGTTGTCTAATCATGTACATGCATCCAAATGAACATGAGCACAGTAATACTTAGGGCATGCAGCTGAGAGGAATATCTCAGGACATCTGACTGGAATTGGGGGGATTTCAGGATGGTCCATCATGGTTGGATCTTTGGAGATGTAAAGCCACACTGAGCAGTGCACCTGAGAGCAGGTAGGCCAGGGCTGGGCAGTTTTCCCTCCATCAGGAAGCCTCCAGGGAGCATTAATTTGCTTTAAAGCAAGGTGCATGCTCCCCATGCTCCTTGTATTAAAGAGAAATTGCTACATTTTGCTGCTGCACTGCCACATTTTGGTGGCAAATTTGGGTACGTGGTGGTGGCAGGGCTGAAAGTTGGCCCACAAAAAAGGCCACAGGGCACATGTGATGAGTGGATTGAGCATTGCCCACCCCTGCAGTAGACATTTTGCTGTTAATATCTATCCCCCAGCTAAGCATTAGCCACTGCATGGAGTGCAGTGAAGTGCAGGAAAGAGCTCAAGCACAGCATGGAGTCAACTGACTTGAGAGGATTCAGCTGGGGTTGTTGTTAATTGTCCATGAGTTCCACCATTTATATTTGTTTTCTTGGATGAGAGACAGGGATGTGGACTCTGGGTTTGTGTGTCTCTCATGCGTCTCTTGCATATCTTACTAGTGACTGAAATACTGAGCTCGGGTATGAATTATGTCTTTGTGAATGAAGACAAGCATATTCTTGTGATATTATGTGAAAGGGGAAGGAGAAAAAAGCCAAGGACAGGAACAACTTTTGGGAGACAGAGAGGCACAGGAGGTGGACAACGTTTTCAAAAGAACCCGCAAAAAATGAAAATTGCCAGCACCAAGCATGTGATAAAACGCTTGTCTGATGGCGCTCCATTTCTTAGTAAAGACATGGTTTATTGAATTTTAAAACAAACTAAAGAAAGCAAGGAGACAAGTCAAAGTTCAGAATAATGGAACACACCGTTTTTTTACAGAAACATAAGCAATTACATCTGAAGTATTTGAATAGGACCAGCAGCTATGTGGTTAATTGTCCAGAGAGGTTTGGGGATGGAAGGAAAGGACCGAGGGATGCATGGAGTGCAAGTGCATTGGGAGGATGTGGGAGGAGAGGCTGGAGAGAAACCCAAGAGACCTAATTTGGGTTGAAGATATAGACCAAATTATAAATAACTTGGCCTGCTGGGGCACAGATTCTAAAATCAGGAAGGAGAGAGAGAGAAGAATCTGAAAAAAGAGATACTCAAGCACAATTGTAATTATTCCAAAGTGAAGAGGGCAGAAGGAGAGGCTTCCCCAGAGGTCTGCTGTGATCTGAAGTTAATCTTGTGGACTGGAGTACTGGGTTTGCATAGAGTGTTCCTTAGAATTAATTGATAGGTGAAATCACCCCAGTTCCTATATAACTAGTAGTAATCAGGTTTCTACAAGCACACAGGAAAAAGGTGATGATGGGGACCCAAGGATAGGCTGTGCCCTCATAGGTTTTCTTGAACCCCGAATGACACAGAAATACTTAGGGTGCAATGCTATGTATGTTTAGACATAAAAAGTACAAATCCCAGCATTCCTGGCATGACTGGCTGGGGAAAGTTGGGAGTTGTAGGATTCCCCCCTCTAAGCATGCATAGGATTGCACCTTTAACATCTTTACCTGGGACCAAAAAATTGCCAAGAAGGCCACCAGGCATACTTCTTTAGGGAAGGCAATCTAATGCCCAGGTGCCACCACTGATAAATCCCTCTCCTTTGGAAGGGGAGAAAGGGAGAGGGAGAGATAGGCACTTGGAGTAGGACCTCAGTGGAAAATCTTAAGACACAAGTTGGCTGGTATGGGAAGAGGCACTCCTTTGGGTATTTGAGTCCCAAGCCATATATAACTTAATGTTAAATACCAGTACCTTGAATTGGGCTTGGAAATGAATTGGCAACCAGCACAATTTTTTAAATATTGGAGTGATGTGAACAATCCTGGTTGTACTGGCTAAAATTCTGGCACTCAAATACTGCACTAATTAAAGCTTTTGAGTCATCTTCAAGAGCAGCACCATATGTAACACATTAAAGTAATCCAACCAGGGGGTAAGTGAAGCATAGATCAGCATGGCCAGATTATTCTTATCCAGTCATGGTTGCAGCTGATGAACTAGCCAAAATTGGTAAAAGGTACTCCATACTACTGAGGCCACTTGAGTTTCTAGTGACAAAGCTGGATCCAAAGCTGGACCCCCAAGCCCCAAACATGTTCCTGGGGGCATGCAACCCTATCCAAAACAGGCTGGGTATCATTTCCATGGTCCAGAGAACCACCTACCCACTATGCCTCCATCTTGTCAGGATTCAGCTTCAGTTTAATGGCCCTTTCCCATCCCATTAACCAATCCAGGCAATGGTTCAGTCTCAACTGGCTCAGATGAGGAAGAGAAACAGAACGGATCATCACTGTTATATTGATGGCACACCTGCTGCTTTCTTGTCCTGGATGCCCATGCCCCAACTTAGTCTACCTTCCCAAACAAAACGAGAGTTTTGGCATTATAGGAACATCAGAAACTGCCATATACTGAGTCAGACCATTGGTTTTTCTAGCTCAGCATTGTTGACACTCTCCAGCCTTATGTGGAGATGCTAAGGATCAAACCTGAGACCATCTGTATGCAAAGCATGTGTCTACCACTGAGCAAGAGCTACTCCATTATAGCACTCTCTATCAGAAGTGGGGTCGTGATGCTAGGAAGATGCTCAAAATGGCAACAAGGCTGAGCTGCTGGGTAATACTATGGACATGATCCAGCTGCAGTCACGGGACTTTAAGGATACAATCCTATACACACCTAGGTGTGTCATTGAACTCAATGATGCTTACTTCTGAGGTTGTAACTTGCACTGTAACTTTCTTATTGAAAAGACTATGGCTTCGAAGTGCTTGTCTTCAGATGGATTGTGCCCATTGTGTGGAATCCTCACCAAATGTTACTATGTTTGTTTGTCCTTTGATACAAAAGAGCTAGCAGCAAGGTCATCTTGGGTATTCTAAGGAACCATGTGGACTGTATGGTCAGGTAGTATTTCTTTTGTTCTTTGGGTATTAGAATTGCTTTTCTAGATTTCTTTTATTACCTTAAGTTTCCTTAAGGACAAATCCAAAGCACCTTTTCTGCATTACCTCTTCTGGAAAAAAAGGCCAGTAGTTCTGTATTTACTGTCTGCTCCATTAAAGACATTTTGGTAGAGGAAAACTCCACCAACACCACAGGACACAAACTATGACATATCTAGGTTTCAATGAGTTCTTCCCTCAACTCTCCAAATCTATTTAAACAAATCATGCTGCTTTTATTACTAAGAACGTGAGCTTGGGGGCTGGTCTGACTTTTAATTAAGACAGCCAGTGAGCTCCTGTCTATAAAATACAGAGGCCGTCTGTGTCAGAATTTGGACAGCTGCTCAATAATAAGCCATGGGCTTCTGGATCTTCATAGACAATCAGTCAATATTTGCACCATTTTGAATGACCAAGGACCAACTTCTATACAGTGATGGCAGACCAAATGAACTTTTCTGTGTGAGTGCCTTTAGTCCGCTAAAGTTATACAAATGAATGGATGCTTTTAAGTAGTACAGATCCATTCAAAATCATAAGTATATCCAGGGTGTGTTTGTATTTAGGCCCTGTACATGTGATTGGAAAATAGAGGGTCCTAAATCATGGATACGGGAGAGCCCATATATATATTTGGGTACATGCTAAGCACTGTACAAAAGGTATGATGAATGGGGGAATCTGGCTGTAATGGGGCTGCTGCATCCATCCTACTCCTCCCTCCACATGGAAATACCTGCTCCAGGCTTCTGTCTTCTTGTGAGAAAACCCAGTCACTGCAAAAGCAGAGTCTTGAAAATGTACTGCTGGAATCCTTATACTGTTTATCCCACAGTGGTTCCACTGATCTTAGAATACAGGTGGGATTGAGCCACAGGCCTGACCCCAAATCCAACCTTCCCCGGGTTCTAATCAAGCCCTCCAGTATCGCCAGATGGCCATGCTCCCTTCTCCAGGTCCCATCCACTTTCCATTAACCTCCAGTAGCCTGATGGATTCCCAGATTTTGCACTGTATTTCTTCCATTCTAAAAGGTTGAAATTACAGTGTGTGCAAATGGTTTCTTGAAATTCTCCACCCTATTTGTGGGTAGAGAATTTGGGGGAAGGATTTCACCGACTTTCTCTAGGGGACAAGAAATTCTACAACAGTGTGGGCCCTCAAAGTTGTAGCCTTGGCAAAGGTAGTAGTACAGATTTTCTTATCTATTTTTCCCCTAAGAGGGTTTTTTTTTTTTTTTTGCACTGCTACTGCAAGTGGCAACAGCATCAGCTATGGCCAGATCTACACCAAACAGGATATTGCACTATGAAAGCTGCTTTGTAGCGGTATTGAAGTGCACCGATAGCTGTTGGGGCCCACTGACATACCATTTACCACTTTCATACCACTATATCCTGCTGAGTGTGGCTCCTTCCTCTTACATACCGCTTTCATACCGCTTTCATAGTATGTATTATTGCATTTATATCCCACCTTTTTTCCTCCAAGGAACCCAAGGCAGCATACATAATCCTCCTCCTCTCTATTTTATCCTCACAACAACAACCCTGTGAGGTTGTTGGGCTGTGAGTCTGTGACTGGCCCAAAGTCACCCGGTGGGTTTCCATGGCCGAGTGGGGACTAGAACCCAGATCTTCCGACTTCCAGTTTGACACTTTAGCCACTACACCACACTGGCTATATCCTGCTTGGTGTAGATCAGGCCTGTGTTGGCAGCCTGGCCCTTATTTTGCAACTCCACAATGCCCCATACTTACCATCGTTCCAGGCACTGGTGTGGTGAGGGAATGCTGCTACAACAAAAAATAATGGTGAATAAAATTTGGAGAAAATTCTGCAAAATGGCCATTTGCTTGCTTGCTTATTTATTTATTACATTTATATCCCAACTTTTTTCTCTTTAAGGTAGCATACATAATCTTCTTTCTCTCCTTTTTATCTTTGCAAAAACAACAACCCTGTGAGACAGGTTAGGCTAAGAGTCTGTGACTGGGCCAAAGTCACCCAGATCTCCCAGCGCAACACTCTTAGCCACTACACCACACTTTTATTTCTCAGTGGGTAAGAAAAGAAAAATCTCTGTATTTTTCTGAAAAAATGTGCAGAAAGGGGCAACTGAAATGGTCAAGGTGCTGGAGCATCTTCCCTTTGAGGGAAGGTTACAACAACTGGGATTGTTTAGCTTGGAAAAAGGAGGGTAAGGGGAAACATGATAGAGGTTTACAAAATCATGCATGGGGTGGAGAAAACGGATTAAGAGACATTTTTGTCCCTCTCCCATAATACTAGAACCTGGGGTCATTCCATCAAGCTGATTGGTGGGAGATTCAGGACAAATAAAAGGAGTACTTCTTCACACATCACATAGTTAAACTATGGAATTCACTACCAGAAGATGTGGTGATGGCCACCAATTTGGATGGCTTTAAAAGGGGTTTGGATAACTTCCTGGCAGAGAAGGCTATCAATGGTTTCTAGTTCTGATGGCTATGTGCTCTCTTCAGTATCTGAGGCAGTAAGATTGCTGGGGAACATGGATGGGAGGGTGTTATAGCACTTGTGTCCTACTTATGGGTTCCTGGTCAACAGCTGTTTGTCCACTGTGTGAGCAGAGTGCTGGACTAGATAGACCCTTGGTCTGATCCAACATGGGTTCTTTTTATGTTTATATGTTCTTATAAAGTGCTGCAGCCAGACTGTGGACTTGAACCAGTTACAGGAAGCATGTGACTCCCATCATACAACTGCTTGACTGGTTACCAGTTTGTTTCTGGTCACTATTCAAAGTGCTGATTCCAACCTATACAGCCCTATACAATTTTCAGTTAGGTTACTGAAAGACTACCTACTCCTGCCTGGCTTTTAAGATCTTCCAGGGAGGCTTCTCTCTCAATCCCACCACCACTGGAGGCATATTTATTGCAGATGCAAAAAAGGGGCTTCTTGGGGGCTGCTCCCAAGCTCTGGATTTCCCTGCTGAGGAAAGCTAGGTTGGCTCCCTCGCTGCTATCATTTCACCAGCAGGCAAAGAATTTATTTTTTATTCAGGTAGGCTTGTTGCTATAGGTATTTTTTTAATTGGTTGGGGTACTGTTTATTTAATGGATTGTTGTGTGTTTATTTGTTTTAATTTTTGTTATGTTTTAATTTTGGTGGGTCTTTTTTGTTTAAATCTCAGTTTTACTGCGGCTACCTGCCTTGATCACCATGTTTGGTGGGAAGGCAGAATATAATTTAAATAAAAACAAATAAATAATATAAACGAAGTAGAAATAGAAGCAGTGGTGGTAATAGCAACAGGATTTCATTCTACTAGCACCACCAGTTCTATTTTTCTGATGCATCTGTGGCAGGATCTACACTACTGCTTTAAAATGGTTTATAACAGTAGTGACAACGGTTGGGGTCCAGGAAACACTCCATATACAGTTTAAAAACCATTTTCAAAGTGCTGTATCTTGCTTGGTGTAGATCTAGCCTGTGATTCCCTTATTAGAGTGGTTTGGGATAGAGGGGTTGGAGTTTTCTTTTCTTCTTCTTCTTTTAACAAAGGGATTGACGATACCCAGCATGGCTCAAGATATCTGCTTAAGGTTGTTGTTGTTGTTATTATTATTATTATTATTATTATTATTATTATTATTATTATTTATATAGCACCATCAATGTACATGGTGCTGTACAGATAACACAGTAAATAGCAAGACCCTGCCGCATAGGCTTACAATTTAATAAGTTGTAGTAAACAATGAAGAGGGAAGGAGAATGCAAACAGGCATTGTTGTTGTTGTTGTTGTTGTTGCATTTCCAGGGCTGTGAAAAGCCCATTTGCTGAAGCCAAGTGACTAAACTAACCAATAACCGCAAATAATTAGTGAGACGGAGGCCAGCCTTTTGAGTCAACATTTCATAAAATCTGCCAACTCTACAAGATGCATTCTTCACAAGCAAAGGCTCTGAATTCCTGTAACAGCATTCTCACCACAGTGACTTCATATTATCAGATGACAAGACTTGACTCAGACTGACTCTGCTGTGAGGTCAGGGGGACTTAAACGGACTCAGTAGTCAGAACGTAAGGATAGCTCTAGTATTCCCTAAGTCTGCATTGAGGACCCAGGAACGAGTAGAACAACCCTTTTCAGGTTTATGTGAGAGCCAATCCCACCGAGTCTGGTAACTGTGTTGGTAAGTGTTCCAAATAAGTACATTTCGGATTGTACCCTTAACTGAAGAACCAAAACAAGCAAAGGAAATATCAAGAAATAGTTATATATTGATGCAGTAGTTGAAATTACTAGAAGTTAAGGTGATGTTCAATATGGTTCTTAGAGATAGGCCAATTATAGCTTGTCATTAGAGCCCCCTGAATATTATATATAATACGGGGGAAAAGCTTTCATACAGATAACTAGTTATCAGTTTTATACAGCTGCCAACCATCCACATATCTGCCAAACAGAGAAAGCCTTGAAAATATTCTGGTCATGATTTAGGAAACACCAGACTTCAGGAAATGTATTTCTTTTCTGCGGCTTATCTTTCCGTGCTGTTACGAATGACTTTAGCACTAGTTTGCTAAATGTTTTTCAGCAGCCCTTGGGATAATGTGCTTCCCCAAATTCATACTACACACAGGCGTTCTAAGGCTAGGTGACTCTCAATATTTATTTATTTATCCAGAAAGCAAAGCAGTTAATTAAGGACATGGTTGGTTTGATTCCCCCCACCCACTGTACCCACTCGGATAAATTGTGTATATGTACATGGTCTTACATAGGCAGCTCATGAGTCCTGATAAAGAGAGGAAGGAGCTTGCTGAAGGTTCTGTACACATAACAGGAAAGGACATATGGACAAGTAGTTATGATACTTGAGTCCTTGGCAGATGACAGATAGCTCTAATTAAAGTCAAGCACTTCCACAACCCCTGAGTTCCATTATACCATGTCAACCTTGGTCCAGTCAGTGTAGGATTGTCTACTCTGCCTAGAACCAACTCTTCAATGTATAGATGATTGGCACCACCTACTATCTGATAAATGGAGATATCAGGGTTTGAATCTAGTCCTAATCCATTTTTTAAAAAAAGAAATAGTGGATGTACTACCCATCCTAAGCAGGTCTACAGCAGTGGTCTTCAACTGGTCCAGACCCGAGACCCACCTCAGACTCCCAGCCTGCAACATGGGACCCACTTTCACAATTGCCCAACATGGCGGCAACAGCTTTGCCACAAACCATCTGGACTGATCTTGTGACCCACTTTTGCGTTGTGACCTACAGGTTGAAGGCCACTAGTCTACAGGGAGTAAACCTCTGGGGCAGGGAGTGGGGTGGGTGGGAAGGCTCCTTGAAATCATGGTCAGTGTATTTGTGTATTTTGAATTCCTCCCTCCATTGAGACTAGTGGAGGAATTAAACACAACAGCTCCTGATCCTGGGTCCTCTTGTGGGGAGTGAGTGGACAGATCTAATGCTGCCCTGCCCCTGGATCACCTCTATTTGGCCTCTACCACAAGCAAGACTATTGGTGGTTCTTCTACATCCACAGGGCTTCCTGCAGGCCTACCAGGGGCCACCAGGCTGGACAGGCTGCCCCACTGATGCTATCCTAGGTCAGATCTACACCTTGTGTCATATCGACACAATCCCATCATGGTGATGCTATATCAGTGGGCTTCAGTCTCGCATTAGTGTAGGTCTAGTCCTAATCCCACCACCCATCATTTTTTGGCAGGGTTTAAGATTGCACGTTAATTTATCCAGAAGACTTTAGGCTCATCTTCTTCAGATGAACATCATCTTTTTTTTCTGTGTGCCTTCAGCCACAGTACCCAGCTGATCCTTTGCCTAGGGTATCTGTTTTCCCACTGGGGGAAGGAGAGGGTTAAGTGTCTGGTGATGTGCCCTAGATGCTCCCATTCCCAAACTTAAGATAATTCATGTGAAGGCCTTTTAAGTGTGGCATATTTTTTGTATTTTAATAATGTCCCATTAAATTATAATGGCTGGTTGCTGAAACACGTCATACATTTCCTGTTTCTCTTATGGGGAGCTCTTCTCTAAAGGAGCAGCCTGGAATCATGCAGGAAACAACCTTCCCTGGAATTGATTGCTTATCTGACAGAGAGCTATTGTGCTGTATCCCTGGAGAAGCACTGCGTGCCTTAATGGCTTATATTTCTCTTGGAGCTGCAGCATAATAATTTACAAAATGAAAGCAGGGGTTACTATAAGGACCCTGTAGCTGTAAAATCCCGACAGGTCCACATCTTTTGAAGGAAATCTGATCTCTGTGCATTGTGTTGGGCATTTTGAAAGATGCCTTTGCAAAAGAAGGGGGACTACCCCCTCAACACAGACACACAAATGCACCTGGCATTAGTTTATGCTTAGACACCATGAGGCACCCTTGTGCATCTGTAATTCTATTTGCAAGACATTTCAAAAGTCGGAGATGCAAGGAGCACATTCACCTGACACAGAATTTGAATATGGCAATAGACAAATGATTACATTGAAACTGCTTGTCAGATCCATGCATTATGGACAGGGATTCATTAAGTTCAGATGTGAGTTGAATATCATAGTCCTCCAAAGGATACTATGATTTTTGATCCAGGATTTATCTCTAGTAACAATGTGATTGTCTTAAAATACTGTGTTAGATATTAATGATTTTCTTTAACTTGATTTTTCTGGAATGTAGAGAGATTCGCCTGGCACTTACGCTATACTCTTTCTGGTGCCAGGTGAAGACCTGTTTATTTTTCCAGTGGTCAATTGACTTTAAAAAAAACCAGTAGCCTAAGTGGTCAATTAACTTTAAAAAAAACCAGTAGCCTAAGCCATATAAGATACTTGGTATTTACAAGCATGTTTTTATCTGTCACTTAAGCTAAAAGCACTAGAGTATGCAAATCTTATTTGACATTATCTGTGATAATTGCTTTTTCTTTTAAAACCATGTATATAAAATAACAAGATGTTCACTTTATGCATTGCCTGCTTAATGCAATACCCCCTGGAAACCAGACATGTGAATAAAACTGTTGTAAAGAAAAACAACAACAACATCAGGGTGTAATTCTATGCATGTTTAGACAAAAAAAGAAAATAAAATAAAAAAGTCCCATAATTCCCAGTATGGCTGACTGGGGCATGCTGGAAATTGGAGGATGTTCTTCTGTTTAAACATACACAGTATTGCATCCTTAAGGCATTAAAAATGCCCAGCACTGATCTACAGAAGGAAATGTATCATGTTACTTTGCTCTTGGAGATAATCTGCCCTTCTGTTGCTATGGTTATATGTTTGAAATTTCAGCCAAGAATCAAAAGACAATGCCAAATACCAATTTGCATTGGACATCAATCACTCCTTTAATGCCATGGTTAACAATCAATATTGCAAAACTGCCCTTGAAGGATTGCCCACTCTATTTCATCCCCACCATAGATGGCTGTTTATCTTCTGGTATGGTTGAGCCACCATGGCACCCGAGTTATGACAGGTACAAGAATTTTTTTTTTGTAGAGAAATGTTGGTGAAGATAGGAAGCTGCCTTATCCATGCTAAAACTATTGGTCCACCTAACTCAGTATTGTCTGTCCTGAATTGCAACAGACTCTATGTTGCCTGAAATACCATTTGCCTGCCATTACTGATTTCTCCCTGCAATTTGCAAGTGCAAGTGAGTGTTGGCATGGTAGAGCAGGGGTGAGGAACATGTGGGCTGCATGCGCTCTTCCCCCATTGCCATTTTTATGGTCCCCTGCTTCTGCCGCTGCTGAATTTGTGATTGAGCAGAGGAGCGTGCACATTTTCTCCCGAGCATTATCATCCTTCCAGAAGTGCCATTCTATATGGAAACAAGGTTTGTGCTCCCCGTCCAATTTGTTTTCCTGCTACATAGGTGCAATTTTTGACACTGCGGCAAATTCAACAACAAATTTGGAGCAGCAAATGTAGTAATAAATAGCCATGCGGTCCCCCAACCCCCAAAACCTTGTTCCAGGGTACACTCTCAATTTATGTCCTGAAAGTTTGCCCTTAAACATAGCTCGGAATCCCCTGCAATGTATAGCAATGCCACAGGAGACAAGTCAATGTGAAAAAGTTTGCAAGCTATTGTTATCCACATTGAATTGGAAGTCAATTGCATCGATTTACACCCTAATTTTCCTCCCCCACCACCCCACTCATTGAGTTGATGCTCTCTCTAATATAAATTAAATGGAAGCTGCTACTGAATAACTGCTTCGAGAAGTGATTATTTCATAATTCAAGGACTGAGCCATGGCAATGAAACTAGATTCTATTACTAAGCTATGATGGGTCCTGACTTCTCTTTGCCATGTGACTGGGGGAAATATTATTTCAGTGTTAGAGAAGAAGTTATTTCATTTCTAAGAGCTCAAACAAAAAAGGATTAAAAAAAAAACACCAAAAAAACCCACACACAGCAGCGACAAAGGTAGGCCACCATCTGCAAGAGTAGGCCTCCCGGGGCCTGTGGTCTCTAGCATTTTCCTCACCATGCCAGGTGATGATGCCAGGCCTGTTGGAGAGATATAAAAAATTCCACCCATGTGGTTTGGCTGCCTTGCATGGTAACATCACAAGCAATTGACAAACCTCCCAAGAGGCCAAGTGTAGCACCTGTCACATGTAACCATGAAAAGAAGTCCAACCACATATGAAGGTTTGTTTTTTTTAAAAAAAATGCTGTTGGGACTGACATTAAAGCAACCATAAGTGTGGAGGCAACTACATCACTCCAGGTACACGTAGAAAGGATGTAAGTCTGAATACATTATCTTGACTAAGCTCCCAAGAACCTTAATTTACCTGTATGTAGCACTGGGATAGTGAAATTGATAAATAATAGACTTTGCCCTTTTTATTATTACTTGGGTGAAGGTAATTTTATGGACAAACCTTATGAATAGAAAGAACAGTATGCTACTAAGCTGGTACAATTTACATTAGACCAGGGATAATAGGATATTCACAAAACACTTTTTTTTAAAAAATGAAAACCTAGCAGTAAGCCAATGACCCTTTGAGAGGTACATACACAACTTGGCTATTTCAGGTTTCTGGAGCCATACGTCTTCCAACTGAATGTGCCCAATGGATATCAAGTTGAGCACACATACATTTTCAATGAAGTTGTCTCAGAGCTCCATCAGATGAGCATTTTATTGCATGCTTGTTACTGGGCACTCATGGATTTTTGCAGGTCCCTCTCATGATGTCGTCTGCCTCCACGTGACTCCTGCCCCTTCTAGCCTTCTTCATGCAACAAAAAGAGCACCCCAGTAAGTCCAACTTATTTTTAAAGACAGAAGTTGCCGCTATCCCCTGCAGTGGGATCAAAATGGCCCACTGAATGGGCCACGTGCAAGTTGTTTACTTCTTCTTCCAAAAGAGGAAGTAATGAGGGAGAAATGCGTGGGTGGAGAAGTGATGGTAAGCAAACATGATTTCCTCCTGTGTGATGACACTAGATTAGGGGTGTGAAGCTTTTTCAGCTCGAGGGTCAAATTCAAGCTTGGAGAAGGGCTGGAGGCTGAATTTGAGTGGGAGGTGGGGCCAAAGACCAATGTGAACAAGACTAAAGGCAAACATGCATGTTTACTTAGAAGTAAGCTACATGAAAAGGCACCACTCTGTGCAGCTTCAGTCATAAGAAAGCAGTGTTTTAGAAGTGCTGTAAAAATCCAAAAGACACACGCACACACATTTACTTAGAAATAATACACATTCAGAGACACAGCTGTCTCTCTTCTACACATACAATGGCGCGGTAGCATGCATGTTTACTCAGAAGCAAGTAACAATCAGAGGTACCAAGGGATGTTATGCATGTCTACTCAGAAGTAAGCAACAGCAACTGCAGAGGAATGCATTCAAAATGTCTCCAAATGCAGCCCCCCCCCCACTGCCCTGGGACAATGCACAGATGTAAACCAGGTCTACTAAGATATAAGCCACATTGAACAGGATAAGCAAAGAAAGCAAAATGGAGCCCTTTAAATTCCAGGCAGCAAGCATCCCCCCACAAACCTTGCTCGCAATCACCCTGAGAAGCTAAGTAGCACAGTTTTAACCTTTTTAAAAACCATTCCACCCAGCATTAGCAGTGGTTGCTATGACGGCACAGGGTTTTACTTACTATTAATTCTTTGAAATCTTTTAGAACCACCTCAGCCAAACAATAGCTGCCTAATGATCCCAGCTGCGACTTCAATGAAGTCAGAAATTGACAGGTCACTCTGGGAAGATCTAAGATTGGCCAAGGTCACCAGCTTGTGGTAACACAATCTCTCCCCCCCCCCCCCCAACCGCCACCTCGTATGCTATGGCATCCTCCGAAGTTTTCCAGAAGTGCATGAAGGTATAAGCAAGTGAACAAAATAAGCTAGAATGAACATGAAAGGTCAGGGCCCTGTCTTGACAATGTTGCATTGGCACCGAAACCCCCCCCCCAACCCTGTGGTTTTGCTCCTGCAGGCTGTCCCCATGCCAAGGAGCCAGCATGGGGTTTACATCCACCGGAGGAGGGGGTGCCACTGCCACACCACCGCTGACCGGCCACTGCCCGTCCCTCCCTGGCCTCCCTCCCTTACCTCATGGGGCTCTCCCCACCAAAGGAACAGAGAACTTTGCTTCTCCCCATGCTGGGGGAAGTGCAGGGGTGTTCTGGCGGCCATTCAGCTTGCCGGCCTGCTCCCTCCCCCCTGCCCAGGTGGGCAGCAACCAATCGCCATCCACCCAGCAACACCTCTGCTGCAACTTCAGAATGGCAATAGATGGCGGATACGCCATCCTCACCTCACTCTGGAGAAAAAAGTCGGGGTAAGTCCCTGATGTTTTTACTTCAGAGCTTCGGGGGAAAGCCCCAGGATGGCTCTGCAGTGGCTGCTGCATTGTATTAGCACTACTGTGCCACCGTGGAGCCACCATGGGGCTTTCCCCATGTATAGATGTATATCATGTTCTGGTCTATCAACAACAATGGGCAAAGAAAGGGAGAGAAAAAGAAAACAGAGGGAAACTTTCTGAAAAATGGAAACCACATACTGATAGGTAGTTTGTGCAGATCAAAACAGGAAAGTAAGAGGACAGGGTGTTACAAGGGGCGTGTTTATCCAGGAAAGCTTAGGGGCCGGGTTGGGAATTCCAGCAGACCGGAAGCTCATCACCCTTGTATTAAATAACAGTAATTAATGGTACTTTGTCCTAAATTAGGATCAAGGCTGTTTCCAATACACATAGCTGTGTGCTGCTGTTGTTTTAATCAGTGTTAGGGTATCACACCAACTGCATTATGTTTGATTAAAAAGCGAACGTTGTATACTTTGAGAGATAATTCACATGGGTAAAAAAAGCAGCTTGTTTCTCTATGTGATCCCAGCTCTGTGATTGTATCAGCTTCGAAAATGTTAACAGAAATGGCCACAGAGTGAAAGTGCATAACACCCATGTACACAACCGCAAGAATCAAAGGCTAGGGATTCCTGACATCTTACAGAATTAAATGCAAACTCACATGCTGTTTAAACCCCCCCCCTCTGAAAACCCTTTTCTAGTGTAAGCTGTTTATTGCTTAAGAACAAGAAGCTACCAAGTCCCCTTGGGCATGCAGGTCTAGTTGCGTGGTGTGGTGGATGCCAGCCAGCCAGCTCACTTCTCCACTTGATACCCATTCCTTGTTACCATTTTCTATGCACTTTATAGAGCAAATGGATTTGAAGTGTCTGTCCATTGCACAATCTAGAGATCCACCCTTGCAGAAGAAGAGAAAGACATTGCCCGAAAACCATTCTGCATTCAGAGAAACATGGCAAAGACTTTCTTGCATAGCTGATGCAGCACACCGATTGTCCAAAGGCATTGATATCCATGCATGGAGCTATAGAGGTGGTCGGGTTTTTTTTGCTATGGTCGTCTGCAATGGGGTGGTGGTAGTGGTGGTGGTGGGGAGAGATTGCCTTACTGAGCTGTTGGCCTTGGCCAGTTCTGACTTGTTCTGACTGAAACCCGAAGCATATTCACCACCGCACTGACATCGGAGCCACCAGCCTCCACTGGTCTTCCGGATTCCGCGCCCTTTGTGTTGTGTCTAGTAAACATGGAATGGCAGTCTAGTCTATAGAAAGGTCTGTTCCAGCTCCGAGTGCATTGCAGCCTGCTCTGCGTTAATGAATGTAAACAATTAATTTGAGCATATGAATACATTCATGGAAAAATGTACATTTTCTAATGCACTCATTTTTTATTTCTATACCACACGTTGGCAAACCATTTTATAGCTCCAATCTGCAGTTATATCAAGAGATAAATTCTATGGACTGCTGAATTTCCTGACTTTATGAAATTAAACCCAAGATTTTAGTAGCATATTTTGCATTTAATGTAGCTTATTCATAAACACATTAATTTTTCATTTTCCTTGGATACATTTTTATTAAAATTTCTTGTGTTTCATTATATATTACTTTGAGCACTTGTGTGTGTGTGTAGCAAACATTGGCTTCGATCCAGACTCATGCTCAGCAAAGTTTTACTTGTGTTGGAGGAAGTGGATTTTGCCAATGATTCCTCCTTCTCTCCTCAGCTCTCTGGGCCCCCTAAAAAACTTATCCGGGTGATTGTGGGAACCTCTGGAACAATCTCGAAGGTGATACTAGGGTCTGCAGGGGCAAATTGGCAAAAAAGATGCCCCCTTCTTCCAGTAGGGAGCTTCCACTGAGGATGCATCTACACCAAGCAGATATTTCATTACGAAAGTAGTATGGAAGCAGTATATAAAAGGCAGGATCCACACTACTGCTTTATAGCGGTATTGAAGTGCACTGACAACTGTTGGGACCCATGACACATACCATATACCGCTTTCATACTACTTCCATAGTGTTATATCCTGCTTGGTGTAGATGTGTCATGGGCCCCAGCAGTTGTCAGTGCACTTCACTACCCCTATAAAGCAGTAGTGTAGATCCTGCAGTACACTTCAATATCACTATAAAGCAGTAGTGTGGCTCCTGTCTTTTATACACCACTTTCATAGTGGAATATCCTGCTTGGTGTAGATGAGCCCTGAGTCTTGGTTTTTTTTGTAAATGGAAGGAGTCCTGGATCCAACCCAGTGGTGCTGTTCACACAACACCCTAATCCACAGTGATTGAATGTGGATTGTTGTTGAACCCTGGGTTGTTCGTTGAACTGTGGGTTAGTGTATTGTCTGAACCCAGGACATTTTCCACAGGGTGGCTTGTTAACCATGTAATATGGCTTGTTAACCATCCTGAACATCCCAACAACAAAGCAAGGGTTCTCAAGAAAAATAAGCCACACTGCATAGTTAACAAGCTACCTCATGGAAAAGGTCCTGGGTTTTGACAACATGCTAACCCATGGTTCAACAAACAATGCACCACTGTTCAATGACAACCCACACTCAACCACTGAGTGTGGGTTAATGTGTTGTGTGAATCCAGTCAAACGCATCTGTAAATCTGCACATTCTTTGGTTCCTGCTTGCATTTATCTTGCTATAGAGTTCCAAAGTAGAACAGCAAAAGGTTCTGTTGATCATTTGATACTCATTCATTATTAATGTACAATTTCACATGCCTCAAAGGTTTATTCTTTGTTTATGCTTCAGCTAAAGGAACTGATAAGCTCTACAGCTTAGCTGGAAATTTTCATTGCCAGTAATTGTGGGGAAACTACTAGGAAAATGCCTTTAAGATTATTAAAATGCCTTTAAGATTATCAGAACAAAATGTTTTATTTAGCACATGATCAATATATAGATTCATGGTGGAAATGAAAATCAGACCTTCTTAACCTTTTGTATTTTTTTCCTATTCAGAACTACCTCGGTTGAATTTAAATTAATGTTTTAAATTTGTAAATAGAACCATCACTGAAATGGCCAGAATATTTATAGCCTTATTTGGCTGGTCCACAACACTATATAATTAGCAATTAAAGCCAAAAAGAGCTTTTAAAAGAATATAATATATTTGCCATATGCTTTGAAAATGGTTAATCCTATACAAATGATTCTTTAGTTTTTAGTAAGATGCTTGGAAATTAGCTTATACTTGACTTTGTATATACAACTGTAGATGCCGAACTGATACATTTGTTTAGAATTGGATCCAGATTCACACTGGATCAAACTGCACTGTCAGAAATGGACTCCCCTGCCTCCGCCTTTCCACAGCAGCACCTCCAACCCTCTGAAAATGCTACACAGAAAATTAGGGGACTCTGATGAATGGGGTGAGCTGTGGTGTGCCAAGAGGGGAATCCCCAAAACACAGTGGAAGGATCTCTCATGGAAGGTGGACCCTGGAGCAAAGCCATGATATTTAGGACATGATCTTATGCATGTTTAGACAGAAAAAAAGCCCTGTATTCCCATGGCTGGCTAGGGAATGCTGAGAGTTGTGAGACTTTTTTCTTCCTAAAAATGCATAGGATTGTGCCCTTACTTAATTTCAGTAATTTCTGGCTGGCCTTCCCCATCGGCGTTCTTCACTCAAGGCTGTTCATGAAAAACCAGAGTTGGCTCCAGTTGTGATATGCCCTTTGCCATGCCTCACCTCAAAGAAGAGTCCTCTGAGAAAGAGGAAAAGAGCCAGCTCATTGTGCTGCAGCCAGAGGCACAGGGAGGGGTGGAGGCCCTGAACAACAGTGTTTCAGAGGTTTCTCAAGTGCAGGAGGCAGAAGAGCAGACTGGCACATTGGGTTGCCTGCCAGAGATGCCAGAGTTGCAGGAGGCGGAGCTGGACGTAATTCAGCCAGTGCAGTGGAGAAAAAGCAAATGGCTGGAACAGCGAAGGAAGAAAAGCCGATCATAGTAGGAGAGAGCACTTAAGTACCACACACGGCCTTGATGACCCAGCTGGGCTAATTAACAGCTAGCTATAAATCAGACCAGGACCAGGCATACCTCACTGAAGGCAAACGGTCCATTTCCTTGGCTTCTTGACCTGCTGCATCACGACTCTGATTCCTAGACCCTTGGCAATGATTCTGATACTGCTTTTCTGGACACTTCCTGACTGCTTTGATGCTTGGCTCCATGACGCCTTGGCAACAGAATACCGACTGACCTGACTACACTTCTGCTTTGCGATACCTTACTGGAAATTCACTGAGAGGACCTGGACTGCTTGCCCTGCCAACCTGGCTTAGGGCACGACCCACTGGTAAACAGGACACCCTTCCTGCTTGGCTGAAATGGCCTTGTCCTGCCCCCCCCCCAAAGCTGCCCCTTAGTGGAAGATGGGGAAACAATGTGTGGTGGCAGGGAATGTGGCATAGAGAGGAGCACTATGGAGATGCAGTGAGGGATACACTCTTTTAATCTCCCCAGTGACCCCAATGTTGCATGGCTTCAGAATGACGCTCTGTTGGGAACACTGGGCAAGGGATAAACAGATAACTCCTTTGCTGTTCAGCTGCTCAGTGCTTCTCTCAAGCGCAAGGGAAACCATTCTTAAAAGGGGTCCACCCAGTCATGTGTAGCTGCCAGTGCTGGGCTGGGTTGGCCCATTAAAAAGATTTGTTTTCTTTCTGTTTGGGGAATCCAGTTTAAAGAATCCCTGACAGAAGGCTGTCTAGTCTTTGCATGAATACCTCCAGCAAAAGAGAGTCCACCGCCTCCTTAGGCAGTTGGCTCCATTGTCTGATTGCTCTGACCATTAGGACATTTTTCCTGATGTTCAACAGAAATCTGCCTTTCTGTAACTTAAGCCTATTATTTCATGTCCTACAATCTTGGATGATGGAGAGCAGATTGTGGCCCTTTTCTATGTGACAACTCTTTAGGTACTTGAAACATTCTCAAACGGGTAAGTCCATGGCGGCCATAAAAATCCCGTCTTCTATGTGTGTGTGTGTGTGTTTAAACAAAGCTACCCAATGCGCCGATAGCAGGGAATGAAAGGAGAAATGGGACATGTGCATGAAGCTGGGTGCAACTTTATCTCCATCTCCTGAAGTTTGCCACTAAGACTGTCTGTTGCTAGCAAGGACTTCTTATTTTATCTATTACATTTTTATACTGCCCATCAGCCAAAGCTCTCTGGGCAGTGCACAACTAAAAACCATACAATATAACAAGTATTAATTTAAAACATTAAAAAGGCAAAAAGGCAATATAAAACCAGTTACATTAAAAACTGGGGAAAGTCTGTGTAAAAAGGTTTGTCTTCAGGAGGCGTTTAAAAGATATTAAGTCTTCAGCTTCCCGAACCACACCAGGGAGGGTTTTTCCAGGGGGTGGGTGCCGCTACAGAGAAGGCCCTTCACCAAGGTTCTTCATGGCGGCATTCCGTTCATCTCAGAATGGCCAGTAGTTGAAATTTCCCAGTCCACCGATATGGAAACATGAATGATGGAAGAGCACATGATAGAGCATGACAAGTCAGAAGTTGATCCCCAGGTCATTTATGTATTTTTCAGGGTTTTGGTGTTGGGTACTGTTTGTGGTATATTTGTCTGGCCATCGTACTGCAAGCACAGACTTTGCCCCACAACCACAGTTCCCTTGTTGCAGATCAAGTTGCAAAATCTTGAAATGTAGGTTGTTTATTAAAGGACGAGTGCAGCTGGGAATTGCAGCAGAGCCTCTGTAATATTGAAAAGACTCTGTGCTGCAAATGTTAACAGGGGTTTGTAAATCTTCTATGTGACACTGCCAAGAAATACTCCTGTATAAAACATGAAGATCAATCCCTTCTGTCACTACTAAAATGCACTTTATATTAAACTGGACGATTTGTAAGCAGAAAGCATCCAGCTTCGAATGATCAACGATTAATATATTACCATTTGGTCAGTGGTGCAGCCAGGTAATTTTAGACCCTGAACCTATTGTTCTTATGGGGTACTCTTTTAGATATCCAGGTGTATCACCTCAATTCTGAAGTTCATACACTCACCTTTTTTCTTAGATTCATCCTTCCCCCAGATTCATTTTCTCCTACCCCCTCAAGTCTTGTAGAACAAAGGCTACCAATTCAAGATAACCTTTGGGTAGCTTGCCCAAAGACTGCATTGGGGAAAATCCTCAATCTCTTTGTACGCAGTAGCATTGAATGCTAGGGGACCCCTGAAGGTAAGCCAGACTGACCCCAAACACATAGCATACCCTTTAGGTTGCTTTTGCAGTCTTGGAGAGACAGCCAGCATGGTTCTCTCTGCATCAGCTGTGAGGGGGTGGGGAGCATGGATTCCTGGGTCTTAGGTTGGAGTGCTGTCTCTGTCCTTAGATCCAGGGATCCAAAATATCTTAGCCGCCCCTCCACCCAGGCACTGACCATAGAATTTGCTTCATCTGCCCTGAGCCGAAACACATCTACTTGGGAGTAAGCACCACTTTGAAGTAGAAAAGGATAATATATAGTGAAAGTAAAAACAATCAAAGTACAAATCCATTTCTGGATTACTACACATCAGGGTTTCTAATATTAAATCCTAATGCACAAAGAGAGCTGCATAACTGCCCTATTATAAGCAACCAAGCAGCCTGTTAATACCACCATTTTGCAGAGGAGAAATACTGAGTCTAGTGTCACCAAGCAACAATATTATCAGCAATTTTTCTCATTGGAAAGGTGAGAACTTAACTTCCTTTAACTAGCTGTTAGTATCAGTAGAAAGGAGGGCTGGAGAGATAGACAGGGAGCTAATAACAAAACACCCTTTGTTCAGGGGAAGGGAAGGGAAGAGTCAAGAGAGTGTAGTAGGAACTGGGTGATTGTTTACCCCTGAGCATGTGAACAATGCTTTCCCCTCAGCATTTGATAATGTTACCTCAACAAAGTTAGGGGAAGGAGGGATAAAAGAGGAAAGATATTCACAGGAATGAGAGAAAGATAAAGTTAAGGTGGCAGGTGTCTGAATATTTCCCTGGGAGTAAGGTCCACTGAATTCAGTGAGATTTACTTCTGAGAAAATGTGCTGAGGATTGGGCTCAGGGCTGCAGCATTTCAAGAGGAAAGAAAAGGTGCCAAGGAAATGAAGATTGTTTCAATACTGAGAGAGAAATGGGGTGAGGTGAAGAGAGACATACATTTACTGCTGGATGTCTTAGAAAGGAGACTCTACTTGGCCATATTCCAACAAGGAAATGGGACCGCTGGTTTGGGATGGGGTGGGTAGGTAGGTGGAGATTAAAAGCTCCTCCTCCTTCATTAGCCCTCTCTCAGCAAACACTCACGTCTTGGGCAAGGCCAGGCCATCAGGTTTGCCCTTTCTGTTATTAACTTTGCTGTTGGCTACATACTTCCAAGCCAACAGTGCTCAAATCCCTGCTCTACTTCCAGCCTCTGGGAGATGAGCAACTGATTTCCCTTATGTGGAAGAGGACTCCTCCATGCAAAGCCTGTGTGCTGCTGTTATGATCTGTGTGGACAACGCAATTGAAACTGAGCAGGCTCAGGTTTGCAGAAACACAAAGGAAAAGCGGGCTGTTTTGATCCTGCTGCTTCTCCTGGGGCTTGTCTACACAAAGGGTTTGCCCCAGAGTGGCTTCACAGTAGCGGCACATCATCTACATGATGCAGCAGCCATTGCGAAGCCATCCAGGGACAAACCCTAGAAACTCCGCTCCAAAAAAGTCGGGCACTTAGCCTCACTTTTTTTTGGCAGCAGAGCCCATGGTGCCCCCTGATTGGTTGCCATGGGTGGCCCCACACCTCTGGAAAAGTAAAATAAAAATGAGAGGGGAAGGAGAGGAACAGGTCTATTCCCCCTCTTTAAAAAAAAAAAAAACTATCTCCGCAGCTGTGCAGATACACATAATAAAAATTTAAAAGGAATGGGGGGAAGGAATGGGCAGCCAGAGGGAGTAGAGGTGGTTTGCCCTGAGTCCCTGCCCCCCTCTTTGCATCCTCCTCTGGCTGTCTTGTTTCTGCCCCCACCATTTTTTATTATCTGTATCTCTGCAGCTGCAGAGATACAGCTAATACAAATTTAAAAAGGGGGGAAGTTTTAAAGAGTGGGAAGTTCACACTTGCGTTCCTTCCTGTGTAGATGGCAGGAAGGAATGCAAGTGTGGGAGCAAGGCGTCTCACATCGCCACAGTGCCGCCATAAAGACGGAGGCCTGCACATAGCGGCAACTTCCATCTTTAAAAGTAAGTTGGACTTACTGGGGTGTTTATTTGTTACGTGAAGAAGGCTAGAAGGGGTGGGAGGTGCACGGGAGGCTGACAACATCGTGAGAGGGACCTGTGAAAATTCATGAGTGCTCAGAATGAGCGTGCAATAAAATGCTCATCTGATGGAGCACAGAGCCTCTGTTCTCAGTGAATGAATGAGCTCTTGCTCACTGCCACTGTCTGGGAAGTTTCTTAAAACAATGCCCCTGCAGCGTTTGGGGGCTCTCCTGATGAGCAGAAAGAGCAGACTTTTGCCCCAAGATCTGGTGATAATTGTGCCACTGCATTTGGTTATGGATTGGACTGGGAATAACCTTGGTACAAGGACCGAGACATAGATCTGGTTCACACAACTCAGCAATCCACACTCAAGGTTGAACGTGGGTTAAAACATGGGTTGTGTTGTGTGAACCCAGCTATTTTAACCAATGATGGTTTGTTTTTTTTCCTTTTTCCCCTCCTCCTCCTCCTCCCTCCCAATCCCCTTTCCTTTTGTGTCCTGTCTTTTAGATTGTAAGCCTGTGGGCAGGGACTGTCAAGAAATACTTTTGTAAGCCGCCGTGAGAGCCTTTTTTGGCTGAATGGCGGCATAAAAATCCTTAAATAAATAAATAAATAATAAATAACCATGGAATCCCACAATTCAAAACCCAGCAACAAACCATGGATTCTCTTCATAGATTATTTGTGGTTAACAAAAAAAGGTTTGTTAGCGTGGCTGAGTTCACACAACACAACATGCATTTTTCTGATGTTATAATGCTTTAGAATTAGAGCACTGATATTTGCATATGTCCTCTTAGGGCTTCATCAGATGGGGGGGGGGGAAATCACAGCTCCCTACCATTGCTTCTCCACCCCTGCTTCTGTCACACAATACCTACTCTTTCTCAACTGAGAATAAAGAGGAAGTAAACCATGTCCACGTGGCCCATTCAGTGGGCGTTTTTATCATGCCACTTCTCCTGCACTCAGCAGGAGATCGCAGCAAGTTCAATTTCTAAAAATAAATCAGACGTTACCAAGATCTTCTTTTTGTCACAGGAAGAAGGCCAGAAAGAACAGGAGATGCATGTGAGGTGGACGGTGTCATGAATAGGACCCACAAAAATCTGTGAGTGCCCAATAACGAGCATGATATAAAATGCTCATTTGATGATCCCCTTAGTGGTGTAGATTCTATTCCTAATGATAGCCTCCAGTTTTTTTGTTAGCTGTCTTGTGAAATGAGATATCAAGAAAGCATGGAAAAAGCTGTTTAGGAAGCACAATCAATGAAGAACAAAATTCAAACATGTCTTCTGTATCCCAGCTAAAGAAAATCATTCCCCAAGGCAATGAAGAATATAACTCATTTATTTACAGGAAATGTGCTTTTTGAGCCACATTGTGTGAATAGACAGCATTATGTCAATATATTTTTTTGCCTTAAACTAGCTATGTGGCAACTGAAGACAATTACAATTCTGTTTTTTCTACGATCGTCGCTACAAAGAAATGACAAGGTTTTGTAAAAGAGGCTGATTAACAGAACCATGGAGTGAATGCTGTCAACCATCATTTCCCCATTGCACTGATATTGAAATATACTATTTATCCTTAGTGAAGGCCAACCAGAAATGAATACATTGGAGCAAAATTGCAATCGCCAAATTATCAGTGCAAGGTGAAAGGTTAAAAAGCTTTCTTCATTCACAGTTTACATTAGGGACGGCATCCCACATTTATCCTCTGCTTCTGGGTATATTTAATTATCTGTTTGTAAGTCTCTAAATGCTGGGGCCCTCTTCTTCCATGTTACCATGACAACATCTTTGCCTTGAGCGCACTGTATACTTCTGTCTACATTCAGAGGTCACTTCGACGCCATACATGTGGCTAAAACAATAAGATTTGAAAAAGCAAAAAAGGAATGCAGAAGGAGTTCATTGCGATTCCCCTTTATCATTTGTAGATGATGGTGTGTGTGGGTGTGTGCTCAGCAGCACTGAGCGCTCCTGCAAATGAAGCTGACAGTCAGAAGGCTTTGAACATAAACGAAGAGGGCTTTTTGCTTGATGTGTGCAAACGTTGTTGGTTGACTTGGCTGTCTTTCTGAATGATGAAACGTTCAGCTCTACATGACTTGTTATGTCTGTCAGGCTTGTAGCAAAATGTCACACTGAGGAACAAAATCGGGAAAAATAAACAGCAAGCCAGTTAAGTGCATTTGTCTAAATGCTGGCAGCTGAGGCCACACACGAAGCAATTTGGGCTTCCTAGCTAATAGGCAGCACTAATCCAGCTATCTGGTCATTTTAAACAAGTGATATGAGCCTTTTAGCCATTCTAACTGCCAAGTCATAACTAGAAGGCAAGAATTAGAAAATGAAATGGTGCTGCTGTCATGGTCATGGCAATCCACATGCAACCTCATCTGTGTCTTGGGGCTTAGTCCGCTGTGCCAGGGACAGATAGCCAGAACTAATTCTATGTCATAGCCAGACCCACAGGCCATGCAGTTCCTGTCCAGGAGTATTACGAACACTGCCTGTCCAGTTATGACATTTGGCATCAGGCTGGCCACCCAAGGCCTAGTCAGCCTACCCCCAAACTGGTACCCTCCAGATGTTTTGGATGTCAAATCCCATCAGCCCCAGCCAGCATGGCCAATGGTCAGGAATGCTGGGAGTTGTAGCCCTCACATGTCGTCATCCCTGTCCTGCAGTCATCTCACCTCTTTCCCTCCATTTTCTGTGTTTTTCTGGGGCAGGGAAAGTGCAGTATTTTTTCTCCACATGGGATAAAACCGCCCTTATGTCCCTGTGTATTGTCGTCCTCAGGCTATGTCACAGAACGTCCCTTTTTGGGAGTGTGTGTGTTGAAGGGTGGTCTTACTCATGGAATAGGAGGGCGAGGGCAGTTCTCCAGCATGCCAAGTTGGTCAAATGGATTTCCACTGCTCCAACCTCACTCTCATTGCTCTATCATCTACCTGTTTCAACTTCTCGGCACAAGTGAAAAGGTAAACAAGGCAAAATAGTGCAACAATGCTTGCATGTAAAAGTGACCAGTGCTTAATGCACTAATGAAATGGAAATGGAAATCACAGATGCATACCAGGAAAAAAATTAGATGTGAAGGAGCTCACAGCAATAGGGAGCCACCAAAAGAAGCCAAAAAACAAAAGTGATGCAAGAACACCCCTGTCAGTTTATTTTGAGCCAACTTACCCAAAGTTTTGGAGATAACCTCCTTCCTTTGGGGCTTCCTCCAAAACCTAACATGTTACAGTTTTCTACGCATATATGCACATGGTACGCAGCACAAAAACACACCCACAATCTACCATTATGTTGTTTTACATGTCTGCTTTTCTTTATGGCAAATATTTGGACATTTGAATGGATAAAGATAGCAGTCCCTTTGTGCACACACATCAATTACTGGGCAAATGTTGAAGGAAAAACAAAACAAAAAGCTCTCACTCGCTCAGACTGACCTTCGTGACTGTGGTGTTCAGTATCTGACATTGGTTCAGTGAGGGTTTGTGGAAGCATTGTGACCAAATGCCATCGGAGTTGAAATATCAGGCGATAATGAGCTTCTCCACAAACAGGAAAAATCCTGCATCCTTCACATGTGACATGTGATTTAGAATTGAAAACTTCTCTTCTGGGAAAGGCCCCATTGTGTTTTAATGAGATAGCACCATCTAGTGCTGGAGAGATCCCACAATGTCCCTGATAATACCACATTATCTCTGGGTGTTTTTTTTTTAAATGCACAATTTCCAGGGGGTAGTGCAGGAGACATCCTGACTGTTGACAACATCATGTAATGGACAAACTTCCGTGAGTGCCCAATCATGAGCATACAATAAATTGTTCATTAACTCAATGAGTTATTTTCAGCCTCACAAAATCCAAATGACTTATTGGAATATAAAACAATGTCTTTGAAGCTTTCTAATATTGAATTGTTTAAGAACAGCTGTAAGTTTAAAACCACATCCCCAGTTTTTCTGTTGCCTCCTTTAACTCTGATTAGGTGTTTAACACCTGCTGAGGAGAACAACATGAGAGACCGATTCCTTCATATCCTACTTGTGAGCTTCCCTGAGCATCTGGTTGGTCACTGTGGGGGACAGGATGCTGGAACCAGGTGGTCAGACCCATCAGGCTCTCCTTATGTGTGCATTTTTGACATTAAAAAAAAATAACACTGCTCCTTCATGGAAAGTTTCCTGTTAAGACAACCAGCTTGGAAGACCTTCATTCATGGCCTTGTTCACATCGAACAAATACATTTTGACTTCTAATAAGGCCTTCAGTAGTCTCATCAATTCTGGAGTAAAGCTGACAAATCTAGGAAATATAAAATGTAACCTGCAGGCTTCTTCGTTAATTGAATGTACCTGCTCGCAGTTGTGCTCTGCTGCTAACATTCAGGTTGGGATCTAGGATTTGGCGAAGCACACACCCCTTTATGCAGGTGCCTGATCTACTTCATGATCTAAACAAATATCTTTCCAGTCTAGCTTTGAGAGAGGTGCATGTTATTACAAGGGGTGTGCAATGAACATAAGACGAACCGTCCTGGATCAGATCAAGAGTCCATCAAGTCCATATTCTTTTCACACAGTGACCAACCTGCTGCCCATGGTAAACCCAGAAGCAAGACATGAGTACAACAGCACCCATGTTCCCCAGCAACTGGTGTACAATAGTGGCATTCAAGAGGCAGCTGGACAACCATCTGTCAAGTATGCTGTAGGGTGGATTCCTGCATTGAGCAGGGGTTGGACCCGATGGTCTTTTAGGCCCCTTCCAACTCTACTATTCTATGATTCCATGATCATACTGCCTCTGATATTGGAGGTAGCATATAGCCATCAGGAGGACTAGTAGACATTGATAGCCTGGGGTCAGTTGTCATGGTCTATGTTGGGGTGGAGTCAGTTATCATGGTCCCTGTTGGTACCAACAATGTGGGCAAAAGTAGTCATGAAGTCATGGAAGCCAAATTTAGGTTGCTGGGTAGGAGGCTGAAATCCAGGACCATCAAGGTGGCTTTCTCTGAAATGCTACCAGTTCCACACACAGGGCCAGCTAGACAGTCAAAGCTGAGAAGTCTCAATGTGTTGATGAGACAGTAGTGTAGGGAGGAATGGTTAAGATTTGTTAGGTACTGGGGAACATTTTTGGATAAGCCAGGGCTATACAAGGGTAGGGTGACCAACTGTCAGGATTTCCCCGGATTTGTCCTGGTTTTTGTTCTTTCCATGGTGTCAGGGGGGATTTTCTATAATTTTCAATAATGTCCTGGAATGATACACCTTCCCCTTTAAGGCTGCCATTAGCATGGCAGGAGGGAATGACATGCGTTCTTGAGGCACATCATTCCCCCACCCCGAGCTCCAATTGAGGTCTTAAAGGGGAAAGTGGGTCATTCGTGGACATTATAGAAAAGGCCCCAATTGGAGTGGATGGTGGTGGTGCAGAATGAAATCCTTTCCCCTCCTCCACTCCAATCGGGTTCTTTAAGGTGGCGGGGGAATAACGTACTTTCTGCAGGACTCAGAAAGCTGCTTCCCCACATGCACGCTAGGTGTCCTCTTTTTTGGTTTCCCAAATATGGTCACCCTATACAAGGGGGACAGTCTCCACTTAAACCGAAATGGAACCAGACTGCTGGTGCTAAACATAAAAAACGGTGGCAGAGCAGCTTTTAAACTAAACCCTGGGGGAAAGCCAACAGAAGCTGGGAAGCATCCAGTTTGGGTTAAATCATCTGAAGACGTTGAAGATGAAAATGTTTTTGTTTGTGCAAATGTTGAAGGGGAGCAAACAAGCCATGAGTATATGATAGAGCATGATAGCCAATCAAAGAGGCCTAAATGCTACAGTGAAAAATGCATACATCAGAGACATCTGGGGAAGGACACCATGTATAGATGCTTCTATGCAAATGCTAGAATTCACAACCACAAAATGTGGTGATGGTCACCAGTTTGGATGGCTTTAAAAGGGGGTTGGATAAATTCCTGGAGGAGACGGCTATCAATGGCTAGTAGTCCTGATGGCTGAGTGCTACCTCCAGTATCAGAGGCAGTAAGTCTGTATACACTACTTTCTGGGGAACATGGGTGGGAAGGCGCTGCTGCATTCATGTCCTGCTTGTTGGTCCCTGGTCAAGAGCTGCTTGGCCACTGTGTGAACAGATTGCTGGACTGGATGGACCTTTGGTCTGATCCAGCAAGGCTCTTCTTATGATACGTTCTTATAGCCTTATCCTCCAAGACTTTGTCCAATCCCCTTTTAAAGCCATCCAAATTGGTGGCCATCACTACATCTTATGGTAATGAAGACAAGTTTCTGGTGCCTTGGAAAGCAGGTTGCTTTGGGCTCAGATCACCTTGGCCATGAACTGCTTTGGCTCAGATCTGAAGCTTCATCTAAAACTCAGAGGGGATGGAACCAACTTGATCTCCCTCAGGAGGCTGTTCCCGGGATCTACAATAGTGCTTATAATGGTTCATGATGGTTATGACAACTGTTCAGGCCCAGGACACATTACATATACCGTTTTCATACCGTTTTTAAAGTGTTATATCCTGCTTGGTGTAGATTGGGTCCTAGTTGGGGTGCTGCTACAGAAAAGGCTCTGTCCTGTGTACCCATCTCTTTGAGGTGGGACATATAACAAGGCCTCGGATGAAGATTGCAGATTATGGGCATGTTCATACAGGAGGACACAGTCTTTAAAATATTGTAGCCCCAACCACTTTAAGGCTTTATAGCAGCCTTTAATCAGCAGCTTAAACTGGGCTAAGAAACAAATTGGAAGCCAGTGTGGTTAGTTCAAGACTGGTGAAATGATTTTATTTTATTTTTCTGAGGAGGACATCTGGACAACATTTACTTTGTGTTGTTTGGAAGGAAAAAGCAATACAGGAGGTATGATATGATGCAGCACTTGGAACTGTATTAGGTGGCACTTCTTCCCATGGTCCTAAAAGTTTAGGTCTAGGGAGTGGAAGGTATAATGTTTATAAGTCTTCTCCAAGTGTCCTGCTACCATGTTTTCTGTTACATTTATTGTGACAGGTTTTGGAGTAGCTCAAGCCCAGATTTTATCCATTGTTCCAGCTCTTTCCCTAGGTTGGTCCTGACTAGAGAGCAATGAAAAATTCTGTACACTATAATTATTGGTTTATTCTTTCAATTTATTTGGGAGTTCAATAAAGAAGATTGTACAGAAAGTATTGGGTAGTTTGTATATCTGACTGTGTACAGTAGGAAGTTCAAAGATATGTACTGCAATTTATATCCTTTTTTATTACAAGTAATTTCTGTGTTGGAAAATGTTTATTTTTGTTTTGTTTCCAGCAAAGGTATGAGGTATGATTTGCTGTTCTTTTGCCATTCGTATGATGATAATGATACTTTGATGTTTGCTTTGATCTTCCAGAGTAAATAGTAGTGCCAAATCTCATAGAATCTCAATGTTTAGTCTATTTGTTAGTTGTTTTTTGAGATAAGGAAGTAACTAATTCAGTGTTTACTTTAAACTTATGAATGTTACAATGTGCAGATGATTCAAGGAGTAGCCTTACTGCGGTTCAGCTGAAATCTATAAACCTACTCCATAGTTAATGGTTTATGGATTGTAGTCCTACACAATAAAGCACCAATTCCTGAACTTTAGAAGGAACCCATCATCCTGAATCTTAACCCCTACATATCTTTACAACTGAGAGCTGGGCAGGATCTACACTACTGCTTTAAAATGGTTTATAACAGTAGTGACAACTGTTGAGGCCCAGGACACACGTCATATACAGTAATCTGCTTGGTGTAGATTTGGCCCTGGTCAAAAATGCCTCCAAATGAGACACCACATATACAAAAGCCTTTAAGTGACTGTAACAGCTACCACTTCAGAGAGGTGTTAACTGCTGGAGAACACTCTCTATATTCCCTTTCCAGCCCTGTTCTTGCCTTGCAATCAAGGTATGGAGAAACCTGCCACTATCCACCCTAGCTGCCACTCGAGAAAAAGAGAGGCAAATCTGAAAGTGCAAGTCAAAAGTGCCAGCTCTATCCTTGCAGGAACCCTGGGGTCTGAAAGAGCAGATACTGAGGGTGCCTTCAGTATATGAGCAGCAGTCATCGCTACCAGCAACACATTGAGGCTTTTGCACTTGCAGTTGCTACCAGTACTATGACTATGACATCCTCATCATCTTCATCTCCATTATTTATTTATTTATTTATTTATTAAAACATTTGTATCCTGCCCTGCCCTATAGCACTGGGATCCCAGGGCAGCATACAGTATAAAACAATAAATATACACAGCTAAAACCAAAGTAAACCATTAATCAAGCTAAAATCAGTATCTAATTTAAAAGCAGTAAAAACAAGTAAAACTATGTGCAATATATGTTAGTATGTATATTGCATAAGTACTTTACAAAGGACAAGTGGACAGGTTCCCACCCCAAGTTGCTTACAATCTAAAAATCGACACAGGAGAAACAGAGGAGACAAGGAAAGAAATATGCAGTTGTTAGTAATTTAGGGGGCAGTCCTATGCAGGTTTAAACATAAGTAAGACCTACCACTACTAGGATCCCTCCAGCCAGCCATACCAGAATTTGTAGGACTTATTTATTTATTTATTTCATTTCTATACCGCCCAATAGCCAAAGCTCTCTGGGCGGTTCACAAAAATTAAAACCATGAAGAGCATAATAAAACAACATCTAAATGTTTCCTGTCTAAACATGCATAGGATTGCACCCTTAGAAACTTATGAATGAACTAGGTATCTTACTATATCTTTTTCTATATTTTTATGAATTCTGCTAGGGTTTTTGTTGTATGTCTACCCAGCTTCAGCATTATAAATCAGACATGAGGGCTTTAATCTTGGTTGGTCTTTTGCTCATTGTCTTTTTTTAGTTTCTCTAAAGTATGCGAGATGAGTACTTATTACACAAATTCTTTGATAAGCAGTTGGTTGTTTTTATTTTTATCCATGCTTGTTATAGCTATTTTGAGTCTATAGAAATCTTTATTTACACCAACCAGCTGAACATGCATTCTCAGTTTGGGAACAAATAGCTAACATTCCCAACAAGACATTGTATGGCATATTGTAGACACTTTAAACAAAGATGCTCGGGTTGTATCCAATGGTTGTTGTCTTGTGGTGATGGAAGCTTTATTAGTTGTGCATGGATGGCACCAGGTTGGGGAAGGCTGTCTTAGGCTGCAGTCGTACACTTGCTTACCTGGGAGTAAGTCCCGTAGAACTCAATGAGACTTACTACTGTGGATTGCACTGTTAGAAACAATACAAGGAAGCTTTTGAGATTTCCAGATCTCTTCATCAGGCAAGGTGCTACAAAAAAGCAGGCTGGGGGAGGGGGAATATTTATTATTTATTTATTTAGAATATTTATATAGGAGGAAAGGCGGGGGGGGGAAAGGGCTGACTGGTTATTTAGACCAGATGTCTGTATAGCCAGAAACCGTATTCAGGCATTCTTCATGTGAATGAGGCAAATTCATGTGGAGAGGGGGTGCTCCAGCACTGCTCTTCTTCCTTGTTTGTCTCCCTCTACTCGTAGGGAGTTTCACTCTCTTGGATCCATGGCGCCTGCATCTATGGAGGCTCTCCATGAGAGCCAAACATGGATTTTGCAGTATTCTGGCTTACGTAGGCCTGGTTCAGACAATTATTATTATTATTATTTATTTATATAGCACCATCAATGTACATGGTGCTGTACAGAGTAAAACAGTAAATAGCAAGACTCTGCCGCATAGGCTTACATTCTAATAAAATCATAATGAAACAATAAGGACGGGAAGAGAATGCAAACAGGCACAGGGTAGGGTAAGCAGGCACAGGGTAGGGTAAAACTAACAGTATAAATTCTGCACAACATCAAGTTTTAAAAGCTTTAGGAAAAAGAAAAGTTTTTAGTTGAGCTTTAAAAGCTGCGATTGAACTTGTAGTTCTCAAATGTTCTGGAAGAGCGTTCCAGGTGTAAGGGGCAGCAGAAGAAAATGGACGGAGCCGAGCAAGGGAAGTAGAGGCCCTTGGGCAGGCGAGAAACATGGCATCAGAGGAGCGAAGAGCACGAGCGGGGCAATAGTGTGAGATGAGAGAGGAGAGATAGGAAGGAGCTAGACCGTGAAAAGCTTTGAAGGTTAACAGGAGAAGTTTATATTGGATTCTGAAGTGAATTGGAAGCCAATGAAGAGATTTCAGAAGCGGAGTAACATGGTCAGAGCGGCGAGCCAAGAAGATGATCTTTGCAGCAGAGTGGTGAACAGAAACCAACGGACTGATGTGAGAAGAAGGAAGGCCAGAGAGAAGAAGGTTGCAGTAGTCCAACCGTGAAATAACCAGCGCATGAACAAGCGTCTTGGCAGAAGAGACAGACAAAAATGATCGAATCCTGGCAATATTATACAGGAAAAATCGACAAGATTTAGCTACTGCCTCAATATGAGGAATAAAGGAGAGCGAGGAGTCAAATATAAAGCCAAGGCTACGAGCTTCCTTGACTGGAGTAAGCGTAACATCACTGACAGTAAGAGAGAATGAGAGATGAGGAGAAGGTTTAGGAGGAAAAACAAGCAATTCAGTCTTTGCCATATTGAGTTTCAAACGACGATGAAGCAGCCAAGCTGAGATATCTGAAAGACATGCCGAGATACGATCGTGAACATCAGGAGAAAGTTCTGGAGATGACAGATATAGTTGTGTATCATCGGTGTACAGGTGATATTGGAGGCCATGAGATTGAATAAGCTTGCCCAAGGGCAACATGTATAAGGAAAACAACAACAGGCCAAGCACCGAGCCTTGCGGAACCCCTACTGAAAGGGGAAAGGAGGAAGACGAGCTGCCATTAGCCAACACGCTGAAAGAGCGACCCGCTAGATAGGAGGCAAACCAGTTACAGACAGAGCCACAAAATCCAAGGTCATGAAGGGAATCTAAGAGAAGATCATGATCAACCGTGTCAAAGGCTGCAGTTAGATCAAGGAGAATAAGAACGGAATAATGGCCTTTAGACTTGGCAGTAAGGAGATCATTGGTGATCTTAGTAAGGGCTGTTTCGGTGGAATGCAGAGGGCGGAATCCAGATTGAAGTGGATCCAAAGCAGAGTTACTAGAAAGAAAGTCAAGACAGCGAGAGTAGACTGCACGCTCCAGGATCTTTGAAACAAACGGCAACAAAGAGACAGGTCGGTAGTTAGACAGAGATAGCCTATCAAGAGTAGGTTTCTTGTTAAGGGAATGTAATAATAATAATAATAATAATAATAATAATAATAATAATAATAATTTATTTCTCACCTGCCTCTCCCTTTGGATCGAGGCAGGGAACAACATTAGAACAACATTAGAACATTAGAACCCTCTTAAAAATTCTTGATTTAACATTGATCTGGATAGGCCTGCCAGAAAAGGCTAATCTTTAAAGCTGCCTTAAAATCACAGAGAGAGTTAATTTTACGAATCTCCTCCGGCAGGCCATTTCACAATCTGGGGGTGACAGAAGAAAAGGTCCTCTGGGAAACTGATGTCAGCCTAGTTTTAGCTGACTGAAGTAAGTTAACCCCAGAGGACCTGAGTGTGCGGGGCGGACTGTATGGGAGAAGGCGATCCCGCAGGTAACCTGGACCCAAACCATTTAGGGCTTTAAAGGTAATGACCAACACTTTGTACTTCGCCCGGAAATTAATTGGCAGCCAGTGGAGTGATTTTAATGTTGGGGTAATATGCTCACCCCTAGATGTACTGTTGACCAACCTGGCTGCCATATTTTGAACTAGTTGAAGTTTCCGAACTAGGTACACTGGTAGCCCTATGTAGAGCGCATTGTAGAAGTCAAGCCTTGAGGTTACCAGCACGTGCACTACTGTCTTTAGGTCTTCTGACTCTAAGAAGGGGCACAGCTGGCGTATCAGCTGAAGCTGATAGTAGGCACTCCTGGCCGTCGCATCCATCTGGGCTGTCATTTGGAGCGACGGATCCAGGAGCACCCCCAAACTGCAAACACAGTCTTTCTGGGCTGTCATTTGGAGCGACGGATCCAGGAGCACCCCCAAACTGCGAACACAGTCTTTCAGGGGGAGTGTAGCCCCATCCAGAACTGGTTGACACACCTCCAAACCTAGGTCAGAGCCCTTGACAGCAAGCACCTCTGTTTTGTCTGGATTCAGCTTCAGTTTGTTTTTCCTCATCCAGCCCATTACCGCCTCCAAGCATTCATTCAGAGGAGACACACTATCCTTAGCTGATGCTGTTATTGAAGACATAGAGAAATATATTTGGGTGTCATCAGCATACTGATAGCACCCCGCCCCATGCCTCTGGATGATCTCTCCCAGCGGTTTCATGTAGATGTTAAACAGCATTGGGGATAGGATGGCACCTTGTGGTACGCCATACAACAGCTCCTTTTTTGAGGAGCAACTATCCCCCAGCATCACCATCTGGAATCTACCTGAGAGGTAGGACAGGAACCACCAGAGCACAGTGCCCCCTCTTAATGCATTCCCTTAACCATTTTGCGGCTAAGCAGCATGGTTTAGTGTGTTGTCTGAACCAGGCCATAGAGAGCCTTCATGGATACAGGAGGTTCTGTTCTTCAGACAGTTGCCCTTCACAAATGTTTGCTTCTCATGTGTTTGCTACATTTACATGTAGACTGTCTGAATAGGGCTAGTGTCGTAAGATGATATGGAGGTGGAGGGGTTGCAGGCATCTCAATGGGGTAATTTTCTCTCTTTTTTTAACCCACCTAATGTGGGTTGGTGGTGGTGGTAGTGAAATTTCAGGACAAACACAGTGGGAGAACTTAATCCCCCCACCCACCCTGTAGTGCCACAGTCTCAATCCAAATTGGGACCACTCACTTTTATACTATGTGTAATTTGAAGTACATGTAGCTTGGCTCACAGAGTCTTAAAACAATATGGGGGAAGAGGGTTTGCAGACATTCAAATTGGGCTCTGCCAGGTGATTTCAAGTTCCAATGGTCCTAGGATCCCACTAAGTAGAAGAAAGCAGCAATCAGCAGTTGATTAGGGTGACCATATTTGGGAAACATAAAAAGAGGACACCCAGTGGGAGGGGCGGGGAAGCAGCTTTCCGGGGGCCTCTGGAAAGCACATCATTCCCCACCACCACCTTAAAGGCCCCGATTGGAGTGGACAAGGGGAAAGTGTGCCATTTGCACCCCACCCATCCCACTCCAATCAGGGCTTTTTCTATAATGTCTTGGAATGACACGCTTTCCCCTTTAAGACCCTGAGTGGAGCAGTGTGTGTGTGTGTGTGTGTGTGGGGGAATGGCACACCTCCAGAAAGAGAGTCATTCCCTCCTGCCACACTAATGGCAGCCTTAAAGGGGAAATTGTGTCTTTCCAGGACATTTTAGAGATTTACAGAAAATCCCCACTGACACCCAGGATAGAACAAAAGCCAGCACAAATCTGGGAAAATCCTGACAGTTGGTCACCCTACTTTATCCTCCATTTATGAAAATATAAAATCCAGCTGTTAACTCAGTACTGTTTCCATCCTGGGTGAACCGCACAGGTTTCTTGATGCATGGAAAAAAGAAGAAAAGGTGAACAAGGATGTCTTCATATTAAAAAAGCTGGATAAAAATTTACATGCTGGGTTAAGTTAAAAAGATTTCTACTTCTGTTTTCCACCAACAAGGAACCTGATCCTAGGAGCAGGAAGTTGGAATTTGGGGATGAAAATGAAACCCCCACTCCTGGAATGACACAATCCTGATCTGAACTGTGTCTACATTTGCTCGCACTGAGGTAAATCATAGAATCATAGAATAGCAGAGTTGGAAGGGGCCTGCAAGGCCATCGAGTCCAACTCCCTGCTCAATGCAGGAATCCACCCTAAAGCATCCCTGACAGGTGGTTGTCCAGCTGCCTCTTGAATGCCTCTAGTGTGGGAGAGCCCACAACCTCCGTAGGTAACTGATTCCATTGTCGTACTGCTCTAACAGTCAGGAAGTTTTTCCTGATGTCCAGCTGGAATCTGGCTTCCTTTAACTTGAGCCCATTATTTCGCATCCTGCACTGGGAGGATCAAGAAGAGATAAGCCAATCTCGCTTAGCTGCTCTGCTAGGCATGAGTTGAAGAATGTGTAGTTTGGCCCAGACTATGGAGAGATCTGGACAGGATCTACACTACTGTTTTATATAGATTTTGAAGTGCACTAACAACTGTTGGGGCCCGTGACACATTCAATATACTGTTGTCAAACTGCTTTGATAGTGTTAGATTCTGGCACTGGACTACAACATCCAGTCAGCCATTTCCCCCTCCATCCTATCTTCACCACCCCAACTTGCTTTTTGTAACATCTTGCCTAAATAAGAGATCTGAAGATTTTAAAAGGTTGTACATTTTTCGTGGCCTAATAAAGATATTACAGTTTGGATTTTGGAATAAGAGGAAGCATTACTGTTACTCTGAACACAAATGAAACATAGGGAAGAAAATTGGTGATGTATATAATGATTGCTAAATAGCTACTGCAGACTATCCAGCAGGCATTTCAGCTTATATAACAGCTGTTATTTATAAAAGTAAGAAGGGAAAAATCTGTATATTTTCAGAATATTATGCAGTGTTCAGTAGATGGAGGAGACTCAGGCCATTTCTACACCATGTCCCTGGAGCGTTCCTGTGCATCCAAATGCCACCCAGGGGATCCTGGGAGCAAGCAGAGACGACCCCACCATTTTCCTGGGATAACCCTTAGGTGTAGAAAGGGTCTCATTTAATACTTCTGAAATCATAGCAAAGTATGCATACATTTCTAGCAACAGAATATATTGCAGCAAAGAGATTATGATGGGTGTGTGTATGGCATGAAAAGTACTTTCTCTTTCAAATATGAGATGGATTAGGTTTCCAAGGTCCCCATGAAAGGTCAGAGTTTAGGAGCTAGGGTAAAAGGTGAAATAACTGAAGAGCTGCAAAGGAAGAAAATTGTTAAATGTACCTGATGAAACAAAATCTAATTTGCCATATAATCTAATTGCAGGCATACATTTAATCACAGCCATAATACGGATATTATTCTCACATGATTTATTTCTTTGGGGAAAAAATCTATTTCTTACTAAATATAACACCAAGTTCTGGCTTCATGTGCCAAAGCTAATTAAGAGTCATAAAATGATAAAGGATTTTTATTGCTGTACCTGACCCATCTTTACCTTTATCAAATGAAATGAAAATGTGGGTGCGGGTGTTTTTTACCCCACCATTCAATGCATTGGTTTACCTAGATGATATGAAATGATAGCTTTTAAAAAGTAAACTCTATAACCAAATATTCAAAGGCAAATGGCACTGTACCTTGGAAAATAGATTGTCTCTGAAAAGATAATATGTACAGGAAAATTGGTGGTTATGTCTGCAATGAGTGGAACGTAACGCTGGTTAAGGAAATGCTGGTTCATGTACTGCTCTTTTGTAATTGAAAAATCTTCAAATAAAGTAGTTAAAAACATATTGAAGCAATACTCCAGAATAAACAGAATGGCATATTATAATTTGAAAAGGGGGGGAAAGGTCACAGAAAGTAGTGTTTATAATTGAGTGGACATTAATATTTTAGGATATAGACTCTGTGCTATTTAGTCTGAAATAATTCTTTAGAACTCCCGCCAAAGCAACAGAATATATATATATATATATATATATATATATATATATATATATATATCCCCCAAGGATAATTTCAACACAAATTTTTCACCATTCAAAACAAAACAGTAGAGGAGAGCTTTATTGCATCATTTTGCAACTGATAAGTTGATCTTACATTTACAGCCTTGTGTCGATTACAATTCAAAATTAGTTTGCCACTTGTATCTATAGATGGAGTTTTCCTACATATAATATCGCAGTTCTTTGAGAAAAAAAATGATCTGGAATTTAGAAGTAGCATTACTGCCAGGGGTAGCGGTAAGGGGTAGCAGTAATTTTATTATTATTATGTTTTTAGGATGTTTTAACAATGTATATTATGTTCTTAATTCAGTTTTATGTATTTTGTATTTGCTGTTGTTCCCCGCCTCGATCAAGGTGGAGAGGCAGGTAAGAAAGAATTATTATTATTATTATTATTATTATTATTATTATTATTATTATTATTATTATATGATCAGGCACCTGCTGAGGGCCTACACCCCAGCAGGGGTCCACTAACCAGAGCCCCCCCCCCCCCGGAGTTGCTCCTCCTGTTCATCCATGCAAGCTGCTGTCCACCTACCTCTTGATCCAGTCCAGACAATGTCGGTGGTGAGAAAGAGCACCACACTTCTTGCTTGCTCCCTGCCTCTCTGCCTGTCAAACAAGCAAGTGGTGGCAATGATGAGAAAGAGGGTGAGGAGCAAGAACAGCTGGTGACAATGGTCCTATTCCCGCCTCTGCCCCCATTCCCTCGCTTCTAGGTTTCCCCTTCTCTTCTTTGTAGGAACATAAGAACTTGCCTTATACTGAGCCAGGCCTTTGATCCATCTAGCCCAGTGCTGTCCACACTGACTGGCAGCAGCTCTCCAAGGTTGCAGCCAAGTTTAATTCCAGCTCTACTTAGAGAAGCTAAAATTGAACCTGAGGTCTTCTGCATGCCAACATACGCTCTACCACCGAGCTATGGCCCCTCCCCTTTGTATTGTCCTATATTTAAAGAGTAAAGTTTTAATGTTCGATGAGTAAAATTGGATAAATTAATAGTTACATAGAACAAATACATGAAATATATAAAATCAAAGTGTTGGGTCAAGCACATCTCTTTGCAGGCTTGCGATGGTATTGCGGTGGATCTCATTACTCTGCATATAAGAAGTTTATCAGACAAGCGTTTTATTGCATGCTTGCTACTGCCCACTTACGGATGTGCGCACATCCTTTAGATGTCATTGTCTGCCTCCCATGTGCCTTCTGCTTGTCTTTCCATTGCAAAATAGACCCCTTTTAATCTAACTTTTTAAAACACACACACTCACACCAGAATGTGCTGTGATCTCCTGCTGTGTGCAGGAAAAGCAGTGTGATGAAAACAGCTCCTGAATGGGCCACGTGTTCTTTGTTTACTTCCTCTTTCCCCTCCATGAAGAAAAAGGAAGTAATGGGGGACAAAAGCAGGGATGGAGAAGCAATGGTAAGGAAACACGATTTTCCCTGTAAGTCAAGGAATTTCTCCATATTAGTTGGAATTTATTTTCTCTTAGCAGATTGGTATTAAATACATTTTCATGGGAGGTTAAGGTAAAAAGATCTTGAATCCAGTTGTGTATATTTGGGGCTTAATTCGCTTTCCAATGTTGTAGAATAACACTTTGAGCTGTTAGCGTGGCCTTACTAAACCATGCAACCCTCTGCCAAGTCCCATTTCCCCAGAATGTATCCCACTAAGGCCTGATTATCTTTTACACTGAATGAGGTTTCCAGGGACATGTGGATCCCGGACAGAACAGAAAGGCAACTATTGGGCAACAGGCATTAGATGACTTACCTATGACCTAAGGCTTTATACAGCCATATGCCTGTTTACAGTGGCCAACATTATTATTTTATTTCAAAACAAGTAAAAATCAATACTCTTTTCTGAAAGAAAAAACAAAATAGAGCAATAAAGAAAAGAGATTGTCGATAAGCCAGGAGTTCACACAGCTAATCAAAGCATCACCAATGCATACCATTAGCATTTCTCTACCCACCCATGAAATGTCTTGAATTTACTTTTATTACCCATAGGCCATTATGCAGCAAATTCAAGAAGCATCACACTGAAACCTGTTCATTTTTGGTAAATGTTGCCATCCGTTGCATTCCACAGTTCTTACACTGGAGGAAAGGAACAGAATCTGTGAATTTGGCAGGATGCTAAGCTTTGTAGTATAGAAATCAAAGAAATTGCAGTAATGAAGCTTCTTTGTTTATCCTTAATTTCCATGCATGGAGCACACCAAACTTTTTTTTTAAAAAAATAAAATAAGTAAAAGTGCATTTGTTTTATTTTGCCTCTGTAATTATTTCTTCCCCTGCATGTTTGCTAAACAAATCGACAAGCCATTTAGCATTGTGTAGTTTCTTGAAGTCATGGCAATGGCATTGCCTGTTTTTCCTTTGCTCCATATCAGCCGTAAATATGCATTTGCACATACAGTATGGCATGCTATAGGCAAGTAGTTGGAGATTTGCCCTCTGATGAATGGTAATCTGTTTGTCCTTTCTGCTTCACAAAATTGTAGGGTAAATCTCATATAATGGAGTTGATTAATCAAACTTTGGATGGTTTTGGCTCTCATCATACACAATTACACTGAAAAACCATTAAAACTCTGTTAATGGACCATCAAAAGTTGGATAATTTTGATACAGCCTTTAAACTTTATAGCATTCACCTGTAGAGCACTGAGAAGAAATTTATATGTTCTGAAAGATATGTATTTGTCAACATTAGACAACAGAAAACAAACCTTTACAAGGGATGACCTTTCTTTCAATAATCTTACCGCGGATGAATATATTTGGTTCTAAGATCATTATAGATAGAGCATTCTAAAATTACATGAATTTTATCTCCAATTGATACAAAATTCCAATGGCATACTCTGTCCCCCTTAGGAACCCCCTTATGCTGACTCGCCCAATCTGTCAATGGGAAAACATTTAACCTTGCCCGAGTGAAGGCTACCCTTATTTCAATATTTGGTAAATCTACCAGATACTTTGGAAGAAATAAATATGAAGGAACAAAAGAGGCATAAAAGTTATTAGACTGGCAAGCCTTTGACCTCAGCCACCAACTCCCCTAGATTAGAAAATGTCATGGTAAGATTGCAAGCAAATTTTATCATGTAGTCTTTGAAATCATACCTGTGATCAAATTGTATTTTGCAAAAAACAAAAACAAACAAACAAAAAAAAACCTTAAAAAATATAGGGACTAGAATTCACAGACCAGTTCTGCTTCTTCATAAAACATAGCTCTCCAGATTCCCCATTGGTCATAAAGCTGATTTTTTTGAAAAAGCAAATAATTTATTACCTTTGCAAACTCCCTAATTCTCACCATGGATCACTGTTCTTACAGGATTGTCAGCAACTGCTGACTGGCAGCTCACAACCCTTGGATATGTGACCATCTGATATCTGTCTGTCTATCTATCTATCTATCTATCTATCTATCTATCTATCTATCTATCTATCTAAGGTTCACCTGTGGGCAAGTACTAACTTAAATACTTCATCATGGATACAAACCAAATTCAGTACACCACCAACCAATCCATGAAATGGTTAGAAATATTTTGGGGTGCATTGACCCATATTTTGCAGTTATTATGCAGCACTCAGAGAACTATTTTGCAACGTGGCAAAATAGTTTGTAATCAACATGGTTACAAAATGATCAATAGAAGTATAAACACCCGAAGGTTGTTTGAACCAACTTTCCTTCTGCTTCATGACTGCTAGAAATGAGGTGTGACAAAATGATGCAATCACACCATTGCAATGCTTAATACATTTGCAGGCCACACTAAGAACATAAGTACAGCCATCTTGGATCAGATAAAAGGCCTATCTAGTTTAGTATTCTGTTCTCACAATGGCAAACCAGATGCCTTTGGGAAGCCCAAAAGTTCTAGATCTCACATATATACTATTTCTAGAAATGACCTGGAGTTTGTCAGACTGTGATAAGCCTTGGGTATTATTATTTTTTAAAAAACTTTCTGATCCATATTCCGTCTAGGTTTCTGATCCAAATTCTGTTTGGATAGAGTAACCTCCATTCCTACATCTTATCTCTCCTGAACAATTTTTAGGATCTTGTAGGAGTCAAGTTTTTTTTTTTATTGACCCTGTGCTGTGACCAAAATCTTGGTGGGAAACAGATGGCTTGTTTCAAAAGAAGAGAGACAAGCTGTAATATATTATCATTTTCACTTATTTCTAGGTGAAAATGGTTTTGGATAGCTGAAGATTTCAGGGAAAGACCCCTGAAATTCAGGAAATACTTTGGTAGTGGCTCATAGTGATACTTCAAAAATGATTTAAAGTTTAAGGCATGCATCAGTTTTCTTGTTTGGGGTGGATATAAAATGCTGTCCAAAATCCAGCATTTAATGTGAAACTTTCCTTGATTAATGACATTATTGAATAAGTGCTTCAAAATGGCCCCTGTGGATGAAGGTGTTTTGTTTGAGACTATATTCAACAACCCTGCTGCTGATGGAAAACTGAATCCCTCAGGATCAATAATAGCTTTAAAATACAGATGTAATTGTGTAACTGCCTTGCAACTCACAGGTTATGTTAATTCCAGACTAAAGGCAATATGTGTTCTATTCATTAGATGTTCATAGTAACTATATTTTTAATAAACGTTCTGCAGGAGTCCTGTGCATACAGACAGGTTGCTCAAGGTGCTTCTGTTGGCACATAATGCTAAGCCACCATGGGTTAATTTCTCCATGAGGCTCAGCAGAATGTACTGGCCACCATGTTGAATATGCAAACGGCAGTGGTCGCACACTCTTAGCTTGCCATGTTGTGTTAACCCAGTAGCATGGGTTGTTGTAAGGGTAGACAACCCTCAAATAACCCATAGTTTGTTTTAGAGACATTTGAGAGTTGCCTAACCCTTGGAACAAATCATGATGTAGTTTCGCATGACATGGCAAACCGCAGCAAGCGGGTGGACCTGTGGGCACCATGCAAAAAGGATGCCTGGCACATCATGACAGTCCCCATGGCTACATTATAAACAGAAACAGTGGGTTTCTGTTTGTAAGGTTAGCCAGTGCGAAAAGAAGGAAAACCCCGTAGGGGAGTAAAAAATAAGCCAAAGTCAAGGGCGGAACCAAGGAAAGTTCTACAATAATATTACTAGTAAAAGGTTTATTAAAGTGCCTGGTGCCTACGCGTTTCGAACGCGGTTGCGTTCTTCCTCAGGGCTTTATAACGTTAGTGCAGAAGCTACTAGGCTAGTATGATACAGAATGGATATATCTTTTCCTTATATATATTATGTAAGGTTAGCCAACCACAATGATAGTCCTTTGTGTTTTCAAAATGAGTTAATTGATACACATTTTAAATGCTTTGTAGCAATTTCCACACATACTGCCTCACACATGCTTGTGTGTTGCCTTTCAAAATGTATTTCCCCTTTTTAGTATTCCAGTTCTGATCAATTAACTGATAGGAAATATTGTTGGGGAGTATTATGAGTATTATATAATTGTGAGGGTGACAATTTTAATAATAATAATCTTAATAATATCATAATAATAATAATAATAATAATAATAATAATAATAATAATTGTTTTACTTGACTTTGTATCATAGCATTAATTTAACAAATTGGAAGATTGCTAATTGCTGCAGGGGAAAAACTGTAGTTAGCATGTGTATATTACATTATATATAATGTTATATTATATACAAATGTACACTTACTACAGGTTTTCCATTGCAGTAATTAGGAAGGTTTTCATATGAATAGCCATTGATAGACCTACATGATAAGAGAGATTATGTGGTAAGAGAGTTTAGGATCTGCTCTAATTAAACTAAGTCTTTTTCTTATCAGTGGAGCCAATTTACTAAGTTAATCCGGTATAGTGAATCATTATCAAGAGCAGCAGGGGGAATCATCCAAGTTTATTCTTGAGGAACCCTGGATTCTGCCAGGAGGTCTTTCTTCCCCTGCTTTTATCCCTGACTATTTTAATGATACAAAGGTACACAGATGTTTGCATTATGTCTCCCTTCAGGGAATCTCCAGACTATTAAAAATAAATAAATAAGCAAGTCTGGTAAAAGAACCCAGACTTGCTGACTATACACATGAGTATGACATCCCAATTCACTTCAGACTGAAGTGTGTAGCTCCAGAAAATCCAACAGATAATGCAGGTGTGGTGTCAGCATCTGGTCCTCTTGAGCAACTGACACCACCACAGTTGAGTCTAGGAAACCACCATTTTAAATTTCCCATAATGCCCTGGAATGCCTAATGTAATCTTGCCTTCAGGCATTATGGCGTAATTAAAATGGGGGCTTTCCAGCTGCCTGCCACTGACTCCAATTAAGCCCACAACTGAGAAGGCAACAGACCTACGAGGGAGTCCACAAGACTGTATTTTGCCAAAGGCCCCCTCAATCCCATTGATGGCCTTATCCTAAAATGGTGTGTGTGGAATATTGATTTGAATTGATCAGCGATCATACTCTCTCTCTCTCTCTCTCTCTCTCTCTCTCTCTCTCTCTCTCTCTCTCTCTCTCAGACACACATACTCTCTCACACATGTATGTATATGTAATAAAACATATAAACAATAAGTCTGTAAATATTAATATGAGAAAATATTGGAAATATAGCAGGTTTTGAATCCAGACTTAGTCATGCTTACAGTAGACCCACTGAAATCAATGAGACAGGTAAGTTGTGACTAAATTAATTGATTTCCATAGGTCTACTCTAAACATGACTTAAGTTTGGACCCAACCCAGAAAATATTGGAAAAAGATTGCACATTTTACATTAAATAGTAGCAGCCTTTCTTAACTTAAATCATTCTCAGCCCTGCAATCCTCATCCTCATACAGCAAGTCTAATCATATTTAGCTTAATAACTTCAAGTAATGATCATCAATAAATATTTTATGCGTGTATTCTATCACCACTTTCCAAATTGTGTGTGTGTGTGCATGTATTAGAGATGTGTTGTCAAATTCATTGAAGGAAAAAGAATGTGAAATGGAAAAAAATAAGTCAGCTGGCATAGAGGTAGTTGCCCTGGGCTGTCTTTGAAGCACCCAAGATCTATTACCAATGCAGCTCACATGGAGAATTGGAGAGGAAGGCAATACATTATTTCCAGTGGATTCCCTACTAAGTCAGTATATACAAGAAAGAGATAGCTGAGGATCTGTATGGTTTGAAATTTGGATAAGTGTGACAATGATAGATGACACTGGTGTCCAATCAGGACAGTCATCAACTGAAATAAATGGGTATAAGATTATAAAGATCTGCTGAGTGATAGGAAAGCATCTCTGAAAATAATATTCACTTGTTGCAAGACTGCAGAGAGAAATAAAACCCTGTAGCAGGAGACTGTCATTTTTCTGTTCACAAGCTATGTTAAGCATATTTTAATAGCTGGACTTCCCGCTATGCCCAAACTGGCATGTCTTACTGGCTGATATTCCTGCCGGAATGATATCCATCTAACATGGAACATCTTATTTTTCTTTCTTTTCTTTTCATTTCTTACTTTCAGACTTTATCCAGGCATGCAATACGAGTTTTATTTTTAATCTCTCACACCATTTTACCCCTCTCCCTCCATTTAATATGGGGGAAGTTCATGCTATTTCTCTCATTATATGTCTGTTTTTAAATTTTGTATATTCACTAGCAAGCCTGGAGCAGTTGGACAAGCTCAGTGTGGGCCTCTCCTGGCAGGCTTTTGGCATGCTGAGCTGTTACCAGGTTCATTTGTTTTTTGCTTCCTGAAATTTATTTCCCAGCATCTCCCTCTTTTTTTGTAGGTTTAAATGTATTTTATCTTTTTTTAATGTGTTTTGCACATCATAAGCCACCTTGAGCATTTTTAATGGAGAGGTGGGGCAAATGATAGCACTCTTCGAGTACTTGAAAGGTTATCACACAGAGGAGAACCAGGATCTCTTCTCAAACATCCCAGAGTGCAAGACATAGAATAATGGGCTCAAGAACAATAGAACATAGAATAATGTTCTATAATATTCTATAGAACATAGAATAATGGGCTCTTCCAAAACATTTGAGAACTACAAGTTCAATCGCAGCTTTTAAAGCTCAGCTAAAAACTTTTCTTTTTCCTAAAGCTTTTAAAACTTGATTTTGTTCTGACTTTTATACTGTTAGTTTTACTCTACCCTGTGCCTGTTTGGTGCATTCTCTTCCCCTCCTTATTGTTTTATTATGATTTTATTAGAATGTAAGCCTATGCGGCAGGGTCTTGCTATTTTATTGTTTTACTCTGTACAGCACCATGTACATTGATGGCGCTATATAAATAAATAATAAGTCTTATAATAATAATAAGTTACAGGAAGCCAGATTCTGGCTAGACATCAGAAATTTTTTTGACTGTTAGAGCAGTACAGCAATAGAACCAATTGCCTAGGCTCTCCCAAACCAGAGGCATTCAAGAGGCAACTGGACAGCCATCTGTCAGGAATGCTTTAAGGTGGATTTTTGCATGGAGTAGGGGGTTGGACTTAATGTCCTTATAGGCCTCTTCCAGTTCAACTGTTCTATGATTCTATGAAATTTATTTAAAGGAATAAATTAATCCAGGGATCCAAGCCCATGCCAGCATCTCTATCCAGAAAAGCAATCAGAGGCTAGGGAGATGAGGGCTGGTGAACAAGAATGATTGAGAAATAGCAGGAAAGAAGGAAATGAAAAAGGCCAAACCATGATTCTGGGAACAGTATGCAAATGTGCTTATTGCAGAGAAAAAAATCTAAAGGAAAGAAAAGCAAGTGTGTAGGGTGGAAAGGAGTCAAAGTCAGCTAACTAGTACAAAGGGCGGGGAGGGGGCAGAGAGTGCACAATGGAATTAATCATCCTAACATCTTATTTCTTAATGTTTCATGCTACTGAGGTGATTTACATCAGGACTGAAAAAAATAAGGTTCAGATGGAAATTATATCATATAGTTTGGCCAAGTATCCTACTGTACAGAGGACAGCTCTCTACTTGAAGGTGTCCTCTGTTTGAAAAGATGTCCAGTTTACGTTTGTTTTAGAGTCAGAGAACCATAAGGAGAGAGAACCGGAGCCTTGAAGTCACCCATCAAAAGTTAGCACCTGGACAGCAGACTGAGCAGGCACGTATGTCACTCACTCAGTCTTCGCCACTATGGTGAGAAGTATGGTAATTTCATTTACATTATAGTTATTATTTATGAATTTACACCTATGCATATACATTGGCATATGCAAATGTTGCAAATTGGTGTCCTCTTTTCTCCTCTGTTCGGGGGATGCAGAAGTGGCGATTCTATTTACAGGTGCCGCAGAAATTCCCCTCTATATGTTTCTTAATTAGTTCTCAACCTGCAATGTATAAAAGCACCTACTGCATGGAGCTCTACAATCTGATTTTTGCCATTCTCCCTTCAGCATGTACAGGAGTCTCAAGGACTCATATGTGGACATTAGCATAAAGTAATAATGGCTTCTGTGCATTACCGTTAAAGAGAGAAGGAGAGCCATTTGGGGGATATCTTATTGTCCAATGTTGCACATGTGCTTGCTTTGATGAAACCACTTTCACTTATCATGGCATCCTATTTAGTGACACATGGGGCGTTACTAGACGAGGCTCTAGCGCGCGTTACCTTCCGCAGTCACGTCGAGGCTTCCAGATGACGTTCACGAGGATCCGCCGTTATCCTGCGGTGAAGCCTCTTTCTCCCGACTTTAAAAAAGTGAGTTTTAGGGCGCCTTTTCCTGCCATCCCGCGGTAATTTGGAGTACGTGTGGGAGGATGTGAGGTCACTGCGGTCCGCACTGGGCAGGAAAAGGCGTGCTAAGGGGGAGTGGTCAGCGGCTTCGGTCAAGCCGCCTCCGCCATTTGCGCGCAGTCCGCCAGCTGGGGCAGCGCGGCGGAGCGTCTTTTTTTTTTTTATTCCCCCAGTGACAGTTTGCGCAGGAACGGAGGAACGGAAAAGTGGCTAGTGTGCTGCTGGGGTGTGTGGGGGATGGGTGGGGGATGTGCGCCTGTTCTAGTGTTTTTTTTTTTATTTCCCCAGTGACAGTTTGCGCAGGACCGGAGGACCGGAAAAGTGGCTGGTGACTCCTTGCGGTGGGCAGCTACCGTGGCCGCATAATGGCGGTGCTGTACGCTGCCTGTTAGTGTGGGTACCAGGCTGGCAGAGGGCAGAGCTGTTTGTGGGCTGCTGCCATGGCTACGGCCAGATGTGGGTTGGCTCCTTGGGATGGGGCACAGGGCACAGAGGCGGTCATCGCCGCCGACACCTCAGAGGCATGATGGGAGATGTAGGCACAGAGTGGCCATGCAGACGATTGACCTCGGGTCATATGACACCCGCCACGACCCCCATCAGGAAGTGAGCGCATCAATGTTGACCCTCAACAGCACCAGCAGCACTTCAGCTGGCACTGGCACTGCCGCCGCTGCCGCCGCCAGGGCCGGCGGCGGCATCGCTGACGGCTGCGCAAGTTTGCGGTCTTTCGGACGTGCGCAAACCGTGCAGCGAGCGAAAAAAAAAGCCGCGGCAATCAGGCCGGTGTGGCTGCGCAATCGTGCTCGCGGCGGCAGCAGCACAACCGGCGCAAACGTCCGCCACAAATCGAAGGCAGGTGTGGATCATGAGGCGTCACGGCTGAACGGGAAAAGCCGCTTTCACCGCTCCTCAACGACGGAACACCCGGTAGGTCTAGCAACGCCCATGGTTGCTGGAAGTAAGACAACGTTGCCCCCTCTTGAATATGCCATTTATAACATGATTTTAGTGCCAGGGTTTTGTTCAGAGGATCCTTTTAGAAATTAAACCAGTAGGTATCTTGATTTACAAAGGATCTCATAAAAGTCTTCCAATCCATCATTTCTTTTTAGGTGATGATTATCATAGGTGAAATGAGAGCAGATCAACACTAAACTGAGGCCATACAGCTGATCTTTTGCATTAGATGTCAAAATGACATCTGAGTGTTCCCAGAGCAAGTCCTATTAACGCATGCAATTTTTGCACATAAGTTCTCTGTGCTGTTCTGAATAGATTTGCTAATGAGGATTTGATGAAAAAAAATGTTAACACTTCTCCCTTGAGCAGAACAAAATGCTTGGAATGAAAGAAGAATATAATGGGAAACATAATTATCATTCACAGCATAATGGAGATTAGATCCTTCTTCTGGTAACTCTGCATCCAGTATACTATTATATTTATTGGGTATAAAGTAAGCCACTTTTTAATGGTGTGGCTCCTAAGCTATTAACAGCTACAAGACAAAAATTAATCCAACAAGAGTTTTTTCTGACAATAATACAGTGATGTCAAAAGCTTTGCCTGTTTAATTTCTGCCTGTGGTGTAGTTATTAAAGCATAGGAGCCTTTCAAAATAATAAAGATGACAAACCAAAGTGGATGCAGCATCAATTTGTCATATTTTGGGAGATCCTGCCATTTGAAAATTAAATTATGTGTCACTTTAAACTTATTGGCTAATCAGAGGTTGAAATATAAATATTTTCCCCTGCGCCCTGAATGACATATTTAGTAATTTCATAGGTTCCCACTGAGAGGAGACATACATGGGTAGAATGTTGTATTGTAAACTATTTGAATTATGAACTTCCTACATGATTCTAGAGGAGTTTAATTATGCCAATGTAACCTTCTTTCTTTCTTTCTTTCTCTCTCTCTCTCTCTCTCTCTCTCTCTCTCTCTCTCTCTCCTTCCCAATGGTAAAGTTAACTTCTCCTTTCCTGTCCCATCTACAAGTAGCATGGGAATGATTCACACAAAAATTACCTTCTACTACCTATGGGCAAATAGATAATACTCTGATTAATTGATTGTAGTCTTTCTTGGATTGTTTTGTTCACTCTACCTTTGATGTGCTAATATCCAGGTTGCCCCATTCAGTTCTACCATCCCAAGTTTTATTTTCACCTAATGCTTTTTGCTCTCACACCTTTATCATTGCCTCTATACTTTCTCCATTTCCCTTTGTTGCCTCTTCCTTGGGACAGGGATTTTTCTTTGTTCCTTGTGTCATTATGTGAATCATCATATACATTTATGTCAGTATTCAATTAATACATAATAGTAATTTGGGTGGGCTAGAAACACCTATGCTTGCGTAGGAAATGTATCACTGTAATCTACTTTGGCAACAATCCCAGACAATAGTGTAACTAGCTAATCTTAGGAGATATTTTCCTTGAGCAGCAGCCCTCTGTGGGATAAGTAATATGATTTGGTGGTCTACTGATTTAATAATAATAAAAAGTAAAAACCAAGTCAGTTTAGGCGTCCCCCTTGGGGGGACACCTAAAATAGCTTTCTGAAATGCGCAAAGATTAGCTTTCTCCACTAAGATGAATGGTGAAGCTGTTCCAGCGATAGCTCTGTGTACACAATGGAGATCAGTGCTCAGCACAGATTGCAAGAACAGGACTTTTAACATTTATTATTCTGTAAAGCAAATGTACATGGTTATTCTGCTGTGGACAAAATGAGAGTACAAATCCCTAGATGACCAAATTGTGCATTGTTTTCCTGTGAAACTGCTTTCCAATGGAAAAAAAATCAATAGCTAATGAAATATTCTAAGGATGTGAATCTTTTGACATTATAGACCACTACCTTTGGGAAGCCTTTAAGCCAACATCATGTTTTTTTCATAACAGCCATTAAGATTAGGATCTATATTTGCATGTCATATACAATACCTATTTTCCCAGTGTTCTAGTTTAGCAAATGTATTTCCCTGTAAAACAAAGCTATGCTAATCAGTGGAAGATATCGACAAAAAAGATTGTTAAAGTCTGTAAATGTAACAGCTGGGAGAATACTAATGTTATTCAGTCTTTGATTCCTAATGTGCTTCATTTTAATTTAGAACAGCATGAATTACAAATTTGTATCACAAGCAAAATGTAATTACCACTACAGCATAGACCCCATTTATCACACTATATGTTGCATGCGATTTTTAAGGTTTAATTAATTGTACTTAAAATATGATAAACAAAAATGCCTAAAAAAAAAAAAAAAAAAGAAAGATAGGAGGCATTTGTGATTAATTGATCAAGAAGAAAAAAAGTATTCCCTGCCCCATACTTTTCTGGCTGAACTCCATGGAAGTGAGGATAGGGAGGATGGAATCTGTCAATTTCAGTTTCTGTCAGTCTCTTATTTTACAATCTGAAGTTTGGTTAATCTTGAACTTTAAGGTTTTCTCCAGCCTTAGGTTCTGTTCATCCTGAATGTTGAGATTTTTTTTAAAAAACAAACAAACTGTGTATGAAAATTAGCAATGCTTCCAAATTTTGTAATAACTCAGCTTGTAGGTCCATTGTGCTCACCTCTGTAGCAAGCCTGGATCACTGTATTACAAATTTGTTTTTAATGTTGGAATAGATTGCAACCTTTGGAGCATGTACAGTTTACATGTATTATATGGCATTTCTGCACATGTTTTGTATGCATTTTTGTGTAATATATACACTTTGCCAAGCATTTTTCCCATATAATGCATTTTAACATGATTTCTCCAAATATACACATTCATTTATTGATCATTCCTTTTCTTTATTACATTTCTATACCTTCTATACCAGGTCAAGACTTTTTTCTTCTTCCAGGCATTTAGCAACATGAAATTAACCTGGGTTTGTTTGTGTATGTTTTTGTGGTTTAAAATCATATGTTTTTGTGATTTTAAATGTTTGTATATTGTTTTTAAGTGTTCTTATCCTCTCCTATGTAAACTGCCCAGACAGCTTTGGCTATGGGGCGGTATACAAATGTAAATAATAATAATAATAATAATAATAATAATAATAATAATAATAATACCACCCCAATAGCTGAAGCTCTCCGGGAGGTTCACAAAAATGCCTAAAAAGAAGAGAAAAGTAAGATAAGAGACATTTTATGATAAATTGATTTACACATTATTTAATTGGAGAACTCCATTGTAAAATTTGGAGAAGTGCAAATTTTGAAGGTTAACTGAGTTTTAGTTCACATAATAGTTGGAAAGTGACAAATCAGAATGAATTTCTCCCCCAACCCTGGGTGAGGATGAGGCTAATGAACTGCAAGTTTGTAGTAGTAGTAGCAGCAGCAGCAACAGCAGGAATCATAATCAGCTAAAATGTAACTAGCAGCATGCAATAGCTACAAGGAAGTCACTGCTTACTCATGCCAGCTGTTGCTCAATCACATCTCTGCTTTTTATGAAAGGGAATATATCTCGATAATAGATCACATGCTTTGCATCCAGAAGGTCCCAAATTCAACCTGGATCAGGTAGGAAGTGGTATGGAAATTCCTTCCCTAAGACCCCAGAAAGCCATCGCCAATCAGAAATTTCAAAGAATCTTATAGCACCTAAAAGTATAACAGATTTATTATGGCATAAGTTTTCATGGACACTCCTTCAGATGCCTGAAGTGTTATCCTCAATTTGCAAATTTATACATTCATGGTTGATGGGGATTGTGAGCACTGAGGTCAGAGGGAAATGAAATGCATGTAATATAGACGGTAATAATTACTTTAAGAACTCTTGTTGGGTGATAAAACAGTTACTGAAGCAGGTGATGTACAGATTCATCAATAATTTTTCTGCAAGTTGGAAGGACAAAATCTAAATGTTTAAGAAAGAAACACAAATGACCCAAATAAGAAAAAGCAGTGGAGATTTAGGTGTAAAACTCATTAGAAAGCAAAATGCCAATGTACATGAAACTTCAAGAGCAAATACTAATAAATCACAGATTGATTTTTTAAGCTGAGAAATGCATTGTGTAGCTGAGCACGTAACAAAGTTTTATTTTAGACCCGGAGGTGCAATTCAGGCCAGTTCATATGAGAACTTGCAAATATAATTGAATTCTTCAAGGCTTCCTATCCAGGGCATGCTCTGTAGTTCCTTCTTATTGCCTGCTTGCCCCATTGCTGCTAGGCTAGATAGGCAGAGATTGACTATTCCACATGGAGTTAGCAGTAAACATAATGCTAACAGTGACTTCAGTGGACTTACTCCCATGTAAGGGTATGCATAGGATTGCTCGTCTAACCTGAATAGTGACGAGGCATTTGGAAATGCAGGAATTCCCACTCCCAAATTAGTCCATTTAGGTTCTTTATCCCTATGAAATGACTGTTTTGGCTGTGCTCATGTTTACATTTTCAACTTACTTTTCCACCTATGTGGAGTTGACTCTAGGGAGCAAGAAGCCATGCTTGTCAGCACAGCAGTGGTGTGATAGGTAGCATCACATGTGACAATGACAGATGTAGGTAATCAAAAAGCACACTGTCTCCAAATTCATGAACTCCTGGTGTAATGCTGCCTGCATTGCTTATTTCAGGAAGCCTCAGCAGGTAATTTCACAACATTTCTGGTTTAAATGTAGATCAAGATCACTGGAGGTGGTCACTCCATTTCAGTATCTGGGCATGCTGATAAGGATGCCTCTTCTAAGGGAGGAAAAAGATACCCGCAAAGCAGAAAGTACATCAACCTTCCCTGGCCATGGATAAATTTGTGGAATCCTGCTGTCAGTCTAATGTTGATCCCACCCCCTTTTGTGAAATATTTGACAAAAATCAAAAAATAAAATCCTTAACATACATTTCAGAATTTCAGTGAGCTGGTACATATATTTGTTGGTGTATGACAGTTTTGTAACCCACTTAAATCTCCTATGTAACATTTCCTTTCATTATTACAACTGAGGTTTTTCTAGGTTTTTTTTTAAAGTAGGCAATTTATATTAGAAGGCACATAAAGAAGAGAAATAATAAATCAGAACATTTCTTGTATTGATAGAACATTGAATGTATTTCAGGAAATGACTTTATCTTGTTTTATTGGTTGGAGTGAAGGATTGATTATTAAAAAAAGAAAATATTATCTCTGTACATCAATAATAAATTAAAACAGTAATTGAATGCAATCTGGAAGCTATTATACTGCTTTTGAATATTGGTTACTGATCTTATCAATAATAAGTAGCCTAATAACCTTTTCAGAATTCTGCCAGCACTACCAGAATGGGTTTCTAAAAACAGCTGGATAAACACAATTGTGCAGTTCATTTTACTGGGGCTTGTTTGATTAAGTTGATGATTGGAACACAAATCTCACAGATGCAATCGTAATCCATGCAGAAGCAGGAAAGATGCATTGATTGATAACAAATATGAAAGAAAATATCCAAAGGTTCTGTAAATGAGCATTTTTAGATTTCAGCAATTATTTCATGCCTTTTCAACTCAAAGGAAGATGTGTTTTCTTCCCTTGCAAAAGATTTGAGCCAGCTTGTTCTAAAATCCATAAAGGCAAACAAACAAAATGACTCTGAAAAGCAGAATGGACAAAACTTGTGATAAAACCTTACTATTTACTTTTTACTTATTTATTTTGACAGTAGAAAAATAAAAAGACATTTGTTCAGTATGCCAAAGGAGAGTAGAAAGTTGTCATAGTAACAGCACCGCTGTGCCGAAGACAGTGATGTGTTCATGAAATAAAGAGATGTCATTTGTAAAAGGAAGATTCAAGCACGTGATATGACATTGTTCATACATTGCATTTAATGCCTGCAACGACTTTCATTAGAACAACCTGATTCTCAAGATGGTTTGAGGATTGCACTTGGAACTGTTTTAGATTTTGATTTATTCCCAGAGTTCTCAACTCTTTGTAAAATATTTTAAATTAACTTCCCCTCTTAGTTGAACACTCATGAAAACCCCAATCCAGTGCTGGTAGTGTTTGTACATCTGCATCTTTCTTTTCTTTCTTGGGATGCAAGGCTGTGTTCATGGGATTCCCGGGCATGGCATTTTCCTCCAGGGATTCCCACATCCAGATGTTGGTCAAACCAAGCCTACGTAGCTTCAGCAAATTTCCTGCATCACGTGCCTTCAGACCATGCCCCGGAACCTGGAACATTGCATTCCCTATATGTGCATGTGTGGGTGTGTACATGTACGCATCCACACATGTATTTCTGTAAGACATGTGGAGGGGAGAATGTAAGGAATAGTTCTGCTTAAAATCACCACTGAATATTAGTGCAGCTGTGTGTTTGCTGCAAGTATAGGGGCAACTGGGGTGGGGAGGTATAATAATCAAAGAGCTAAACAAAAAGAAAACAAAAGCAAAAAGCTGATTAAATAAAAGGGCACTATTCTGGATGGAAAGGTGATGATTGGGTGATAATGATTCACTTGGTCATGTTGTGTCATGTGGTCTTGCTATTCACATGCACAGTGCAGCATTGTGGCATCAAACAGAGGGATGTAGTTCCCGTTCTACAATGTGTACGTGTGAAGGAAAAACTCCACAGAGAAGCCACTTCCATGCCACTGTTTCTAGTTCATTTAGGGCCTTGCTAGATGAGGCCTTAGCGCGTTTTGAGGCCCGGTTTCCCTGCTGTGCGTCCAGATGACGCACAGGGGAATCCAGGGTCAAGCCGTGCTCAGACCTCCCTTGACACGCCATTAGCGAAGTCGCTTATGGCGCGCCTTTTCTGCAGGCCGGACCGGCAGGAGAGGGGGATGGCGGAGGGTGGCACGGGATGGCGGAGGGTGACACGGGATGGCGGAGGGCGACACGGGATGGCGGAGGGTGACACCGGGGATGGGGACGGGGAGGGAGGGCGGGGAAAGAATGGGCAGGAGGCATGGGAGGGGATCAGGAGCGGAAGGGGGGGCTTAATTAAAAAAAAAACCACCTACCTTCTCCGGAGTCTTCGGGGCGCACATGGCCCCTTTAACAACAACAACAACAAAATGGCCGACGCTACAGGGCTTCCGCAGTCCCTGCGCGTCGGCCGTCTAGGTTAGCGCGCTGTCGCCCCGCCTCCCTGCCGGCTTATCCGGCAGGGTCTAGCAAGGCCCTTAGTCTAAAGAAAAAGAAAAGCCACTCTACATGCCCATTGGAGTGGAAATCTCCATTTTAAAAGCTCCCCTCATTACTGTGCCTGTCATGCTACTGGTGTTTAAAAGCCTTCCCATCTCTCTCACTTCAACCATCACCGCTTTGTTTCACCTCCACCACCATTTGGCAGCTGATGTGATACTCCCAACCACCCCCCTCCCCAAAGCCTTGCATCGCTCTCTCACTGTTTGGTCAAAGCTGTCTGAAAATCAGATCTTTCTCTTTCAAAATTTTCATAAAACAATCCTTGGGATGTATGTAGGAGGTTGTGGAGGTGGGTGGAGTTCCTCCTGGTTAGTAAAAAGATCTGAGAATACGGATTCAACCTGTGTTGGATGGGGTTCTATTCCCTGTGAAAACTCAGGTTCACCATTTGGGTGTTTTCCTGCACTTGGCTTTGAACCTGGAAGCCCAGGTTTCAGTGGTGGCCAGGAGTGCATTGGTGCAGCTGAGGCTAGTGAGCCAACTGTCCGGATCCTACAGATGTCTGATCTGGCCACAGTCACACATGGCTTAAGTACATCCCATTTGGGCTATTGTAATGCACTCTACATGGAGCAATGTTTGAAAACTGTTCAGAAACTTCAGCTGCTGTGGCCAGACTGTTGACCAGGCCAATTACAGGAAGCAAGAGACTCCATTGTTACAACAGCTTCACTGGCTGCCGGTCTGTTTCCAAACAGAATTCAAAGTGCTGGTTATGACCTACAAAGCCCTATCCAGTTTTGGACCAGGCTTCCTGAAACAGTATCTTCTCCAATACAAGCTGCCATATATTAAGATCTTCAGAAGAAGCCTTTCTTTTGAGACCATCCCCCTTAGAGGCATTTTTGGTGGTGACTCGAAACAGGGTCTTCTTGGTGGCTGCTCCCAAACTGTGGAACTCCCTGCCGAGGGAGGCTAGGTTTGCTCTCTCTTGGCTGGCTTTCCACCAACAAGCCAATATCTTTTTATTTAAGCAAACCTTTGGCAGGTAAGTGGGCCTGTTAGCTTGGATGCAAGCTGTTGTGTTTTTTATTGTGTTTGGATGCATTTGTTTTTATTATTATTTTAATCCAGTGCCAATATAGCTGTTGGCACAGATTATTCTGGATCAGCAAAACTTCAGTTTCAGTAGTAGGAAATATGAATATTCAATTTGGTAGCAGAGCCCAAGGTAACTTTGTCATGAGGATTTTGCAGCAAAGGAATAAGAGGACTGATCCATCAATGCAAAAACCCCAGCAGCAGTGAAAAATATTTCCTCGGGCTGGTTTTGGTAGAACAATCAGCATGAGGCAGAGGTTCCAGATGTATGAGTATCTATCCCAGTGGGCTGTGCTATGTAGGCCAACGGTCACTTTTATTTGTGCTGGTTTTATATTCCCGATGCCCTGCTGAGTCCACATTTTCATATCCTTCCCTCAACATCATTAATCTCTTTTCTCATTCTTTGGATATTAGTCTCACTCCCAGGAAGAACATTAACCACCACACTGGTTTAATATTTACTCCTAGCGTCAGCAAGATCATCTTTAATATTTTCTGCAAAGATTAAACCATTCAGAGCACTTGCCTCTCGCTGCTTAATAAAGGACGGTATTTATCTCTGCACTGCAGTACAGAAGTATTTCCTTTCTCACAATGCACCTTCCACCTGGGTAATCTTAAATTCCCACATAATGGAGACAATGAGAGCAACTGCAAAATGAGAGTGTGATAGAGGTAAAGCGCCAGTCCAGAAGGCATTGTATCTATTCAGGGAGGATGCAGTTGGACTATTATAGTTTTTCAATCCCAGTGGAAACTCATTATGTCCAGTTAGTTATTCTGTAGATCACATTCTTTTCCTCTCTCTTTTGAATTAAATAAGGAACAGCAGCAAACTACAAAAGACAGGATTATATTTCACAATGACTCAATGTGAAAGAGGAAAGCTAGAAGGCCTGTGGAATTGTAAACCACCCTGCATTTAAGAACACAAGACTCTAAGGAGATGAACTGGTGTCAAGCAAGAGCGGATGTCCAATCATTTCTGCATTGTAAAGAAGTCCCTGGCATCAAATAGGCATGGAAATAAGTAAGTTTAATTTTCAGAATCTGCTTTTACCTTTCCTCAAGTTCATTGTTTCATCAGATTCTCCTTCTGTTTGCCTTCCTTACCTACTATATTGATTGTAAAAGCAATGGATTTACTAAGACTGGATTCAGCCCAATAGATGTTGGTTATTAGCTTCCTTGGAAAGTAGATCACACCCTTCTTGAAAGCCAAAGAAAAGCTTCCTGACTTGAGACCTCGGTAAGCCATTAACATGTTCACTTTAAATGAGCTTGCACAGCACTACGGAGAACCATACTATTAGATTTAACAGAAAAGAACAGATATAAAATAAAGTATCCAGTTACTCTGTTGTATTCTGTTGTTTAATCTTCCTGTTTGTGTCTTAATGCATACGGAAATACAATGAGGCAACTTCTTCAATGTAATCACAGACTACAGAGACTGATCGCCTAAAAAATTGTGGAGATTGAGATAAGTAGAGATGTCAATGATTTTGAAATATAAAACTGCAGTTTTCAAAATTTTTAAAAAATCATGACTGCCAGCCAAAACCTTATCTATCTGGAGCAAGTGCCTTTTATGGCCTGTGGCCAAATCTACACCTCTTGTCATATCAATACGATCCCATCATGGTGATGCTACACCCCTCTTGGGCATTTCTACCTCGTAGTGCACACAATGACATCTGTTGTGGTATTTTGGATCATATGGCATAAAAAGTGGGAAATAATGCCAGAAAAGCGGGTAAACGGAATTCGTAATGTGCCCTACAGTTATGAGTGCACTTCAATACTGATAAAAAGCACTAGTATATCTATCCTCAGTTTGCATCCCTGAGGCTGTATAAATACAGGAAAACACATTTATGGTTAAAAGTTCCGTTTGGTACTATCTGATGCTTTAAAAAAAGAAAGAAAAAGTAGGGAGTCCTCAAGTACATTCTCCTTGCATTATTTTTAGTCAAGGTTTTCATACAATGTTGATCCAGTTATTATTTGTTTTAGATTGTGCGCTATATATGTGTGTGTGTGTGTGTGTGTGTGTGTGTGTGTGTGTGTGTGTGTGTTATGCTTAGGAACATAACTGTGATGGTTGATTTGAGGTTTCTACTTGCTTGGAAGTATGTAGGTTTATGCCCAGATAGTGTCTCCTGGATTGAGAACTGCGTTTTTAAATTGGTCCTGCACATGCAGTATCCCCTCCAATCCACCAGCTGGTGCTGTACTCAACCCTTTCGACAATGCTAAATGGATCAGTCTCCCCTCCTGCTCCCTCTTCTCTACCAAATAGTTCACTGGCAGGATTATAACATTGTTGGAAGTGTTATATGTGCTCCGCAGCTGCTTCCAGCTGTTTTCAGACAAGCCCCTTTGAATCAGGGTGTATATATGGATGAGACAAAAACTCTGTTCTGACACCCACTTTCCTGGGTAGGTCAAACATGCAAGGAGGGAGAGTGCTCCAGCCTGTCTTGCATCACATCTCTCACTCTCCACTCATGGAGGGAACCATCTGAAGAGGAGAGTGTCTTGTATCTGTGGAGGCAAACTAACATGCTGGAAAATCAGTGTTCTGGCTCATGTGGAGAGCCTCCACAGGTACAGGAAGTGCTCCGTGTCAGATGTTGCCCTCCACAGGGCAACAGCAACACATGAGGAGGGGCAGCACTGGAATGTTCTCCCTCTTTGCATGTTTGATCTACCCAGGTAAGAGAATGACTGAATAGGGTTGGAAATGTGTGTCATGGAGATACACCAATCAGAGGGCCAAGATTGGATGCAGCATGCTGTAAAAGAACATTTAGTGGTTGCCATTTAATGCACAAATGGGCTCTGAGACAGAGGTGCCCATCTCTTTGAATTTAACTACAGCAGGAATGGATGGGAAACTGCAAGTCCAGCTCTACCATTAGGCAGATGAAGGCAAAAGATGATGGGGATCAGGGTGGCCAGTTATTCATCACCAACAGAGAGGAAATGCATCACCCCTAAAAAGGATGAGAATTATTACTACAACACGTGAGGGCATTTGTACATAATAGATTATTTATTTATTTATTTATTTATTACATTTTTATACCGCCCAATAGCCGAAGCTCTCTGGGCGGTTCACAAAAATTAAAATCATCATAAAACAACCAACAAGTTAAAAATACAAATACAAAATACAATATAAAAAGCACAACCAGGATAAAACCACGCAGCAAAATTGATATAAGGTTAAAATACAGAGTTAAAACAGTATAATTTAAATTTAAGTTAAAATTAAGTGTTAAAATACTGAGTGAATAAAAAGGTCTTCAGCTGGCGACGAAAGGAGTACAGTGTAGGCGCCAGGCGGACCTCTCTGGGGAGCTCATTCCACAACCGGGGTGCCACAGCGGAGAAAGCCCTCCTCCTAGTAGCCACCTGCCTCACTTCCTTTGGCAGGGGCTCACGGAGAAGGGCCCCTGTAGATGATTATATGTATAGATGCAAATTTAGAAATAATAAGTATAATTTATTTTAAAAAGTAATCTCACCGTAAGTGTCTTAAGGCAGGTCCAAAGGGCTAAAAAGCACTAGTAGTCCAGGCATCCTGTAGGGAGCTGCATTTTAGAGGGTTACACCTGGAAGGTAGGTTAGTATTATTAAACCCATATTTTATATGGAGGCAGGGGCAGAGGAGGACTGATGCTGACAGAGAGTGGGCATAGCTAGACGGGGCGATATCCAGGGGATCACCCCAGGATCATCCCTGTTTGACGCACAGGGGATCCCAGGAGCAGGAAGGGATGATCCCTCCTTTGCCCTGGGATATCACCCTACCCATCTATCCTGCTTTTTCCAGTCTCGGGATGATCCTGAGACCATGGAACGTGTGGCTGGGCGTCACAGGTTGTCCTGACTCCTCACAAGTAATGGGGACCCGGGCATGGGGCACAGAGCTCCTTAGGAATGGGTGGGGTGGAGGGAGCGGGAAAATTTATTTTTTTGAAAAAAACTTACCATTTGCGCACGACCACTCGTGCGCTCCTTTTCCGATCAAAAACACACACAAACAAAATGGCGGGCATGACGTCCTCTTCCTTCTGGAACGTCATATGCCACATGTAGATAGAGGGGGAGATTTCGCGATAACCATATCACAAGATCATACCCTCCTCCATCACATTAGACCTGGTAGGTCTAGCCATGGCCAATGTGTGCCTAAGGCCTCCTGGTGAGTTTAACTGGGGACTATACTCTTGACAGTGCTACAGGTGATGATTTAGGATGTTAGTCAGACCAACAGTGTCAGACAAATTTTTAGTCAAGGTTTTCATACAACATTGATCCTCTGAAAAAGGACAGGATGTACAAATTTCTGCCCTGTCTTCATTGCTACCTGCCCAACCCAATCTAACTGCAGTGGGCATTAAACTCCCATTTGTGTTAAATATTTCAGCATCTGCATCCACAACTAATTCCTCACTCTTTTGAAATTTCAACAGAAACCCGGTCTTTGTCACTGCTGGAAAATCTTTTGAAGCACAATATTTTCCCCTGAAGAGATTATTTTACAGTGTTCAAAATAAATATTCAACATCTTTTGGTCTCTGCGTACCCAAGGCTTAGTTCTAGGTTAGTTTCAATTAGGTTTTCTGTTAACACAGATCAAAGATCTAAGTTGCTGTTTCAGCAGAAAAAAGTATGCCATCAGTCAACTTATTCCTTCCATCTTTCCTTCCTTTTTCCCTTTTAAAATAAAGCCATGTCTGTCCTTTAAACTATGTGGTGAAAATTATCTTTGTTTATCAGTACAATTTTCAAAACTGAATCCTTTGAATTTTCCTGTTCACTGTATCATTGCTAATGCCCTAATCCATACATTCATTTGGATAAAATAATCCAATCCATTATATTCAGTTAGATAAAAAACGAGTACATGGAGTGGGGCCAATTGGTGTCACTTCTCCTTCTTACTTCCTTGGGTTCGAGTGTAGCATTTCAATGTGTGTGAATGCAAGTAAGCTCCTGTATTCATGATCCTGGATCCTGTAAGATTTGGGCAGCAACAGAACAATGGTGTGATCCAGGACGGGTTCCAGGAGCTGGACATTGGTCACCGGAAAGTCAGAAGTTGCCTACCCTAAGTCTACAGGGTTGCTATACTCAAAGCAAGTTGTCACATTTTTAAAAATGACAACATTGAGTTGAAGTTATTCACTGCTATTATCATAACATATACCATGTTTGAGCATCTGATGCCCTTGTTATTTATTTATTTATTTATTTATTTATTTATTTATTTATTTTACTTTCAGGCTGCCCAATAACCAGAGTCCTCTGTGTGGTGTACAGGTAAATTAAAAACATAAAATTCAAAAATAATAAAGCAACGATAATAAAATGGAACATAATAAAACCAGCAGCAAGGGGTAAAAAATCTTAATTTCTTGGCGCATCTTCACAATTGCATTGGTATCCTAGGCTTGCAAAGGGATAGTTAGAGCCACAAAAGCAAAGACACCATCATATCATTGACTGGAGCCAAACCCATTCTTCCAGTTGAAACACTATGATAATAATGTGCACTATGCATCCAGGGTTTGGCCAGATTATTCAATGGGCCTTTTCTGATGTAAAGATAAACAATAGTTTAGCATTTTATTTATTTATTTATTTATTACATTTCTATACCACCCAATAGCCAGAGCTCTCTGAGCGGTTCACAAAAATTAAAAACATTCAAAGTATAAAACAACAGTATAAAACCATAATATAAACTACAATATAAAAGCTCAACCAGATAAAAACAGCAGCAGTGCAAAATTACAAGTTACAAAATTACAAAAAGTTAAAATTTATTTATAGACTGTTAAAATGCTGGGAGAATAAAAAGGTCTTCACCTGGCATCTAAAAGCATATAATGTAGGTGCCAAGCGAACCTCCTTAGGGAGCTCATTCCACAGCTGGGGTGCCACAGCAGAGAAGGCCCTCCTCCTGGTAGCCACCTGCCTCACTTCCTTTGGCAGGGGCTCGCGGAGGATGACCCCTGAGGATGACCTTAGGGTCCGGGCAGGTACATATGGGAGGAGGCGTTCCTTCAGATAGCCTGGCCCCAAGCCGTTTAGGGCTTTAAATGTTAATACCAGCACTTTGAATCGGGCCCGGACCTGGACTGGCAGCCAATGAAGCTGGAAAAGGACTGGCGTAATGTGGTCTCGTCGGCCAGTCCCTGTTAGTAAATGTGCTGCCCTGTTTTGTACCAGGTGAAGTTTCCGGACCGTTTTCAAAGGCAGCCCCACGTATAACGCATTGCAGTAATCCAAACGAGAGGTTATCAGAACATGGATAACTGTAGCTAGGCTATATCTGTCCAGATAAGGGCGCAGTTGGTATATCAGCCTAAGCTGATAAAAGGTGCTCTTTGCCACTGAGTTAATCTGTGCCTCAAGTGACAGTTCTGGATCCAAGAGCACCCCCAAACTACGGACCCTATCCTTTAGGGGGAGTGCAACCCGAGAACTGGACGCAATACTCTAGATGAGGCCTAACCAGGGCCGAGTTTTCCTCCACCTGCATTCTAGCCGTCTCCCCTCTTGCTTCATTGCCCTCAGCTCAGGTGTATACCAAGGAGCTGGCTGGGCTCTGCTCAGAGGAGAGGGTGCTTGGGCGCGATCGTGTCAACCGCCCGAGTCATCTCTGCATTCCACAGAGCAACCTGGGCTTCGACAGGAGCACCAGCCATAGCAGCAGGAAAATCCCCCAGAGTCCTCTGGAATCCATCGGAGTCCATTAGCCTCCGGGGGCGGACCATTTTAATAGGACCCCCACCCTTGCAGAGGGGAAAGGCTGCCGAAAGTCTAAACCTCAATAGAAAGTGATCTGACCATGACAAGGGGGTAGATGTTAATTCCCCCACTTTCAGATCACCATCCACCTGCCCAGTTGAGAAAACCAAGTCAAGTGTGTGTCCCTTTGCATGTGTTGGGCCGATGACATGTTGAGACAGCCCCATGGTTGTCATGGCGGCCATGAAGTCCTGAGTCACCCCGGATACAGGAGCCTCAGCATGGAAGTTGAGATCCCCCTGCAAGGAAGGGCTTTTCTCCAACCCCAAACACACTCCCCTTTACTGCCCCTGGCAGCCTGATTGATACTCAATCAGAGTATCAAAGACAGTATGCCTCTTTGTACCAGTAGCTAGGAAACAGAAGCAGGAGAGTGCTATTTCACTCTTGTCCTGCTTATGGGCTTCCCAACTGTTTGACCACTGTGGGAACAGAATGCTGGGCTAGATAGGCCACAGTTCTTCTTATATTCTTGTGAATGCGCTTTGGGTGAACACATTCTTTGAACTACAATTATTTCAAACAAGCCATAGTGTATGATCCTTGCTTGCTCATTAACCATAGTTCAAAAGTAACCAGCACAAGTTTGGATGTAACAGGAAACTCAGGCTTGTTTAAAACCAGAGATAGAAGCTTCTGATCTCTTAATGGCCATGACAGATGAGGAGAGGAAAGGAGGCAGCATGTGAGACCAAGGCTCATTCACATAACAGTAAATTATAATTTAGCATTACAACCAAACTGACCCAATGGCCCTGTTCAGAAGACACCCTAAAGCACAGCTTTAACCATGGTGAATAAGGCAAAAAGCCTTATTCAGCATGGGCTCATCTACACCATGCAGGATATAGCACTATGAAAGCAGAATGAAAGTGGTATATAAAAGGCAGGAGCCACACTATTGCTTTATAGTGGTATTGAAGTGCACTGACAACTGTTGCCCCCCCATTGATACATACCATATACTGCTTTCATACCACTTTCATAGTGTTATATCCTGCTTAGTGTAGATGTGTCATGGCCCACAACAGCTGTCAGTGCACTTCAGCACCCGTATAAAGGAGTAGTGTAGATCCTTCAGTGCACTTCAATACCACTGTAAAGCAGTAGTGTGGCTCCTGCCTTTTATATACCAGTTTCATACTGCTATCATAGTGGAATATCCTGCGTGGTGTAGATGAGCCCCATGGTTAAAGGCACAGTTTAAGGTGTCTTCTGAACAGGGCCAATCTATTGTTAACATGGACAAGCATCTGTCGGGGATGCTTTAGGGTGGATTCCTGCATTGAGCAGGGAGTTGGACTCGATGGCCTTATAGGCCCCTTCCAACTCTGCTATTCTATGATTCTATGATTCTATGGAAAGGCATTGCCTTTCCACGTTAACCATAACAGGGTAAATGGATATCAAGGAAAGCACTGTCAATGCTGAGCTTTCTTCTGTATGTTCGATTTATAAAGACTAAAGTGTGGATGGTACAGAAGAAAGAAATTATCTGTGAAGATCAGACCATCCCGAGGCGTCAGAAGCGGAAACATTAGACTTTTGTTGTGGGTAGTTCTTTTGTACAGCATAGTGAGTTACTAGATAGTATCTGCTTGAGGCTATACATAGATCATGTTTCTTCACAAAGCTGCTTGGCAAGACTTCTCAAGCTCTGGTGCTGTTAAATATATATTGCAAATGCCTTGACAAATTAAGCAATTAATTACAATTTGTTTCCATAGGAGAGGCAATTTCATGTTTCCCTTCCCTTTCTGGTAGATTAGCTTTGATAGCTGTGGATTTTGAAGTTCTTTCTAAGCCATTAAGGACAATTACACCACAATCTTATGCATGCATCCTCGGAAATAAGTCCCATTGATTTCAGCTAGGCTTACTCCCAGGCAACTGTGCATAAGATTATAGCTTTACTGATTTTTGGAGAAATAGACCTTTTCCTTTTACTGTGCTTAAAACGTATTGCTGCAGAAATTAAAAGTGTAAGGAGAGACCAGTTTCATAAAAGACATTTAAACATATGCTTTTAAAAAAGGTCTCACATCTGCAGAGTATCACACTAACCCACAATTTGCATGTTCAAAGAAGGCCTTGCACCTCTTAAAATACCAAATTCATTATTTTGTAGTGTGGGAAAGGGCACAACTCTAGACAGAGAATGATTTTTCTCTATGATGATGATTAGCAACAGAGGATGAGAATTGGTGCATATTCATGGGACAAGAAAAATGTGCCGTTTTCAAGATCACTGAAATTGAGTACTGACATTTCTAGAAACTGCCATTTAAATTTTAAAAATGGCAATGTATTATGTTACTTGCTTCAATAATTATGTTGCTAATTTCTGAAATATGTATTGCCAGTGGAGAAGGAAGCATAGAATAAAGACACCGACACCAGAACTTGGGTTAAACTAGGATCTCTTTACTTGAATAACTTGGGTAGTTCTTCCCTCCCTGGATCAGCATGTGAAAGTGCGGGAATATGTATAAAAGGAAAAAAGATGTTCCAAACAGTTTTGGCTTTAATGTTAAACCCACTTTTTGTTTGCATAATTCACAATTTCCTACATAGTTATTGCTTTTTTCTTCTTCTTCTTCTTCTTCTTCTTCTTCTTCTTCTTCTTCTTCTTCTTCTTCTTCTTCTTCTTCTTCTTCTACAACAACAACAACAACAACAACAACAACAAAAATCACATGAACCTCATAGCTCTGTTCACATTTTCTCTTGCACACACAAATGCATGGAAGAGGGAACAAGATTTCATCACTAGCCCCAAACTGGTGCTGCTATGACCACTAGACACAACACCAGTGGCTGTGGATTCATTGTTAGTGTACAGATGTCCAATCAGGGTCCAAATGCCCAGTCATGGTTCCCTCTTGCATTCTTTCCCAATTGCTTTTCCTACTGGTTTCTTCCCTTATTTGTCACAGTCATATTTGTACACTTCTCATTTTCTATCAATTAGCCTATCATCAGATTTAAATAATATATTGGAACATCTTTTTTCCTCTTATACATGTATATATCATAATTAGGGAATTATGAACCTGTGACCTTCTGAATACCAAGCTATTCTTCAAGAACAGAAGCGATGTAGAAACATTTATTCTGAATGTGAAAATTTGTATCTCTCATTCATCAATAGGCAACAATAATCAACACAGGAGTCATAGAAAAAAAGAAAACAGAAAGGCACAAAAAGTACATCTACCTCTACTCTTAGGGTATCTTCCAATACTGGAGAAGGCACTGAAAACAAGTGACTTGCACTTTTGTTTTTCATGGTGTGTGTGTGTGTGTGTGTGTGTGTGTGTGTGTGTTTGTAATGCCTGAATCAGAGATCACAATTCTTCTCCATATGGGGAAATGTGTGGGCTCTCCAAATTGAGAGAAATGGTATATCTCACCATTGGAAGTGAGAATGCACACTTTAGAAATTGCAAAGAAGCATGGAGAATGGGAAGTACAAGTAACTTACACTATTCCCCCCATCTCATAAAAGTACAGCCACTAGTTTATTCATATTCATTTATTTCAGATAATTTCTATATCACTTTCCAATTTTTTTAAAAGTCCCTTAGCAGTTTACAATATGAAATCATGATAAAAATATAATAAACCAATCATTGAAACAATAACATCTCATTAAAATAACCAGCGGTAGCTGACAATGCCAGCTGACAATGCTGTGTCAGTTACATGATCCAGCCGCAGATTCACAGCCACTACGGGGCTTTTCCACAAAGCTGCGCGGTAAAAAAAGTCAGGGACTTACCCTGAATTTTTTGGTAGGAGCAAGGTCAGCCCGGCTCTTCCACCATCTGACCTTGCTCCATGGCCGATCCAGGGCAGTCCTAGCAGAAAGCAACCAGCGATTGGTCTCCGGAAGCCAGGAAGTGGGTGGGAGACGGGCAGCTCCAGTACCTGGATGATCACCGGAAATCCCAACTCTAACCCAGGTAAGTGAAACTGCGGGGATTTAGGGGGAGGCGGTGCCAACTTGGTGCCATGAAGACAAGCCCAGGAGCCCACCTGATCTCAAAGGTCCTCCCTTGAACCACAGCCAATCAAACCTCAGTATGGACATAGAGACCACGGCAGCTATGCAGAAGAAGGTGGTCTTTCAGATAGATTATATTGCTTTTGGACAACAATGTAAGTTAATAAGTATTCTACAATTTCCAGAATGTAGATACAGAGCTGGCATCACTATCTGGCCTCCTTGGATAATTTCTGGTGCCCAACTACACCAGCAGGGCCCATGGCTGATGTGTGCCCTGGGCAGCCCATTAAATATATAGGGCAGAATCCAATGGGGTGCTTACTCCCCTGCCAATTTAGTTGGATTATTTAGTTATTATATCATTATTACTTATATTTTTAATCATGCAGGGGGGAGGGAGAAGTAAATAGGTAGGGGATAGAGGGAGTGGGAAAATGGGGATTGTTTTTGTCTACAAATTTCCCCTACCACCATAAAATATTAATAACAACAACAAAAAACCCAACAACATTCCAGAACTCTTGACCAGTTCTAGGTGGCTGATGTAGCATCACTCTGAAGCATTGTGGGAAATTAAAATGAAGCTAGACTCAGTTTGTAGCATTGCCCAAAGTGTTGTTAACAACTGCTACCATCAGGTAAGCCTGAGGAGGGTGACAGCGAAGAGCTCCTCAGAGGTCACCTTACCTAGGGCGTCCTCAAACGTGGTGTTGGCCCTGACCGTATACATGCAAGTGGTTACTTAATGTTGATTATTTATACTTTTACAATAATATTTTACCCCTATTATGTCTCTTTGGTTCTTTACTCCCTATATGTTCCAATGGATCTTAATTAATCACTCACAGGCAAAGGCCAACCCTTTGTGCAGGCAGTTGGGTTGGCTAAAGCTGTAGAAACATAACCACTTACTTGGGAGTAAGGTCGATTGAACTCAGTGGGACTTACCTTTATGTAGATAAGTGTTGGATTGTGCTATAATGGCTGTAAAAGAGGTTGTTGTTTTAAAAGTTGATGTGGGTAATGGTGATTCTGATCCAATTTACTGTTACTATAGAAACTGGTATTGCTTTTCTTGATCTCAGTGGTAGACTGTTGGATTAAGGGTTGAAGAAATTTGTTTGGAATTTGTTTTTCCACATTTCATTGAAACACTACAGGTGGCTGCTCCTGGAATGCTTCAAATATTATGTTCAGAAAACTCAGAAGACAATTTCTGGCTCAATCATCTCCCATTTCTACAGTCATTTTACAAAATGTTAAATATAAATCATTCAGGGCCAATTCTGACACTAACCTAGTTGTGTTGATCAAAGATAGCTCTCTTTACTGGTGCCAATTAAGGTTTCAGTAAAGCTCAAATAATTCAGAGCAAATGGCAATCGTTTTGCAAGATCTCTAAAGTGCTGTTATCCACCAAAGTGGTTAAAACTACACTAGGATTCTTATTATGTAACCTGAACTAATGCTAACGCAGTGCTTTCTATTACATTTTTAATTGGCAGTTAATGGCAATCCTTAAAAGCATGCATTGGTCTTTGTGCACACACTACTCAGAAACATTTACTGTTGTGGATACATCTTGCACATGCTGAAAATCAAATTTGGAAACACTCTGCCAAGAGAGTAATAGAATCTATCCCTCCCAAGACTGAGCTAAAAGTCTAAATCAGCCCATCAAAATTTTGTTCACAGGGCAATCTGTTTTCATAAGCATGATTGCCATACTAATAAAACATCTGGTGAACCATATGCTAAAAGGAAACAAAAAGAGCCACCAGAATCTCTCTCTCCCTCTTCCCCCATCTCTGAGACACATATGGATGGAAGCATTCATGCATGCAGACAAATATGCTAGTTTCAGTTCCTATGCTGAAAAACACAAATATCACAAAAGGAGAGACTATATATATATATAGGTGTTCCATTTTCCAATCCCCAAGTGGTAGATTTCTGTTGAAAATGTTCCATTTGTACTGCCATTCTTTCAATATTGTCAATTGCTTGATTAAGCTAAAGATCAAGGGTATTTTATTTATTTATTTATTTTACTTCCATGGGTTTTCCTGTAGGAAGTAATGGGGTTTCTGATCATAAGCATATAGTAAACTCAGTGGTTCTGATACAGCAGTAGGTATATGAAATGGCTAGAGCGGCATGTGTGTGGGTGACACATTCATCAGAGCATGTTATTTTTCAATATAGCCAATATATACTTTTGGAGCAGAAACTGGAAGTGCTAAAATGGCAACATTCAGTAGGGAAGTGCATCAGATTCAGAGACGTTCCATAGAATGTGGCCCCTTTGGTCCATGTAGATCATTTTTGGAGCTTTCCAAGGAATTCTTTCAATATTATCAAACATAATCAAACCTGAGCTGAGTGATTCGTAAATCTGAAACTCTTCATTGAATGCTTCGTTGAAACTCATCAGAAATAACAACAACAACAACAACAACAACGTCAGGAAGAACTTCCTGACTGCTAGAGCAGTACGACAATGGAATCAGTTACCTAGGGAGGTTGTGGGCCCTCCCACACTAGAGGCCTTCAAGAGGCAGCTGGACAACCATCTGTCAGGGATGCTTTAGGGTGGATTCCTGCACTGAGCAGGGGGTTGGACTTGATGGCCTTGTAGGCCCCTTCCAACTCTGCTATTCTATGATTCTATAATTCTAATAATAATTTTTTAAAAACAGCTATAATTTCTACTGCTTAGAATTCAATGATATTTACAGGCATATTTGTACACACAGGAGGGGATTATGCTTGCCAAATATCAGAAAAATAGGTGCAGGGATTTTTGTGTTACATGAATTTATCTTTAGATTATTATTTTTTGAAAGGGTACTGCTGATAACTTTTTTAATTCTTGTCATAATTGGATGAAATTTGCAGAGATGGGTGCCCTTCTGAGAAGCATGTGACTGCCAAGTTTCAGAAAAATAGGCACAAGGAGGTTGTGCATGAGCAGCCTTAACATATTGAGGATTTCCTAAAGATGACACGTTTATCTCGCGATGTTCCTTGTGGACCATTGTTCCAAACATGACAGACAGCTTACAGTTGTCCCTAAGTAAGAAACCTTCAAGGTTTTCAGAAGACTAGGTGCACCCACCACCTATTGGTTTGGGGACAATTTGTATGAAACAGCACCCGTCAGAAAGAATATTTGGACATGGACAATTTTGCTGCCAGCTAAAGGTCGCTCAGTGGTTGTAGTAGTGATGAAAGCTGAGGTAAGACTGGTTCAAGGAGACCATCAATGAGATTTCTTGAGTAATTTTTCTGCCTGAAGTAGAACCCAAATGGCCATCTACTCTGCAAGGACCCAGACTTTAGAAAGGCTTGCTGCTCTATTCAGACCCCAATTCTTGCCTTCATCTGTCGCCCCCTCATTGTGCTGCCTGAATCAGATTGTTTCACCCTGCTACATGGCAAGGTTGACCCTAGTCATTCAAGACAATGTAGGGATGCATGAGAAATTCATTTCAGTTCATTTTTGATCAGGATTTCTCTAGTCTGCACATTCTGGACTGAACATACACTTAGATGCATTGTGCAGTCCACATGATGCACAGGGAATCCCGGGGGCAGGGACGAACGATCCCTCCCTTTCCCTGGGATAATGGGCACCACTTTTATCCCAACTTTTTCCGCAGTCTCGGATGTGTGGGCACCTTTCCCAGTTTCGTCCCAGCTCGTTGTGGTATTCAAGAGGCAGCTGGACAGCCATCGGTCAGATATGCTTTAACCCCCTGCTTTGAGCAGGGGGTTGAACTCAATGGCCTCATAGGCTCCTTCCAACTCTACTGTTCTATGTTTAACATAAGAGGAGCCCTGCTGGATTGGAACAAAAGGCTGTCAAGTACAGCATCCTGGTCCCACAGCGGCCAACCAGAGGCCTATGGGAAGCCCACAAGCAAAACCTGAGGGCACAGCACCCTCCTACTTGTTTACCCCCAAGATACTGTAAGAGGCACACTGGTCTTGGGATAGCATATAGTTAACATGCGTAGTAGCCATTTATAGCTTTATCCCTTATGAATTTGTCTAATCCTTAGCTGGTGGCAATCACTACCTCCCGTGGTAGTTCTATAGTTTATGCACTGTGCGAAGAGTATACTTTTGTCTATCTTGAATATTTCACCATTCAGCCTCATTGAACAGTATTATGAAGGAGAGAAAAAAACCTTTCTCTATCCATTTTCTCCACACCATGCATAATTTTATACACCTATATTATAGCCCCTTTTACTTGCCTTTTTTTCTAAACTAAAAAGCCCTAAATATTGCAACCTTTCTGCATAGGGAAGTTGCACCTGTCCCTTGATAATTTTGGTTGCACTTTTCTGCCCCCTTTCTGCCCCTACAATGTCCTTTTTTGAGGTAGAGTGACCAAGTGTGGGTTGCACCATGGATTTGTATGAAGACATTATGGTATTGGCACTTTCCCCTTTCACAATAATCCCCAGTATCGAATTTGCCTTTTTCATGTTTGTCACACCCTGGGCCCAAGTTTTCATTGAGGTATGAACCATGACCCCAACATGCTTTTTCCTGCTCCTGATTCTAGGGAACTCTAGTCAATGTTGTTACCTCTGAAAATCAAGTCAAGAGGGGTTAATAAAACAAATCAAATGAAGTACCTTAGTGCAGGATTGAAAATTGAAGTCTTTTTAATTTATTTCTAGAACCATGAATCTTATAAAGGCTATAGTCTGCACTGATCAAATAAAAAGGCACATATTCTTGAGGATAGGAATTCTTATGCATTATTTATTTGTATAGGGAAAAAAGAAAAGTCAGGAAAGAGCAGTAAACAGACTAGTATGCTATTTGCCTTGAGTTTATGAGACACGTGGGTAGCTTTTTCATTTTGGAGTTATATGAATTCAGATTCTCAGGGGGGTGACATTGCACACAGATGTCCAACTCTGTTCCTGGATGAAAATGCAACGTCTTTATCTTGCCATTCATCTGTAAAGAAGAACAAAGCATGTTTGTGCGACTTCTCTGGCTACCTGTTATTTTTGCTTCTGTATTCCTAAGAACAAAAGAACATAATAAAAGTCATGCTAGATCTGATCAAGGGTCCATCTATTCTAGCATTCTGTTCACACAGTTGCCAACCAGCTGCCCGCAAGCAGGACATGAGTGCAAAAGCACCCTCTTCCATAAGAATTTTTTTAGAATATTGAGACACTGACCTGGTTCCCACATAACAATAAAGTAGAATATGGTTTCAGTGTCAGTGGAGTATAGACAATTGTTGAATTGTGGGCTGTTGTTGAATCATGAATTGTCATTACATACGAACACTGCAGTATGCTTTAACTATAAGTTGTTAACCAAAAACAACCCAGAGTTCACAACCCAACAACAAAGCATGAGTTATCTCCCTAGATTTTTCATGGTTAACAAGCCATAGTTAAACCATAGTGCAGGGTTCACACATAATAATAACGCACAAACCAGGTCACTTACATGGTGTGGATCTACACTTCTGCTTATATCGATTTTTTAAGCCTTTGTAACTTGTATACCTTGCATACCGTTGCTCAGTAGCGTTACTTACCTTTTCTTGTAACCCGTTGTCTGTGTTGTTTCTTCTTCTCGTTTCTGTGATCCTTGCAATTCCCAGACTGTCCTTTTTCTGTGCCTCTCACTTCCTTGTTTTTGTATTTTCCGTGCCTCTCTAGCTAACATTCCTTTATGCGCATGCTCTTAATTTCAAATCTTTGTGGCGGGAGTTCTTCAGAGAGAGTGGTTTGTGGATTGTCGGAGTTGTCTGTCTCTTGAGGAATGTGTAGGGAGGCCTGGTGAACAGAATGTGTTAAATTCCGTTCACCAGGAAGTTACCTAGGGAGGTTGTGGGCTCTCCCACACTAGAGGCATTCAAGAGGCAGCTGGACAACCATCTGTCAGGGATGCTTTAGGGTGGATTCCTGCATTGAGCAGGGGGTTGGACTCGATGGCCTTTTAGGCCCCTTCCAACTCTACTATTCTATGATTCTATGATTCTAGACCAGTGCATGATTTTACAGTACTGGAGTAGCCCTTACACAGGATCCCACACACCATGGGCAGTACCCAATGCTGCTGCCCTTCTGTGAGCAGGCCCACTGCTGCTTCTGTTCTGTTAGCAGCCAGCCCTGCTGATTCTTTTTCATAAGCGGTGCCTGCTGTTTGCACAATAGAGATTTAGTACTTCTGGGGACAAACCCCCAATGAGAGGAAATGTGAAACACTTATGTGAGCTCTGCTAACCTGGCCTGTTCTATTTCTGCTCAGTTTGAGTTGTCTACCGGAAGTACTAAATCTCCAATGCACAAGTGTTGTGTGTCTCTTGTGCAGCAGAATCAGCAGGGGTGGCTGCTCGTGGGTGGTCACCATTGGACAGTGCCCCGCATTTTCTGGTGCAGCAGCCCATGCAACTAGGCCCTGGGTTCATTTTTGATAGCATTTACATACGACCTTCAATTTACTTTTCTTTAAGTCTTGCTGTCCTCATTTTTTGACACATATTTGCATTTCCCTGAGACTTTGCTGAGCTCATAGAGACATTCAGAATGGGGTCATTCTACAGTGCCAAATACTCTAATTTTGTTCAAAGTATCTGAATGCTTTGAATTCATTAGGTTTGCATTGGAGCTGTACCAATTTTTTCCCTGGCATTCATCAGGATGTCATATGAATTACCATGGGAATTATTCACATTTATTAGCATTAATAAGTAGGAGATGAGAATGAAATGTGGCCTAGTAATGTGCTCTGTAATATAAGTCACATTAATAACACAGTTACCATGCAGACCCCTCTCTCATTTATTTTATTAATATTCACAGATTACCCACATTCATTCTTTCAATCTCTCAGCTCTAAAGTCAATACAAAGGCACAGCGTACCACATCATGCAAAGCTTGATACTGTGACTTTCATCCTCTGATTTGTTTTTCATTTTATTCTGGTCTTCCTGGCTGATCAGGTTCTGGCCCCAATTGGAACAAAATCCATCTTACCATTTTGAACTATCCATTGGGTGTTATTGGCTTCTGTGCAGCGATTTCAGCATCTTCTTTACAGAACAAGGCTCCACAACCCCAGAGTTACTACCTCAAAGTTGTGGCTGGGAAGTTCCACTCACTCTTCTGCATGGTCTACGACTGATCCAGAAGATTCACATAGAACCTGATCAGAAGTCCATTGTTGCCTTTGGAAAGAAGATTCCATTTGATTTCATAGCCGAGAGCTGTTTCTTCCCTGAACTGTTAACTCAGGAGAAGGCATTAATCTACATGATGTGGAAGTGGATAACAAATGTTTTGTGTGACTGAAATGGCACTCTGCATTTATAGTACCATCATGTGAGAGACCGTGATGCTGTTAATGCATTTGACTCAGTTTTATCATGGCTGATGGTTGTAATTTATTTCCCACAGACTTAATGGGGTGGGGTATAAAATTATCATGTCATCTCTGTGCAATTGCGAAAATGCTGGTCTGAGTGCCGGAAGCAATTTAGCAGGAGCAGCTTCTACAAAGATATTAATGTTGTGTGAAAAAGAAAGAAAAAGGATTATGACACCATTGCTGTTAATAATAGAAGTAAGAAAAAACATGTATTTGTTAAGAAGAGCAAGTACTCCTTTTGTGACTGGGCCTAAGTGGTGTACTGGACTTACAATAGAAAGGTGGAGGACTCCCTGATATACTACTAAAGAGAAGGTTGAAATTTAGGCTGTAATGGATAGAAATGATGGATTCTTGTGCAAATCTATAATATTGTCTGAAATAGAGTGAGTGAATTAGGGTTTGTTTCCAAGAGTTACGATGAGAATGTAGTTTTTGGAGAAAGCCAGACAAACAAACACTCATTGCTTGGTGCTTCCAGACAACACTTTTATTGCCTAATTGCCTTACTTCATTCACAGAATTTTATAGGGGTGGTGGTGGGGGCGGATAACATTATCTTCCATTGGAGACCTTCCCACTTCTTCTCCATCTTTTTTCTTACTGCAGAAAATCTATTAAGGCTGCAGCTTGTGCAGAATGCAGCGGCCAGATTGATAGCTGGAACAGGGAGGTTTGAGCATCTGGCCCGCTTGCATTGGCTGCCTATGCATTTCCGAGCCCAATTCAAGGTGCTGGTTTTAACCTATAAAACCCTACATGGCTTGGGACCGCAATACCTGATGGAATGCCTCTCCCGACATGAGCCTACCCGTACACTGCGCTCAACATCTAAGGTCCTCCTCCGAGTGCCTCCTCCGAGGGAAGCTCAGAGGATGACAACAAGGGAGAGGGCCTTTTCAGTGGTGGCCCCCCGACTGTGGAATGATCTCCCCGATGAGGCTTGCCTGGTGCCAACACTTATCTTTCAGGCACCAGGTCAAGACTTTTCTCTTCTCCCAGGCATTTAAGAGCATTTAACAACGCTAAGTTTGTTTTCTAATGGACCCCAGAACTGTTGTTTTTTTAAATAGATACTGATGTTTTTATACTGTTGTTTTTATGTTTCTGATGGTTTTGAAATTTTGTATACTTTTTAATGTTTACTGTTTTAACCTTTGTGAACTGCCCAGAGAGCTTCGGCTGTGGGGCAGTATATAAATGTAATAAATAAATAAATAAATAAAACATGTACATACTTACCTGGAAGTAAGTCCCATTGAATTCAACACAGTGTACATCTGGGTAGATGCATATAAGATTGTACTGAAAGGAGAGAGTGATGGAATAACTGCACAATGCGTTTTGATTGGTAGCACAAGCAGCTGTCCAGCTGGAAACACCCTTGGTCTCAGAATCTTTCAGCAGCCTGAATTTTACACCCATGCAGAAACATGTTGGGCCTTCCCTGCAACAGCAACACCACCACCACCTCACTGATGGAGCAGACTGCCTTTCTCCCAAGAAGAATCCATCTGGGTTGCAGGAGCAGGAGGCTGAGAAAGTTCCCCAGTACCCACCTAGCTTTGCAAAGGCTAACCTTACACCAGAACAGATTTCAAGACCCTGTTATTTTTGCCATGGGCGAACTGGCAATCCAAGAAAACTAATACACCCAAATTGAGAGATTGTCCAGTCTTCAAGTGAATTCTTTATAAACAACACAGAATGGTTCCTGGAACCCTCAGGATATTTCTTCCAACTGTAACGCATACTGAGCTCTTTGAACTGTTCAGCTAGGATTGGAGAGTTCAAATCCCCATTCAATTATGATGCTCATTGGGTGTTCTTGAACCCCCCCCCCCTCTCTCTCTGATCTATTTTCAGGGTTGTTGTGAGGATAAAAAAGGGGGCTTGAAGAATCATGTGTGCTTTCTTTCCTTAATGGAAAGGCAGGATATAAATGTAATAAATAAACATAAAGGACTTTCCAAGTAGCCAGTGAAATTTGACTTAATGACCAAGAGCATCATCATTAATTGTAACTGACAGGTGCTATCCATAGCCACAATAGGATGTCTAAAGGTTGACTGTGATCTGGCTTTTAGCAATATATATGTGCATGCAATGCCCTGAGTGAACACTGGTGCCTCACTATTGCTCAATCATGAGAACATAAGATCATACGGACCACAAGTCCGTCCAGTCTAGCATTCTGTTCACACAGTAGCCAACCAGCTGCCTATAGGAAATCCACAAGTAGGACATGAGTGCAATAGCATCTTACTGGGTGTGTTCCCCGGCAACTGGTGTACATAGGCATACAGTCTTCATAAAAGAAGTAGCAGATAGACATGAATTTGTTTAACCTCCCTTTAAAGACTTCGAAACTGGTGCCCATCACTGCATCCTGTGGTAGCAAATTCCATAGTTTAACTATACACTGTGTGAAGTAGTGGCTTCTTTTATCTATCCTGAATCTCTACCACTTAGCTTCATGAGATGGCCCTGGGTTCTAGCATTATGAGAGAGGGAGAAAAATGTCTCCCTATCGAATTTCTACACACCATGCATAATTTTGTACACCTCCATCATCTCTCTCCTTACTTGCCCTCCCACCCCCAGCTTAAATAGTTCTAGATGTTGTAACCTTGCCTCATAGGGGAGTTGCTCCAGTTCCTTGATCATCTACACCAAGTAGGAAATTGCACTACGAAAGTGGTATGGAAGTGGTTTATAAAAGGTAGGAGCCACACTACTGCTTTATAGTGGTATTGAAATGCACTATACCCCAATATAGTGGTATTGGGGCCCACTGACACATACCATATACCGCTTTCATACTGCTATATCCAGCTTGGTGTGGCTCCTGCCTTTTATATACCACTTTCATGCTGCTTTCATAGTGGAATATCCTGCTTGGTGTAGATGAGCCCCCAGTGAGGTCAAATTTAGTCATGGCTAATGAAGGCTGCAATCCTATTCTCACTCACTTGGGATTACACAACAGGATTTACTTTCAAGTAGACAGTTTGCACTGCTGTTCCATGGATTTTAATTTGAACATAGTGTGATTTGCATAGTCTGGATTTAGACCAATTAACATATCTCAAGCCAAGTAAATACCTCTTCTGCCCTGAATAAACAAGACACGCCAGTTAGCCTTAGCCCTCTTTTATGTGAAGAAGAAAACTTCAGTTTCCCAGGCTGCCAGCTTGTCACTTTTCACATGCAATAAAACTTCAAAGCAATGACCTTGAGCATTTATGTTGTAATGGTATATATTTTGAAACTGTTGAAATACATATAGATTTACATCTTTAAAATTATCTGCTGGAGCTACATTTCATTAGAAATTTCGCTAATGAAGCAATTAAAATATGAGAGGGAAAATAAGCATATATGTATGAAACAGAAAGGTAATGAATCCTGAGACAACGTGGATAGAAAATTTGTTTGTTTGATGCAGTAAGAGAAAAAAAATATGTCCCAACAGCCTGCTACACCAGGTTTGCTTTACTTCCAATTGTATAAACCATGGGAGGGGAAATCTATGGCACTATAGATGTTGTTGGATTGCAATTCCCATCTGCCTGACCATGTAGGCTGGGGCTGATGGGAATTGGAGTCTGACAACATCTGGAGGGTTAGCTAGCTGACATAACAGAAATGGCATAAACTACCCTTTAGATATATGCCATTTTTATCATCATCATCATCATCATCATCATCATCATCATCATCATCATTTCTTGGATGCCTTTCAGGGTAGAAGCTCTCGTAAGGTGGCATACAATAATAAAACACATAATAAAAACTGTTACGATCTCAAGAAGCAATAAGAACACAGTGAAAACAGCAATAAAAACAGCAATAAACGTATCAGGGGAAGGCCAAAGTAAAATAGCATGTTTTCGAGGCATTCTGAAAAGCCTGCAATGATGGGGCTTGGCGGATCCTGAATTGCAAGTGATTTCAGAGGATGGGGCCACTGCAGAAAAGGCTGTCTCTCATGTAGTTGCCCATCTAACTGCCTTCACAGGTTGGCAAATGAGAAGGACCCCTCCTGGGGGCTATTTTGCAATGGCACATTGGCGCTGCAAGCCCTCTAACCCCCACGTTTGCATTTCTGTGGGTTTGTCCCCACATGATGGAGTGAGTGTGGGGGTTTGCATGTGAGGAGGAGTGCCCATGCACCCTGCGTCCCAGGTTTCTTTTTACCTTTTCTTCGGAGGAGGCGTGGAGGTGGCCATTTCATAGAATCATAGAATAGCAGAGTTGGAAGGGGCCTACAAGGCCATCGAGTCCAAACCCCTGCTCAGTGCAGGAATCCACCCTAAAGCATCCCTGACAGATGCTTGTCCAGCTGCCTCTTGAATGCCTCTAGTGTGGGAGAGCCCACAACCTCCCTAGGTAACTGATTCCATTGTCATACTGCTCTAACAGTCAGGAAGTTTTTCCTGCTGTCCAGCTAGAATCTGGCTTCTTTTAACTTGAGCCCATTATTCTGTGTCCTGCACTCTGGGAGGATCGAGAAGAGATCCTGGCCTTCTTCTGTGTGACAACCTTTTAAGTATTTGAAGAGTGCTATCATGTCTCCCCTCAATCTTCTCTTCTCCAGGCTAAATATGCCCAGTTCTTTCAGTCTCTCTTCATAGAAACAAACTCTCTTTGTTTCTAGACCCCTGATCATCCTGGTTGCCCTCCTCTGAACACGCTCCAGCTTGTCTGCGTCCTTCTTGAATTGTGGAGCCCAGAACTGGATGCAATACTCTAGATGAGGCCTAACCAGGGCCGAATAGAGAGGAACCAGTACCTCACGTGATTTGGAAGCTATACTTCTATTAATGCAGCCCAAAATAGCATTTGCCTTTCTTGCAGCCATATCGCACTGTTGCCTCATATTCAGCTTGCGATCTGCAACAATTCCAAGATCTTTCTCGTTTGTAGTATTGCTGAGCCAAGTATCCCCCATCTTGTAACTGTGCATTTGGTTTCTATTCCCTAAATGTAGAACTTGGCATTTATCCCTATGAAATTTCATCCTGTTGTTTTCAGCCCAGCACTCCAGCCTATCAAGATCACTTTGAAGTTTGTCTTCCAGGGTATTAGCTATCCCACCCAATTTGGTGTCATCTGCAAATTTGATAAGCGTTCCCTGCACCTCCTCGTCCAAAACATTAATAAAAATGTTGAAGAGCACTGGGCCCAGGACTGAGCCCTGTGGCACCCCACTCGTTGCCTCTCCCCAGTTTGAGAAGGTTCCATTGATAAGTACTCTTTGAGTCCGATTCTGTAGCCAACTGTGAATCCACCTAATAGTTGTTCCATCTAGCCCACTTTTAGCTAGTTTGTTAATCAGAATGTCATGTGGTACTTTGGCCTGCACCTGTGCACTGAGGTGCCTGCGCCTCCTCACATCCCAGTTTTGTTTATTTTTACCTTTTTGTCAGCCTCTCCCCATGCTGGAGAAGCACAGAGGTCGGCCAGTGGCCATTTGGCTTGCTGGCCCAACCCCTCCCCCCTGTCTGGGCAGATGATGAACAATCAGGATTCGGCATCTGCCCAGACACGCCTCTGAAACAGCTCCAGAACAAGGCGACAGACAGCACATGCCGTCATCACCTCGCTCCAAGAGAAAAAAGTCGGGGTAAGTCCCTGACTTTTTAAATTTGGAGCTTCAGGGGAAAGCCCTGGGGCGGCTCCACGATGGCTCCTGCATCATATACATGCGGATGCACCCCGGGGCTTTCCTCTCATCAAAACAAGGCCCTGCTGATTTTAAAGTTCAGGCATGCTGATATAAGTGAAGGCAGTCCTTCAAGTAACTTGGACCCAAGCTGTTTAAGGTTTTAAAGGTCAAAGCCAGGACTTTAAATTGGTCTCAGATACACACTAGTAGCCAGTGCAGGTCGCACAGTATAGGCATTATTTGATCAAATCACCTCCCACCCACCAGAACTTGGGTGGATGTATTCTGTACTAGCTGGAGTTTCCAGATTGTCTTCAAAGGCAGGCCCATATATAACAGGAAAGCCCTACACTGGCAGCAGATCTGTGCTGCATCAGTTACACGATGCAGACGCAGCTTTGCAACCATCGTGAGGCCTTCCTGCAAACCTGTGTATTGAAAGTCAGGAATTTACCCCATGTTTTTCAATCAGAGCGACGTGAGTATGGATCTTCTATCATCTGCCATCACTCCACAGCCAATCCGGGGTTGATCCTTGGTAGAAGGTGACCAGCGATTAGTCGCTTTCCACCAGGAAGAGGGCAGGTGGGCAGCTCTGGTGCCCAGATGGCTGCCAAAAGCCCTGCACTCCCTCTTCCAGAAGAGGGCTTCAGTGGGAGGCAGAGCCAACCTGGCACCATGAAGATAGTCCCCCAGTCTTCCTATTTGCAATCTCACACAGCTCATTGCTAAAATTATAGGAAAATTTCAGCATCTGTCAATTAAGGAATATACCATTGTGTCACCCTTGACAAAGGCTTGAGAAGGTATGTGGAAGAGGGAAACCAAAATCGTGTCCACACAAACAACCCAATGTGCCTGTATTCAGGATCTGCTTATAATATGGCTGCATAAGCAGCTGTAAAGACCCCCCTTCCCAGAAGAACTGCATAGAAAAGCTCTATCAAATACACGAAAGAAAGAAAAGAGCAGGACAGTTTGGGAAATTGCCTATTGCTGTCTCCAGCTTCAGATAATGTTCTGCAACTCATGTGCCAAATGCAGCCCACTGAGGGATGTCATCTGCCCTTTGTTGTTAATCACAGTGTAAAAGACAGTGGATTTGTGGCAAGAGGGTTTGGCACAAGCCAATACGGACAGACATGGGATTGGAGCTGTGGACTATCACCACTCAGTCTTTTGACAGTGGACCCCTAACAAAATTAGCCGCTGATCAGCAGCTTAGGGGAAAAATAGGTTCCTGCCAACTGGTGGTAGTAGGAACCTAACAAGGTTGTGTATCAAAATAAGCTACTACAGTTTAAAAGAAAAAAGGCCAGGGCGGGGAGGGGGGAGAAAAGGAAGTAGCATTCTACATTTAAGCTCGAACAGTTAAAACATCAACTTCATAAATATTAAAGCCAAGTATCTAACTACCGCCTTGCTGTAAATGATGCCGTTCAAGAGCAGATGAGACTGTCTGAGAAGATGCTGGAGAAGATCAATATGGTTCCCTAGCAACAGACCTGCATGCCTGGGGTTCTTACATCCACAGGGACCATTCATTCCCTGATCTGACCCACTAATCAAAGCAGCATCTTCTTCTCTATTTCCATGCCGCTAACCTGAGTAGACATTTCTGTGGAGAGTCTCTCTCTCTCTCTCTCTCTCTCTCTCTCTCTCTCTCTCTCTCTCTCTCTCTCTCTCTCTCTCCCCTCTCTCTCTTTCTCTCTGTTTTACAGATTTAATTGATAACAAAATCTGGGAAAGAGATGCTGCTAATTAAATTATTCCCTTTAAAGATGATTATTGCACGATGAGGGTATTACCTAAGAGAAAATGGAAGCTCATGAGGGATACATTTTACAAGGTGAATTTTAAGGTTAGGTGGAAAAGAGAATAAGATTTTTATTGCCAAATCATTGAGTGGAGGTTAAATTACAATGCTCATGCAGGTGCACCATTATAAAATCCTGATGTAAAATATAACCTTTTTAAAAAATATAATCCTTCTGGATCTTATTTTTTTCCCCTAATTTGGGGTTGGTCTTTGTAATTTAATTCTCAGGGATCCAATAACTTATTTCTAAATGAAACCAGGATCCTTGAAAAGGTATATTTGCTTCATGGCTTTATCCATTCCCAGGACTGGCTGTCTTTTTTTTTTCCAAAAGGAAAATGAGTTTCAAATAATGTTTGTATTGATCAGAACCCCGGTCTTGAGTCCTACTGCTTTAGTTCACCTGTGAAGTTAATTGAACTTAATTGGTAGCATGTGGCTTTATACCACCCAAAGGCACGGGCAGTACAAACGTTCCAGTTTGGAGAGAGAACACAGAGAGGCCACATGCCCTGACCTTCTTGAGGACCTGATCCCTGGGCCATTGCAGTCAGCTGAGAACTCCTTCCATGGGGTTGGGTGCAGACATAGTCATACAGATACCCAAAGTACATGTTAACTTAATGTAAATTACATGTTTCTTTTTTTAACATAGAGTAAAGGCAACCCCCCAATCTGGATTGATACCTTATATCGAGAGGTAGGGGGGCTTTAACATTTTCCTCCCCGTTACTATAGTCCTAATCGATATCCCCCACCTGGCTACAATTTACATTTCCAAATAATTAATTATTATTATTGTTATTATTATTAATATTTATTTATATAGTGCCATCAATGTTCATGGTGCTGTACAGAATAAAACAAAACAAGACAGCCTGCCATATGGCTTACATTCTAAAAACACAGTAACAAACAAGACAGGGACAAGAAAAGCCAGCTGGGGTGGGGGACCTTAAAATTAAAATAATAACCCATTAATGCAGATGGATAACCCTTGGAGTCTTTGCCCTTTTTCACCCCTACCCTGAGATCCTCAAAGTTCAAGTGATTTCTTTTCAGAATCTCCAGAGGCAGTGCAGCAAATAAATACCAAGAATTTAACCAGCGCTGTCACAATGAACAGCTCAAGGTCAGTGTCTTAGGAATTGACTTTGCTTTAGGTGTGTATCAGCATTGTTTTGGGTTTTTAAAAATCATTTTATAGTCCCCCCCCAATTTTTAATCCAGTATTTTTGTATTGATTGTGAGCAGTACCCAACCATGTCATTCTGCTAGTGCAAATGAGGTTGTGCTAGTGGAAACTAGGTTCTGAACTATACAAGAGAATTCAACTAAAGTTACATTTGCGTAAGTGTGGTTGTGCAAGCAGCTGCACATTATCCATGCACAACTGCTTGCACAGCTGGTTGTAAAACTAGTTGTGGATTACATGGATACAACCACTTAAGCAAACGGAATGCACAACCACTAGCACAAGATTTGGTGTAGCTCTGCTAGTGCTATTAGAGTTTGCAAAATGACGCCATTGGGTATTGCCTCTAGACTTCACTTATCCATAATTCAATCATTGTAACACCTACAGAAGTTAACCATAAGCAATAATCAGTGGAGACAGGAGCGGCTCAACCATTTTGCTGCCTGAGGCAATGAACAAGATGGTACCTCTCCTTTTCTGTGTACAAATGCTGACTGTATTGGCAGATGAATCCGCCCAACAGTGATGATGTGACCACATCCTCCACTGTACCTGAAGGCAGCAGGCTAACCTAAGAGTCACAGAGCAGGCCACATGCCACATAGGTCTCTCTTCCAACATGTTGCTGCTGCCTCCCAACATTTGCCACCTGAAATAACTGCTTCACTTTGCCTAATGGTAGGGACAGCCCTGTTGGGGTATATCTTTCTTCATCATAACCTGATGATGAGCTTCTCAGGGATAGCTGGATGGCCAATTAGCAGCACATTGGATCTTAGTGTTATAGGCATACAATTAGTAGTCATTCAGCATTCCCTCTGTAAAGTTGTAATCACCAGCTTAGCCATTCTTCTTCCCTTTTAGTCATTCATCAAACTTGCTGGACCAAAAAAAAAAAAAAAAAAGGAGGCTAGGAAACACTCAGCAGTTGTGTCACCCAGGTAGTTCATTAAATGCCCATCTTATTACTGCCACACCTGGATATTGTAGAGCAGGAGTGGGCAGAAGGTAGATCTCCAGATGTTTTGGACTCCAACCAGAAGCCCCTTTCAGCATGGCTGAATGGTCAGGAATACCAGGAGATGGTCTAAAACATCTGGAGGACTACTTTCCGCCCTGTTGTAGGATATCCTAAAAGACAACAATGCTAGGGAAAGTATGACAAGCAAATAAAGTAATCGCCATTCAGTTTGTAGTAATTTTGACTGTGACAGCCATGTTGCATGGGAAATGAGCATCACTAATGATGGTGTTTAATCATAGGGAAAGAATAAATTAGCAGTTTTTGCAATGCTAGAAAATAAGCAGTGAGATTTATCCCAAAGATTGGTATTCAGAAATGATCTGCAGTCAGTGGGCGAACAGAGAAAAAGCCATGTTTGTAGTTAATGATACTCCAAGCAGACTACAAAGAGCTCTAAAATAACTTCTTAAAACTGGGTGAATGGACAATGAAATGGCAAATGTAATTCAGGCTCCATTCACATGATCATGGGGGGAGGGAGGGTAAATTATCCATGGAGTGGGGAGAAGTAGGAAAACCATGACATGCAGGCCTGTAACATGACCATTATCTCTGTGGAGCACTGTGAATTACTTATCCTTCCCTGCTCCATGGATAACTTCACAAATCAGACCACAACAGCTACTCCATTCATCAGAAGGGCTGCGGGACCATAGAAAAAGTCTGTACTAGCAGGAGCGACACCAGAAGTGGCAGTTACTCTTGCCAGCAGATTCTATAGTCGCCAGTATTTTGGGGTTTTTTTCCCCACCAGAATGAGCGAAAATACCCACAGAATTCCTGTCAGACAACATGGAAACCACCATGGAAGCCCGCTAACTCCACTGCAGAAGATGGGTAACAGGCATGGGTAATTAGACATTCTTGGGGGATGGAAACGCCCACCATGACACGCTAACCCAAAACTGATGACATTTTCTAGTGATCCATGATGGGTTAGCGTGACTTATGAACAGGCCCTCAGTGTCAGTGTAAAGCGATATACGTTGGGGCAAAACATCCCGATGACAAATACACAGATGAGATCTAAAGTGTCTGTTAGAAAAGAGATCTTGGTCATGGTGGAGACCTCAACAAAAATGCCAACTGTGTCCCCTAGTGGCAGCTATTCTATCAGGCTGCAGAAAAGAAAAAGATAAGAAGAGTTGGGCTGTTCCATCACCTCTGCTGAGAGACCAGCTGCCTTTGGTCCTCCTTGAACTGTCCCCTAACAACTGCCATTGCATCTGGCTCCCTGACCTGTTTCCATTATAAGGACTGTGATTTTTAAGAATTGGGGCTTGAGCTTGCTTTTCCCCATTCATCCCTCCCCATCCCTTTGTCCTCATGTGTCTTGTCTTTTAGATTGCCAGTCAGAGTGCAGGAACTGTCCTACTAATGTTCCCGGGAGCCTTTTCAGCCAAAGAGCAACAGCAGTGGGGAAAAAAAGATCAAATTCCTTACTAAGGATTATTAGGAATGGAACCAAAAATAAAGCAGACAGTCATTCTATGCAGGTATTAGCCTGCCCATGTGAAAGCTAGACCTATGTAAGAGGGTGTGTGCTCACCAGCCCTGCCCTCAATGTACCTGGGTACACAGGCTCCTCTGAAGATCTTTGTGTGTTTAATTCTAACAGATGAAGGGAGTTTGCAAGGCACTCAGTTGAACAGACTTACAAAACTCACTTCATGTCATAAGCACTGAACTACTTTAGGGTGGATTCCTGTATTGAGCAGGGGGTTGGACTCGATGGCCTTGTAGGCCCCTTCCAACTTTTCTATTCTATGATTCTACACTGAAGGTCTTCAGAGGAGTTGAGCATGCGGCATGCAGGGATGCTGGGGGGGGAGGGCAGGGTTCGCATGCACCCCCTTGCCTCCATGGGACTATTTGCTATTACTACCCCCTGTTAAAAGGCAGCTAGCAAAGTAAAAACAAATGGCAAAGCAGAATGAGTGTACCAATCCCATATGCACACAAAAGGCTAAAAAAGAAACCTTTCTTTAGTGAAGAAAAACAACAACAGCTTTACCTCACAAGCATTCTTGCACATACAAATGCAGGCACAGCATAGGGTTTCAAGAATTTGTGTAGTCAATTTTGTGTTCCTTTACCCTAGCAGAAGTGAGATAGCAAGTCATGTGTTACCAGTGATGGAGGAAGGCTGGAGAGAGAGAGAGAGAGAGAGAGAGGAAGTGGAGGAACAAGAAACCACTGTAGGTTGTAGAGATCCTAAGGCTAACTGCAATACTGACCCCTTCCTGTAATGTGCAGACTTGGAGCCCGTCTACACTTGTCTAGATGAAACGTAACAAGTTGGCAGAGATGACATCAGCAGTCATGTGATGCTGTTGTTGTTACGTTTCTTCTGACTTTTAAAACCGTTCCACTTTCTGTTAAAATCGTTTTAAAACTAACAATGTGCCCCAACCTTTCGTTGTATTCAATGCCGTCTTTCAAAGTCATGTCTCGTGACCATGGTCTTTGCTTCCTGATTAGGACGTGAGGGCTTTTCTAGGGGAGGGAGAGCTGGCACAATGTGACGAGGGGGAGGGGGAGGGGGAGGGAGGGCGGTGAAAGAGGGGACAGAGGCTTAATTTTTTTAAAAAACCGCTTATCTTTCGGGGCGCACGTGGCCCCTTTAAGACGCTGCAGGGCTTCCCTTGTCCCTACGCGTCGCCCCGCCTCCCTGCCGGCTTATCCCGGCAGGTCTAGCTCAGAGTCACCAGAAGAAGGAGGTTCACTTCAGAGCTGGTATGAGCATAATGAAGAACGTTCTAAAGAAGAGTGTGCCCGGGTAAAACGATAGAAGAAAAAGTATTTCGATTGACTGGGCTCAAGTTGCATTTTGTAACGTAGCAAGGGAGGACGCAACAATGCACTTAAACAACGGTGTAATGAATAGTGTAGATCCTGCCAAGGTTTCAATATTACCAACACACAACACCATTAGCTCTTTACTGTATGTGAGCAGGCTGAACAGATCTCAAAACAATGGCCATGTCTAGACCAGGCCTATATCCCGGGATCGTCCCAGGATCATCCCTGTGCATCCAAATGACACACAGGGGATCCTGGGAGCAGGCAGGGATGACTCCTCCATTTGCCTGGGATAATCCTTAGGTCTAGCTAAAGCCAATGTCTCCAAGAAGAATCCTTTGACTTTATATCTTTAGAATTGGTCTTTTTTTTTCCTCCAAAAAAGGACCACCAATATGACCTGGAGGTTTGGAGCACCTCCACTATTAGGAAAGAGCAGCGCAGGCCTAAAACGTTTCGCTGCATGGGACAGAGCAGCAAATAGCACCTGTCAAGATGCATTGTAACTAAGGCAAGCCAAGTTATTTTGAAACCACAATCACCTCCCAGCCAACATGGCCCTAACTCTCCCGCAGCACAGTAGAAAACATACAGTTGGTTGGGCTACCCAAGGAGCCTCTGCTAACATCAAAACTGCCACACTTTCCTTTAAGCGTCAAGAATTAATTGAAAAATTTGGGTTCACTGAAGTGTAGAGACATAGCTGGAGAGTTCTGCTGCTATTCCTTGGTGCTTGACAGCTTCTCAAGCAATGTCTTTTGTTTTAGTAGGCTGCACCCTAATTTATATTCTCTAAATGCTCAGGGCCGCACCAGGTTTCCATTTCATTATACCTTCTTAACATGAAGCAGAGCAGCCAAGTGAAATCTTAACTCCCAGAACAGTCTGGATATATGAATATGACATTACGGAAGAATAACAATGCTAGCTAGATTGTTTTTAGGAAGTTTTGACTGGTGTGAGCATTCCTGGATTTGCCTTCACCTGTGCACCCAGCATACTTTGAATTTCATTGAAGGAACCACATTGTCCACCATCCTTACTGACTTTCTGACCTGATTCTAGCTGGTCTTACTCACAAAGACAGAAGGAATATTCTGACGGGTACTAATATAGTGTTAGACATTTGAAGAGGGACAGAAGTATTAATCTGCTGAGACAAACACAAGAAAAAATACCTTAAAATTATCAATTTTATTGTATCATTTGTGAAATAGAGCCCACTTATCAGATGTATGAAATGCAAATATACACATCTGCATGTATGCCCTTGTAGACCCTGCATACAGAAGACAGATATGGTGTATTCTAGCTGGTAGCTGGAAGCATGCAGATGTCTCCCAACTGATTTTTCTGAATAACATGGTGTATATATGTTCCTTGCTTAGTAACACTGTGGTGTTCAGAAAGTGAATCTGCTGCACAGACTGGTTGAAGCTCAGGTTGATGATGGTGCAGCAGTTGTTGACATCGTGGTGGAATTTCTTAAGGGCTTCCTTCCCATGAGTTCAGATGATGAAGTTGGCTGTATCTGAAGTAGAAAAAAGACTCTTGGAGACAGGAACTGAGAAAATCATAGGTGTGCACAAGGGGTGTGCTGGGTGTGCCCAGGCACACCCTAATGTCTCAAGCAATAAGTGCTGAATTGAGAGGGCCATTGAGTAGGGATCCAGAGGGGAATCCAGATGCAGCAGGAATGGTCCTCCAGTGCCCTCCAGCTGCTCCACTGCCACACCAAAGAACCACTGCCTCATTGCACCATTGCTCTCAGCAGCAGAAGCAAAAAGGAATTGCTCTGCTGGGAGCCTCTCTGCCAGGAGCTGCACCCCCTCAGCCACTAGGCTTCTGCTGGAGCAGCTGCGCTGACCAACCTCGTACCAACAGAGGCATGTGTAAATGATGCTGGGTGCACACCATGCTCAAATGTCACCCACAAGACAGGAATGGCCCTCCGGCTGCTCCACTGCCACTGCCCCCAACAGTGCGCCATTTCTCCTGGCAGCAGGAGCGAACAGGAATCGCTCTCCTGGGAACCTCTCCTGGGAGCTGCACTTCAAAGAGGCCAGGAGGTGGGGCTCCGAAGGCTAATATCACCTCATAAGCCAGTGTCATCACAAAGCCCCACCAGTGCTGGGGCTTGAGGAGCATCTCATCATTCTCATCTACTTAACTCCAATGGCCCTCCAGTCAGGCAAGCCAGTGGCCTTAGCTAGGGCATCAGTGGCCTTAGCTAGACTAGCAAACCCCAGGATTGTCCCTGTGCATCCAGATGATGCACAGGGGTCCCTGGCCCCGGGATACAACCCTACACTTTGGGCCCACTTTTTTCGTGGACTCGGGCTGAGCCCAAGACCGTTTCCATGGGTTTACCCAGCTCTGTGCAATAACTCACATGGAGCCAGGAGCCACGCACGGGGCGCAGCACTCTTCAGGAGCACTGCGTCCATAGGGGGGTAGGGTGGGGGGGAGCAGGGTAATGACTTAATTTTTTTAAAAAAGCCTTACCTTTGCATACGAGTGTTCATATGCTCCATCTGCTTTTAAAAAAAATTAAAATGGTGGGCGCGATGCCTCTCTTCCGGAGGTCATTGCACCTTATGTGTAAATGAGGGCGAGATCTTGCGTTAATCGCAACGTGAGATCAACCCTCCTTTTTCCAGGATTATCCAAAAGGTCTAGCTAAGGCCAGTGTTTACAGTGTTTTATAAATAAAGGAATAAAAATAATGTCCTTTATGATTGAGTATTCAATAAACGTTTACCTTTTTTAAAAATAAATCCCTGGTTGCACACCCTAATGAAATGTGCTGCGCATGCCTTTGGAGAAAATGAAAGCATTTTTGCAGTTTATTTTTCAACATTTGCCATGACAGTAAGCTAAATAAGTCAATCCTACTGGCTTTGGTATCTTGTGTCAGAATGCCAGAGCAGGTACCAGAATGATTGGGCCCATGGCATATATAAAGATATGAAGGTATGGGAAAAAATAATGGGGGAGAGAATGGAAGGAGGGGGAGAGATTCAGGGAGGGGGAGTCTCCCCTCCCTGGGATTTTTGGAAAATTTGGGAAGACTTTTTTCCCCCCTGAAGAGTTCCCCATCACCCTGTTTCTTCCCCCTAAGCTGTGTCATTCCTAATTCCATGTTCAATCAGAAAAAAACACCCCTCTTCCTGCCATGGCAGATGTTGAAAAATAGACTGTAAAATGCATTCATTTTAATATCATCATTGTAACTGAAAATTAGTTTATGCCTGTTCAGTAGGTAGACTATTAAAGTCACTTTCTCAACCCAACCCTTAAAACTAGTTTTAAAGTATCTAAAATGGCAGTGAATCACATTGGAAAATGAGTTAAAAGACTGATGTGTCAAGGGACACTGTAGATCTAAAAGAGAGAATCCTCTGACATGGAAACCTCAATTTAACCTGCTTGGCTTTCAGACCTACATCTGGAAAGAGGAAATGCAAGCCAGAACAAAAGACACAAAGGGCCTTTGGTTTGACTTGATGTGGCTATTTTTAGCCATTCTAAATCACTGCTAAGACCAAGTTCTTCTGCACTGAATAAAGTTAGTGAAGGATTCAGCAGAATCTCCCCAACCTCTTTAAGTAAGACAAATCGATATCTTTCAAGCCCTTTGCAACATCAGGTCCCCTGGTAACTCACAGCATCCTCAAAATGTTAAATGTGTAATTCTGAAAAAGAACCTCGCTGCTTCATTTGAAAAGGGAGAAAATCAGTGAATGGCAGGGCAGAATGAAATATCCTTTCTTCCTGCATCAATTGCTTATTAAAGCCCATTGTGAGCCTTGGTGCTCCTGTGCTTGAAGCTCTGCCATTAATTATTAGTTTCCTTATGCAGGAGAGAGGTTATATCTGAAAGCATGTCTATATGCTTCATTGCCAGGGGAATGGAAGATAATGCCTCTAGTCGTACCTAAAAGCCACTAAGCAGCAGCAAGCAATGAGGCACCCTTCAGGACTGGTTAGCCCACGCCACAGCTGCCATGTACACAGTGGAGGGTGATGTCTCAGATTTTGGTGGGGTTGTGAATCCAGTCTGGGTTCAGCACCTTGGATAGTTCCTTTAGATTTCTGACTGGTTCTGACTGAAACCCACAGCGGATTCACAACCCCACCGAAATCGGAGCTATCAGCCTTACTGCATGTAACCACTAACAGCATGCGGGGCAAGCAACTTGGTGCCTTCCAGATAATTTGGACTGCAGTTCCCATCAGCCCCAGCCAGCATGGTCAATGGGCATGGAGGATGGAAGCTATAGATGCAAACATCTGGAGAGCACCAGGTTGCTGAAGTGCAATTATTGACCAATGACAGTACACCCTGTCAATTTCCAGCAGAATTCAGGAACCTGCCGGATATAATCCAATTAGAAAACATGTTAGAGAATTTTCAGGTTTGCTGTGCATTTCCTCTTGATAGCATTCCAATTCAGGAGACAACAGTTCTGGATATTTCAGATACATGTAAATGTAAATACATATAAATGTAGATACATGTACATTTAAGGTGTTTTATTCTGTTTTTATTGTACTTTATCTTGTACACTGCTCTGAAATTTTGAATGGGGTGTGGTATATAAATATTGTAAATAAATAAATAAAATAAATGTAAATCTATGATGTTGACCCTGAGCCAAGTTAAAAATTATGCTTAGCACTTTCATGCTGCAATCCTTTATGCTCTTGCCTGGGAGTATGCTCCATCGAACTCAGTGGGGCTTACTTCTGAGAACGCATGCATAGAATTGCACTCATAACATTCAACCTTGGAATCTAGAAAACACTTTGACCGTCTTCATTAGGAGGTTCGTTGTTGTAGCTTTTTAATTAGTGACCTTTACTTTAACAGCAATTTTGTGAAACACACAGGCAAAACAATTATTTCATCCAAGGAAAGGCCCACATAGTTGTTATGATGTAGTTATAACATCCTAGGCAATCTAATCAAACATTGTGCACCCTATCTATTCAAATGATAAAGCAGAAAGATGAAAAAATCATGTAATGCTACAAAATGTATCAGCTGGGTTTTCACAAGTCTTCTGGAAAAATAAAATCATGGCTTGCAATGACTTAAGAATTTCAGCCCTTTGATCTGCTAATTCTAATGGATTTTCATTTACTTTAGCTAGCTGCCACAAGCTGATTCAATGTTATGTGGTGGTGGGGGGAACAGAATACAAACAATATTTACTTTTAGATGTAAAAAGTCACTCTCTGACTTTTTGAATAGCAGTGGCTTATTTTTTGGTTTTTAAAAGGCAGTTGAAATGATAATGCTACATTTCTGAGTTAACATTTCACACATTGGGCCTGTTCAGACAATACACTAAGCCATGGTTGGGCTGCTAACCTTTTCTCAGAAAACAGTTATACAGCATTTTTAAACTGTTGATATACAGCCACCATTGTGAGGAATAGTTCACATGACATGCTAACTCATGGTTCACACAATATGTTAAGCCATAACAGTTAGCGTGTCATCTGAACAGGGTCATTGTAAGTTTCCTTGTTTATCTGTATAAGCAATGGTTACATTTTAATATCTTACTGCAAATATTTCAGATTAGGGTCTTCTTTAGCACCATTCTAGACACCAAACACATGGAATCAGGAATGGTGTAAATTGTATTCCAGAAAGTCATATTGAATATCTCAGCATTCGTGCATTGATTATTGCAATTCCATGTCATTTTATATTTTCATCGTAAAGCATTCCACTGCAGAAAGCCTACTAATTAAATCTGAACAGCTTTTATATACCTGTAATTACTATGGATCAATGTTAGTGTACTTCGCATATATTATATGTTCAATAGATCTATGCTCATTCAACATTCACTTTGCTTCTTAATGGCTAGCCCCTGATGTGCTTCCTTTACTTTAGCACATAAAACAGAAAAGTGCACAGAACAGAAAGTGCACAAAACCACTAAAATGAAGTACCTGGATATAAGCAGCTCCCTTCTTAGTAGCTGGCATTTAAAAAACAATGCCAGTTGTTAAATGCAAAGATACTCTGAATATCAAAGTTGAATATCAATATTCACGTGAGGTACTGGTTCCTCTCTATTCAGCCCTGGTTAGGCCTCATCTAGAGTATTGTGTCCAGTTCTGGGCTCCACAATTCAAGAAGGATGCAGACAAGCTGGAGCGTGTTCAGAGGAGGGCAACCAGGATGATCAGGGGTCTAGAAACAAAGCCCTATGAAGAGAGACTGAAAGAACTGAGCATGTTTAGCCTGGAGAAGAGAAGATTGAGGGGAGACATGATAACACTCTTCAAATACTTAAAAGGTTGTCACACAGAGGAGGGCCAGGATCTTTTCTCGATCCTCCCAGAGTGCAGGACACGGAATAACGGGTTCAAGTTAAAGGAAGCCAGATTCCAGCTGGACATCAGGAAAAACTTCCTGACTGTTAGAGCAGTGCGACGGTGGAATCAGTTACCTAGGGAGGTTGTGAGCTCTCCCACACTAGAGGCCTTCAAGAGGCAGCTGGACATCCATCTGTCAGGGATGCTTTAGGGTGGATTCCTGCATTGAGCAGGGGGTTGGACTCAATGGCCTTGTAGACCCCTTCCAACTCTGCTATTCTATGATTCTATGATTCTATGATCATGTCGAACAGCCTCTATGAAATGGCCTTTGGATAAGACCAAAACACAACCCCAAAAAAAGATAGGCTAGAATGTTGCGATATGATCGTTGAGGAAGAAAGGGGTGAAAATGGCAGGATATAATTCAGGATTGAGGATGCAGAAATCCGTCTATTTCCGTTTCTCTCTGTTTCCCATTTTTCCAATCTTAAGTTTGATTTGTCCTGTTTCCGTATTGGTTTAAGATTTTAAAACAAAAAAAACACACATTTGCACAAAAATTCCCATGCATATTTGTGTGCATTTTTTGTTCAAAAATACATGCATTCTTTCTTTTCTTTTATTTTTTTCTTATGAAATAAAAATACATGCCTTTTTGTATGCAATATTGCCTAATACATGATTTTACCTATAATACATTTTTAAACATCATGTCCCCCATATACAGCTTTTTGTGCACACATTCCGCTAATATGCACATTTTGGAATGTATTTTCTTTTAATTGGCGAACTCCATTGCAAAATTCAGAGATGTGCACATTTTAAAGATTACTGAGTTTTGGTTCATGAATAGATTCAAAGGTGTGAGATTAGGTACGTTCACATTAAAATGTAACCCACATGAGTTTTTCTCTCATACCTAGTCAGGACTACTACTGTGGCCAAATGTTTCCACTGGCAAAATATTTATTGAGATAAGATATTCTAGATTCTGTCTCCCAGCGCAACATCTTTCATTTGCGAAGCTGTATTTCATGCATCTGTCACATAAGTCACTTGATTACCTGTAATTAGCAAACTAATGAGCACAAAGGAAAGGACAACAGGTGAGATAAATAAAAGCAGAAGGTTATATATGATGCTTAGAAGTGAATAATGGGGCAAACACAACCTGTAATCATTGCAATTATTTGTAATTTTCTACTAGTTATTACTGATTGCAAAGCTATCAATATAAATCCTTCCAGGGGCAAAATATTGTTTTAATTAATTTTGGGGATCATATTGTCATAATCCTTATCTCCATATATCTATGTCAAAGGGCAAACTGATTGTTAATCTGTTTCTTGGTTGAGAACAGGAGGAAGCAAGAACCATTGCTCATAAAATGAATGTGATTTACTCAGTTTGCCAGTAGTTTATATTAAGTTGCGAAAGGAGATAAAAATAAGTTAGATTCTTAACAATATTCTTCCTTCATGTTAGATTGTCAGGGATAGGATGGGATATAGTATTTCCCTACCGTTCATAAGGAGTATCTCCCTTCATAAGGATTGGGAAAGTATATTCCACACAACATCTTACTTGTTTCTTACTACTCCCTTCCTCCAAGGAAGAGGGGAATGTATGGTTGTATTTCCCCCCATTTTATCTTCAAACAACCCTTGTAGATAGGAAAGGCAGAAAGAGAGTGAGGGTCTGACCTTCACAGCTGACTAAGGAATGGATATTGGATCTCCCTGTATCCTAATCCAACACGCTAACCATTTCAATGATTAGATAAAATTTAACATAACAAACATTGTGTGTGTGTGTGTGTGTGTATCTATCTGACAGTGGAGACCGGTGGCTACAGTGTCAGTGGGGTGGTGAATCCGCTCCAGGTTTCAGTCAGAACCAGTCAGAACTCTAAAGGAGCTACCCAAGGTGCAAAATTGGGAGTTATGTTGATCAGGTACTCACACCTGTGACGCTGCAATCAGTTCTATCTGGGACATGTCTACAATAGTTCAGAACCCCTTGGCCTTGGATCATCAGATGTAGGGTGACCATGTGAAAAGTTGGACAGGGCTCCTGTATCTTTAACCGTTGTATTGAAAAGGGAATTTCAGCAGGTGTCATTTGTATATATGGAGAACCTGGTGAAATTCCCTCTTCATCACCACAGTTAAAGCTGCAGGAGCTATATGAGAGTGACCAGATTTAAAAGAGGGCAGGGCACCTGCAGCTTTAACTGTAGTGATGAAGAGGAAGTTTCACCAGGTTCCCCATATATACAAATGACACCTGCTGAAATTTCCCTTTCAATACAACTGTTAAAGATACAGGAGCCCTATCCTCCATTTCATGTGGTCCCCCTAATCAGATGACACCAGAATACCAATCCTTTGCCATATAAAATTCCCAGATCTGAAGTACTCCATCGGTTTGGTAAATAAAGCACCTTGTGCAAGTGTCAAATCCTATACTTTGATTTCCCTGCACCAGCCATTGCACATGCCATTTCACTAACTGTTTCACAAGCCATTATGATTACAATGGGCTGGTTCACATGATTGCTGCAGTTCACAGTGGCTTATGTAAATCGCAGTGGATTGCAGCACATGCCAGCAGCCATTGTGAATATTCAAGGTGTGGCTTATTTTGACGTCCAAACCCAGCAAGGGTGGGTTGCTGCCATGCTTAAGAAACTACCCACAACCCATGGGCTGTTTTTGATTTGGGGGTGGTTTGTTAACCACAGCAACAACCCACCCTGCACCAGGTTCAGACATCGCAATAAGCTACAGTGAGTGCCTGCCATGGCTTGAATATTCACAATGGCTGCCAGCACACACCACAAGACACCATGGCTTAAATAAGCCATTTTGGGCTGCAGCATTCATGCTCACCAGACCATTGTGTTAGTTATTCCACTAGTACTTGCACAATCGCTAGTGGAACAACATAACCTGTTGTACTTTTTCTTCTAGTGTAATGTTGGATACAGTGCTTAGGACATATTACCCAGTTTTGAGAAATCTATACTTTGTGAGCAGAGAATGAACCCATGAAATAAGATGTGGACACCAGAGCTTGGGATAAATTATGGTCTCTTTATTTAATTAGGGAAATTCTCCCCTTACCGGATCTGCATGTGAAAGTGCGGGAATCTTAACCTCTCTTACTCCAGGCCACTAGCCTGGAAATAAAGGGCAAGCCACTCAGTTAAACACAAGGGGTGGATAAACCCGGCCCCCTTTCCAAGCTACACTTCAGCGTATGGAGGGACCCCCTGCCTCAACCTCCCCCCGGGGGCTGCACAGCTCCAGGTAAATGAGACGAGAAGGTCCCCAAAGGCAAACCATATCCTGATATGAAGCTGCACAGCCTTGAGGAGCAGGATGTTTTATTTTATGGGATGTTTTATTTTAGCATGATAAATAAAATGTTTAAGACAATGTGTTCATATATTTACTTCTCCAAATGATTTCTAAAAACTATGTACAGCATCAGATTATTACAATTTCTGTGCACTGAGGACAAGCAAGTCTTAGGTTGCAAACTGAGACTACAACTCTCAAATGCAAGAGCAAGATGCATTTATGCCTCTAGGTGGCACTGCCATTGAAGTGGAGACTGAAACTGATAGTGATAGCTATAGCTCAGAAAATGAGTCTGATTAGATTTCATGCATATTCATTGAATCTTGGTGTCCCCCCTTTTTCTCAGTTCTTTTTACGGGAATGGGCGCTTTATGTCTGCATGACACTGCGAGGACTATCGGAGACATAAATAATTTTCTTTGTTACTAATGTTGATGGTTTCTTCTGAGGTTTTTTTTAAAATTTTGTCTTCTCATAAACTGGCAAAACCAAAGACGTTTCTTACAGTTCAAGTCTTCCTTACAGTTCAAGAACTTGTAGCTTCATTTGTTATGAAAAAGGGTAAAAAAAATGAAAAGTACATTCAATTTGTAATAATTGTTTGAATATACTGCACTTTTAATATACCAAATGTAATAATTTTATGCCAAACCAACTTGGATATAATTACATTTTATGTTCCTAAAGTAACAAAGTGACTTTCAATCTGTGTGTATTTATGAAAGTACTGGTCTGCTGTGGCTATAAATGATTAAGTCTGATAGAAAATTATAAAATCGTACATTAAATAGAACTTGCCAATGATATAACCCTGTTTGAAGCTCGTCTTTAGCTCCAGCCAATTGTCCACATATTTAAGCAAAAAGTGAAACCGGCAAATTATCTGTACAAGTGCTATCAGAAGAACATTAAGCTTGTGGACCTGCTCTGCTTGTACATTTTATAGGTTTAATTGATTCATTTCAAATGGATCCCAACAATTGCAAAGGCCTGTGCAGGTTAATTCCTAAATTTGGCATCTTTTCTTTTCACTTTCTGATGTGTGTCACATCATGATAAAAGAGATGCTAACTCCAAAGCCTGTCTGTCCCTTCCACATTTTCCATCTATTAACCTTGTTCGCCTCATATACGCCTTGTTAGGACTAACTCACACCATTATTTCCTGCTCAAATAAAAAGTGTATAGGGAAAGCAGAGGGTCAGTGTGTAACTATGCTCCCAGATTAACCTGAGTTTTGATCTCCTCCTGCACCCCAATTTGTACAAGAAGAAAATTGGGGCTGAATGACCAAGGGAAAGTCTGAGTGCATGCAGGCTATCTTTGAAGTGAGGACAATGTGTAAGACTGAAGAACATTTTTACCATGGACACAGTGCAGCAGTTAAGAGTGAAACTGTGTTTATTGGTGCACAAGTGAATTTGTAAGAGCCTTACCTGTTCTCTTAAAATGAAAGGACTTTTCTTTTAGGAATGCAGGAGAAATCCATTCCGCTCACACCACAAGCATGATAGGCAAACACTGATTTAGGCATTTCCATGACTAAGCTGGTTTCCACCACTCACAAACCAATATTGGAAGCTGCCCAAAGAACGTATGTTATTAGGGAGCATATTGATATCAATAATAAAATCAATAAAATACGTTCTCTTGAACTGTTACCTCCAAACTCCAAAGATGTCATTCCTGATCATTCACCCAGGGCTCATCTCCACCAAACAGGATATTCCACTATGAAAGTGGTATTTAAAAGGCAGGAGCCACACTACTGCTTTATAGAGGTATTGAAGTGCACTGACAACAGTTGGGGCCCATGACACATACTATAGACTGCTTTCATACCACTTTTATAGTGTTATATCCTGCTTGGTATAGAGGTGTCATGGGCCCCAACAGTTGCCAGTGCACTTCAGTACCACTATAAGGCAGTAGTGTAGATCCTGCAGTGCACTTCAATATCGTTATAAAGCAGTAGTGTGGCTCCTGCCTTTTATATACTGCTTTCATACCACTTTCATAGTGGAATAACCTGCTTGGTGTAGATGAGCCCTTGGTCTTTCCTCTCCCCAATTTCCTTTTGTATACCTCTACTGCAAATCATTTTAATAGTCCGTAAAAAGCTAGCAAGCAGGTAATTCAAAACAAACAAGAATCCCACTCCACCCTGCATTTTAGTGCACGATGGGGACTTTGAGATGGGGAAATCGTATTTCCTTATTGTCACTCTGCTTCCTGCTTCTCTTCCAAATTTGAAACAAGCTGAATTACATGGGAAGAGAGCAGTGACCATGTGGCCTGTAATTCAATCCCCCAGCTCATATAGTTCAATGGGACAGCGCCCTCTAGTGGGCAGGGAATCCCAACCAATCCTGACATATTTCAGGAAATCCTGACAAACCCCGACATATTTCAGAAGAATCAGGTTTTTTGAGGTTTATTTTTCAACAGATTAACCTGGAAAAGACACAGAAGACATGCAGGAGGCTCTCGTCTTCATCAAAATGAACGGTGAACTTCTGTGAGTGGCCAGTCATGAGTGTGCTATAAATTGCTCATTTAAAGAAGGCCAGTATACAAATGTTACTTTTTGTACCCTTTCCTTCTTACTTGCATTCACACACAAAGGAAAAACTGTGGAGGTACAGTGGCAGTATAGGATACTGCCCTAAATCAAAATGGTATTGTGGTAGGGAATACATCAAGATCCATACATACACATACTGTATATTGATAGCAATTCTTAGTAACAGTGTTTGATTATACAAAAACCTAGAGTCAAATGTTGCAAACCTGCTGTCTGTGGTACATTATATTATCAATAATAATATTTATTAAATGGGTAATTCATAGAAGACTTCTGAATCATATCTATTAAAATAGTTTTATCAAAGGAATATGTATCCTTCAGATTATTTCAAGCTCTTTTAAAGGGGAAAAAACCCTCAATCATTGTACTGTACTAAAATTATATGCGCATTACCAGAGAATATCCTGTTTTATATAGGTTTCACTTAATATATATTGTGACATATTGTGGCACGGAACGATTGGTTCCCATAGTAATCATCATTACTTTGCTCTCAGGGCTTCAGAGTGTCTCCAGGCCAATGTAATTTTACATCTAACCCTCCATCCTTGCTGAGTACATCCATTATCACAGTTTTCCTTTATCCTGAAGTGCTGCAGCCACATAATTACAACTGAGCAGTTGCATGGCTACTGCCAAGGTTACATGAAACAATCCTTCTTAAAGAAGAGGAAGTATCTCAGGTACCACAGAAGCAAGCTGAAAATGGCATTAGAAAGTTCAAAGCAAGCATAGCTTTATATGCAGAAAAGGCTAAGCTATGGCCTTTTAATACTTCGCCCACTCTGTAAAGACATCTGACATTTATGTAAATAGATTTCATAGGACGGAGTACATGCATGGGACTGCCAAAAGACAGCTGAGTAACCAGTAAAAGTATTATTGTTGTTGTTACAAAATCTGTATCCCTTATTTATTTGTTTAATTATTTATAGCATTTTTATACTGCTTAGTATATTAAAATCCCCAAGTGGTTCCCATTAAAATACAACAGAGCAGAACAGAAAGAGAAAACAGACAGAAATTTTTAAAAAGAATTAAAAACATTAAGAGCATGGGGAGAGATATGCTACGCCCACTCCCTACCAGACAGCGTTGGGGGGGTCATAGGATTGTTAGGTTTCCTGGCTTTGGAGCCAGCAAACTCTGTTCCCCAGCTTTTACTCAAACCTCGTAGCCAGCATGGAGAGGACCGAGCCAGCTACCTCAGAAAATGGAGTGCGGAGGTGGGGAAAAGGAAATGTTTGCAGCGGCAGAGAGGGGAGGAAACTGAGGTGGTGCTGTACAACATTTCCTATGGCTGCCCCAGCCTCTTTCCCTCCACTTCCAAGGAATCTCCACTCTCCTCCCGCCTTGCACTGGATATTTGACAGCCCCTGAGTTCTAAGGATGCTGATTATCTGGATAGGATTGTGCCCTAAAAACATTAGAGCATCATAACAATAAAATTGGGTAGGAACAGAGTCCTTGGGCTCATCTACACCAAGCAGGATATTCCACTATGAAAGTGGTATATAAAAGGCAGGAGCCACACTGCTGCTTTATAGTGATATTGAAGTGCACTGATGACTGTTGGGGCCTATTGACACATACCGCTTTCATACCACTATATCTTGCTTGGTGTGGCTCCTGTCTTTTACATAACACTTTCATAGTGGAATATCCTGCTTGGTGTAGATGATCCCCCTGTCTAGATAGGGAAAGCCCATATGAATAGGTGTGCTTTCAAGAGGTGTTCAAAACTTGCCAACTTTGTGCCTCTTGAACCACACATCGGAGACTGTACATTAACTCTACTATTCTGGCTGTTTATTGAATTGAAAGATTTTTGTTTTGTTATTCCCCCCCTACTGTGTCTTCAATGTGGAAAGGATGTATTTATTTATTTAATATAAATATCATGCTATTTAGGTCAAGCCCTCATAAGATGGGTCACAATAAAAATGTCTAAGATAGTATCCTGTCATTGCATAGGAAACATTTGCCTACTCCTGACTAGTGAACAGAGTAATTGGCTATGGAGACCCAGCTTTAAGTCTAAGGGCTTAATCCACACCAAGCAGGATATTGCACTATGAAAGTGTTATGAAAAAAGGCAGGAGCCACACCAGGCAGGATATAGTGGTATGAAAGCAATATATGGTACATGTCAGTGGGCCCCAACAGTTGTCAGTGCACTTCAATACCGCTATAAAGCAGTAGTGTGGCTCCTGCATTTTATATGCTTTCATAGTGCAATATCCTGCTTGGTATAGATGAGCCCTCAGCTTCACATTAGTTACACCAGGGATGTATAGGGCAGCTTGCCACGTGAACCTACCACACGTATCTACCACCAGATGCTAGTGTGAGACATGGTATGAAAAATCTCCACATGATTCAGGAGATCTATGTTGTAACCACAGCACTGCAATGGAGCGATCACTGGATAAAAACTGGTTCAGGTGACCTACATATGGCTTGAAATAACGTGTAAATTGGCCTTTGGCCATTGACTTGTTGGGAGATGTAGGGCAAGGAAAAAGGAAAGGAAAGGAACCTCTTGTGCAAGCACTGAGGCATTACTGACTCTTGGAGGGATGCCAGCTTTCGCTGACGTTTTCTTGGCAGGCCTTATAGCGGGGTGGTTTGCCGTTGCCTTCCCTGGCCATGATTACCTTTCCCCCAGCTAACTGGGTACTCATTTTACTGACCTCGGGAGGATGGAAGGCTGAGTCGACCCAAGCCAGCTGCCTGAAACCAACTTCCTCTGGGAACGAACTCAGGCCGTGGGGAGAGTTTCAGCTGCAGAAACTGCTGCTTTACTACTCTGCACCACATGAGGCTCTGATGTAGGGCAAACGATTCCTTTATTCTTAGCCATATGAAAATAGGAATGACTGGGCTATCCTATAGATGCCTCCTCAGAAGTAAGTCCTGCTGAGGTCTATGGAACTTACTAATAACAAGTAATCCTGAGTGCACCAGACAGGTTGGAAAGGGGGGCGGGACAGGTCCCCCCCCTTTTCCCTGGTGGTGCAGCATTATTTTTATTTTTATTTTTAAAAAACTCCCTTTACTAGCTCCAGGTTAATGTAGGTTTGGGTTCTGATCCTGAGGCCTGTCAGGGAAACAGTTGGGCTTTGGATCCAGCAACTACAAGGCCCACCCTGATCTGGAATGACCCATTTTGAGGCTCTCCATTGGCTACTGCTGTTGGGAACACCACCAGTGCTTGCTTTCTGCCTGTGGAGCTCTCCATAGGAAAACCAGAGCTTCTGTGGCTGTGGAGTATGGGCTCCATTCGATGAGCGTTTTATTGCATGCTCATTACTGGGCACTCATGGATTTTTTGCAGGTCCCTCACATGACATTGTCTGCCTCCCATGTGCCCTCCTCCCCTTCTAGCCTTCCTTGCGCCACAAGAAAAACCGCAGAAAGTCCAAAATAGTTTTAAAACCGGAAGTTGCTGCTCTCTCCTGCTATGTACAGGAGAAGCAGTGTGATTAGAACACCCAACTGAATGGGCCTTGTGCTCCTTGTTTACTTCCTGTTTTGAAACAGGAAGCAACTGAGCAATGAAACCAGGAATGGAGAAACAATGGTAGGGAGCATGTTTTCCCACATGTGATGGAGTTCTAAATCTCTACTGGCAGAGACCAATGGGTGGGTGGGTGTTCGGGATTACCCTCAAGCAGGTAACATTAGGGTTTCAGGATTGCACTGTTGCTTGATTACATTGCATAGGGTTGTTAAAAAGGATATAAAGCACTTTGCATATTCCAAGTGGTATACAAAAATGACATGTGTCTTAAATGCATTTAATACTGTGTATTATTTTATCTTTGGAATTCACCTGCCAATTCTGCCAACCTTGATAAAAATAAATAAATAAATAAATAGCCCGTTATAATAGTTGATTACAATAGTCTGAACTAAGAGCTACCTTCCACCAATGGCTCGAAGAGTGACATGCTGCCAAAGTTTATTATTTTACAAACTGCTTTCCATTAGCATTACATCTCCAAATGATATGTCCTATCTGCAGAGGCCAGCTCTGTTTCAGCTAATTAGACGTAGTAAAATGCACTGCCTAAGAAACAAAAAATAATTAACCCGGTCCTGTGAGGAAAAATATTAGCACCCACCAATGACACTTGAAGTCCAGGGTGATATCATAAAACCTTAACTGGCTTAAATAGTGTAATGACTCTTGTCTTGTTATTTTGTGATATTCGCCACATGTGGGGAATTGAGTTTGCACTTGTTTTAATAATTTAGCTCTTGATTTACAGCTATTCATTCTTTCCTGATCATTAATTTTTATGGGCTTCCATTTTCTGAATTACCATCACATGGTACATCTCAGATGCATTATATTACTATTGTACCATTTACACATAAAATGGGGCACAGTTCTGAATTACCCCATGGACACCTTAAAACACCATATAATGAAAATGTTTAATATGAAATCCTTGTCCCAAATGGGAGAGGTTATATACAATAGAATGATGTATCTGTTCCCTAGCGGCAACTGTCATGGAATGGGATCTGACCTCTTTGTAGTTCAATTTGTTCTTCATTTTTCTTTTGTCTTCATTTTGTTTCATTGGTACCCAGGGAACAAAGACTTAACACTCCCCAAAATGCCACCTTAGTGTTATATTAATTATTGTTTATTATTTCTTCATACTGCTTTATTCCCAAGGGCTGGGCAGTTCAGAGTGCAGGTTCCTTTGAAGACAAGAGCACCATAGACCCATATCTTTAGGCTTTGGTAATATATAAAACAATGCTATTCTATAGTAGCTGTGTTTCCCTGAGTTATGGTGCACCTGTAGTGTGTAAAGAGTTGCGAACCGCTCAGAGCGCTTCAGCTATGGGGATGGTATAAAAATGAAATAAATAATAAAATAATAATGTATGAAGGGCTGTGTGCAGCAATCTTTCCCCCCACATCAACACTCTTGCCATGATGAGATGCTGATTCCATAGGAAAGGTCTACTCAGGCAGCAGCATCTACATCAGCCTCCCCCAACCTGGTACCCTCCAGATGTGTTGGACTACAATTCCAGCATCCCCAAGCCAGCATGGCTGGCAGAGCGATGCTGGAATTGTAGTCCAACACATCTGAAGGGCACCAGGTTGGGGGGTGGGGGCTGATGTACATTGGTGCTGCCTTTTTAGTGTTCCAGTCATGCCATGGGATGAACTCATAGAAACGTAGCTTCCATGGCAGGGCTATCATGTGTAACGGGCAGCGTTTGGGGTGTAAAGTTTGTCAAAGACACAGGCAAGTCTAGATGCATGACATATTAACCCTGTGCGTCCGAGCCACAGGCCCTATTCATGCACGAGCTATGTGTGGGGCTAATTGTTGTGAACCATTCAAAGAACTTTGGCTATTGGGCAGTATAGAAATGTAATAATTAAATTAAATTAAATTAAATTAAAAGTGCTCCTAGCTCCTTGCTATTCATCTTCAGGTTTTTATTTTTCCTTGGATTCCTTGTTGTTTGAGTTTGCTACTGGTTTTAATGCTCTTATTGTCTGGGTTTGACTTCTGCTGGTCTTAAGGGCATTTTATTGTATAGATTTTGGGGTTGCTTTATGGGTTTATTTATTTATTATATAAGCTGCCATGGTTAATTGGAAAGACAAGGTAAACATATAAAATATCTTCCTCTTCCTCCTAAAACATGGAAATCTTTGCAGCTCTGCTTAATACTTAGCATTAAGTGCAAAATTCTCCTTCAAATATTTGCTCCATGACAATGGCCCACTTTTTTGTCCCCACCTTGCAGAGATTGGAATAATATGTGCACTGAGAGCCTCCGCTAAATGGTTTGACCCGACGACTGACCCTTTTCCTTTTACAATCAAAGACCCAGTTGGCAAATAGAATTGTTTTTGAAATTAAGGATCATGCAGCGGGTCAAACTATTTAACTCCAGACATGCTCAACATTCTGAGCGTGGAACTAAAGATGAACGGGAAACAGGCAGAAGATTTAGCTACATTATACAGGAAGACCAGACCGGGTAGTCATCCTGTCACAATGAGCTCATATAATGTCCATTTTAACTATTTAATCATATTGTTACTCTGGAAATTACAAGACACATATTGCTGTGCATGTTCCGAAGCAGGGGGGAAATTCTGATTGCTGGAGTTATAGATACAGCTACAGTGTCCTGGTCAGCTTTTATTGCTAGAAATATCTTTGCGCATTTAGTGGGTAATCCATCATGATGCTCTGTTTGATTCAAGCAGAGACACATTGACACAATGCAGACACAGAGACCGATGAAAAATATGTTGAATATAAATACAGTATGGAAGTTGTCATCTTTTTGTCAACTAAATGAGTCTTTGACCTACCTATCAGATATGCATCCTACCAAAGGGAAGTGTGTGTGTGTGTGCGTGCATTCACCAAAGGGCTCAGGATGGTGTACATGCAAATATCCCATTTTTCTTTCCCAAGAGATTGTGAATGACCCAAGTTCACCCAGTGCTCGGAATGGCTGAGTAGGTACAACTTGAACCCAGGGTTTTCTGGTCAAGACAACATATCCCACTGGGTCTTTAGTAGCGCCATGGCAACCACCTCTTTCAGTCACGCATATTGTACACATTTCATTTTGTGTCTCTTCTAAATAGAAGCCTCTTTGTTAAATGACAATGGTGGCTGTTCTAGAATTGAAGAAAGGGAAGTGAGGTTAACAAAACTAAAATGAATTTATGTGCCCACCACCAAGCTCAGTATCCAAATGCTTATCTCAAGTAACTAGAACATCATAATCAAGCAACTCAACTCATGTCTTAAAATAAATTGCTTTAAAAGTATTGTGGAAATCTGTTTAGTGGAGGCTAATGGTTCTAATTTTGCTGGGGCTGTGAATTCATTCTGGGTTTCAATCAGAACCAACCAGAACTCTAATGGACCTATCCAAGATACTGAGCCTATTTGGGGGTAGGAGTCACCAGCCTCCACTGAATCTGTAGACTGGTCAATAGTTTGAGCATTAGTAAACATGTAGAGACATTTGCCCCAATCCAGAGATGTATGTTTCCTGCAGTGGGCTGCAGATCGGATCTCCCCCAGTCCCCAGCATGGGCACACACTACTGGTGCCCTCAGCCCTGATGTGTGGAAAGAGGTCCCTGGATTCAGCCCCACCCCAACAACGTATCACTGCTACAGAACTGATGCACAAATAACCTGTTCAGCATAACACACTCAATGAAAGAGCTCCGCACACACGCGAGTGCTGGATGCAAGGGTTTCTCTCCTGCGTTCCGCTTTGCACTTGTGAATTTGAGAGTTTCTATGCAAACATCATCATTGCTGGATGGGCCCACTTCACAACCAGACACAATTTCTACCCTGGAATATTTTATTTATTATGTATTTGATTTGTACCCTGCCTTTCTGCCAAGAAAATGGCACACAGACAAATATTGATTAAAACAATAAGAAAACAAAAATATTAAAACACCATTAAAAACACAACAATAATAGAGTAAAAATAGCACCTAATCCAACAGACCTCATACAGTATATGCCAAAAATGTCTTTGCTTGCCAGTGAAGGACAGCAGAGAGGAAACTAACTCAGCCTCCCACAGCAGGGAGTTCCACAGTCTGGGAGCAACCACCGAGAAGGCCCTCTCTCACATCGCCATCAAAAGCACCTCTGAAGGTGACAGTACCAAAAGAAGGGCCTTTCCCAAAGATTCCCAAAGACCAGGGAAGGCTTGTATTTCTGGGCACAGTTCTAGTAGCTAGTGAAACTGTTGTAACAGCAATATTCAGAGCTAGAACATGTCTGGGAGGGGCCATAGCTCAGTGGCAGAGCCATGTGGCCCAAGATATTTTGCTGCTTCCTTCAGTTCCATGTACAAAAGCCAACCAGACAGCAGGTTCAACCTTAGCGTCTTCCATAGCATTCAAGTACAGAAGGCTAGCATAGGGGACTCAGGGCAGGCTGCATGACACACATAGATCTCCCCTGCAACACTTTGCTATTGTATGAGTTGAGCTGCACGTAGTTCTGTTACAGCATGTGTTTCCAAAGGTTTGTAACCAGTCAGGGTTGGTTCAAGCATCATCTCCCAGGCTTGCTCTGTAATGTTCATTCACATTTCTCATCTTCCTCTTTTCTCATAGTGAAAGAGCTTTTGCATTGCAACCTATACTACCCCATAGCATCTGCTGCCTGAGGTGACTGCCTCACTCTGCCTAACAAGAGGGCCAGCTCTCTGTTACCACCAGTTAGAAGGATCATGAAAATGTGGGTGATGAGAAAGGCCTCCTCCTGAGTCCTAGTGAGCTGCTGTAGATAATACAGAGTAGATAACAAAGGACTAGATAGTCCAATACTTTGATTTAGTATGAGATAGCTTCCTATTTCATGGGCTACTGAAGAAAACATGACCTCACTTTGTCCAGAATGCTTTATCTTGACCATGGGTAGCCACACCAGATTTAGGCCCTTCCTACACCTCCTCTCGTGATATTCTGCTCCTGAGATCCTCCCCTTTGTCCACACACACACGCGACATCCAGGGAGGAAGGAGGGATGTCGCGCCCACCATTTTCTTTCTTTTCTTTAATGGAGATGAGTGCACTTGCGCTCCAACGAAAATGTAAGTAAAAAACAAGGCAACTCCCCCCCCACTCCTCCACCACTCCAATGGGCATGGAGCGCCTGAAGAGCTCCATGCCCTGTGCCCATTTCACACCTCCTTGTGTTTACTCCCAAGGGGTTGAGAAGAAGCAGGGGCAGGCGGCCACACACATCCTGCAGTCTTGGGATGATCCCAAGACTGTGGGAGGAATTGAGTTTTCCCAGGGATTATCGTCCCTCCCCTGCCCCTGGGAGTTCCTGTGCATCATTTGGATGCACAGGGACTCAGCCGTGATCAGCCCGGATTTTTTTGGATATGGAGTACTGACCCTGTGTTCAGTTTCCCATGCAGCTTGGGATAAAATAGAGGGGAGCATCATGTCCGCGATTTCAAGCTCCTGAAAAGAATAATTTGTTAAACATGTATACATATATTTCCTAAAGATGTAGAAAACCACTGCAACAAAGTAGTGTATTTTCATTATTAATACACAGAACTGGGTGACCCTTTGGGCTTACTAGTGAAGTGTAAAAAGTAGGAAGCACAGGCTAAAACCGAGAATGAAAAAACACTCTCTATTTTACAGTGATCAAATCCCATTTTCTGGTTTTTGTTTGGTTTGTCTAAAACACAGTTTTCTGCATGTAATAACGAAGATGGAATGTCATGTCATGGTGAGAATGTTGCTGTGTGACAGAGCGGCAGTCTCCTAGATCCAGTGCAAGAGCACAAAATTGCTGTAGCAGATCCTGACATATATTCCATCCTTCCCTGCCATAAAAGCTCACTCAGATCAGACATCTGGATTGTAACCAAGGTGAACGTGTTCAGTGAATGGTAGAGAGAGCTGTAAAACAGGTTCTCTGTGTTGTGTATGCTGACTGCATATTATGTGCTCTGGCATATCAAGGGCTCCCCAGTTTTGATCTTTTAAAAATCTGGTGCCTGAGTAGCAGAGGATGGCTGTTTCTCAGGGTCAGAGTAAATTTTCTCCCTCTGCTCCTTGAGTCATCATGCTGCCCCCAATAAACCAGATCAGCTGCAGGCGGTGATTTTGAATAGCATCCGATGGCTTTATGATGTAGTGTATCCTAAAAGAAAGACATTTGAACCATAGCTAACATGTGCTGGATAAAAATTAAGATTTCTTTATTTGGGATTCTTCAATCCCTACAAATGTAGGTGTGCTTAAATCCACTGAGATTAATGGGTTTATGTGCACCTATCTCTGGAATGGATCATGCATGACTTTTGTCTTCTTAACTTTTCTGTTCAGCTCCTACTTGCTTTTAGACACAATATTATTGTTAACGAGATTTTTGTTTGTTTGTATTATTCTCTCCACCACCACCTCTTTTGTACTGGGTAGAGTGTTAGATTTGGCACTGAGACTCTAGATCATTTCCCCCCAACCTGATACTCTCCAGATGTTTTAGATAAAAATGCCCAGCATTCTTGACCATTGGCTTTGCTGGCTACCACTGATGGGGATTCATGTTCAAAACCATTGGAAGGCACTAGGTTTAGAAAGGCTGATCTCCTTTTTAATCTTGGCTCATCTATGGACTTGCCTCAGTGAGTTCTCATCCTCATCTTGAAATATGAGATCGGTCACCTAAGTATGTTGGTATGAGGATGGAAGATTCTAACGCACATTGGTACATTTAAAAGCATATATAAATGACTGAGGAAATGTGTTCGTTTTATAGATACAATATTCCTTTCAAGAATATACAAAAATAGTTGTGTAAGAACCATGAAGAGGGGGGCGGAGCTTGGTAGCCTGAGCGATGGCGGGTTTCTTCTGAGGCTCTGAACGGCGCTTGCCGGAAAAGGCAATTATCTCTCTTTTAATGGGCATGAATCTTTGAGCAACTGACAGAAAATGATTATAAAACCAACAGGAGCCGGGAAAGTGGAGAGATTTGGAGAAGGGAGGTGAGATGAACTATGATTAATGCAATGTCTGTCTAAACGGCAACTCTATGAAAAGTGAAAGTAAACGCTGACTGACGCAGTTTAAAAAGAAGGAATTTATGTTTGCTGGACATTGATCTGTGATATAACCTCTCATCTTTATCTCACATGGGAACGATTGGAATGCTGGCTTTCTAAGGTTAAAGTGGTTGACTGGATTTATTGGCGTGGCGAGAAGGGGGGTGAAGGGGTGAAAAAAGCTGCATTTGGCATTCGGTGAGGGAGATGTGGGATGTGAGAGACTTTGAGTGATTAAATCTGATCCCCTCTAGTGAATGCTGTTGTGAACTGGATTTTTCCCCCCTCCTCGTGAAGAAGGAGCTGTGAGTGCTATATAATAGAGAAGCCAGCATAAGTTGCTAAGGAAGAGAGTTGGACTCTAAGATTTATGCCCTACCCAGAAGGGACCCATGCCCAACGTTAAAAAAAAGATCAAAAGTTGGGAAAAGCTTAATAAACAAAAAAAGAAACCTTCAAATCATAATTTGGCTTACCTCTCCTTCCTGGGAAGTACAGCCCCTGGAGTTGAACAGGAAGAGGAAGATATAGACCCAGTCTCTTTGGATACAATACCAAATAAAGAAGGAAACATGGCAGAAGGGGGGAAAGAAAGTGGTAGTAACCCTCCCTCTTTAATGGAAATCAAGGCTATTATAGTAGAAAATAACATGACTATTTTTAAAAAAATGGATCAGCAAATGAGTGAATTCAGAAAACAAATGCGTACTATTATGGATAAAACGATGGAAAATTCGGATAAGATCAAAAAGATAGAGGCTAAAGTGGATCTGGACCAGAAGAAACAAGAGGCTTTCGAAAAATCAACTAATATACAATTTAAAGAATGGGAATTGCGTTTGATCGCCTTGGAAGATCAATCTCGTAGATCTTCGCTTCGAATAAAGCAGCTGAAGGAGACGCAAGGAGAAGATCTTAGAGAAATTATCGTGAACTGGTTCAAGGAGCTGACGCCTGACATTCCAATAGATGGATCGGATCTGGACCGAGTCCACCGTGTGGGGGGGAAAAACTACAAAGGGACTAGAGACATATTGGTGAAATTTGGCAACTATTACAAAAAAGAGCAAATTATGAAAGAATTGAGATCTAAGGTTCAGATACAGTGTAAAGGCAAACCAGTGCAAATTTACAATTATCTTTCTCAACGCACATTAAATTGGAGACGTAGTCTTAAACCAATAACGGAAACATTAATGAAGAATAAAATTCCTTATGCATGGGGTTACCCGGTTTTCTTAAGATTTACATATGGGAGGAGGGAATACAGAGTAACCTCATTGGATCAAGGTAAAGATTTGCTGAAGAGGCTGGGTCTGGATGGGGAAGCAGATGGGGCTGGAGTGGGTGGGGGAGGGAATGAGGCTGGGACATCTGGAGAGTAAGAGAATTGTTAATTATGTTGGAGATAATTGCAAATAAAAACGCTAATATAGAGACCTGCCGGCCAGGCACAGCACTGCCTCCCCCCTCCCCCTTTAAAGTAGATGGCTGGAGTATTAGACTCACGGGGATATGGGGGGGGATTAGAGTGGGGGGGTGGGGAGGGGGGGAAGGTAGGGGAGGAGGGATCGGGGTAGGAGGGTGTGGGTTTTATGTATGGAGTTTGTGTTTTTATGTAAGCAAGTTTGAATTGCTGAGCACAAGGGATCGGAAGAGATTTCAAAAGGGTGATTATGGATAAAAAGATAAAGGTATCAACACTCAATGTTAAAGGTTTAGGGGCAGTCGTGAAAAGGAAGAGAATAGAACAAATGCTAAATAAAGAGGGATCAGATATTATAATGATCCAAGAGACACACCAAGGCTCCGAGAATTCGAATATGATAAAATTAAAGTGGTTAGCCTATTATGAAAAATCATTAGGGACATCAAAAAAAAATGGAGTGGCCACTTTGATTTCAAAAAAAAGTGGGTTTATATTAGAAGAGGTAAAAAAGGATGATAAGGGTAGATATCTTATGTTAAAAGGTAAAATTGAGGGAAAGGTTTATACTTTGATTAATGTTTATGCCCCAAATGAGAGGCATAGAGAATTTTTTATAAAGATGTTCAAAGAAATAGAAGAATTTAAGGAGGGGTATGCATTATTAGCTGGGGATTTTAATATGGTTATGGATAATAAAAGGGACAGGTCAAATCCCACTAATGCTGAAAAGAGGAACAATATGACTATATTGAATAAATTAGTAAAAGAAAATGATTATTTAGATTCGTGGCGCTTACTTTACGGGAATAGGCCTGGATTTTCATACTTTTCCCCAGTTCATCATACATACTCCAGGATAGATTATATATTTGTTTCAAAAGACTTTGCAACGAGGATTTGTAAAATGGAAATGGGGGTAATAAAAGTAACCGATCATGCCTTGTTAAGTTTAGAATTTACAGTTAAGAAAGATTATAAAGAGGCATATAGATGGAAGTTGAACACAAAGATATTGAAATACAATAAAATAGTAGATAAAATTCGGAAGGAACTGTCGGAGGCATGGGAAATTAATGAAAAAGGAGGAACAGCTGGGTCAGTCATTTGGGACACCATGAAGGCTGTAGCAAGAGGAATCTGTATTAGAGAAACATGTAGTTTAAAAAGACAACAACGTGCAGAACAGGAAAAGTTAGAGATAGAAATTAAAAACTTGGAGGAAAGATATTGGCGAAGTAAAGATAAATATAAATTAGTGGAAATACAAGCTAAGAAGAAACAATTAGAAAACTCAAATATAGAAGAGATTCAAAAGAATTTAATGTATATGAAAAGGGAATATTTTGAAAACAGTGATAAGAACTCGAGGTTGCTTGCCAAGCTCACACAAAAAGAAAAAGGGAGGAATGGGATAGAAACGTTGAAAGATAGTCGAGGGAATTATTGTCATGCAATGAAAGCTAAAATAAAAATTTTTCAGGAATTTTATCAGGAATTGTACAAGGGTAAAGAAATTCAACAAGAAAAGGTGGAGGAGTATATTGGAAGGTTTATAAAGAAGGAAATAAAATCAGAATATAAGGAGTTAATGGAGTCAGTAATAACTCAAAGAGAAGTTGAAGAAGTTATTGATAAGTTAAAAGTGGGTAAATCACCAGGAGCAGATGGTTTGGGTCCAGAATATTATAAGGTCTTCAAAGATTGTTTAGTTCCAAAATTAATGGAACTTTATAATAGGATATTATCAGGAGAGAAGATACCTGAATCATGGGAACATTCAGTGATAATTCTGATCCCAAAACCAGATAAAGATTTGACTAATCCTGATTCTTATAGACCTATTTCTTTAATAAATCAGGATGCTAAAATTTTTACATCTATTATGGCCAAACGATTAAATAAATTTTTGGCAGAATATATAGGAGCAGATCAATGTGGGTTTGTGGTAGGAAGACATATGCATAATTTAGTGGGTAGAGTTTTAAATGTAATAAATGTAATAAAAAAAGCAAATATTAAGGCAGGTATTATGGCATTAGATATTTTTAAAGCTTTTGATTGTGTGAGCTGGCAGGCACTAAAGAGTATTATAGATAAATTGGGATTTGGAAATAAATTTAAAAATGTAATAGAACAGTTATATTCCCAAAATACGGCGGTAGTGGTGGTAAATGACGGACTTACTGAAAAGATACGACTAGCCAGAGGAACAAGACAAGGATGTCCGCTCTCGCCGGTCCTTTTTGTAATGGTTATGGAAGTTTTGGCGAAGGCACTAAGGGAGGATAAAGAATTAGAAGGAATTGGAGAGGTAAGGGAGATAAAGCTAAACATGTTTGCGGATGATACTTTATTGACCATTAAGAATCCATTAAGAAAATTAGAAAGAATTAAATATCAGTTGAGGGAATTTGAGGAAATTACAGGGTTAAAAATAAATTGGTCTAAATCAGAGATGATGTTGTTTAACTATACTAAGAAGGAAGAAAAGGATTGGGAATTTAAGGGGATGGAATTGAAAGTTAAGAATGAGATTAAATACTTGGGAATTAAAATTACAAAAAATCTAGAGAATTTAGAAAGGGAAAATTTAACGAGGTTAAAGAAGGAGGTATTAGAGAAATTGGAGAAATATAAAAGATTAAATTTATCTTGGTTTGGGAGAATAGCTTTGATAAAAATGAAGATACTAGCTAAAATTAATTTCGTATTTAGGATGCTACCTATAAAAATATCAGAAACCGAGATAAAAAGTTGGCAAAATATTATTAATAAATATTGTAATGGAGAAAAGAGAGCAAGAGTGAATAAAAATAATTGGTACCTAAGCCAAAAAAAGGGGGGAATGGGTCTCCCAAACATAAAATTATACTACGTAGCAAATAGATTAAGACATGTTGTAGAAGCAATTATGGGAGTAGGAGATTTATACTGGATGGAAGAAAAAATCATAAGTAAGGTAGAGATGAATCTGGAGAATGTTTTTTTTAAAGATGGAGGAAGAAAATGGGTTGGAAGTATAGATAATCCACTCCTGAGGACTCAATGGGAAATTTGGAGCAAATTTAAAGGGAAGCTGCTTCCGAGCAACTCTCCCTTAGCACCGATAATAATGTTAAAGAATTTCCCAGAGGATCTAAAGGGTAGATTATGTAAAATATTAAAAGAGAAAAATAAAATAAAATTAAAGGATTGGGTAAGAGATATTAAAACAAGAGAAGATATGGAAAATTTGTTAAAGGAGAAGAAGCTATCTTGGCTAGAATATGGTCAATTAGAACAATGGAATAAAAAGTGGATTAAAGATAATAGAATGTGTAGAAAGATGACGAGGTTTGAAGAATTAGTAGTAAGTAAGGAGAAAGGAAAAGGAGGTAGTATAGTTTCAAAAGGATTAATGAGTGAAATATATAAAATATTGTTAGAGAAGGAGTTTAGAGAGAATACAGAGAAAGTGATTTGGGAATCAGATTTGAAGATACAAATAGGGCGACAGAGCTGGGAGGGACTATGGAAACAAAGAGTGTTGAGAAGTTTATCAGTAAGAATAAAGGAGAATTATTTTAAAATTTTATGGAGGTGGTACCTAACCCCGGTTAGATTGAACAAGATAAGTGATCAACATTCAGCAAATTGTTGGAGAGGATGTGGGGAAAAAGGAACGTATTTACATATGTGGTGGCAATGCAAATATGTACAAAGATTATGGAAGATGGTGTTCTCAGAAATTGAAGAAATAGTGGGAATGAAAATAGAACAAACACCAAAAATAGCATTGCTGTCACTATTTGAAGATATAAAGGGTGGAAAAGGAACTATAGAGCTGATATCGAGTTTGTTGGTTGCAGCACGATTGATGATAGCTAGGAACTGGAAGATCCAAGGGGAATATTCTATTGAGGAGTGGTATAAAGTAGTATGGGATATAGCCATTAATGATAAACTGACATGTAATATTAAGTGGAGAAAAGGCGTAACTAAAATAAATGAGTTCGAAGGAATTTGGAAACAGTTCCTAGTGTTCGTGTTTACTAAGGGAAATGGGAAACCACCATCAGAAGAAACGATTAGATTTTGGACTCAAGAATGATCCCGAGGTGGGGGGTGCACTTTTATGTTAAGAATGAAAATGTTGTAGTGTGATAAGGCATATGTAATAGTTTTTGATATTTGTACTCAACAATTATTCAATATGTATGAAGCAGATATTTGATGTATTTCTTTTTCTTATTGTGTTTGTTTCAATTATATTTTGGAAATGTTCATTTATGTTTATATAGTGTTGAAAATGAATAAAAATTATTAAAAAAAAAAAAAAAGAACCATGAAGAGAACATCAACTAAAAGTAGACAACTCATTAGCTATGCAACATGATGACCCTGTTCAGATGATGGGCTAAGCCATGGTGGTTAAGCATTTTGAGCTAAACATTATGGCTTAGCATGTCATGTGAACCATAACTTGCGTGTCTCATGAACTATCCTAACCATGGTAGCTACATAACCACAGTTTAAACACACTCACTAACCATTTGTTGCAAAAGGGTTAGCAGCCTAACCATGGCTTAGCGTGTTGTCTGAACAGGCCTGATGTGTGAGGCTAGGGAGAAATGTGAGTTTACAAGAGCAGAGGATGCAAAAAGTATGAGACAAACATGAAGCTGGGTAATGAAGTGTGTGAGAAATTGTGAAATGGAAAAGATGAAGAGGCAAGTAAAATGCACCAATGTAATCTAGGAATTCCACATATACTATGTGTAATAGTTTAGCAAGATATATGACTAGCTCTTTTTCTTCTAAACCAAAAAGGCACTGTGACTTTGTCCTCTCAGATTAATTAACTAAATGATACACCCCATGTCGCATTGTAATGAACTTAGGTGGAAGGTAATTAGGTTCATATATTAACTTCCTTCTGATATATTAACCTCCGTTAGGTACTTTTCTGCTGTCAGAAGAATTCATCTGCCTCCCCATACTTCCACTTCAGAAACCACTAATATAGCATACAGTTCATTCAGCTACTAAACCCCCTCACTTTCATATTACATTAGTAAGAGAGATGGCAGAATGGTCCCTCAACACATGTTGCCTGTCAGCAAGGCCAATACAAGAAGGATTGAAAAAGCATGTGAACGTTTAGCAAGGCAATACTTACAATGTCAATGGCTCAAATCAATTACAATCCATAGGGGGGTATGAGTCGAGCTACATGGAGTTCCATTAAAGTGTGGGTTTCCAAAGGCCATGTAGTCAGTCAGGGTTGGTTCAAGCATCCTTCAGCCTTGCTCTGTAATGTTCATTCACATTTGTCATCTTTCACTTTCCTCACAGTGAAAGGGCTCTTGCATTACAAAATACAGCAGGGCTGATTTAAGAAGTATGCTTGGTAAGCTATGGTTAGGTCCAGTATGGAACTGAGGCTATGGACAAACTAGTATTTCACAATTGTTCTGCCAGGGCCAGAGGTTCTTTAGGGTTCGGACAAGGCAAGAATCACACCAGATTGGTTCCTTTCCCAGATTATATTAAGAGGGTGAGGCAAGATATTAACAGTAGAGAAAAACATGCCTTTGCATAGTTTGCAGAACTTAGCTAATCATGTTGGGTAGGCATTTCCTTCTCCCAGGATCTCTTTGGGCAATCAGATCTAACCTTTGCCTTTTATAATCCTCAAGATGTCAATGATGTCAGCCTTATTTTCGGACATGATCATGCTACTATTCTCAATGTAGCCAGGTCTGATATCTCTGCTAAACAGATTTTTGCTTCCAGTACCAAACATACTCAGTGGTGGCAGCTTCCCTTCAATTCCAATAAAACATTCCATTACTCATAGTTATCTCATAACATATACACACCACTAGTCATGTCTGTTACTGATCACTTACAGTCACCATATACAGATAATTAAGTACATTCATGCAATAAATTCTTATCAACAATACATGTTACAGTCATGCTGTGTGACAACATCACAAATTAGCTATGAACTACACCTGTGATTAGGCTACATACTAACAGATCTGGCAGATTATCTAGTGAATACATAGTTTCAAGGTGATGTACATTAATCATGAGTGATCTGTTGTTACATACAACTGGTATCCCTGATTTGTTCATTGTTACATTTGGCGATCTTGCCCTGAACACCCTCCCTAAACTATACCCTTAGTGATTAGGAGAAAGTTCAGCCACATAAACGAAAGGAAAGACTCAGGCATGAAGATTTGAACATGGGGGAACCATGGTCATATGCCGTTGTCACCTTCCTCGTGCTCACAAAAGACTTCCAGAATGAGAGAGACTGAAAGAACTGGGCATGTTTAGCCTGGAGAAGAGAAGATTGAGGGGAGACATGATAGCACTCTTCAAATACTTAAAAGGTTGTCACACAGAGGAGGGCCAGGATCTCTTCTCGATCCTCCCAGAGTGCAGGACACGGAATAACGGGCTCAAGTTAAAGGAAGCCAGATTCCAGCTGGACATCAGGAAAAACTTCCTGACTGTTAGAGCAGTGCGACGGTGGAATCAGCTACCTAGGGAGGTTGTGGGCTCTCCCACACTAGAGGCATTCAAGAGGCAGCTGGACAACCATCTGTCAGGGATGCTTTAGGGTGGATTCCTGCATTGAGCAGGGGGTTGGACTAGATGGCCTTGAAGCTCCCTTCCAACTCTGCTATTCTATGATTCTATGATTCTATGAGTCCCACTACAGCAATCTTTGGGTAGCCCAGCTGGCATGGAAGCATCTCCAGTCTAGCTATCAGATTTACCTTGTTCCTCAGACTGCACTTGTTCCTTGGCTTTCTCCTTTGATCAAAGCCAAGGACAAACACAAAGCCTGAGGAACAAGGTAAATCTGATAGCTAGACAGGTGATGCTTGCATGTCAGCTGATGGATGCTTTAAGGTGGATTCCTGCATTGAGCAGGGGGTTGGACTCAATGGCCTTATAACTCCCTTCCAATTCTACTATTCTATGATTGTGTGCAAAACCCATCATTGCATACTTATAAAAAATTGCAGTAGAAGTATCTATTCTACCTATGTGAAAGAAAACATATATTGATTAATCAATTCATTCTATTTATATTCAACTTTGCCATCAATGGACCCACAAAGCTGCTTACAACATCTACATATTTCCATTAAAAATAAAAATGTTAGGAAGCAGTACTAAAGGTCAAATTATTCAAATGACACAAAAAGATAAGTAGCATAGAGAGACAACGATTCCAAAATTGGCTCCCAAAATAGAAAAACCTTCCATTATTTCCTATTTCATAGGGGAAAGAATCCACAAATGAGGTTCCACTGCTGAAAAGGGATGCCAACTTCACCTCCAACAAGGAACTCACTCAAAGTAAGGCACCACACCAGAAACTCTTGATGCACAGAGAAGCTCATCGGTAGGTATTCATATCTCTACAAAATAATGATAATAAATAATGATAACAATAACAATCATCACCATCTCATGAGAATCTGCCTTAAAGTAACTTGGTCACAAGACATTTAAAGGTAAATGCCAGCACCTTGAATTTATCCCAGAAATTAATTGGCAGCCAGTGAAGTTCTTCTAATGCTATAGTTATAATGTTCACACAGCTGATTTTAGTTCAAGAACTTCATTTCTTGCTTTGAACTAATTAAAGTATTACTTTTTTTAAAAAAAAGTGAGCATGAGTATAGGACAGGAGTTTTCTCTTGGACTATTAAATATTTAATTGTTATTATTGCAATTTATTATTAGAATTAATTATAATCTTATATTTTCTGCACTGTTACCCCCCTCCCCAGCCCCATACTGTAAAGCATTTTGAACTCCCCCCCCATGTCCCCCATCGCTGTTTAAATAAATTTCTCTGCCTGCTTTAATTGATTGGAACACTGATTGCGTAAGTTGACTTTCGTTCTTTGATTGTACAAGTTTGTGGAAAGCAAGCATTATAATGAACGTGTAATATCCTATTGCTAAATATTGCTGATGCAGGAGGCTTTGTCAGTTCTAGCATGTTCCCCAGAAAGCATCATCTCAAATCTTGGCTGAAATCAAATCAATGGCTGTCAGTTCACTCTTACATTCAAGCCAATGCTTACAAATAGAAGTTTGTTGGAAATTTGTCCCATGCAGCAGCAAGCCTGTACATTTCATTTCAGTGTGCACCGAAGGTCCTAGTTTCTGATACCAAATGAATAGATTCTTTTTCTCAGGCCACAGCTAGACCTAAGGTTTATCCTGGGATCATCCAGGGTTCATCCCTGCTTGAGCAATGGATCCCCTGTGTGTCACCTAGATGAACAGGTTTGACCCCTGGACGATCCAGGGATAAACCTTAGGTCTAGTTATGGCCTCACTCTTCCTCCTTTCTCTGTTTGATTTAACCCCTCCTTAACATTCCAGATTTTCATACAAATAGGAATGGACAAATCTGCCTATTTGTTTGCGAGTGGAGAAGGAAGCATTTGAATAAAGACACAGACACCAGAGATTGGGGTAAACTAGGGCCTCTTCATTTAATTAAGGAAACTTCACCCCCTCACTGGATCTGCATGTGAAAGTGCGGGAATCCGTTAGATCCTTTCTTCAGGCACCTAGCCTGCCATTATGGGTGAGCCACTCTCCAAAGCCAGGAGTCAGGTAAACCCGGCCCCTCTCTTATGTGACACTTTGGAAATGTGGGGAGACTGGCCTGCATCATCCCCACTCAGTGCTGCACAGCTCCAAGTAGATGAGACAGGAAGGTCCGTGAAGGCAAACCATATCCTGACATATCCGGATATGCCAATCACCAAAAGGTGCCAGACTGCTCACCGTCCCTATTGCAATATCGTGCAAATTCCCCCACACCCCTATCAGTCCAATCTAATCCAGCTATTTACTCACCCTACACTATTCATAATTCTAGTATAGAGTAGGCAAAAAAACTGCACAACTGCAAATTCGTGGCAGATAAAATTCCTACTCAGCACCCCCTCCAAAGGGAGTGACTGGCTAATCCCATACTAGTTAAAGGGAGGGAGCATGGGAGCTGGAAAGCAAAAGAGGCCGAGCTTCAGCGGGGCAGGCTTTTATAGGCTTTGTCCCATCCACACCTCACGCTGCCCACGTGTGCCTTGCAGCATCTTTCTTCCCCTCCTTCCCACCCACAAAAGCCGCCCCCGTCCAAGCCATCCTGGCTGGGCGGGAAGCAGGCTTCTCTCAGTTTCTCATTTTTCCAGTCTCAAATTTGGTTTCTCTAGTCTTAAGTTCAGTTCATCCTGAACTTTGAGAATTGGGCTTTTGGTTTGCATTGTGGTTCAAAAGTGCCAAATTAGCTCAGTTTTTAATGCAAACTGACTTAATTTCTTCTGAAGTCCTAATCCCAAACCCAGTGCACCTCAGTGCTAAACAACAACAACAACAACAACAACAACAACTATAATAAATACTGAATAAGCTTAGGACTTCAGTAGGATTGAGTCAAGAAGTTTAGAAATGCACTGCACATCTCCTTCATTTAAATAGAAATGACTTCCGTGGAAGCAAGTTAGGATTGCAGCGTGATGCATCCAGTTTACCATACATCTGATCTTGAAGCCAAGAAAATGAATATATGGCTTCTATTTGTTTTATCTAAATGGGTCCGGGATCCTTCATGAAATAGTGTGTTCCTCTTCAAGACAACAAGTCCTTCACATAGCTACCTTTTGCCAGGTACTGAGTGAAGTAACTTGGGATAGACAGGAAAGCAGCAGTTCAGGTGACAAAAGTTGGTCAGGTGCCAGCATGACAGGTAGAAGTTTGTTAGTGGAGCAGTGCATGGAGAAAGATAAACTTGAAAATTATTTATTTATTTTTTTAAATTTTTTTTACCACCTTTCAGGACAGAAGCCTCCCTCCCGAGTGCTCAAAACCATAAAATACATAAAAACCATTAAAATATTAAAAGCGATACAAACATAACCACAATAAAGTAGCAATAAAAACAACAACAATAATAATCAACAATGGAACAACCAGCAGCAATAGAAGTTATATCAAGAGAGAAGCCATAGTAAAATAATTTGTTTTCAAGGCGTTCTTAAAAGTTTGCAATGACAGAGCATGGCGGACCTCCAATGGCAGCTCATTCCAAAGGTGTGGGGCCATTGTGGAGAAGGCCTTCTCATGTATGATCACCCACCTACTTGCCCTCATGGGAGGGCAAATAAGAAGGGCCTCTCTTTCTGATGTTAAAGTATGGGCAGGCTGATATGGGTGAAGGCGGTCCTTGGGCATGTTTACACCAGCCATATTTCCTGGGGTAGTCCCTGGATTGTCCCTGTGCATCCAAATTCCTCGGGATATCTGGGGATAGTCCCAGGACTATCACAAGGAGTGTGGTCTGTATGGCCACTGCTCCCGGGTTGTCCCATCCTCCCTGTGAGTAGTGGGGCACTTAAAATGGGCACTGAGCTGTGCGGGGGCAGTCTGTGCCCATCAGGTGGGGAGCGTGTTTGGGTTTTGTTTGTTTGTTTGTTTACTTACTATTGCAGAGGAGTGCAATTGTGCTTTTCTCTGTTGTTTACAAAAAAAAATGGTGGGTGCAATGTCCTTCTGGGATGTCATGCGGCCGTCAAGATGTCGGGGAAGGATCATGGAAGCACATAAGTCCGCAATCTACCCCCTCTCTCCCTCCCTCTACATCCTTAAGTTGTAGACATGCCCCTTCAAGTAACTTGGTCCCAACCATTTAAGGCTTTAATGTCAAAACCAGCACATTGAATCGGGCTCAGAAACACATGGAAATATCAATACAGTCTCTCCCAGTAATTTAATGACTAGACTGATGGAGTATTTCAGATCTGGGAATTTTATATGACACAGGATTGGCATTCTGCTATCATCTGATGCTCGAAGGCTAGGGGATTCTGGGATGTATCCCAGCTGGAACTGAAAGCAGCTTCCCAGGTGTGAGCAATCAAAACCTGATTGGCCTAGCTCCCAGTTTAAGACCTACTGTGCAGCTATTTAATTGTCCGCTGATTATGGCTAATAAAAGGGACCTAATCAGTGGGGCTCCAGTGTTAGTAGGATGGTTAAACCATTCCATGTTTCAGTAAGAGCCAGTCAGAACTCTAAAGGAACTATCCAAAGTGCAACCTCCTTTAGAGTATTGGCTGAAATGGATCCCCCACACCACTGACATTAGAGCCATCAACCTTCACTGGACCCAAAGCTGTGAAGAGTTTATGCAAAATGACTTGTGTATAAGGGCTTGGTAAACTTCTAATTTGTTTTCTGTCAGTTTACAGAATTAAATACAGAAAAGATGTCCTGGATACATAAAGCAGACATTCATATTAGAAGGAGGCTTCCACTTATTTTGAGGGATTTACAATTTTGGGATCCCAAAGGGGACAAATAATTTTTATGAGCAATCAGGAATTCATTCTCTACTTCTGCACTAGTTGCTTTTCTGATCTTTTGTTGAAACTTCACTTAATAACAAGCAGATTGGCTTTTGATCTTATAACACACAGAACATTACCTGCTTGGAAAATGGCACAGATAGGACTTTCAACACATTGACTTACTCCTGTCGTAAAATCGTTTTATCACTTCTTTAAAGTTGTACCTGTATCCTTCAGTCATGAGACTGCATTTGGTTGTTTAAGATGCATGAGCAAGATTATAAACAATTTACTCTGTGGAATGTTAACGGGGCAATTAGAGAGACTGTTCAGCTGCTCTCATTACAGAATCTGAAAAATCAGTTCGGTTCTTACATCAGTGTTCAATTTAAATACAGCCATTATAGCCATATCAGGAATTTTGTTTGTATTCCTTATCAGTCTTTTCTCCATCACTGAACAGGCATGATCCTGCCTCTAACAAATGAGGATGGACAACCATGCATTTTCCTGACCCAGTCCATAGGTGCAAGAAAAGTGCAAAGCATTCCACACTCCACCCAGGCTAGATCTGGAAATGGCCCTTTACAGCTGACAATAGATTGCCCCCATCTTCCTTAAAAATGGCTGCTGGGCACGAATGGATGGTTCAGGTAAGTTCTGGCAGCTCAGTGGGCAAGGGCAGTGGTTCAGTGGGTCAGCAGTGGGGTGGGAGAATCCAATGGATCCCTGATTGGCCTTGCACCCAGCTTTCCTAGGCATCTGCTGAGCCCAGGAAACCATAACATCTGACCCACTTCGGATTTCTGGATCTCACTTTGGGTATGGATCTGAAGCGGTTGGACCAAATCTGAAGTGGGCCAAGGAGGATCAGGGCTGATCTGGAAGCTCTGAATTGGCCTCTGAAGTGGGTCTGGGGGTCCCTGGACAGCCCTAGTTGCTATGATGATGCTGAATATGCCTGCTGCGGCTCACTGCCATTTTGGAGGAACTGGAAATTTTCAAATAGAGCCAGTCCTACTTGTTACCTAGAATGGAAATCCTAGCTCTCCCTGCTTCAACCAATCATAGTTTGCTGCCAAAATTCAGTGGCAAACTTCTACAGAGGCTTAGATCAGACAAATTTAGCTTGAAACAAGTCGTCTGGGCCCTCGTAGTGAACAAATTGACAAATTTAGCTTGTTCCTCCCTTCCCCCCCCCATGGCCTGGAGTAAAAGGAGTGCAGCCCTGAGTGGTTCAAGGGGAAGGAGATGGGTTATCAGGCTGTTTAAAGTTGCCCACCCCTATTCTAGAGGAACCTAAATTTCCTTTATTAGTCTACTCAGGAGCTGCAGATGCCAGAAATGGTCTTTTCTGGATGCACAAATGGCTGAACACTAAGTAGGAACTCAAGAAAGCCTCCTTTTTCTGGCAAGTTGCCCCCATGTCCATAAAGTAGGGCACCTGAACCCCACTGCTTGGGATGCCCAGTGCTTTCCATTAGTCCACATGCCTGAGACTGGGGCCATAGCTTACAGTGCACCCTAATCAAAACATTTACATCTATTGGTTGATTTCTTCCATTGTGATAATCAAGAATATCTTTGTTTTTATATGCTGTGAACCTTGGGGAAAGAACTACAGGTCTTTGCTATTTCATTTTTATTCGTTCTACTTTTTTCACCGCATGAAAGTCATTTTTCAAATTACATTTTGTGGGAGGATATCAAACGCATGAGTTGAAATGTCACTGCTACCCACAATGTAGACCCTGCTGCTTTCCTAAGCATTCTGAATTGCAAACCTCCCCTATCTTGTAAAGGGAAAATAACTTACTCTAATTGAGAAGATAATATTTGGTGAGATGAACTGCATTCAGTTTCGTGTATTTTAACAAGAGCTAGCTTCTGACAGGTTTAAGTTTCCTAGGTTTTATTCTATGCTGCCCAGAAAGCACAGGCCTGAAACATTTGAAATGACTTTGATTTCCTACTACCGAACGCTTCTTGGTTCCTCATTATTGTGGTGCATGTTACTTTATGTACTGCTGCAAAAATTCAGCCAGTGTGGTAATTTCTGAATTGTAGGCTGGCCAGACAGGCTGTTCAGACCCTCCCAAACAACAATAGCCCAGAATAGGTCATGTGAAAGAGCTCGACACCTATTCACTAGCCGGCCTGCTGACAAACGAAATGACAAAGTGCCGATGCTCCCTGCCAAGTCTTGGCTCACCTCTCCTTCACATCTACTTTTAATTGCTTTCTTCTCCACTGGTTGCTGCCATAATCTAATCATACAGCCTTCCAAATGTTTGGTACTACAATTCCCAGCATTCCTGACTATTGATCATCTTAGAGAGGACTGATGGGAGTTGAAGTCCAAATCATGTGGAGGGCACTGGGTTGGGGGAAGCTGATTAATATGTTGCCTTCAAGGAACAACAGAAACAGCTGCTGAGGAAATCACACTTACATGAGAGTAGGTCCCAATGAATTTGGCGAGACTTAGGCCTAATCTACACCAAGCAGGATATTGCACTATGAAAGCAGTATATAAAAGGCAGGAGCCACACCAAGCAGGATATAGTGGTATGAAAGCAGTCAATGGGCCCCAACAGTTGTCAGTGCACTTCAATACCACTATAAAGCAGTAGTGCGGTTCCTGCCTTTTATATACTGCTTTCATAGTGCAATATCCTGCTTGGTGTAGATTAGGCCTTGCATCCAAATGAACATACATAGGTAGGTTTGCATTATTAGCAGCATCAGCCCAGAAGTAAAATATGTTTTGCCTAGTTTGTGCAAAGTGAACTAGATATCTTAGGTTGAACCAACTACACAGTAGCTGCTAAGCTCTATCATCCAAAGAACCAAATTCAATTTTGAGAAAGCTTTCAGTGGCTGTTTTCCAGTCATAGGTGGCGCTAAAGACAAAGGGCTGGGTCCAAAACAGCACAAACATTTTAGTTTAAAGCTCTTATTTAGGAGAGGCATTTCAACCTATTATAACAAGGGATGCTGCTGCACAAAAGCCAGGAAACCACCCAGTGATGGGTGGTGGGATGAAAAGGGGTGTGGCCAGGGGAATGGGCCATAGCCCTCTGGGAAACTCCAGAGGACCAGATTTGGCTTCCAACCAGAGATCACCCACTGAACCGTCCAGTGCACAGAACCAGCCAGTTAGCCAGAGAATCAAGTGCGCCTTGGACATATCTCCCCTGCATTATATCATGTGTCCCATTCTGGACATATTTTCAGTCATGCTCTAGTTATAAATCCCTATGGAGCAAATGGCTTCCAATAGACATAGGGGCAAGCCCTACCCTTTCCTTCTTCTCATTTTTGTGAAGCAGGACTAAGATCTTTGAAATGTGCTTAATATTTAAAACTTCTTTTGATCAATAGCCCTCATGGATCTAATTCTCCAAAGACAGAAAATCCTTCAATTGTAATTCTCAAACTGTGTCTCCTGAATTAAACCCTACCTCTGGCCAGATGTGCCTGATCCCCATGAGCACTATTCGTCACAATGAACATTAAACAAGTAAGCTCTGTGCAGTGGGAAACGGCCGTCTAATTGAACTGGCTATTGGATAGTTTATGCCTTGTTGCTTATGCTTGGCCATGGTTTTATCTTTAATTACTTAAATGCATCATTTGGAAATGTAGGGCTGTCGTTGTGATCATTTCCCCTGGTGGAGCCCCACCAAAATCAATGGGGCTTCACTGTTCCAAGAACATTTATAATCATGACCTTCCTCCATACAGGACTGATTACATTTTAATTATGTTTAAAGAGAGTACTTGAGGTGGATACCAGAGTTAGCAATAGGATGAGTCAGACCAGGAAAATGCATATGAAAAAGAAATATGCAGCATCGCCTAGTGGAATCGACTTTAATGGTGGTACTAAAAAGCCTGGCAGATGCCAGCACTAGGCCAGAATTTGAACTGTGGTTGGACTGAAGCTCAGTGGCATCTTTAGTTAGAAGCATCAGGTGATGCTTGATAGGGAACCCCCCCCACCTGAGGGCTTTTCCACATGAGGCATTTACTATACACTTGCCATTCCCATATCATGGTTGTTTATAGGTTCTTTAGACAATGTTGTAACCCTTCCATTTTTGCTTCTGTGTCTGACCAGCATTTTTGGTGAGTTGTTAAGAGTAAGGAAAATGCAGCATTTAAGTGTGAAAGTGAACATGCAGTTTCTTCTTGTGTATTTGTGTCATTCCACTATACCACAGTGCCACCTAGAGGTTATATAGCAGAAAAGCAGGAAAGGAAATGCTCTTCATATAGTGCTTGGATCTCAACTCTGTGATAAAACCGAAAGTAGATAAGCTGATGAACAGCCTTGTTTGAAAAGCTCTGAAAACCTGGAGCACTACTGCCAGTCAAAGTAGACAATACTGAGCTAGATGGACAAGCATTCTGGCCTGAATAAGGAAATTTCCTATATTCCTAAAGTTGGAAACTGTGTTCTCCAACTCAGTATTTCTGAGGTCAGTCACAGCAAATGTAATCTGGATCTTGAAATGTAACCCACAGGAGCTGGTGATGAGCAAACACTCCCCAGTTCAATTCAGAACTAAGCTTGGTATTTACAAGCGTTCTTGGTGAGCTTTAAAACTGTTAAAAAGCTTTAAAACTGCACCTCTTACTGCACTCACTAGACCCTCCCCCAGACACCATTGCTCCTGCCACCAAGCTTCTGACTCCGCAGCTTGCCACTGCTGCCACCATCAAACTTCTTCCTGTCCCACAGCCCACCACCACCAAAACTCTCCAACCCACCCACCCCGCAGCCCTACAGGACCAAAACCCTGTCCCCCTAGCCCCAAATGTCTGTCCCTGCCCACTGCTGCTGGTCATCCTAAGCTGGACTTCCACCAACCAGATGTGTTTTCCTGGTCAGGTGAAAGCAGCGATGCCTTTGAATAGGAACTAATGAAAGAAAGTCCACCATCTTCCAAGGCAGCCTTCGAATCTGCTGTTAAACAACTCTTGTGCTACAGGATGGTCTTTCTAATGTTTAGTCAAAATAATTTTTCTTGCACCTTTAACCCATTAGGTTTGGATCTACTCTCTGGAGCACTGGAACATGAATCTCCTCCATCATCTATGTGGCAGCTTTTCACCAATTTGAAGATGGCTATCATATTGGTTCTTAATTGTCTCTTCTCCAGGCTAAACATATCCAACTCCTTCAACCTCTCTGGGTGAACCGCCCAGAGAGCTCCGGCTATTGGGTGGTATAGAAATGCAATAAATAAATAAATAAATAAATAAATAGGACTAAGGTCAGATCTAAACCTTGGGTCAAATCTTTACGAATGTGGAATAAAAAGCAGGAAATAACACCATGAAAGTGGTAAATGGGATGTTGACTGTGCCCCAACATTTATCAGTGCACTTCAATACCACTATAAAGCAGTAGTATAGATCTAACTTAAGTCTCTATGCCCTTCACTATCATTATTGCCCTGTTCTGGACATGTTCTAGTTTGTCAATATCCTTTCTAAGTTGTGGTGCCCAGGGACTGGACACAGTACTCCACGTGCGTATTCTGACCAAAGCAGAATAGAGCAGAACCATTACTTTTCAAGATATGGAGCTTCTACTTCTGTAGATGCAGCCTAGATTGGCATTAGTCAATAAATGTAAATAAAGTATCAGATATGCAAGTAAGTTCCAGAATAATTTTTGAGATGGTCAGTAAGATTTTAATAAGTGCATTTTCATCATTAATGTCACATGATTTAAGGATATGAATGAAAAATAAATCAGATTACATTTTAAATCGTTGCTATTATTGGCTTCTGAAAGATTATTCTGACAATAAAGATGAATTTTATAATGGATCAGACTTAGCTTCATATTTTATGCCAATCCCTCCTGACATCAGTTTCAGCTACACTGGAAGCTGACATTATTAGTTGTTCAGCTCTATCAAACTGGAAATTTCACATTATTAAATTACAGTTGCTATGGAGACCACACTATTCTGTGATTTTTGTTTGGTAGCGGCATATGAGAAACTCAGCACCAATTCATGTATTAGAACATATCATTTGACTACACTTCTGGCAAGGTGATGACATTAAAACAAAAAAGGGCAACAGGAAGAATAACCTGCAGTGGTTCAGCTTAACTTGTAAGAATTCTATTTTCATCTATAATACTAGCTTGGAAAGTCCTGCTTGTGAATTTCTCATAGGCATCTGGTTGGCCATAGTAGGAAATAGCATACAGAGTATATAGACCTTTGGTCAGATCCAGCAGGGCTCTCCTTACGTTCCTAATGGAAAGCTAAAAAGAGTTCTACACCTTGAGTCCATATTATATTACTTATATTTGTGTCCGTAGTAAGGAAATTACAGGACGGTGTTATGATACTATGGATCGTGAGAGAAGGGGAGGAAGGAGAACATTGAAAGTAATCAATGAATTCTTGATTATGAAGGAGACAAAAGACGAGCGTAGCCATACACGTACTCTGGATTTTAGGAAAGCTGATTTTAATAAACTCAGAACTATAATAAGTAAGGTCCCGTGGCAAGGGAGCCTAATGAGAAAAGGAGTGCAGGATGGGTGGGAGTGTTTAAAAAATGAAATTTTAAAAGCACAGTTACAAACAATTCCAACAAGGAGAAAAGATAGAAGACAACAGAGGAATCCAATGTGGCTCCACAAAAAGCTTAGAGATGACCTGAAAACAAAAAGGGATACATATAGGAAGTGGAAGGAAGGCCAGGCTACAAAAGAAGAGTACAGACAAGTGGCGCAGAAGTGCCGAAATGGCGTCAGGAAGGCTAAAGCTGTGAATGAGCTGAGATTAGCGAGGGATGCTAAAAGCAATAAAAAGGCTTTCTTCAGATACGTGAGTAGTAAAAGGCAGAGGAAAGAAATGGTGGTTCAACTGCTTAATGAGGATGGCAAATTGATAACAGACGACAAAGAAAAGGCTGAAGTGTTCAATTCCTACTTTGCCTCGGTCTTCTCCCAAAAGCGGGTCTATGACCCCCCTGGAAAAAGTGAAGCAGAAGTTGAGGGGGCAGGATTGCAGTTTGAGATTGATAAACAAATGGTCAAAGAACACCTAATTTCCTTGAATGAGTTTAAATCTCCAGGGCCCGATGAACTGCATCCTAGAGTAATGAAGGAGCTAGCAGAAGAACTCTCAGAACCTTTGTCTATTATCTTTGCAAAATCATGGAAGACGGGTGAGGTGCCGGACGACTGGAGGAGGGCTAACGTTGTCCCTATCTTCAAAAAGGGCAAAAAGGAGGAACCTGGGAACTACAGACCAGTCAGTCTGACATCCATCCCTGGGAAAATTCTGGAGCAGATTATAAAGAAGTCAATCTGTAAACACCTTGAAATCAATGCAGTGATTACTAGAAGCCAACATGGATTTGTCAGGAACAAATCCTGTCAGACTAATTTGATCTCATTTTTTGATAGGATAACCTCCCTTGTGGACTGTGGGAATGCTGTGGACGTCATATATCTTGACTTCAGCACAGCTTTTGACAAAGTACCACATGACATTCTGATTAACAAACTAGCTAAAAGTGGGCTAGATGGAACAACTATTAGGTGGATTCACAGTTGGCTACAGAATCGGACTCAAAGAGTACTTCTCAATGGAACCTTCTCAAACTGGGGAGAGGCAACGAGTGGGGTGCCGCAGGGCTCAGTCCTGGGCCCAGTGCTCTTCAACATTTTTATTAATGATTTAGACGAGGAGGTGCAGGGAACTCTGATCAAATTTGCAGATGACACCAAATTGGGTGGGATAGCTAATACCCTGGAAGACAGAAACAAACTTCAAAGTGATCTTGATAGGCTGGAGTGCTGGGCTGAAAATAACAGAACGAAATTTCATAGGGATAAATGCCAAGTTCTACATTTAGGGAATAGAAACCAAATGCACAGTTACAAGATGGGGGACACTTGGCTCAGCAATACTACAAACGAGAAAGATCTTGGAATTGTTGTAGATCGCAAGCTGAATATGAGACAACAGTGCGATATGGCTGCAAGAAAGGCAAATGCTATTTTGGGCTGCATTAATAGAAGTATAGCTTCCAAATCACGTGAGGTACTGGTTCCTCTCTATTCGGCCCTGGTTAGGCCTCATCTAGAGTATTGTGTCCAGTTCTGGGCTCCACAATTCAAGAAGGATGCAGGCAAGCTGGAGCGTGTTCAGAAGAGGGCAACCAGGATGATCAGGAGTCTAGAAACAAAGCCCTATGAAGAGAGACTGAAAGAACTGGGCATGTTTAGCCTGGAGAAGAGAAGATTGAGGGGAGACATGATAGCACTCTTCAAATACTTAAAAGGTTGTCACACAGAGGAGGGCCAGGATATCTTCTCGATCCTCCCAGAGTGCAGGACATGGAATAACAGGCTCAAGTTAAAGGAAGCCAGATTCCAGCTGGACATCAGGAAAAACTTCCTGACTGTTAGAGCAGTGCGACGGTGGAATCAGTTACCTAGGGAGGTTGTGCGCTCTCCCACACTAGAGGCATTCAGGAGCCAGCTGGACAACCATCTGTCAGGGATGCTTTAGGGTGGATTCCTGCATTGAGCAGGAGGTTGGACTAGATGGCCTTGTAGGACCCTTCCAACTCTGCTATTCTATGATTCTATGATTCTATGATTGCCCTTGCATCCCCACAACTGTTCACTGCTTAGCACCAAGTTGTTTCCCAAGCCGGGGCTGGAACAAGGCCATGATGAGCCCTGGGCTAACACACTGTAGTGGACTTCCTACTCTGCCCCCAACTCTGAACTCACACACTTAACATTTATGCATGCATGCACAGAGAGTCATGTACAACAATACAGGGCTTTCTTTCTGCATATCTTCGTGGAACATCATCTTCCATGTTTTCATGGAAGCAGACTCTTAAATTTCCCTTCATGGATTAATCATTTGAAGGGGTCTCATCGAATACAAGGAATGGTGGGACCACATTACTAGCCGTGTTCCTGAGGTCACATGGCTACCCTAGCTCTGCTGCCAATAATCCACATGTTGAGAGTGGATATCTGCATAAGAACGGCCTGCATGTTTACATAAACTGTGTCCTACACAAAATTTGGAAATAAAAATTGGAACATTGCAAGATCTGAAATGCATCTTTTCCACTTTAACAAGATAAGCGTATTCAGAACTCCAAAATATGGGGTTCAATATGTATATCCAGCATGATTGACTAAAATATCAATTCCTAAATGGAAAAAAGAAAAGATATAAAGAATAAATTGTGGGAATCCACTCTGTTTTCAGTAATTTTACTTGTGTTTTCAGATACATGCATATACGTTTTTGTGGTGCCTGTGAGCTGAAACAGGCACATTAACACACTACTTTGCCTTCTAGACATTCAGTAACATGCTGTTCCTGAAGATGCGATCTCATTTATGATGCAGATTTATGAACTTGGAGCATTTTGGCTTTGACTGCATCAGGTGAAGTTTAAAGTTGTCAGAAGCATTCGATGTGCCCCAGGCAACGAGCAAAACAACAGAAGCAGCTGCAAGCTCAGGATGGAGCAAGGCAGGCTGGTGCTCAGTGGGAAAGAGCTCAGTCACAGCAGGAGATCTGAGCTGGGGGGGGAGGGGGAGACGCAAATGGAAGTCTGCTGCACTAAGGCAGGTTTATCTTATCTTATTTTATTTTATTTAAATTTATTTATTTATTATTTTTTTATACCACCCAATAGCCGAAGCTCTCTGGGCGGTTCACAAGGTTTGACAAGTGCTTAAGAAGTATGCCTGACCCCTTCACTAGTGCATAGTGTTATTTTGTATTGGTTTGATCTGAAATTGAGCTGAGATCACCGTTTGGATGCCTTCATGCAGAGAACGCATGGAAAGAACAGTACCCACTTGTACAATAGCACACCCATGCACATGCACACAGGAGCGCACGTGCACATACACAGAGTTGTGGTCACATAGCCTAGGCTATTCCAGTTTGTACAGACTATTTATTCTATAACATGGCAAAATATACACTTGAAATAACAAATGTTTGCTTCAAGTTTTATTATACAAATACTGTCTGGCCCTCCAAAAAAAGAAAAGAAAAATATGTTGTTACCCACATTCTGATGCATATAAGGATCTTCCCTAAACAGATAGAGGTCCCTCTTGATGCTGTTCCCAAATCTTCTTCTGGTATGATTGTAATACTAACAATCAGCATTGGTATCCCCATCTCTTTATAACAGAAGGGAGATTATCATGACTCCTATGGCAACCATGGCACCGTCTCTACACCACCCAATGCATTTGGTTGGTCACATTTTTATTTGGTATTCTTATTGGGGGAGCAGCACAGTGATCTAGATGTGACGGCTTCCTCCTCCTCCTTCTCCCTCAACCCAGGTGAGATTTCACTTCAGAGCAGGGTTTTTTGAACCTCTTTCAGCCCAAGGGCTGAATATAGTATTGGAGAAGTGTTCGCACACACATTCCAGTGCTGGGAAGAGCCAAAGACAAAATGGGAAGGAACAAAAATACCAGCTTCTTTTATCTTAAATATCTTACTGACAGTAACTGAGCCTCAGCAGAAGCATTTTCTGCAGCCTGCTGGTGTTCTAATTCCAAAATGCCCCATTGTGAGCAATGCTACATCATGACACAGCATCATTTATTGAGGGCTTTATTGTGTGGTGAAAGATGGCATCTCCCATTGATCAATGGAGCAGCCATCTCCCCCCCCCCCCACACACACGCATGCCCTTGGAATGATGCTAAATCATAATGTGGTATTGTTCCCATTGGGGCATTTTCAAAGTAGAAAGGAATGCCACTGGGCAGCTCAGGCAATTCCACCACCACTGCTTCAAGTGACAGAAAAGCTGCTGCTCCTCCTCCTCCTCTGATATTTTAAGAAGAAAAGTGTGTTTGTGTGTGTGTGTGTGTGTGTGTGTGTGTGAGAGAGAGAGAGAGAGAGAGAGAGAGAGAGAATACCCCCTCAACCCCCGAAAACTGTAAGAATTTGCCTTCTCCCTGAAAGTTGCTCCCTTCTATTTCCATGGGTCACAAATGTCCTCATAAAAGTGGAAGTGGGCATTCAGCCCAGCTTTACTGTACAATGTGTTAATGGATGTGTCCAGAGCCAATTAATATAGGTGTGTGAAGCCCTCATTTTAATTCCACTTCCAGTACATTGTGGAAAAGCCATGCCTCTGCATTACTGAAGTGGTCTTATGGGGATGGGACCCTCTGTCTAGTGTAGAGGAAGCCATCATGGAAAGACTGGAGAAGAAGAAGATGGGGACAGGTAGGGAGTGGCTCCCAAATAACTGAATGTGACATCTTTTGGGGAATGTCACTGGTTTTTGAGTTCTCCATCATCAGCCTTGCAATGACACCAGTTTTCATGAAGCAATTTATTCCACCTGGAATTGCCTGAAACCATGTACAATGCTGTTTTGGACTTATGTATGCCACAGAACAATGCTGAATTATACCCATTCACTGCAGAGTCCAAATTTAATGGTATTAACTTCTAAAGCCCTAAATGGTTTGGGGCCACGTTTCCTAAAGGAACACCTATGAACCCACCCAGGCCTTAAGATCAGCCACAGAGTCTCTGTTGACGTGCCAGTTAATAGATAGTATCAGCTTGGCAGGAACTCCAGACATGTTCTTTCGGGTGGTGGTCCCTTATCTCTGAAACCTCCTCTCTCAAGAAGTATATTTTGCTCCTCCCTATTACAGGGAAACACGGGAGTGTTTCCCTGTGTTATAGGCGATCAGTGAAAAGAGCATTCCACCATGTTAAGGCCGAAATTGGGGGTGGGTCATTCTGACGTTCATAAAATGGAAAATGTTTCACCAATCTTTCTGAAATAGAGACCTGCCAGAAAGAAATGCTGGTTTTACATACCTTGCGCGTTTCAAGAAGATTTGTGAAATATTGAGGGCAGGATGGCAGTTCAAAGTACCAAAATGGGGGAAACCTCTCTGGCTCAAAATGGCTCTTTTCTATTTCTGGGTGGTGGCGATTTTTTTGCTCACTAAAAGCTCCAAATTGGGATCCTTACCCTTCAAACCAGTGGTGGGATCTTGTCCCCCTGTCCTCCTAGTTGGTGGAATGGCTTTTCTTTTTTCAAAATTCGCTTCCATTGTTTTTTTAATGAACATTTCTTTGCCCCATTAAAGTGAATACAGACTCATAACTCCTAAATGGAGCATGGTCAGTAGCGTCACTCTCCCCCCTCCCTCCTGTCTCAAATAGATTGGAATGTTGGAAATAAGATGGCTGCCTAGCTGAAATAAGATGGCAGCCTGGCTCATTTAGGAGCCATTTCCTTCTGCAGATAAGCCAAGGCCCTCTCTGGGCCCTCTCCTTCCCCACAGTGCTGTGGAGGCCAGGGAGGGAGAGAGAAACTATCTGCCTTGCTTGGAGGGAGGCCCTTCCCTGGCCTCCAAGGAAAAAGAAAACCTGGCTGGCTCAGGTAGGGGTTTGAATGACTTTGTTGTGTGTCTGTGATTGTGAAGAGGGAGGGGTGTGTGTGTGTGTGTGTTTGAAGTGCTGGTGCATCCTTCTTAATTCAAAGTAAAGAATATATGGCAAACTTTCCTTTGGGGTGGCAGTTCCTCACCCAAGCCTCTTAAAGTTTAAACTTTATGGAAAGAAATATTTTGAGAATAGGAATGAAAGGAGATTAACCCTGGTTTATCTGCCATGAGTTTAAACTTCTTCAGGTAGTGTTTCTTTAAAAGGTGCTGAACTACATTTTAAGCTTTCTTTTATAGATTTGTGTGTGTGTGTGTGTGTGTATTTGAATTTGAACACAGATATAGGTCTCTTAAAAAAAAATCTCTGATGTGAAGGAAGGTTTTGGTGTGAAGGAAGGTGAATAGTTTTGGTTGTACATAGAAAATATTTTCCTTTCTCTGTGTACCTGCTTCTTATAAGCTAAATCTGCTGCTTTATGTTTGTATGAAAGGAAAACGTTTCCTAAAATGTACATCCATGAATCTTATACCCAAAACATTACTTCACACCGGAGAAATGGTTAAGGGACCTAGTTTTTGCTAGAACCTGGCACCCTCCAGTTGCTGTAGACTTAGATTCACAGAATCATAGAATTCAATGCCCCTCAGTAGTTGCAGTAGTCCAGGGCATGTAGTCTTCTTCATCCTCCTCTTCATTTTATCCTCACAACAACCCTGTGAGGTAGTGAAGGCGGAAGGAAAGCCTGGAAGGGGGCGCATAAGGAATTACATTTATATACCGCCGCATAGCCTGATCCAGCATGACACTTCTAATGTTCTTATGATTGCTTCCTTAGTTTTTAATTTTTAGTTTAAAATAGTTTTAATAAGGTATTGCTCTTTGGTTTTGCACTATTTTTTTGGTTCTTTTATTGCCGTGATCCATCTTGAGATAACTTCTTGTTTTGAAAGGTGGCATAAAAATTGTCTAAAATAAATATATAAATTCATAAATAAATAAGTTTAGGGTATCAAATTTCATGTATATAGTCTGTGCATGCATCAGCTTTAGGAACAGGTTCGGATGACTCTGTAGAGGTTTGGGGCAAGGCCCCCAGGAGCAATCCTGATCTCCCCCCATCCTGCCCACTTTCATGCGTTAATTCACTCTGAGTCCATCCGTGATGATTGTTAACAGCACCTTGCCCATAACCTATCACTGGGATACTTACACATAGAAGAAGCTAATACAAAAAGCATTCCTGTAGCAGCCAAGTTTATTTCCTAGTTGACTGTGCTTTATTATTTGTTCATGCTAAACTATAAATGAAACAAAGCTACAGTGACAAGCTATGACTCGGTTATTGTTTGATGACCCCAGGGTTTTTGCTCGCCCCAGAGCTTCCTTTGAACAAACATTTATCTAATAAATCAAGAGAAATACATGTAATTATAGCAAATAGAGACTCACTATTTAGGCACGCAAGGTTAAATAGAGGGAATGGGAACAGCAGGGGGAGCTGGAAAAGGACAATAATGTAAGCAGAACACAATTATATGCCATGAAGCAAGAAGAACCAGCAGAGCAAGCAACGAAGCACACTAAACGACATAAATACATCACCCCCATAAATCACCATCACTAAGAATATTTCACAGGCCATAGCCCCAAGGAGAGGTTCAGTGCTGTGAAAGAGAATGAGGAGGCAAAAGTTGCTAGTCATTCCCCTACATTCTAGACTCATAAACTCAGTCAGCACCCTCTAGCTGGGCATCCACATAGAGTTTTTATTGTTATTTGTACTTTTCTCCCATGAACATTTTACTTATTTTAAAATAAAGTTTAAAAATAATTTCAACAAAGTACATATACAATAATATGAAAGCTGGGAGACAGGAAGGCTGCCACAAGTGAAAGGTGTAAGTGCCAACCTGTGCTTGTAGATTAATATAGAGAATCCTCATGTCGAACGGAGATTTATTTTTATTTATTTATTTAAAACATTTGTATCCCATCCTATATCATTAAGATCTCAGGGCATTCTAGAAGGGACATGGAAAAGAGAAGTGAGAGGAGTGAGGCAGGCTGCAGTTCAAGAGGTCCATCTTTCCCTTTTCAGACCGTCCTTCACCTTCCCCAACCCTGCACCGGTATGTCCTTGCCTGCTCTCTCCTTTCAACAGACTCTGGAAACACATGCTGTCCCTCTGTTCTTTGCCAGCACAGCCTCATGTAAGCGAGTTGGGGGAAAACGTATTAGTCACCTGCTGCAGAAGTTTGTGTGTTCCTGTTTCAAGCTCATTTTCAAGAACTCCCATATCCCAAAGCTTCTGCATTAAAAAGCCAGTGTGCTGAAGCATGCCAATGGATTTATATATCTTGCAACTTGCAAAATTCTTTTTCTGACTGCCATGAAAAAATGGCCCACAGCCCAGTGATTTCAATTCTGCTTGTGAAGTGATTCATTGCTGCAAGGCCTTTGTTTTATTTCATAGCTACTTTTTGGAAGTTGATGCTCTTCTCAGACCACTTATCCAGGAATTGTTTCTCTTGAAATGCACACATTTACATCCCATTAATTTCTCCTAAACATACACACACACACAAACACACACACACACACACACACACACACACACTAAACATGCACTTCAAAGCTACAGCTATCATTATACATACAGCAAATGGATCTAACAGCAGATAAAAAAGGGACGGTGTAAAAGCCGGAACGGAACGGAACAGGCCGGAACAGCCCCATTATATTAAAAAACCATACCAAAAACAGTGGCATGTGTTAGCAACACTTGAGAACAATATTTTAGGACTAAAACCATACCAATATTATATCACGATTAACCCCAAAACTCCCAAAACGACGCCCGGAACAGAATGGGATGGCCGGAACGGCCACTAGGGAACGAGCGATACCAACCAAACTCACCAGTCATGCATAACTAAATGGCAGGGATGCAATAAGCCACAAAAGTTGCCCCGAAACCACGTTCAGATACCCGTTCCGGGCAAAAACACGTATTGCGCAAAAAGGGCCGTAACGGCAGCTTCCCAATGAGGAAAGTCAACCAAACTCACCAGATGCACATAACTAGGTGGGACAAATATAGAAAGCTCCAAAAGTTGCCCCGAAACCACGTTCAGATACCCGTTCCGGGCAAAAACGTGTATTGCGCAAAATGGGCCATAACGGCAGCTTCCCAATGAGGTAAGTGAACCAAACTCACCAGTTGCACATGACAAGGTGGGACAAATATAGAAAGCTCCAAAAGTTGCCCCGAAACCACGTTCAGATACCCGTTCCGGGCAAAAACGCGTATTGCGCAAAACGGGCCGTAACGGCAGCTTCCCAATGAGGTAAGTGAACCAAACTCACCAGTTGCACATGACAAGGTGGGACAAATATAGAAAGCTCCAAAAGTTGCCCCGAAACCACGTTCAGATACCCGTTCCGGGCAAAAACGCGTATTGCGCAAAAACGGCCGTAACGGCAGCTTCCCAATGAGGTAAGTCAACCAAACTCACCAGATGCACTTGACAAGGTGGGGCAAACATAGAAAGCTCCAAAAGTTGCCCCAAAACCACGTTCAGATACCCGTTCCGGGCAAAAACGCGTATTGCGCAAAAACGGCCGTAACGGCAGCTTCCCAATGAGGAAAGTCAACCAAACTCACCAGATGCACATAACTAGGTGGGACAAATATAGAAAGCTCCAAAAGTTGCCCCCAAACCACGTTCAGATACCCGTTCCGGGCAAAAACGCGTATTGCGCAAAAACGGCCGTAACGGCAGCTTCCCAATGAAGTAAGTGAACCAAACTCACCAGATTCACATAACTAGGTGGGGCAAATATAGAAAGCTCCAAAAGTTGCCCCCAAACCACGTTCAGATACCCGTTCCAGGCAAAAACCCATATTGCTCAAAACGGGCCGTAACGGCAGCTTTCCAATGAGGTAAGTCAACCAAACTCACCAGATGCGCATTACTAGGTGGGACAGATATAATAACCTCTGAAATTTCCATGAAAGTCAGGTTCTGTTACCCATTCCGGGCCATAGTTCATATTCCCAAAATTAGCTGGAAAAGAAAATTATGGGTGAGGAAAATGAGGCACTATCTATTGTCGGGAAATTGCCTCGAAAGGCAACTTCTATGTGTGTGAATGCAATCAAATAAACTACTTTCATTGTACTAACTGGAACATTTAATAAACTTTCTCAGAATCCGGAGTGAAGTTCTGCAAAGATGGTTTCCTACAGAAGCCCATAGTTGTCATGTGGTTTGATAGTGTGCTTAAAATATCAGTCTATGATGGCATTGTTGGAGTTGGCCTGTCTCATTCCATCATGAAGCTTACAATGACCTGTGGCTATTCACATCTTTCAACCTAACTTATCCCACAGGGTTATTACAAAATTGGGAAAGGCCATTGTAGTTCACCATGCGTTTCTGGGTGGCGGGTGGGATATAAATGTTCTGTCAAAAAAGCCCAGGTCTTTTGAGGATTGCCATGGGAGTACTGGAGGCTGCATTCCAGGAAGTCCAAAAACGTGGCCCCCAACCCCTTCCAGGGCTGATGGAGGCCTTCCCCCTCAGCCCTTTCCCCCAGGAAATTGGGTGCCAGTCCCGGTTGCCCTGGAGATCTCCATTTTTCCAGAGGTCCCCCGGGTTTTCCAGGTCATCTGGTCACCCTTATCACACCAGGAGACAAAGCGTTAATGCCCACATTCCACAATCTTGACAGGTACCCCTCCCTCCCCAAACATGGAATTTATTTTTAAAAGCCAATCACACAATTTTTAATTGTATGTTAGGTGTTTTGAATAGGTTAGCCCCATGTGAATAAGAGGGAGCTAGGTTGACCATTTGTTTGATTCAGTATAACCCATTGTCATTGGCTGTGATGTTCTGAAGCTTTATTAACATATACGCTTCTTTAGTCATATTCTTTATGACAACATGAATACAAGAAAAATAACCACAAACAGTAAGAACAAAAACAATGTACATAATATCTATCTATATATACTCTCTCTCTCTCTCTCTCTCTCTCTCTCTCTCTCTGTTTGTGTGTGTGTGTATGTGTGTGTAAATGTAAATGCTAACATATAGCACCTGTTAACATAAATTTTTGCCTACAGTGTAGATTATTCATTTCTCACAACACTTTGGACATTTGAATATACCACGAGAAGCTTGATTTATCTCAAGGCAAGAATGATGGTGCCAGTCCTGACATGCTCCCTCGCACAGAACCATGGTGTCCTTCTTGGGTTTCTTGCACTGATCACCCATTCAGCACAAAGACCAAGATGAAGTGTAATACTGTTGTATTGCTGAAGACAAGAACTGGATTGTAGAGAATGCTCCTTTCGGTGATTTTCTAGAAACAGGACTATTGAATTGCTGTCCCACCTATTAATGTGCGTATGGTGAGTTTGGTTGACTTACCTCATTGGGAATCTGCCGTTACGGCCGTTTTTGCGCAATACACTTTTTTGCCCGGAACGGGTATCTGAACGTGGTTTCGGGGCTACTTTTGGAGCTTTCTATATTTGTCCCACCTAGTCATGTGCATCTGGTGAGTTTGGTTGACTTACCTCATTGGTAAGCTGCCGTTACGGCCCTTTTTGCGCAATACACTTTTTTGCCCGGAACGGGTATCTGAACGTGGTTTTGGGGCAACTTTTGGAGCTTTCTATATTTGCCCCACCTTGTCAAGTGCATCTGGTGAGTTTGGTTCACTTACCTCATTGGGAAGCTGCCGTTACGGCCGTTTTTGTGCAATACGCGTTTTTGCCCGGAACGGGTATCTGAACGTGGTTTTGAGGCAACTTTTGGAGCTTTCTTTATTTGTCCCACCTTGTCATGTGCATCTGGTGAGTTTGGCTCACTTATCTCATTGAGAAGCTGCCGTTACGGCCGTTTTTGCGCAATACGCGTTTTTGCCCGGAATGGGTATCTGAACGTGGTTTCGGGGCAACTTTTGGAGCTTTCTATATTTGTCCCACCTTGTCATGTGCATCTGGTGAGTTTGGTTCACTTACCTCATTGGGAAGCTGCCGTTATGGCCCGTTTTGCGCAATACGCGTTTTTGCCTGGAACGGGTATCTGAACGTGGTTTCGGGGCAACTTTTGGAGCTTTCTATATTTGTCCCACCTTGTCATGTGCATCTGGTGAGTTTGGTTGACTTTCCTCATTGGGAAGCTGCCGTTACGGCCCTTTTTGCGCAATACGCGTTTTTGCCCGGAACGGGTATCTGAACGTGGTTTCGGGGCAACTTTTGGAGCTTTCTATATTTGCCCCACCTTGTCAAGTGCATCTGGTGAGTTTGGTTGACTTACCTCATTGGGAATCTGCCATTACGGCCGTTTTTGCGCAATATGCGTTTTTGCCCGGAACGGGTATCTGAACGTGGTTTTGAGGCAACTTTTGGAGCTTTCTATATTTGTCCCACCTTGTCAAGTGCATCTGGTGAGTTTGGTTGACTTACCTCATTGGGAATCTGCCATTACGGCCGTTTTTGCGCAATATGCGTTTTTGCCCGGAACGGGTATCTGAACGTGGTTTTGAGGCAACTTTTGGAGCTTTCTATATTTGCCCCACCTTGTCAAGTGCATCTGGTGAGTTTGGTTGACTTACCTCATTGGGAATCTGCCATTACGGCCGTTTTTGCGCAATATGCGTTTTTGCCCGGAACGGGTATCTGAACGTGGTTTTGAGGCAACTTTTGGAGCTTTCTATATTTGTCCCACCTTGTCATGTGCATCTGGTGAGTTTGGCTCACTTATCTCATTGGGAAGCTGCCGTTACGGCCTTTTTGCGCAATACGCGTTTTTGCCCGGAACGGGTATCTGAACGTGGTTTCGGGGCAACTTTTGGAGCTTTCTATATTTGCCCCACCTTGTCATGTGCATCTGGTGAGTTTGGTTGACTTACCTCATTGGGAAGCTGCCATTACGGCCGTTTTTGCGCAATACACGTTTTTGCCCGGAACGGGTATCTGAATGTGGTTTTGAGGCAACTTTTGGAGCTTTCTATATTTGTCCCACCTTGTCATGTGCATCTGGTGAGTTTGGTTGACTTACCTCATTGGGAAGCTGCCGTTACGGCCCATTTTGCGCAATACACTTTTTTGCCCGGAACGGGTATCTGAACGTGGTTTGGGGGCAACTTTTGGAGCTTTCTATATTTGTCCCACCTAGTTATGTGCATCTGGTGAGTTTGGTTGACTTTCCTCATTGGGAAGCTGCCGTTACGGCCCGTTTTGCGCAATATGCATTTTTGCCCGGAACGGGTATCTGAACGTGGTTTCGGGGCAACTTTTGTGTCTTATTGCGTCCCTGCCATGGAGGTATGCATGACTGGTGAGTTTGGTTGATATCGCTTGTTCAGTAGTGGCCGTTCCGGCCATCCCATTCTGTTCCGGACGTCGTTTTGGGAGTTTTGGGGTTAATAGTGATATAATATTGGTATGGTTTTAGTCTTAAAATATTGTTCTCAAGTGTTGCTAACACATGCCACTGTTTTTGGTATGGTTTTTTAATATAATGGGGCTGTTCCGGCCTGTTCCGTTCCGTTCCGGCTTTTACACCGTCCCGATAAAAAACTCTGCTTCTGTGCACCTGCTTTCCCTGAATGCATGCTTTGAGTTTCTCTCCAGAATACATGTCTGCCTATGTAACAATTTTAGGATGCAATTTAAAAGCTAAATAGATTTCATATAGAATTCTCCAGTACTGAAAATTCCTGCACTATCATTTATACAGTGATGGCCACCAATTTGAATGGTTTAAAAGAGGGTTAGACAAATTCCTGGAGGAGAAGGCTATCAACAGTTACTTGTCTTGATGCCTATAAGCTGCCTCTAGTATCAGAGACTGTGTGCCTATATACACCAGTTGCTGGGGAAGATGGGTGTGAGGGTGCTATTGCATCCTGCTTGTAGGTTTCCCAAGGGCAGCTGGTTGGCCATGGTGTGAACAGAATGCTGGACTAGATGGCTCCCTGGTCTGATCCAGCATGGCTCTTCTTATATTCTTATCTTTATTAGCTGACAGTAATATTCAGTCCAATGGAATCACAGGAATCAAATGACATGTTCTGAAGGATGAATCATATTACCAAAACTGCTTTCTCTTATCCTACACTTTTCACACAAAAGCCATCAGGAATGAATTTAAAGTAGATGTAGCTTTCTAAATGACATGTGCTTACTTATTTATTTGTTGGCTTGTTTCATAATGTTTATCAGCTCTCCACAAAGGGTCATGGTGAAATACAAAACGATGAAAGGGATGTCAACAAGCCCACTAAATTTCATTTAGGCAACAATCCTATACCCACTTATATGAGTTCAATGGACATTTTCCCCCCGGCAACCTTTGCTGCATTGTGAGGTCGTTTGAGGGATACAACGTCGTGGCTTGCGCCCTCCCAACCAGCCACTTCTGCTTGGAAAAGGCACAGTATCAGAGAGTCCTTTTGCTCTGTTCTTTTTAGTTAAAGTAGCTCCCAGGCACTTGCTCTGCAATGTGGCCCTGTGCGTCCACATTAAATCCTGGGCATGCCTGTGACCCGGCTGTGATGTGGGCTGGCCCTTCCACCAATCTTTCGTTTTTCCTAGCGTTCCCATTGAGAGACATCTGCTTCCTTATTGCTGGGTTAATTCGGTTCTCTAACACTGCTCCCAACTTTTGAGTTGCGCAGCTCCAGAGTTGCAAACAGAGAGCTTTGTTAATTCACTTCTCTGATGTGATGTTAGCTCTGGAGCTGCTCATCTCAGGAGTTGGGAGCTGCGTTAATTGGTTTCTCTGATGTCGGGTTAGGGCTGTAGTGGGGCTTATTTGTGCCAGTGGGGCACTCTCATGGGGAACCAGTTACTCATTCCCATTCATAAAACTGTATTGACAGGGAGAGCCTGGAGAAGGGCACGTAACAAGCCTCTCTCCTTGATGACATTGGTTCTACTCCTCCCGTCACCCGGAAAACTGTTTTTCCAGCACTAAAAAGCCAGGTTTTAGGGATGGCTGGCTCCACTATGTAACATTGACAGAGCTGATTTCAGCATATCAGGAGGGGGGGCCTTCTCTGCTGTGGCACTCTGGCTGTGGAATGAGCTCCCTAGAGAGGTTCACCTGTCACCTAGGCCAGATCAACACACAGGGTTCGGGATGCCCTGAAGGCGCTTTAGGGCGCCCCGAAATCGATGATGTAGACCCTACCTTAACCGTTCCAAGAAGAGGTGGAGGAGGAGGAGGAGGCCCCACATCGCCCCTCGCGGGGATGGGATGAAGAGTTGCCGCGCCCGACGGCTTCGCCGGGGAATCAGCTGCCGCCCACCTACCCGACGGCCTCCTTTTGCCAGCAAAAGAGCCACCCGGGCCCACCCGGGTCGGAGAACTCGGCGGACGAAGCCATCTTCCCTGAGGAACAAGCATCACCCTATCACGTCTTACTGTCTTTGCCATACACAGAGCCAGAACACAACTGAATACTTTTAAAAATGCATGTTTTATCCGTTAAAGAATTTCTCAGCTCCTGAATAATATTTATAGGTTCTGATCTGCTGAGTCCCAGCATTCCTCCTGGATTCATTCTCTCTTGTGACTTGAATGTACTTCCAGGTGAACTGCCTCACACCAATTCATCTCATGATGGCATCAATAAATCAGAGTTACTTTCTTGGTAATTAGTTCAACTAATGATTCTGCTAGCATTTCCAGCCATTTTGATAGGCATATGGCTTGGAAAATGTTACTGTTAAGACTTCAGAATAAAAGCTGGTTTTCGCTTTATGTAGCAGTGGAGTACCATCAGTGTGTGGTTCTTTGTGGGGTGAGAGGGGCCAGATCTACACTAAGCAGGATATAACATTATAAAAGTCCTACAGTTCCCCGCATTACCCAGCCAGCATTAAATATTGCTCCTTTATGCTGTAATTGTGGATTAATATTAGGGCTGTTGGAAGCAGCAGGGCTTAGCAAGTGATTAAACAGCCCACCATGGCTTGTTTTCAGCATCTGTAACATTTTGTAACATCTGAACTGGTCCATTGGGTGAAACAGTGAAATGACATTGATAGCATGTGTCAAAATTGCAGTCTATGGGATGTGGGGGCAGGGAAGTGAAGCAAGGATCACATATGAGGGAATCTGGAAGAACTCTCTGGAAGTAGAACACTGTTGAGATATGAAAAGAAGGACACATGAGTAGAGGAAGGGTAGAGAAAGAGATAAGCAGAGGAGTGCTTGTGTGTCCTTCACTGGGTGGCCAGATGTCCTACTTTACAGAGGATGGCGATTTTTCCCTCCAAGGTGTCCTCTTTTTAAAAGTCTGTCTAGTCCAGGTTCAGTTTAAAGCTAAAGAACAATAAGGGGCTTTGAGTTGCCCATCAATGGTTAGCTCCTAGACAGCAGAGTGAGAAGGCACACAGATCACAATGTTCCCTACGAGGGTGAGATGCATTTCTATTCAAATTATAGTAACTATTACTCAATTTAGATTTATACATATAGATCACCATATGCAATTTTTTTTGCAAATCAATATAATTTTTCATCCTCTTTTTTTGGCAATATGTACGTGGCCACCCTAATGCTTAAAACCCAAAGAGGAAGGCTTTGCCACATGTAAACTAATGAAAGACATGTTAGAAGAAGTTCAACTTGAGGGCAGTCTGAGAAATTAGTCTGTCTTATCTGCCGGCAACAGGGACAGCTATTCTAACAATTTTATTCCTGGCTGGTCTGATCGTGGGATCTGTCCTGCCATTGAGATAGAGTCTTTGGCTACACTTCAGTCAGAGACTTTGGCAAAAGAAGGTCCATAGAGAAGATCATTTCTCCACTATACAAACCACATATATTCTGTGCAATTCCAGTATGATGTGATTTCTGGTTCATTCTGGGAAAGAATTCTTGATATCTAAAATATTTTTAATAAATAACATTTATATCAGATTGATTTATATGAGGAAGTTCATAGTCTTGGTGATACTGAGACATCCTGAAGTCTTGTGAAACACCTCTATAATTAAAACCTACCTTGGAAATCTCTTCCCAATGTGTACTGCCTGTTCAAAGCTTTTTGAAGAATGACATTGAATGTAGCATGGATGGCTTGAGCTTATGAAAAGAAACAGACACTTTCAGAGCATTTTCAGATGGGGAGTGGGGAATCGTGTTTCCCTATCGTTGTTTTGCCTCCTACTTCTGTCCCACTCAACTACCACCTCTGCTCGTGAGTCAAGGGTGTGGTTTTGTTGGGTCTACAGTGGGGTGTGTGAGCACAACCAAGGTGTATTGGTTTTTCTGAAGCTGTGACTTCTTTGGGGATTATCAATGTGCACTGCCTCCCCTTGATCTCTGTAAGTACTAAGGTTAGCAGCAGAGTCCTCTGATTCACCCAAGGTTCCATCTAGTTCTGTCAGGTAGTGGACACTTCACCAAGTCCTTTGATTCTACAGGTTTCTTGGGTGGGGTATGCTTCTGGACTGTAGCTTTGGAATTCCCTTAGGGTATCCTGTCCCCCACCCCACTGTCTCAGTATGTGCAATAGGGTAATGTCTCCTCCTATATCAGTCTCCCTGTCCACTATGATTTTCAAGGGAGGCCGTGTTGTTTGTGCTGCAGCCTATGGATTTTTATTTGGTGGTGCCACAAAGACAGGCCTTCTCTGCAGTGGTGCCCAGCCTATGGAATGATCTCCCTTCCGTGATACATCAGGCCACAATGCTGGCAGGTTCAGCATTTATTGAAAATGTCTCTTTATACTTTGGCTTTCTCTCAATCATGAGCTATCTTGTTCAATCTCTGTTATTTCTCACTGTTTATTTATTGTATTCTATTGTATTCTATTGTGTTATGGTGTTGTTGTAAACCACTTTGGAATTTGTGCAAACGAGAAACAGTATTTGCAAATAAATAAACAAATAAATAAAACCTCCTTGAGTGAGGAGATCTCATCCAGTTCTGGTTCTGGTTTTGGGCTAATACTAACACCTAAGATCTTGGAGACACACTGCTATGCAGTAACAAGGTAAATTTATTTATTTATTTATTACATTTTTATACCACCCAATAGCCGAAGCTCTCTTGGCGATTCACAAAAATTAAAACTTTGGACCACTGGTTGGATTCAGTATAAGGTAGTTACTTATGTTCTTATTGAGGATGCTTACAAGATTCTTCCCATCTGAAATTGTCCCAGATATTTGGGTTCTAAATTACTTTGTCTTGTTTGTGGAGCAACATCAACATATTAGCAATTCACCGTTCTTCTATTTTTAAATTTCTGAACTGTGTATAAACTCTTGCATGTGCAGTTTGTTGGTTTTTAGCTTAGTTCATGTTTATTTATTTTTTCCTGTCTGGGTTACTGATGCACGCAAGACTGTTTTTGCACGTTGATGAAACACAGTGCAGGAAGAATTTTGATGCACTGAGATACATAATTGCACAAGAGTACTCATGCTTTCATTAGTATATGTGAGCATTAGTAAATAGGCCAAATAAATAAATCACGACCAAATGGAACAGAAAGCACCAGAAAATTGTACATATAACCATTCCAGAATTAATTTTGAAATTCTTCATGTGGTTTGAAAGAAAGTGGAGCAGCACGCAGAACACAGTGGCCTTATTTATTTATTATTACATTTATATACCGCCCCATAGCCGAAGCTCTCTGGGTGGTTTACAAAAGTTAAAAACAATGAACATTAAAAACAGATATACAAAATTTAAAACCACCAAAAGTATAAAAAGCAACAATATCCATTTAAAACAATTAAATGGATCTTATCCATTTAATAAGATCCATTTTGATCTTATGAAATCAAAATGGAATGGAAGAAATGTGCTCTTCCTGAATTCATATGTACACATAGGTTTATTAATTTCTGAAATGTATACCCTGCCCTTCAAAGACCAATCGACTTTCCCAGGGTTTTGTGGAAATGGAATATGAAGTACAAAAGAAAAACTTTTTTATGCAAGGGTTTAAGCACTACTGCTTGGGGGAAGGGTCTTGGGTCAGTGTTGGGGCAGCTGCTTTGCATTCAGAAGATTTTCCAGCATCTCCAACTAGGACTAGGAGACTTCCTGCCTGAAACCCTAGAGAGCTGCTGCCAGTCAGTGTAATCCAGGGGTGTTGAACCTCAGGCCCAGGGGCCAAAACTGGCTCTCCTGCAGTCCAAATCCAGCCTTTTGGGGTTTTCCAATGACCATGCCCCCTTCCCCCACATCACCAAGTGGTGCCCCCCTTCCCCCTCCCCAATCATCTGGTGGTTTCCCAGCTTTTCCATGTTGTCCCCCCCCATTCTAAAAGGTTGGAAATGCCTCTCCTAAGGCTTAGTTAGTAAGGCAGTAAGAGCTTTAAGCTAAAATAACAACAACAACAACAACAACAACAATTAATAATAATTTATTTCTTACCCGCCTCTCTGACTGGATTGAGGTGGGGAACAACAGCAAAATATGCTCATGTTTTTTTGGTATTTTGACCTTGGCCCTTTTCTACTTAGATTGATCTTGCCTCCAACCCTGCCCACCACTGGAATGTGGCCCCTGAGAGATTCTCAAAAATTGTATCTGGCCCTGTGGCTGAAAGAGGTTCAGTACCCCTGGGGTAGACACTGCTAAACTAGATGGGCCAATGTTCTGACTTGGCATAAGGCAGCTAACAATGTCCTTATGCTGTTATTTTAGTATGATGGTAGCCATAACAGTATGCTGATCCTTGTGGCCCCTTCAGACTAGCCCTTATCCAAACAGGAACCTACACTCCATTTGGATGGTCAGTGCTCTGATTCAGAGAGCTGTAAGGAAGCTGGAGAAATCCATTTGTGTGGTGGACAAATTCATTTGGGTTCTTGCTGCAGTGACTAAATTAATAAGAACATAAGACATATGAAGATTCATCCTGAATCAGCCCAAGGGTCCATCTTGTCCAGGACTTTATTCACACAGTAGTCAGCCAGCTGTTGACCAGGGACCCACAAGCAGTACATGGTGCCACAGCACCCTCCCACCCATGTTCTCCAGTTACTGGAGGTAGAACATAGCCTTCAGGACCAGTAGTCATTGATAGCCTTCTCCTCCAGGAATTTATCCAGCCCCCTTTTAGTGATGGCCACTCAAATTGGTGGCCATCACTACATCTTGTGGAAGCAAATTCCATAGTTTACCTATATGCCATATGAAGAAATACTTCCTTTTTTCTGTCTTGAATATCCCACCAATCAGCTTTATGGGAATCTGCAGCATGTTGAGCCAATTTGCAGATTTTCCAAGAATTTTGCAAAACAAGAAGGAGGAGGAGGAGGAGAAGAAGAAGAAGGAGGAGTTGTGTAATTTGCACAAATTTCTGAGCAATTTGCACAAATTATGGGTGAATTTGCACAAATTCACCCATAATGAAGGAGGAGGGCCTTCTCTGTTGTGGCACCCCAGTTGTGGAATGAGCTCCCCAGAGAGGTCCGCCTGGCGCCTACACTGTACTCCTTTCGTTGCCAGCTGAAGACCTTTTTATTCACTCAGTATTTTAACACTCAATTTTAACTTAAATTTAAATTTTACTGTTTTAACTCTGTATTTTAATCTTATATCAATTTTGCTGCGTGGTTTTTATCCTGGTTGTGCTTTTTATACTGTATTTTGTATTTGTGCTTTTAACCTGTTGGTTGTTTTATTATGGTTTTAATTTTTGTGAACTGCCCAGAGAGCTTCGGCTATTGGGCGGTATAAAAATGTAATAAATAAATAAATAAATAAATAAATTCTGACTGAATGTGTATAATTTGCACAAATTCATCCATAATTTGCACAAATTGCAGAGCCTCTCTGTCTCTCTCTTTGGGGAGTAGTCTTCTGCTCAGTTCACAGACATAAATCAATTCATACATGCTGTGGAAACCCCAAAAGAGCCAGATTTCCCAATGACTGACACGCCTAGAGAATTGATAACCCACAAAAGGGTACCACCTGAATGCAGTCTGGATACATTTATTTATTTATTTATTTTCGAATCATGCCAGGAAATCTGTAACAATAAATCAACAAAATGTATGTTAAAAGGCAGAAGAAATATTGCATTCTTTCCCACTGATCAGGGAATATAAAATAAATCTCTTCCTGACATGTTGATACTATTTTAATTAAGATTTTTGTTCTTAAGCCACTTCTTCCTTAGGATAATTCATCTTTCTGGTCTAGCTTTGAGTTAATGTTGTCATACGTATAATGTCTACAAAGGCAAGCCGCTTTCAAAAAATTTGATATGCATTTTAATATGATCCATTCTTCTAAGATTAGAAATGTCTTATTTACATAGAAATTATTGATATAACTGCAGGAAAAAAAACAAGTAGGGATGTTTCCCCCCTCCTTTAGTTTGCATTTCGTACCCCTTATATTTCCCTTCACAGCACTGTCTAAGGGCTCTTTGATTCCTATTCAATGCTCCTCATGAAAAAGTTCTCAGAAAAGTGCTGGGATTACCATATATGTAATTTTCCATGTCTATGTGCTCAAGGGATCATTTTAATAAGTCCTCATGCCATGTCTTCACTTGGAATTGACTCTTAAGCCAAGACTCACACATGAACACACACTGTGACAACACAGTGATGTTATCTAATTTGGCTGTGATATACTGTGAATGTAGCAACTATGTGGGATGGGCCAATCAAATAGTTCTTTCCCAGCCAATCGTCACCCATGGAACATTCACATACACATTGCAGCCATGTGGGATATCACCAGGGATGTTGTTAGGCCCTTAAAAATTGTTAGGGACTTAAAAGATCAGGGAGCTCCAACCCCGGGGAAAGGGATTTGGGGAGGCCACAATGCACAGGGAGGGTAGGGTTACCTCTTCCTTCTCTAGTTGTGATACCCCAGGAACCCCCTTGATTAGCAATTGAGATGAGAAAAGACTTCCTATTGGCATTAAGGGAAGCATTTTTTTTCTAAGCTTAATTGCCTGTGGTGGGTGTTGGTGAAGCAGTTGTGGCATATGGGGAGGTGAGGTTTAACCCTTCCCTATCCAGTGGTAATTCCCATATAAAATCACCTCCTGCATGGTTATTAAGCTGACAAAAATGCCTTCATTTGGCATGAATGGATACCTGGGGCCCTGGGGAATAGATTCAGGACCATGATTCATGGCCCTGGCCTTGCAATGCTCCTGGAGTGCACCATGAGGAAGCAGCTCCTCTCTCTCTCTCTCTCTCTCTCTCTCTCTCTCTCTCTCTCTCTCTCTCTCTCTCTCTCTGTGTGTGTGTGTGTGTGTGTGTGTGTGTGTGTGTGTGTATGTGTATGAGAGAGAGAGAGAGAGAGAGAGAGAGAGAGAGAGAGAGAGAGAGAAGGACAACTCATTCTCCATTGAATTTTGGCTGTAACCTGTGTCCAGTTCCCTCATTGAGGTCTGGAATCCCAGTTCTCACTTCCTGCCTGTGACATCTGCCCCTTATTCAAATGGCTCACATCTAGCCATTCCTGGCATTTTGTAAAGTGAACACAAAAAAGAATCTGAAAAAGGTTACAAAGGCTTGTCTTGAACCTAGAGTTATCTATGTGTTCTCTCAGGCCTTAGCTAGACCTAAGGTTTATCCCGGGATCATCCCTGCTTGCTCCCGGGATATCCTGTGTGTCATTTACATGAACAGGGACGACCCCGGGATGATCCTGGGATAAACCTTAGGTCTAGCTAAAGTCTCAGTTTCAACGGAGGCTGAGAAAATACATACTGTAGGTATAAAACTGTCCCCATTTTACTGAGCTTTTGCAAGAATTGCTGAGGGAATGTATCTGAAGGATTCTGAAGTGTTTTATCATAGGGTAAATGATAACTTTACTCAAACTAAGGGTGCCAGCCAATGCATGTTTAGACAGAGAGAAAAAATCCTATCACTCCATGTTGGCTGGGGAATGTTGGCAGTTGTATGTTTTTTTCTGAGGGGGGGGGAATGCTGGCCAGAGAATGCTGGGTAAGAAATGCCAGGAGCTGTAGGACTGTTTTCTGCCTAAACGTGCATAGGATAGCATGATAAGACTATTTCTCCCTATAGCCCTTATTCTCATTTCTGACTGGCAGTGGTTATTTCCAGAACTCCCGGCAGAAACTTTCATATCACCTGCTACCTGATCCAACTGGGGCTCTACATGCCTGCCAGTGCAATGTCACAGGCTCTGTATATGCTTTCATCAACTGCATAGAGTCCATGCACATCTTCTGAAAGAGGCTACACTGTGAATGGTATCTAATATAATCCCATTGTATTTGTGGATTATTATGGCCATCATTGCCAGTCACTGTGGCTTTATTTATTTACCTGAAATCCTTTTATACCAGCCTTCATTCATATTCCCAAGGTGGTCTATGAAATGAATAAAGCCGTTAAAATGTAAATACCAACACGCACACACCTACACCCAATAAACTAACTATGCAATCCTATAGATGTCTACTCATAAGTAAGCTCCCCACTGGGTGCAGTCGGATTTACTCCTGGATAAATGTTAGGACCGCAGCTTCAAAGCTATCAAACTATTAAAGCATCATAAAACGGGATTAAAACTGTACCCAAAAAGTTCAAGAAACAAAACAAAACAAAACAAAAAGAAATAAAAAAGGGGAAAGCTTTGTGTACCACTCCGTCTTTGGGGAGCCATGATTGAGGAGGAAGCCACTTGGCTCACCTCAGCCAGCAGGGGCACCTGTAGGAAGCCCTCTACCGATAGAAGGCCTCCTCCATCAATAGAGATATGCCTGCTAGAGTGACCATATGGAAAGGAGGATGGGTCTTCTGTATCTTTAACATTTGCATAGAAAAGGGAATTTCAGGTGGTGTCAACTGTATGTATGCAGCACCTGCTGAAATTCCCTCTTCATCACAACATTTAAAGCTGCAGGAGCCCTGTCCTCTTTTGTATCAGGTCAAGAGGGCAGGGCTCCTGCAGCTTTAACTGTTGTGATAAAGAGGGGATTTCACTAGGTGCTGTAGGCATACAAATGACACCTGCTGAAATTCCCTTTTCCATAAACTGTTAAAGATACAGGAGCCCTGTCCTCCTTTCCATATGGTCACCCTAATGCCTGCAGCTCTTGTAATTGTCAAAGTTGGCAAGGTTTCCTGACACTATGGACAGAAAGAGAAAGATTGTGGTGTGGGTGTTCTCAGCAAAATAACCTTCTTTGTCTCCATCAATTATACATTGTGGTTGCTTGAGAATGTCCTGTACGAATCTCAGCATGAAGGATGTTGTCATCTTTCCAAAGCAGCAGGATCCAATCAAGACTTACAGCTGAAACAACTGCATCTAGTGTTGTCTCAATGTTTTTCAGCATATTGTCTCAAGACAGTCAGAATTTATATTAGAACAATAAGATTAATTAACCGCACATCTGCAAACAAGGAACTATAAACATCCTGTGCATTGTTGTCCACATAAATGTTTCATGAGTCACTAGGTCAATTATTTTTAGTATTCACATAGGATGCAAAGGAATGGGTCTTAAGGAATGCAAGCAGGGGATAATAATAGATAGATTGCTCAAGCAAAAATGTGGGGCGGGGAAGGAAGGATTGACTATTTCCAACATATAGGGACTCTCTTGGCAACAATATCCAGGAGTTATTGCACACTTTCTCTACAACCACTTGAACTGATCATATTCAGTGCCAAAAACCCTACTGCTTTAAGACAAGTTAAGGCTATCGTGTGTTGGCTCAAATTCCACAAAGCCAGGAAATTGGAAGCTAAGTGTGATGCTTTAATACAAGGGTAGGCACAAGGTAGATCTCTAGATAAACTTCAACTCCCAGAAGCCCCTACCACCATGGCCCATGTTCAGAAATGCTGGAGTCCAAGACTAGTGAACACGCCACCACTGGTCGCTCCACCACTGTCTTAACAGACATTTCAGTAACAATGTCATAAATTGTGCTTACTTACAACATTCCCTCCATGCACCCACACTTTCAAGCCCAAATCCAGATTGGGAAGATGGAACACCTGAAATCGGTAAAGCTGCCCCACGTTCTCCTGGTCAGGTTGTTTTGTATTGCCTTATGAAGCACTTGAAGGCTTCCTCCTGTCTCAGAAGGCTTAGAGGACACACCAGTAAGGAAGTCAGACAAGAATTGTATTCTCTCTCTCTCTCTAACAAAAATAGAACAGCAACCTCCTGATTCCCCCACATACAGCTGAGTCTGGTTTGCCTATTAATTAAACTAGTGTCTGTTCTGTCAGTTTGAAAAGAGGAAGTACTAAAGGGGAAGTTGTATTTGTATTTGAGTTCTCTATCATGGATTCATGGTATCTTTGGGACTAGCCTCAGTGTGTAATTCCCATGAAAATGGGTAAATATTTTCTAGAATTTCTTCTACATGCTTAATTCCTTCATTACACACATACATGCAGTTTTAACCCGTGACACGGCTCACTTTTTGAAGTTATTTTCTCTGCATACACACAGTTCGTTCCTACAAAAAAAGAGGGCCGGGCTCCTGCAGCTTTAAATGTTGTGATGAAGAGGGAATTTCAACAGGTGCTGCATGCATACAAATGACACCTCCTGAAATACCCATTTCTATACAACTGTTAAAGATACAGGAGACCTGTTCTCCTTTCTATATGGTCACTCTACCCTACCCCCCATAAGACAATTAAGTCCATGGTCTAAACTACCTAGCTGCACCACTCTAAGTATATTATTCTACACACTGCAAAACAAATAAACCCCCAAATATACACATTTGCATTCAAGATCTATGAAAAGGCATGTTACACAAAATTACTGAAAGAAAAGTAATTCAGTTAATATGGGGAAAAAATCTTGAATTTTATGCAGGGTAATCTGATCCACCATAAGACCAGTGAAGAGATAGTCATGACACAACCCATTTATTTATTTATTTTCCTATGTAACTATTTGTTTATCCAAGTTTTGCTTAATGATTATACATATATGCAACCTTTACTCGTCAACTACATGGTGGTATGAAGAAGGGAAGGAGAAACCTAATAGGGAAGGAATGGGAGCTGTGGTGTGGGGGGACGGTGTACTGTTTGCATGTATTGGGAAATGAAAAGCATCTAATAAATTGTTAACAACAACAAAATGGCTTAAAGCTCTATTAAAGCTTGCATGTTAGTCATTAATATGTTTGTTAGGGATTCATTAACTTCGTTTTAATTTAAAGTCCTGAACCAAATCTGCCTTTTTTTTGTTATGTCTCTCTTCCAATATATTTGGATTGCGAAGGCGCTGAATCAATTCCATATTGAGAGCCTTGCTAAAAAGAGTTTTTAGATCAATTTGGATAAAGAAAAAGAGCAGCTGGTTATACTCTGCTAGCACTTAGCCTAAAGCAATTTTCTATGCAGTTACAGAAATGGATCAATACACCTCCACCTCCAATTACATCTTCTTACGTGCTGTGACTCTAAGAGGGAAGAGGCACCCATTATTTTGTAAGTATTTAGCCGTGTATTTACTATAGTGGGAGAACAACCATGTGTAGTCATCATTTTAGAATCTTTGCATACTTCAGCTGCTAATGTCTGGCCACAAATCTCACTGTTTCTTTGGTGTGGTGGTCAAGTGGCCAACTGAACTCATCGATGTGGTTTATCAGATCTGGAACCTGTCATGAATTTTAATGATCAAGAACCGAAAGAGTATATACAACTTTTACAAACAGCACCATTGCTAACCACTTGTCTCTTTATTTTCCAGTAAGAAAAATGTACCTTGTAAACCCGAATAGAAGACTACCTGGAACTAGTGTAATGTCTACACACTCTTTTCTTTCTTAACACTGGATCTTAACGATAGGGATAACTCCCTTTCTCCTTCAGCCCTCTTGCCTCCATGCCCACAATACGACACCTTGTATCTCCTTTTTCTCTAGCTGGATTCTTCACTTCATTTTATACCGGTTGGTCATGATCTTCTCTTAGATTCCCTTCATGACCTTGGACTTTGTGGCTCTGTCTATAACTGGTTTGCCTCCTATCTAGCGGGTCGCTCTTTCAGCGTGTTGGCTAATGGCAGCTCGTCTTCCTCTTTTCCCCTTTCAGTAGGGGTCCCGCAAGGCTCGGTGCTTGGCCCGTTGTTGTTTTCCTTATACATGTTGCCCTTGGGTAAGCTTATTCAATCTCACGGCCTCCAATATCATCTGTATGCCGATGATACACAATTATATCTCTCATCTCCGGAACTTTCTCCTGATGTTCACGATCGTATCTCGGCATGTCTTTCAGATATCTCAGCTTGGCTGCTTCATCGTCGTTTGAAACTTAATATGGCAAAGACTGAATTGCTTGTTTTTCCTCCTAAACCCTCCCCTCATCTCTCATTCTCTTACTGTCAATGATGTTACGCTTACTCCGGTCAAGGAAGCTCGTAGTCTTGGCTTTATATTTGATTCCTCACTCTCCTTTATTCCTCATATTGAGGCAGTAGCTAAATCCTGTCGTTTTTTCCTGTATAATATTGCCAGGATTCGATCATTTCTGTCTGTCTCTTCTGCCAAGACGCTTGTTCATGCACTGGTTATTTCTTGGTTGGACTACTGCAACCTTCTTCTCACTGGCCTTCCTTCTTCTCACATCAGTCCGTTGGTCTCGGTCCACCACTCTGCCGCTAAGATCATCTTCTTGGCTCGCCGCTCTGATCATGTTACTCCACTTCTGAAATCTATTCATTGGCTTCCAATTCACTTCAGAATCCAATATAAACTTCTTCTGTTGACCTTCAAAGCTTTTCACAGTCTAGCTCCTTCCTATCTCTCCTCTCTCATCTCACACTATTGCCCCGCTCGTGCTCTTCATTCCTCTGATGCCATGTTTCTCATCTGCCCAAGGGTCTCTACTTCTCTTGCTCGGCTTCGTCCATTTTCTTCTGCTGCCCCTTACGCCTGGAACGCTCTTCCAGAACATCTGAGATCCACAAGTTCAATCGCAGCTTTTAAAGCTCAGCTAAAAACTTTTCTTTTTCCTAAAGCTTTTAAAACCTGATGTTGTTTGGACTCTGTACTGTTAGTTTTACCCTACCCTGTGCCTGTTTACCCTACCCAATGCCTGTTTGCATTCTCTTCCCCTCCTTATTGCTTTACTATGATTTTATTAGAATGTAAGCCCATGCGGCAGGTCTTGCTATTTACTGTTTTACTCTGTACAGCACCATGTACATTGATGGTGCTATATAAATAAATAAATAAATAATAATAATAATAATAATAATAATAATAATTTCTCATTCCCAGCATCTTGTTTCTATCCTATTCTCTGCTTTTCCATACAATCATAGAGTTTCAGGGGGGCTTGTTGTCCTGTTCTGAACCAAGCAGGTGCCTACAGGGCTCAGTATCAGGCAGCAAAGTGGCAAGGCAGGAGACAAGTCTGGAAACAAGTTAGGAGAGAGGCCTCAGGGGTCTCTGGCAGCTCTGCAGTGGTGCTCAGACCTAGGGCTCATCTACACCAAGCAGATATTCCACTATGAAAGTGGTATGAAAGCAATATATAAAAGGCAGGAGCTACACTACTGCTGTATAGAGGTATTGAAGTGCACTGACGACTGTTGGGACCCATGACACATACCATATACTACTTTCATAGTATTATATCCTGCTTGGTGCAGATGAGTCGTGGGCCCCAACTGTTGTCAGTACACTTCATTACCACTATAAAACAGTACTGTGGCTCCTGCCTTTTATATACCACTTTCATACCACTTTCATAGTGGAATATCAGGCTTGGTGTAGATGAGCCCCTAGAGTGTCTTCTGTTGGTAGCACTGGACCTTTGGCCTCAGACTTCATGTCACTACTCGGCTCCCTGCTGCTCAATACGGGTTTTCCAGAGCTGGAACATTCCCAACCAGGGCATCTATATATTTTTCCTAACAATGCACCTGGAAGAAAGCTACATCATGACATAGGCTGTTTCTACACCAGCCTGAAAATCCGGGCTGTTCACTGCCGAGTCCCTGTGCATCCAAATGATGCACAGGGACTCCGGGGGCAAGTGGGGATGAGCACGGGTTTTCCCGGGGATAAACAACCCCTGGGAAAACCTGATTCTTCCTATGGTCTCGGGATCACCCCAAGACCGCAGGATGTGTGGGTGCCCATCCTGGCTTTTTCCCTCCTCCCTGCAAGTAGCGGGTGTCAGTAGAGGGAAGGAGCCGGGATGGGAGGAATCGGGGGTGGGGGACAGCGGGGTCGGGCCTTTTTTTTTTTAACCTTTTTTTTACTGGAGCACAAGTGCACTCCAGCTGTTCTTCTTTAAATAAATAAATACATAAATAAATAAATAAATAAATAAATGGTAGCCACAATGGGTGTGATGCTCGGGACATCGCATGGCCGTTTGGACACAGGGTGATGATCCCGCAAGCAGGTAAGTCGGGGATAATTTCCCCTGTGTCCCTCTACACTCTTATGGTGTAGAAAGGGCCATAGCATCTTTCAGCAGAGGCATTGTGGCCAAAACGGCCCAGGATTGGTACTGGAGCACTACTGCTGCTTCCTTGTAGCAGCAAAAAGAGGGGGTTTAAAAAAAGGGGGGGAGACATGAGGAGGAAGAAAAAGAATTCTTCTCTGCTGACTATTACAAATACCCTGTTTCCCTGAAAGTAAGACATCCCCCGAAAATAAGACCTACTTCCAGTTTTGCCTCTCGCTGTAATATAAGGCATCCCCCTGAAAATAAGACCTTTTTTTTTTGTTCAACAATAAATGTGTACCGTATTCTTCTTCATGGAAAAATAAGACATCCCCTGAAAATAAGACCTAGTGCATCTTTGGGAGCAAAAATTAATATAAGACACTGTCTTATTTTCGGGGAAACAGGGTAGAAGTCCCCCTATCTCGAAATCTATAAGAATTTCACCAGACTATGGGCTTCAGTTTCTTATCCCCACCGCACTCCAGCAATGTGTCCCCCAAAAGGTCCATTCAAAATTTTTGGCACAGCACTAGTTAATTCGCTGTGCTTGAATACAACACAGTTTGTAGCCCCTGAATCAAGTGCAGAAGGGCTGCACATTCCCTGTGTAATAAACTGATCACCTGGAAAGGACTCACACTTAGCATAACAAATGGACTGAATGAGAGAAACTGTTGGAGCAAATCATTTAACATGGTAGCCACTCTGCTTCTTGTCAAAAGGAATGATGGAATTATTTCAATCAAGCTTTCAATGAATATATATATATATATATATATATATATATATATATATATATATATGACAAGACCTACAGAGTGCACCGGTCCATTTCTGACTATACTTGAGGAATTAAGATTCAGCACTTCATTCCCATAACAAAGAGTGTAATGAGAACAGGAAATGGCACCACATTAATCTAATCCACTGACAAGCATTGTGGCAGGAATAAGAAAAGGTCCTAATTTAAACTGCATTTGTTAGGCTCTTCAGACCACAATCATACTGCTCATCCCACAGATCAGAAGGAATAGGCAGCGCAATGGAAGCTTTATGGGACTCTTGCCTTTATTTGAGATGCTTTGCGCCATGAGTGAAGTAATATTTCAGGATTGCCATATACATATGTGTGCACCAGTATAAACACTCATCATTCTATGAGGTTCAAGCCTTGGGATTGGAAGTGGGGGGAAGCTTTCTTTTGTTTTTTATTTGAACAAGAAGTCTGAATGCAATCACAGCATTTGTTATGCATGGCTCTGCCTTGATATTTTTTTCTATCTCTAAAGTAACAGGGGGCTAACAAACTTTTCAGTAAGAGATTCTAACAATGGCATTTTATCTACTGGGACATTTATACGACCCAGTTTTTGCCACTGTAAGAGATCCATGAGAAGCTTTTTCAGTATTTTTACTGTGAAATGGGTCACACAGATACATCTTTTGTTTGGAACTAGGGCTGTGCTAAATTTGTTTGGAACTAGGGCTGTGTGTGTGTGTGTGTGTGTGTGTGTGTGTGTGTGTGTGTGTGTGTGTTTTGGGAAAGCTTGATACAACTGATCTGAAGCTTTAATGTTCTTTTAAAACAACAACAAGGGGTCTTCCAGAGACAATCTAGCCAGTCAGGGTTCATGATAACATAACTTCATCATACAGCCAATCAGATTGGACTTCATTATGACATTAGGAAACCAAATAGGTGTGAAGACATTTGATAATATCACAAAGCCAGGGTAGAGTGATGACAATACTTTCTGCCCTCACTTTGAACAGGCATTTTTGCTCCATTTCACAACACCTAAATCACTGAAGGTGCGTGCATGTGTAGAAAATAATATTTCTAAGGAAACATCCTTACTGAGTTTCAGTGCAGCCCTATTTGAAGTCCACACATGACAAAGAGATATGCACTTCCTGAACTTTCCAAATAGATACAAACTTTTGAAAAAGAATACCACAAGTCAACTAGGATGTTGTACCACTCCAGTATGAATTATAGTACATATGCTGTCTACACCATGCTATAGGTAGTTTTGCCTTTGATCTACTGGAGGTAGCACAAAGGATCCTTGTGCCAGAGATGTAGGCAGAACTCTAGGCCTGACTCTACCACATAATCAGGTCCATCAGACATACTATTCCATAAAGCTCTTTTTACAGCCCGGGAGTTTGCGAGTCAAGAATTCTGGCTGCACAGAGGCTCTGGATTCTTGGTCCTTGAACCACCACCTACTGTAACTCTTTAGCATAGATAACATAGGGATCAGCATTGAAGGCACCTGCCAAGGCCTACACCTCTGCAGTGCCCCCACTGCTGAGCCTTGGATTGGAGTCTCTTGGACCTACTGTGCCTCCTCCTTGCTGTCTTCGCCTGTATGCAAGCAGTGAAAACAGCTAGGGGATGGAGAAGCATCCTCCTCCTGTCTTGTGCTCTCCTTTGTTTTACGGGTTGGTCTCAGAGGAAAAGGGCAAGTTAGTGGGCAGAGGGTGTGTGTGAAAGTGGCCAAGTTCAGATGCCACAAAAACATAGGTTTTTTTAAAACCCTGGGTTGTTGTGAACAAAGTAGAAACAAATAAGCATGGGAGCTCCCACTACCTGATCACTCTTACTGGGGCTAAACAACCAGGTTTCATCCCAGGGTTTAGAGTGATGTTTGAACCAGAATTCTAAGATGTTAGGCTAGAGACAACCCAGAGTTGAAACTCTACCCCAGCAAACCAGAATTCCTGGTTCAAACATCATGCTAAATAATAACCAAGGGTGGAGAATCCCTGGGGGGATCTACACTATTGCTTTTAAAAGAGCTTTAAAGCACTTTGAAAATGTTTTGAAAACTGTATACGCAGTGTGTCCTGGGCCCAAACAGTTGTCAAAACTGTTATAAAGTGCTTTAAAGCGCTTTAAAGCAGTAGTGTAGATCCCCCCTGAGTTATTTAGCTCTTCCCAGTTATAGCAGGACAGATTGGGGAGGAGAAACCAACAGTCATGCTGGCTAGCTACTGCTTCATTCACAACAATCCAAGGTGTGTTTTTTAAAACCATGGGGTTGTGTGCTGTCTGAACCTGGTCAGTTTCTTGCCAAAAAGGCCCATCAAAACCTGGAGTGAAGATGTTTCTAAAGGAAAGTTCATTTGCTGTAAGCTTCTTCCAATTCATTTTTCAATGATCAGTCACAACCACTGCTGTTCCTTAATGACTTCCCCTGCCTGATGACAATCTCAGTCTGTACAGCAAATGCCACTTCATGGAACTTGCCTTCTGCATCCAATGAAAGCATTGTGGCTCATGTTCAGGAATAAGGGGCTAACATACAAGGTGCTGAATCCATAGGTCACATAAGATGTAACATTTTGTTAAGGTTCTCAAAATCCAAGCTTCAAAAGAGTAAAGTTGTGTTTCTCATTATCATAGAGATGAATCTGAATAGAATTCTGTTCCTGGTTGTTTTCCAAAGCCTCTTAATTCTTTGACGTACTCATTGTTTAAAATAAGGAGGTTGCTTTTAGCACATTTATCAAAATGGATTGATCTTTTTCATTTAGCATGTGTATGAGATGTCCTAGTGATTTATAGAGCTGAAAATTAAGCCCAGCATACTCAGTAAAATGTGGTTGTTATCATTGCAGTAATTAATTGCATTTTTTACACTTGCAACAGATTGATTATAGGCTTACCCATGACTATGCTTTATTATTACAACCTGCATATTTTTGGTATAGTTTAGCATATCTATTCTCTTTCCAAAATATGCAGAATGTTAACAAAGCCTTCATTAAGGGCAAAATCCTATACTCAGGAACAACTAGCTGAGGGGCATGAGGAAATAGCAGAAGCCCTGCCCTGCCTGCATAACACCAGATATAACAGACATACTGGGGGAGCTTTCCTGATATATCAGTGGAACACCTTTTATATTTTCTTCATATGCATTTCCTCCTCCTCTTCCTGGTTAAGCAAGCATAGGATTTTGTGGCCATTCTGCAGCATTTCACCAGCCTATTTCTGGACCCAAGGTAAGTTTTTTTTTAAGCTAAAAGAGCTAGGAGTGTGTATAGACACCTTAATTTCATCAGTGAATCCATCTTGGCTTTTGAGTGCTGATAAAATGCCATTTCACTTGTAATGGAAATGATGATGGTATGAATGTGGTGTGTTTTCATACAAAGTGGGTCTATACTCCTTCATGTGTTTTCAGCCCAATTGTAACTATATTCTGTGATGATGCACAATTGCACAGTAACATTCTAGTATTCCGTATGAGGTATGGAAGGAAATCTATCGCAGGGCTCATCTACACCAAGCAGAATATTCCACTGTGAAAGCGGTATATAAAAGCCAGGAGCCACACTACTGCTTTATAGTGGTATTGAAATGCACTGACAACTGTTGGGGCCCACTGACACAAACCATATACCACTTCCATATCGCTGTATCCTGCTTGGTGTGGCTCCTGCCTTTTATATACTGCTTTCATAATGCTATATCCTGCTTGGTGTAGATGAGCCCTCTGTTAGCTTCCTAAACACCTACCACACCTTCACAAGGAAGTTCGCTCTCACTCTTGCAGGACTGGAGGTTTATCAAAGTTTTTGATTAACAAAGGAGTAATAAATAAGGCTATTTTCTTTTGGATCTCTGCTTGTGCAGCATGAAGCATTCACTATTTGAGAAAGCCTAGAATTAAAAAGCAAATCTGCTTTTCTCATTTTCTAAACATGTATGGTAGTTTTCCTTTTCTTTCAGTATTTGAAGGGCTTCTCAAACTCGCACAACAGAGTTTCCTGTTCCCTTCTCCCCCACTGTAGCCTCCTGAGGTCAGTGACATGTCAGGGGGCTACAGTGGAAAGGAGGAATCCCCTCCTGGGCCGGATCTACACTACTGCTTTAAAGCGCTTTGTAACAGTTATAAAGCACTTTAACTGCTTTAAAGCGCTATAAAACTGTTATAAAGCGCTTTAAAGCAGTAGTGTAGATCCGGCCCCACTTACAGAAGCTTTGTTCCCCCTGATTTCCAGCAGATTTGGGCCAATATCCTACCCAAGCAGGATATTCAACTATTGAAGTGGTATGAAAGTGGTATATAAAAGGCAGGAGCCACACTACTGCTTTATAGCGGTATTGAAGTGCACTGACAGTTGTTGGGGCCCATTGACACATGTCATATACCACTTTCATACCACTATATCCTGCTTGGTGTGGCTCCTGCCTTTTATATACCACTTTCATGCTGCTTTCATAGTGGAATATCCTGCTTGGTGTAGATGAGCCCCCAGGTATCTCAAGCAAGGATCAAATCATTAATTAAAATTTGGACTTGGCAGTAACCTCTGGAATACTCTCAGGGTTTTTCCTAAGAACAGTATCTTCTTGTCAGGATCCGTCAGTAGTTACAAAATAATCTAGACAAGACTCATGTGATTATCATTTCCACTACAAGAGAAATGGCATTTTATCAAACCGCAAGAATGATTCACAGATAAAATAAACATTTCTACATCTCTTGCTAGTGTCCTGCTGCTATATCAGCAGAATGGTTGCCAATGCCTCTGCCCACTCAACCCAGGAGGGGAGAGGGAAAGGGAGTTTGGAAAGGGAAACATTTCCTCTATATACACCAGGGGAGCTGGCTAAAAAAAGGGGAAAGGTGCTAATATAAGGGGCAAAAAAAAGAGCTCTTGGGACTCCATCCCACACTGCAAACTCCACAGGGCAGTCTCCTGACCAATCAGCAAAAGCATTAGACAATAATCAGACCCATCATTGGACATTTGTCTCTTCCCAGGGAGATATAGCCCCATACAGTGTGCCTTGTCATCTGAGTTATGATCACCCTGTGTGGGGCTTATATATTGGCGGAGGTGTGCTGTGATTTGGTAATGACCCCATTCAGATGACACACTAAGCCAAGGTGGTTAACCATTTTCAGCTGAACATTATGGCTTAGCATGTCGCATGAACTTTGACTTACTGTGTCATATAAATCATTCCTAACTGTAGTGGCTACATAACCACAGTTTAAACATGTTCGCTAACCATTTGCTGCAAAAGGGTTAGTGGCCTAGCCATGACTTAGCATTTTGTCTGAACAGGCCCATTGAGTTATACAAGCCTAAACCAACCCAATGCCTACCAGATGTATTGGCCAAGCTGGCTGGGAATTATGGGAGTTGCAGTCCAAAATATGTGGAGGACACAAGTTTGTGGAGGACACAAGGCTGAGTTACACCATAGCATTTGTTCTGCCTTGATGATGTCGGCTTCCCCTCACCTCTTTTTTTCCCACTGAACTCTCTTCCATTGGCCTCAATGAGAGGAAAATTCTGTATACTAGGTCTGGTGCAGATGTAAAATTGCACCATCCCCTGTGTCGTCTATGTCCTGCCCATGACTTTGCCCCATTCTCCCCCTTCTGCTGGCACTATCCTTGCTAGCAGAAGGGCTCAGCTGGCAGAGTGTTCCACTAATGTATGCCAGGCTGGCAGAGTATCTGGCTTTATGCCATCATAGTGGAGCTTCTGCCAAATCTTCTATTCCTTCGGCTGGCAGATCTTCAATATATGATTGCGCCCTTAATTTCTATATGCAGGTTTCACTAGAAAATTATCTCAAAGGTTGAGATTGTGCAAGTTGCTAATAGCAATACTTATCATCAGGTGCTTTTTTAATTGTTCTCTTCTAAAATGTGCTACCAAAATTTAATTAGTCATTCGCTTTGGGTTTTTAGCTTTTTCATATTTTTCTCTAAAATTAAAAAAGGAGAATAATTAAATATGAACTATAGTCAATTTTTGTTGTTGTTGCAAACAGATATTAAGAAAGTGTTCAGCAGTGAGTTACCCACTCCCACCAGCCCCTTATTGGTATAAAAATAGTGAATATCAGCTGGGATGAAGAATTCCTGCTGTAAGAGGGAGGGTACTTGAATAGATATTTCAATATATTCTTGTAAGCACAGGAAATAAAATGTGCTAAAGTAACTGGAGAACTGGAGATCCACAATGTTTTTACAAGTAGCTGAAATAAATGAATTAAAACCTCGGGGGCTAGTGAATCGATGCATTTTAGCACGGTCACCAGATGCAACAAAGGAAAGAGATTCTGTACCATTTAATAATTGTGTAGAAGAGGGAATTTCAGCATATGCATTTATCAGCTGTCTTTCCAATTAAAAATTTGCTCAAAGCAAAATATAAAATAAAGATAAACCATACAAGAAAAACAATGTAACAGTAACTACACCGACTATAAAAAGCCAGAAATCAGCAGTTGCAAGTGTAAATTTAAAAAGCTGTACTAAATAAACAAAATAAAACATCACAAATCTGTTGATGGAAAACTATGGGGATCAGAAATAGAATGGTGTTCCCAATGAATATGAAACCACCTCGTTTGGGGATTACTGAGAGCTGTAAAAGGGTTGTTCGTGACAGACTGACTATTTTCAAACAGATTCCTAAGCATTTTTATTCATATGTAGCTATTGATATTCCTCTCTGTGAAAAAGAAATGGATGATGTAGAAAAATAGATGATGATGGTAATGATGATGATGATTAAACTATCCAATGGAATCACTCCACAAACTCAAATAGTGCTAGTGGAATTCCACTGAATCTTTCTGTAATGCAACTAGGGTCGGATCTACACTATTGCTTTAAAGCGCTTTATAACAGTTTTATAGCGCTTTAAAGCAGTTAAAGCGCTTTATAACTGTTATAAAGCGCTTTAAAGCAGTAGTGTAGATCCGACCCTAGTTGCATTATCCTTGTGAAACTGGTTGTGCAAGCAGTTGTACAAGTGGTTGCACAACTGGTTGCACAAGTGCAACAACTTGTACACCGTGCTTACACAAACATGAAGAAAGGTTGCTTACCTGCTCCGCGCAGGTGCAGAGCCCATGTTGGGATGCACAGAGACCACGAAGAAGAACTTTAGTTGTATCCTTCTCTTGCACTTAGTTTGGAACCTAGTTTCTGTTAGTGCAACATAATTTCCGCTAACCAAATAGCACAATTAGACACTGTCTTCTGTGTTTCCATATTTGAAGGGAAACTTCTATAAGGTTCCTATAACTCTCAGCATCTCCCAGCTCCTATAACCCTAACCCTTAGCAATGCATCCTGGGACATACCTGCCACGTATCCCATTGTCTGGAGAAGTTTTCCCGCCTCAACCCACCTCCAGCTAATCTTAAACCATTATCCCTTCTTGGTTTCCCACCTAGCTGTGGGAAAAGAAAAAAAGGAAGAAGAAGGTCCCAAGACAAAGCCCCTGTTCCAAAACATGGCGCCCGACCAGGCGTCGTCATTTTCAATAAGTGAACTTCCCTTCCCACTCCTATTTTTTCCCTTGGTTGACCGGGCCCTCTTTCTCCATTTATTTGACAGACTTATTGTCGTAGGTATCCAAAACAAATATGCACCCTGGAATACTCTCCCCACTGTGGGTCTAATGGCAAAATGTATGGCAACCAGTATTATTTCTGTAATGCATATATCCAAAATGGTAGAACGCTAAAGCTGCGATACCATAAAAGGTGCTGAAAAACATAGAAAATGCAGAAAAACAGCTGCTGCTGTTTTTATCTGGTTGAGCTTTTATGTTGTATTTTATAGTATGGTTTTATACTGTTGTTTTATACTTTGAATATTTTTAATTTTTGTGAACCGCCCAGAGATCTCCGGCTATTGGGCGGTATAGAAATGTAATAAATAAATAAATAAATAAATAAATAAATAAATAAATAAGCATGCTCCACCAGCCATGCTTCTGGGGCATGCTTGGACTTGTAGTACTATTTTCTGTATAAACATGCATAGGATTGTGCCCAAAGAAGATTAACGATCGTATCTACATTGCATAAGGGTGAAGGCAAAGAAAAGGAGGAGTACTCCTGAAGGCGGAAAGTGTTTACTTTTCTCAAAGAAAGTCGGTTTTGAAGCAGTCTGCTTTTACTGGAAAGGCCCCACTTTTTCATGTCTGTATAAATTACTTTTTATTCCATCTGAGTGTTTGACTTAATATATAAACATTCTCAATGAGAGGTTAATATTTTGAAAGAACTGTGGGAGAGTTTTGAAGAGAAAACAAGCCATTGGAAGCATTGCCATTTTTATGGCAGCTATTCTGTCTCAGGAAGGCAGCTCTACTTCCTATGGTGGAAGTCCTATACTGGAATTACACCAACAGAGGGCTTTAGCTCCATTTTTGGTCCACCTGTTGGTATGGGCCGGATCTACACTACTGCTTTAAAGTGCTTTATAACAGTTTTGGAAACGGTATATGGAGTGTGTCCTGGGCCCCAACAGTTGTCAAAACTGTTATAAAGTGCTTTAAAGCACTATAAAGCAGTGCCCTGTACAGCGAATAAATATTTCCAGTCCATTGGCTGTTTCTTGTAAAATAAGCAGGGAATTTCTTTCCCATAAACTCAGTGATCATTGTGAGTGAAAAACTCACATTATAACATGCCAGAATGATGATCTGAATTGGTATTGATTGTCTGGCTGTAAATAGGAACACAGGAAGCTGCTTTAAACCAGTCAGACTATTTGTCCATCAAGCCCAGAGTTTTGTAAATTGACAGGCGGCAGTCTCCAGGGGTTCAGTGGGAGGGCTTTCCCATGACTTGCTACCCAATGGAGACTGGTGGCTGACTTCAGCAGGGCTGTGAATCCTGTCTGGGTTTCAGTCAGAACCAGTCAGAACTTTAAAGGAGCTATCCAAGGTGCTGAAACCATTTGGGGGTTGGGTTAGGTTCAGCACCTTGGATGGCTCCTTTACAGTTCTAAATGAAACCCAGACTGCATTCATAGACCCACTGAAATTGGACCCACCAGCTTCCACTGTTGCTACCTGAATCGTTTAAATGGGAGATGCCATGGATTGAATCTGGGACCTTCTGTATACAAAGCATCTGCTCTGTCACTGAGCTATTGTCCCGTCTCCCAAGGAAATAATATATATATATATATATATATATATATATATATATATATATATATATATATATTTGGTATGTTTTGAGTAGCAAATAACTCAGTGGATTTAGGGTGAGACGGTCTATGTGTTTTCTGTACATTGCTGCATGTAAAGATCCCTTTTCTAGTCATGGTCTCAAGGGATTTCACATAAATTTTGAAAGCATAACAAATATATTGTCAATGTACATTGGATAGTAAAGAAGATAATCTTCACCAGAAGCTTCAGTGGAAGATAAAGGGGAAAATTCAACGTAAGTCCTACTTAGAGTAGACCCATTAAAATGAATGGCACTTCAGTTAGTCATGACTAACTTAAATTTCATTCATTTCAATGGGTCTTCTTTGTGTAGAACTTAGGGTGGATTTTATCCAAGCCAACCAAAACTAAGAACTGTTTAAGATACCAATAAAAGACATTTTCTATCAATATTTAAAATATCAATATTTAAACACAACTTAAGTTTCGTGCTGAAAGCTTTGGGAAATAAACTCAGGGTTGTATGCGTCAAATAATCACCAAGTATTAGCTTGTGGCTTGGGAGGAAATAAAACTTTCAGTTGTAATCCTATGAACACTTACTTGGTAGTAAGTCCTATTGTATACTATGGAACTTACTTCCAAGTAGATATGCACAGGAATGTGCTGTTTGTTATTTTCTATGCCAAGCACGCAAGTTTTATTTATTTATTTACAATATTTATATACTGCTCCTCATTCAAGATTTCAGAGCAGTGTACCAGATAAAATAAAATAAAGACAGAATAAAAACACATTAAAATAGATTTTTTAAAAGAAGCAAAATGCAAAGTCAACCGTGGCTGGTCATCAAGGAAAGGCTTCTTGGAACAACGACGATTTCAGGAGGCACCAAAAGGAATACAAAGTTGCCGCCTACCTGACCTCCAGAGGCAGGGAATTCTATAGGAGGGGGGCCACCACGCTGAAGGCTCTTCCCCTGGTGGACTCCAATCGGAGGATACGTCTATGTGGTTTTACTTGTGTATGCATTTATTAGCATGCATGCATGCATAGTATCTATGTCTTACTTTTTGCTAGGTCTCCAAAAGTAGAGTTATTTAATACTCAAAGAATATTTGATGTGATAGCTAATGCTGTGGCTGCCTCATTTCCAGGATGTGTATTCAATTCTTATGAAGCTGGCTTATGAAACTGAGCTCCAGCTGTAAGGATATCCTCATATCAGCATAGTACAAAAGCATTAAATAATTTTAACATCCAGGGAAGCAGCACAACCATCAATTAAATTCTACTGTACAAGATGATGAATTATTCAGTCTACTAATGGGATCTGAATTTTTCAAAGTGCAATTCTGGATCAAATATTGCTAGCATCAAGTGATACACTTAGTATAATATACAAATACAAATATTCAATAGCTCTCTCCCCCATTCCCCCCCGCCCACAATGGCCACACAGGTCGAAGAGCACTTATGCACCAGGGCAAGCACTAAATCTAAAATTACACTGTTTATGAAACTAAAGCCACATGCCTGCATTTTATAGTCAATGTGAAGCTCCAGGGGTAAGTAATCAGGGCTAAAGATCTTTCTACTGTAGGTTCACTGGCACCATTCCTGGCTTTGTATTCAGAGGAACTGAAAGCCCCATGTTGCTGAACGGAGGCTGGATGAGTTTTGATTGCTAATTTTGCTCATCCTCCGGAGTGACTTTTGCTCTCGATGTCTGTTTGGATCGTCACTAATATTAAACTGTCAGAAGGCTTTCAGTGAGTCATAAACCTTGCATTTGCCACATTTTGGGCAAGTAATATAGGGCTAAGTATGGCCTAATCTACACCAAGCAGGATATTGCACTATGAAAGCACTATGAAATTCGGATATAAAAGGCAGGAGCCACACCAAGCAGGATATTAGGGTGACCATATTTTGGAAACCAAAACGGAGGACAACATGGCCGCCCCATGGGGGGGTGCCCACCAACATGTTCAGCCCCCAAGGGGGTGTGTGCCCACCAACATGTCCAGCCACCAAGGGGGTGTGTGCCCACCAACATGTTCAGCCCTCAAGGGGGCGTGCTCACCAGCATGTCCAGCCCCCAAAGGGGCGTGCCCACCCAAACATGGCCTTGGTCACAGGTCTGATTTCACAGCACACAATTAAGACAAACCTGTTCTACATAACATCTTAATGTTAAAATCACTGGAATAAAGTATAAGTGAGACATTCAATGTATCTGAATTTAACTTCACTCATTCCTACTTCTGTAGCTTTTGCTGTATGTTGAAGCTTTTACTATACTGTGTGCTCAGCTACACCAAGCAGGGTATTCCACTATGAAAGCGGTATATAAAAGACAGGAGCCACACTATTACTTTATAGAGGTATTGAACTGCACTGCAGGATCTACACTACTGCTTTATAGTGGTACTGAAGTGCACTGACAACTGTTGGGGCCCATGACACATCTACACCAAGCAGGATATAACACTATGAAAATGGTATGAAAGTGGTATATAGTATGTGTCATGGGCCCCAACAGTTGTCAGTACACTTCAATACTGCTATAAAGCACTGGTGTGGCTCCTGGCTTTTCTATACCGCTTTCAAAGTGGAATATCCTGCTTGATGTAGATGAGCCCTGTGTGGGATACAGACTTCCCTTCCCTCAAATATCTTTTCTGACTGCAAATCCTTCACTGGATGACCATAGTCTAACCTTTCCTAACATTTAACACTGTTTCCCCATCACCTTGCTGCATACTGCTACCACTGAACAAAGGAAGCAGTTGACAAGTATACAACAACCAAACAACCAAGCCTTCAGAAAGAGTATAAACTACTATTAGCCTGCAAACGTTAGCCATGGAACAAAATGGACTAAAGGCTACCACCTCTTAGCTTGTTTCAACTTCAACCAGACATAACAGTCAAAAACAACCGAGAAAAACACACCTACATTGAAATTGCAATACCTAATGACAAAAATGTTGCAGAAAAGGAAGAGGAAAAGAGAGAAAAATATACACCACTGGCTATGGAAGTTAAAGAACTATGGCAACAGGAAAATCTTACAATTATTTGTTAGTCACATCAGTCACCAGCATGACATCATTGTTGTTTTTACAGAAAACCTTCAGAAATCGGGCCTACCAAAATACATGCACGCCAACATCCAGAAAGCAGTCATACTTAAAACATGTTCAATAGTCAGGACATTTCTGAATCAGTAAAAGACAGCCTGACTTGGCAAAGCCCATCATGTTCATCAAGAAAAACCACCACAAGCAAGAAAAGAGAGATAGATGATGATGATGGTGATGATAATAGCAACCCTGTTAATTTTTTTAAAGTTTCTTTAAGAAGGATGAACAATTGTCAGCCACTGTTACAAAATATATGTCATGACAATTATAGCAAACAAATTGGAAAGGAAGGTCTATGGGTCTAAAACGCATTATTTAATAGGAACATCACCTCCAAATCATCCCCCCAACTCACAGAAAACTACAGCCACCCCCACTACAAACATGCACATGCATTCATTCAGTCAAACAACCAGGCATCCCATTCAGACATCAATACACTCACACTGCCAGAACACATGTGCGTGCACACACACACTCAGCATCACTCACTCCAAAAACAAGCATGCACACATGCATGCACATGTGCATTCACTCAAAGACCCCATGCACCCCATTCACCAATACATTCTCCCTCTCCCTCCCACACAAATACACAAACCTTAGTCTTACCTCCTACTCGCTTCTTCTCTTTCTTCTTCTCCTCCTCCTCCTGCTTGCTTCTTTTTGCCTCTTGCTATTGCTGCTGCTGCTGCTGCTTCTTCTTCTTCTTCTTCAGAGCTGGGGGGTGGGGTGCTGGAGGCTGCATTGCTGGAAGTTCCTGCACGCAGCCCCCAACCACTCACTTCGCTCTCGTTGCCCACCCGTCACGGCGGCCATCTTTAATCTTGCCCGAACTCACACGAGGTCTCGGCTGCTGGCTGGGGAAACTTAGGCCCGGTAAGTTGGGGTTGTGGCTGCTGTGGGCCCAGTAACCACAACACCGGTATTTTGGGCCCTAACTCCGGTTCCTCCGGACCCCCAGATCTCCCCGGAGGTTTCCAGAATTTTCCGGAGGGTATGTGCACCCTACAGGATATAGCACTATGAAAGCAATATATACTATGTGTCAATGGGCCCCACTAGTTGTCAGTGTATTTCAATACCGCTATAAAGCAGTAGTGTGGCTCCTGCCTTTTATATACCGCTTCCATACCGCTTTCACAGTGCAATATCCTGCTTGGTGTAGATTAGGCCTATATCCCTCCACCCTCACTCCTCCTGTATGTAGCTCTAATGAACAAATGGCAAATACATTTTTATTCACATGGGTCTTTGGTATATAAGCTAGCCACTGTGTGAACAGAATTCTGGACAGGATGGCCCCTTGGTCTGATCTAGCAGGGCTCTTACGTTCTTATGGGGTTGATTCCAGAAAACCACAAGCAGTGTTCCATTCATGGAATGGGGCTTTCCTGACTTTCATGACGCAGCTGTTGGAAAGTACCAGAAAAGCCAATCCCACAGGCATGGGACATGATGTGGCAGGCGGGGTGGTGGAAATCACATCCTCCTGGCCTGAGCTGTAAAGCAGCCCCAAATGTCTTTCCTAAAGGCCCAGAACTTCAAAGGCCCAGAGCCTCAAAGCATCCATTGATTCCAATGGGGTGTGTTTTTATCAGCTTAATTGTCATGCAGGGGGCAATTTTCAAGGGGGATTGGAGCTTGGCATAAAAGGGTTAAACTGTCCTCCCCATCAGCTGTAATGTCACTGGCAATGGGAAGTCTTTTCTAAGTTTAACGGTCATGCAGAGGATTGGGGGAGGGTGTTCACAGTTGGGAATGGAACAGTTAGCCCTTCCGTCCCTGTACACTGTGCCCCCCCCCCCCAAGATTCCCTACCTGCACGGCAATTAAGCTTTGGGAGAAAAAAAACCTTCCATAGACAGGGTCAGCCCTACTATTAGGCAAAGTGAGGTGGTTGCTTCAGGCAGCAGTTGCTGGGAGAAAGCTATGTACCACATGGCCTGTTCTGTGGTACTCTAAGCTAGCCTGCTGCCATCAGAAGTGGTGGAGGTCACTGTCCCATTGCCGGCATTGTAGAAATATTCAACTGCCAGCACAGTCAAATTTTGGGAAGGGGCGCCATCTTGTCCTTCTCCTCAGGTGCAAAATGCCTTATCCATTGATGCCAATGGGAAGATTGGGCTCTGAACCTTTTAAGTGCCTAGCAATGCCTCTGTTTCTAGGCATCCAAGGCACCACTGGATCCAGTCTAGTAGGGTGCAATGCAGGCTCATTTGTTTTCAATGGCAGAGTGTTAAGCACTCTATAACCCTATAAATAAATTTTAACTTGGTGTTTTAAATTCGTAATTTTGCATTGCTGCTGTTTTTATCTGGTTGAGCTTTTATATTGTTTTTTTATATTATGGTTTTATACTGTTGTTTTATACTGAATGTTTTTAATTTTTGTGAACTGCCCAGAGAGCTCCGGCTATTGGGCGGTATAGAAATGGAATAAATAAATAAATAAACTTTCTCATTTACATCAATTGGATTTTAGATTTATTTATTTATTTATTTATTTATTCATTTATTTTTCATGTGCTTTGAAGTGGGGGAAGGCCCCTAGCACACCTGTGGAACACATGCAGAAAGTCCTGAGCACATGTCCAAGAAAGGCTCGGAAAGCCCCATGCCTGAAATCCCGGAAAGTTGCTGCCAATCAGCATAGACTTGCCTTCCCAAGCCTGCTGTCATCCAGATGTTTTGGACTACAAGTCCCAGCATTCCTGATCATCGGCCATGCTGGTTGGGGCTGATAAGAGTTGAAGTCCAAAACATCTGGAGGGCACCGGGCTAAGAAAGGCTGGCATAGATAGTACTGAGCTAGCAATACCAGTGGTCTGATGATATAAGGCAATTTCCTATGTGCTTAACTTTGGCTGGATCACACTCATTCTTTCAAGGCATTCTTTAATATGCATCCCCCTAGTGCAGTTCCTGCCTCCTCCACCAAATGTGTTGGTGACCAAAAAATATTTTTTTAAAAAAATCAAATAAATTGGTGCTAAAAAAGTCAAATTTTGTTTCTCTTGCAGATAAATTTGACTGCTTTAGGACTCTGTAGCCACTACAGAGAAATAAAAGGGTTGCATTTAACCTTTTAGCATTACGAAGTGGATTTCTGCCAAATTTTGGTAGCAAATCTCTGATTTATTTATTTTTTAAATTCAGGATGCCCCATGGACTGTTCAATGTTGCATGTAAGGAGTGTTTGTGAAAATGGCCCAGGGACCACCCATGATTGTCCACCCATTTAAATATGACACAGTAAGCAGCATATTAAATGCTATTACCCGTTAATATGGGTAAATGCTACTACCCATATTAAAACGGGTAAGTAGCATATTACCCGTTTTAATATGACACAGTAAGTAGCATATTTGCTCAATAAATTATGTGGTAAATTTGTTGTTATTGTTATTGTATCATCATCATCACCATCATCATCATCATCATTATCATCATCATCACCACTATTATTTTATACCAGCTTTTTGAAGCCAACCAAGGCAGTTTATAAAAATGCACCCACAAACGAACTCTGTTGAAAGCACATGTACTTTAATCTGTGATACAAAGCAATAGCCCAGGTAATGGGTTTGAAAGGCTGATATTGTTACTTTTAATTGCTCAAGTTTTAATCTTTGCCTGGAAACAGGCCTGTCATTTTGATAAATGATTTTAACACACTTATGCTACCTCAATAGTAACTAGAGATGAATGACAATTTTAAATGCTGTGCATGTAATTGCACTTTCAGTAAAGCATTTTCATTTTCTTGCTGCTCTTCAGCATTCAATCTTCTTCCATCTCTCCCTCACACACAAACACACACACACAAACACACACTTATTTTTATTCTGTGTCTTATCTCTCACTGTCTGGCTTGTGAATTATGTGTCTGCTCTGCTCCTGTGTTTTCTGCCAGTGTTGTTTGCTCATCACAGGTTGGTCGTTTTTCATCAGCCGAGTTATATACAGTCATCACATTTACCACTTGCATTCCCAAGGCAGAAAATGAAATCTATGTATGTCCTTTTGTGATACAGGATTTAACCTCCTCTGGGCACATCAAAATCTAAGCCTGTCACAAAATGGCACCTAACCACTCAAGTATATTTGCTGGCCTTGACAGGTGAAATCTATTGCCTCAGTGTTCTATACAATATCATCATTAATGACATGATGGTAGGACTGATAGTAACCTCTTAGCTAAAGATATTAATAACCTCTTACAGCCTAATTTGGAGAAAAATTGGATGACATTGTAACAGAGGGTAAAGAGTTCGTTATCTTAGACCATGGGTAGGCAATCTTTTTACACTGTGGGCACATTTAGCAATTTAAGAAATGGTTGTGGGCAACACCTCAAAATGGCTGCTGTGGGAGGCATGGCAAAGGAAAAGTAACCTGCCCAAAAAGCTGATTAAAAGACAGAGGTCAGGACTGAGCCTCAACACACTAAACAACTCCTTTGAAACCAGAGTTTTCATCATGAACAGAAACTTATTTCACAGCAATACTAGCTGCCAGTAAGACAATGTGACAATTAACACACACACACACACACACACACACACACACACACACACACACGGAAGGGGTATGGTACCTTATGGGCACCAAGGTAGGTGTCTGGAGGTATACTGGTGCCCCCAGGCACCACATTACTCACCCCTGCCTTAGGCAGTTTTATAATGTAGGCTGCTGTTAACCCTGTTCAGATGACATGCTAAGCCATGGTGGCTAAGCATTTTGAGCTAAACATTATGGCTTAGTGTGTCAGGTGAACCATGACTTAGCATGTCATGTGAAACATTCCTAACTATGGTGGCTACATAACCATGGTCTAAACAGACTCGCTAACTATTAGCTACAAAAGGGTTAGTGGCAGACTTCCATTTTTAAAAAAAACTTTTTGAGGGGATTTGCACAAATTTTCCCTTGTGCAACCTGCACAAATACACACCTGCACAAGTGGGATGAACTTCCTGTATGTCCCTAAAATAAATCTGGTTTCGCCAATGAGGGGATGGCAGAACAAAAAGACTTCTGGCAAGCCATGAAACACAAATGGAACAGATTCAACAAAATCTGTACACCCCTAGCCTCTACACGGCATGGTAATGTAAAATTGTTTTTCTGTTATATTATGGAGGTCACTGAGCAGTTTCAAATATGGTTTGCAACGACAAGGGATCAAGGAAGCTGTGGCCAACAGAGAATGGGTACGAGAGGGAGAGAATGAGAGCCAGTGTGGTGTAGTGTCTAAAATGTTGGACTGGGAGTCAGGAGAGCTGGGTTCTAGTTCCCACTCGGCTATGGAAATGCACTGGGTGACTTTTGGACAGTCAAGGACTCTCAGCCCAACCTACCTCTCAGGGTTGTTGTTGTGAGGATAAAACGGAGAGGAGGAGGATTATGTATGCCGCCTTGGGTTCCTTGGAGGAAAAAAGGCAGGTTATAAATGTAATAATAATAATAATAATAATAATAATAATAATAATAATAATAATAATGCTTCAAGACAGACAGACAGACCACAAGGGAGTCTCCCTTATCAGCTTGTTGAATGGACCCTGTGTACTGTAATTGCTTTTCCCAAAGGAGTGTACTGGAGAGAACATGTGAATGGCGCTCTAGCCATCCCTACGAGAAAAGAAAGCGATACTGAAGAACAGCACACTTTGTCCAGCTTTGTACACTTTGATCATGACAGCAGTTCATACCCTTCAGCTAGGCTGCAACGCTGGTGGTTTTGAATGGCTCAGAGCCACTCTCCAGTTGTCAGCATTGAAGGGTGTTCACACTGGGTAAATGGAGCGAGCTGAAATCATGGGCATAGGTTTGTATTGGAACTGTATTTTAAACAATTAAAGCTCTGTTCAGGAAGTCCCTGTTGCTGAGAAGTCTGCAGTATAGGATTGTTAAGATAATTGCTGTTCTGGAAGTTTCCATTCTCCTAGGCCATTTTTATACATCTTCAATTTGCATTTCCCACACCTGTAAATTGAATGAAAAGCCTAAATTGACTGGAATGTACATGTTATACAACTTTGCTCTGAAAGGGCTCCTGACCTTCAGGAGTGGCTTGGGTATGTCCGTGTCCATCCCTTTCTATACCCATCACCAGTACCGGGAGGTAGGTAGGAGGATCTCACGATATTGTGCTCGCAAGATCCTCCCCTTTGTCCACACTGGGAGGAAGGAGAGATGTCGCGCCCGCCATTTTCTTTTTCTTTTTTTAACAGAGGATGAGCGCACTTGCGCTCCAACAAAAAGGTGAGTAACAAAAAACAGAAAAGCCACTCCTGCTCCCCCCCATCACCCCCGATGGGCATGGAGTACCTGAAGAGCTCCATGCCCTGTGCCCGTTTCCCGCCCGCATTTACTCACGAGGAGGTGGGACGAAGCCTGGATGGTCGCCCACATACCTCCTGTGTAGACCGCAGGAAGAATCGGGTTTCCCCAGGGATCATTTATCCCTGGGAAAACCCGTGCTCATCCTCCCTTGTCCCCGGGAGTCCCTGTGCATCATTTGGATGCACAGGAACTCGGCCATGACCATCCCAGATTTTCAGGCTGGTGTAGAAATGGCCAAAGTGTGTATGTGTGTCAGAGAGAAGGGTTATATGAATAGGAGAGAGGGAGGAAGAGAATGTAGTGGAGAAAAAGGCCTAAATTTGGATCCTGGCTAAACCCACCCCACTCACCCCAACAACAATGGCAAAACACTTCCTTAAGTACAGAACTGAGGCACTGTAATTATTTTTATTTTAAAGTATCAGAAATATATTCAAATTTCCAGTTATGGATTTTGAGTTTCGGATTTTTCTCAAGTCTATTTGGATATGTTGAGGTCACACATGCATGTGTTGCTGTTTATTACATAGCAATTTGGGGTGAAATGATAGATGCTGTTTCAAGTTAAGTCAAGTTAAGTCTCAGCCACAGTGCTTGCTGACAATCCTAAGGGGTTATAATTTGTGCCTGGCTTTCTAGAAAGGTAGGATTTATTACTATGTTATACTCCAAGCCTCTATAAAAATAGGAGTGGGCAGAAGGTAGATCAGGATTGACAGGTATATCTCTGGATGATATGCAGTAAATCCAGAAGGGTTTCTGTTTCCTTATAATTTAGAAATAGCAAGTAAATCTGAAAGCTAAGAAAAATCTGCTAGGGCTGACCTTAAACTAGGATGACCATATGAAAAGGAGGACAGGGCTCCTGTATCTTTAACAGTTGTATTGAAAAGGAAATTTCAGCAGGTGTCATTTGTATATATGGGGAACCTGGTGAAATTCCCTCTTCATCACAACAATTAAAGTCGCAAGAGCCCTCCCCTCTTTTGTATCTGGTCACTCTAGTATAGCTCCTGCAGCTTTAACTGTTGTGATGAAGAGGGAATTTATTATTATTATTATTTATTTATATAGCACCATCAATGTACATGGTGCTGCATGCATACAAATGACACCTGCTGAAATTCCCTTTTCTACGCAACTGTTAAAGATACAGGAGCCCTGTCCTCCTTTTCACAAGGCCACCCTACTTAAACCAGGTCTTTGTGCAACTCTACTGGCTGATATGAGAGTTTTGTATTAAAATCACTGGTCTGCATAATTCAGAGGTAGGTTTATAAATATTAGGGGTGGGCAACATATGGCCCTCCAGGTGATTTGGCTTAAAGTCCCATCAGCCTTAGTCAGCACAGCCAATGGGGGGCTATAGGAGTTATAGGCCAAAACATTTGGATGGCCACAAGCTGTACAACCCTGGTATATACAGTGTATACTCATGGTGGAATAGGTTATTTCTCCCTCCCCATTAGACTGCCAGCAAGCGCTTGGGATCCTGAGAGGGACATTTATAATTGTAGGGGTACTTTTCAGATAGGGTGACCATATGAAAAGGAGGACAGGGCTCCTGTATCTTTAACAGTTGTATTGAAAAGGAAATTTCAGCAGGTGTCATTTGTATATACGGGAAACCTGGTGAAATTTCCTCTTCATCACAATAGTTAAAGCTGCCGGCGCCCTGCCCTCTTTTAAATCTGGTCATTCTAGTATAGCTCCTGCAGCTTTAACTGTTGTGATGAAGACGGAATTTCACCAGGTTCTCCATATATTCAAATGACACCTGCTAAAATTGCCTTTTTTATGCAACTGTTAAAGATACAGGAGCCCTGTCCTCCTTTTCATATGGTCACCCTATTTTCAGACGTTCCACCAAATGCACAAGTCGGGGGAACCATTGAGATCACCAATGTTGGGAGCAGGGCCAGAAGATCTCCACCCCCTTCCAAGGCGTTCAGTGAACACATGGAGGGCTCGTCTACACAGCAGGTTTCTTAAAACATTTTCTCTAGAAATGAATCCTACTTTGGCATGTTCCTGGTCTGGAAACCAAACAGGACAGCTGTTGGCACGGCAGCACTACCAGTGACGCATAACGCAAACCACGGCCATGGTTCAATGAACCTCTTTTCATGTGATCACAGGGTTGCACTAGGTCTACAAAACTTGTGACCCACAAAACTGGAGGCAGCCAACCAGCGATGCATGAAGGTGTTTATTGGGAGTTTAATAAACCTCCTGTTGGGACTTAACAATTTTGATATTTGAGTTTTATTTGCAGTATCTCCTTGAGATAACTTATGCTAAATATAACGATAAATGTAAACTAAAGTCATAGCTAGGAGGTCCTTTACACAGACTTATAACAATATTTATTCTACTATTGATATTTTTGCAGGATTGCCCCAACAAAGAATGTGTCCCACATAATTTTTCCAGTTAACATAGTCTTCCTCCTCTGAATTAAATAAGATATGTCAATTTTGACATTGAGATAATACCCAAGGCTTTATTTTACTATATATCATTGGATGGCCATTTATAACTTTTCAATATTATGCCATGAACAGTTTTGCAGTATCAAATCAATTCCTTTTCTATCTTCTTTGTTTCTAAAATAGTCCAACAGTATCAGCACAGGATTAAGTACAATTTAGATCCTTTAAAGCAGGGGACTCCAACCTTTTTGGACCTGTGGGCATATTTAGGATTTTGAAATCATGCTGTGGGCACTACCACAAAATGCCTAATCCATGGATCGCTGCTTTTGCATCTACCTGTCGATTCTATAGATCTTAGGCTGCATCTTATTCAGCAAAAGTATTTGTTTAGCGTCTCTTGGATACCGCAACATCTCTTTATTAAGGAGTTACTATTCTGGTCAATTACTGATAGTGCAATAATAATTAATGCTTCTTTTAAACATATGATTTGATAGTATCTAGTAGTTGCTTCTATTGTGGGGAGAAGTTATTACACATATTTTGTACTGGAACAATCTTTAATATTCACTGATGTGCACGCTCTTTTAAATTATTTACCTGCCTCATGGAAATTAACAGTCAGCCTGAATGGATTCTCTGCACCCTCTTGACAGTTAAAAGACTGACATTGCAACAATGGAAGGATAAACACTCACCTCCTATAATGCAATGGATTGAAGACCTTACAATGCTTTCAATATTTGAATGGGTGGCATGTAGACACCACCTTCAAATGGATACTTATTTGGATATTTGGGCTGCTTTTGTTGAACCCTTTGTATAATTGCTAGAATGTTGTATGCATTTCATACAAATCCGGGGGGGGGGGGAAAGTAATTTTTAAATATATATAAAAGTATTTTTTTCAGGTGCCCATAGGCACCACACTTTGGACCCATTAGGGAGTGCAGGATAAGCTGTGTGGCTCACCCTATCTCCAAAAGAGAGGAATACCTTAGGGGCTCAGGAGGAATGGCTTGGTTGTCTGCCACTGCTGCCCACCCTTCATCTACTGCCTGAGGTGGTTGCTCCACTCTGCCTAATGGTAGGGCTGGCCCTTCCTATGTCAGAATGAACCATACTTCAAATATAAGAGTGAGTCCTTCTCCTTTGCTTAAGTGCTTTTATTATTTACAAAAATAGAATAAAGATAATTAATAAAAGATACTATGAATCATGAAGGAAAAAATGAAGAAAAATGAATCCAAGGGACCTTCCCTCTACATAAATCTCAATAATTCCAATAAACAGGGATGAGCCTGTTTTTTTAAAAAAAGGAGGCATGCAGGCTTCCAAAATTTCTCTTGTTCTTTTCTTAATCTCTTCCGGAGGAAAAAAATCTTGTTTTGCCTATGCCACAGTTATCAGAGGCTCTGTGGCAACATCTTAACTTCACGTTGTGTTCTGCCTACACTGAAGTTTCCTAGACAACATTATTTGCAAATTACTCTGTCATCTTGGAGCAGATTGCTACATCAAAAGAAAGCCTTTGCAACACATTTTAGCTCCTTTGCAAATAGCCACTGTGGGAGATGCCTAGCTCATGATTTACAAACAGAACAGAACAATTCTGGATATATTTACTTAGGTGTTACTTATATGACTGCAGCCTAAACATCTTCTATGTTGTTGCTGTTGTTACTGTTATGAACTTTTATAACAGTATACCATCTCATCTTTTAAAAGCCAGGAAGGCAGTATACAACAATTTAAAGCAATAAATTGCAACAAAGAAGCAAGAACATTAAAAATAGTAAAACAGTAAAAATATGAATAGAATATGTTTGTTTGGAGAAAAAATCTTGGGTGGTGTTTTATGAACCATGAATTAAAATTCCATTAACCTGTCTTTTCTTTTCATTTTCTACATTCAGGGAACATCTCCTACACCAACATGTCTGCCAGGAAATCCATCATGGTCTGTTACCAAATCTGTCAGATTTGTAGAGGATTTCAGGACATGCTGGGCATTGACTGGGCCTTTTGAACTTCACAAGGCATCCTTGTGAACTGAGAGTGCAGATCAAACCCTAGCTTTCTGCATACATTCCTAGTAGCCATCTATGTTTGCAAGTTCACTTCCAAGGTCCATGCTTGTTGAGTGCAAATTTTGTAATCTCTGCCTATGTGGGTCCTATGAGGCTTAGTTGGAACAAAACTTGCAAGGATTTGTATTAAGCAAACTTTCTTTAGTTACAACACAGGCCGTATCTAGACCTAAGGTTTATCCCAGGATTGTCCTGGGGTCAAACCTGTTCATTTAAGTGCCACATAGGGCATCCAGCGCTTAGGCAGGGATGAACCCAGGATGATCCTGGGATAAACCTTAGGTCTAGCTATGGCCACAGTTATATGTAAAATAATACAGCAGTTGGCCACATGGAGCTAAATACACAAGTTGCCTGTTAACACAAGAACAATACAAACAATTGCCCCTGATTCGTCCAAAACAAAATACGTAAGTCCTGCTTGCAAAACTTTGTAAGCCATCCCTGCAAAGTTTCTCTTCTTCACCAAAGTGCTGGTCACATCCACGACTCCTCTGTAGACAGCTTTAATGCCAAAGCAACAACACAATGACAGCAAATGGCAGCTTATAAATTGTAGCATGGTCAGATCTGAATAACACCAGCATTGATACGTGATAAAAACAACTCCACCAAATTCCATATTCCTCTGACTCTTCTTTGAAGAATCTTAATGGTGTTGCCTTTACTAAACATTTACAAATAAAAACCCAACAAATGCAAGTATATAAATATCTGTACTGGTTTTTTTTTGCCTTTACTATCAATACTGCTGAAATAGTGGAAACAACTGAAGGAAACTTTAAAACCAGAAGAACAACCCTAAGTTTCTACTATGTTTTTTTCAAAAGTTTAGAAGATAAGATCAGAAAGCACACAGAAGATTTACTGAAGCAGGTAAGCATTTGATATCTGAATGTATGGGGTACTTTACTTGCCAAGTGTATCAATGCAGAAAATCATTAGAGGTAACTGCCTTAAATCAAATTTCAAACAGTCCAGTGAACTGTTTCAGTTCAAGGCATATGTTGCTTTCAAGAATTTGTCTTGTAGTTTGGGTCAAAGTGTCAAAATGTTAATTTCTCTACAGCTGGGAGATTCTAACTCGCTCCGGTGATTGAGGCTGCTTTTCTGCTTCTTTTTAAGGAACACACCTAAAATGAGGAGCCACTGAAATATAACTTCTGCTTGAGGGATATAATTACACAGGCTTTTCATGCTGAATTAGATCATTTTCATCAAGATAAAATGCTGCCAATTGTATACTCTAGAGGAGGGGTGTTCAACTTCTGCTATCCAAGCAAGCTATTTTGCTGTTCTTAACATGCTTGAAGTAACTGATACACAGAAAGCAATTGTTGTACCTCACCAAAGAAAACAAACCTCCCTACCTCTTCTTTATATGGTTTATATAATTTCATTACATGCAGCTACAAGATCAGAGATTTTCACTGAAATTGCTAGAATTGAGTTAATGGCATTTACAGTATATATTTCAGAAGTCATGAGATAGATATGCTTCAGTAAGTAGCCAGTAAGGGCATATTCATATAATCACGCTCAAAGCAACTGATACAGACATTATTATTGTTATTGTTATTATTTGTATACCGCCTTTCCCCCCAAACTGGAAAAACATTCCCTGTCCCCCCTACAACCGCCATGGAGAATTGCAAATATACATGTAGAAAAAGGATCGTAGGTGCAACTTGCCAATGTGTGTGCCATGATCTCCTATAGCTTTTGTAATTTCTTTCAGAAAACTTTTATTAATATTTTGTTCATTTGGGTATAGTTCATTAGTTTTTATGAAAACAGTATTTCCCCAACCCCTGATGCAAGTAAAAACTAACAGCAATGACACAATGCAATGTGAACAATTAACATTCAGGCTAAATAAATCCAAATGAAAGAAATTCAAAAGATTTTTTTTAAGAAAATGGAATTAGTTTATTAAGTTTCAACTTAATGCATATTTTTAAAATACACAGATGGGATTCTTTTGTATTTATGTTTGCTTTCAGACCAAAGAAAAGTGTGTCCTATTACAGATACAATACCACAGATAGAATTTTAATATCTCCCCACGTAATTTCAAAGACAATAAAGACAATACATAATACATTCAGGTATCACACACAGATGTTCACATCACCCCTCTTACATGTTCAGGAATGCATCAGGGGTAAGCTGGATTGTAGGGGTGTGCATTTGTACTGAAAATCCGGGGGTCCAAGGGACTTCCAATGGACCTCCAAAATTGTGGTGCGGTTAGGGGGCATTTTCAAAACCATTGGAAACCCGTGGTGTGGTTAGGAGATGGCTTGGAGCCCCGAATGGATCCGTAGGTATCTGAAGGATTTTTAGATGATGTGAGGGCTTGTTTCATGTTGATGGATGGCTAACTGAACACTTCTATATTAGGAAGATGCTGAGGGGTGAGGGAGGGGTAGTTTTGAGATTGACATCTGTGGCTAATCAATAGCCACAGTGTCCTTCTTGTACCTACTCCAATCACATTGCTTAGGGGGAGGGATCACAAATTAGAAAAGAAAGAGCTCACAGCACTGCTCTTTCACAATGTGGCTGAGGCTGACTGAATGTCCTGGAAACAGGAAAGTTCCATCAGCTCTCCACAGCACCTTCCTATCTGGGGGCATTTTGAAGCCTCCTCTGCCCTTGCCCCACTGGTCCAGCGGGACCAGTGGCTTGCCTCTGGGCATGGAGGTTGGGAGCCTTGCCCACAGCACTTCTGCTGGTGCCAGCCTGAAACTGACTGCTGGCTTGAAGGGGGTGCAGCCTCTTAAGATTTAGCATACCTGGGATCCTCCGCCACCAAAGAAAAATGATCCCAGGTGCTAGATTCAAGACCACCCACACCCTGCACTTCTCCTGCACTTCAAAAGGACCACCAGCAGCAAAGAAGTGGGTGCGCCTAATTTTGGGCAGGGGGGAACTAGAAGAAACACCTTCTTGTAGTACCACCCCACACTCCCCTTCGTGGGTTAGTGTGTGTGTGTTCTTGTTCCACACATGGAGATAGGGAACTTCAACTTTTGTAGGAAGTTTCTAGTTTCTGAAACTTCTGCAAGCTCACTTGAGAGAAGAAGAAGTGCATCTGAAGTGTATGTGTGTGTATGGGGTGGGGAATGGTTGGAGGGGGGATTTTTTTTTAAATCCTAACAATCAAGGGATGAAGGGATCTGCATCCAACTTGGCCCTACTTAAGAGCTACCTGGGTGCCAAGTTTCATCTCTTTATTTTAAAAATGACAGAGATGTAATCATTTTTGTAAATTCCCATTGATGATAATAGACCGGTTTTCTCACAGCGGAGCAGTTTTCCATCAGGTAATCCAACAATGCGGGAGAGAAAGAGCTGCCCTGAAAATTGGGGCAGGGAATTAATTGCCTCATCAGAGGTCTCCCCCAAATTTGGGGGAGGAGCAGACCCACTCTGCACACCCCTACTGGATTGCATACCAACATTTACACTGGCCATATTCCCTGCTGGCTGTGCATTTCCCACAAGGGTGGGGGCAGAGAGGGTTTAAAAATCTTCATTGGAAACAATATAGAGGGGTGTGTGTGTGTGTGTGTGTTTTGTTTTAATCCCCCCCCCCCAAGGTATGTGTGTGGAATTCTAGAATGAAAATGGAGGGAGGTGAGAAGCTTAAGCTCTCTTCTCTCAGAGTGCCATGGTCCTGATCCGAATCAGGGCTGAATATGCTTTTAGTAGGGAAAACAGTGCCTAGATATGCCTAGATGTTATGTTTACATGCTTTTGTGAACCGGGCCATGGTTGCATTTACTACTTACAGCGAAGGCAGCATCATATGCTTGGGACCTGGGGAGAACTAAAAGGCATTAAAAACATATTATGACTTAAATGAGGAGTGTGAGGCGGCACTTCTGTGGAATTTCTGGGGCAGTTCTGACAGCCTCTCAAGATGACACAATGGCTTCTGACTTCAGACCTAGATCCAGAGTGCAACATCTAGGCCTAGCTTTGTAATGCAAAGGCCTTTCTAGAAGCAGTAAAGGTCAAAGCAACCCCCAACTTTTTAATAGGTGTGTATTATAGCAACACACTCACAGGAATCTCAATATTTGGATTTGGCCTTAAGAACCAGAATCCAGCCATTCATGCCCTGACAGAATATAATAAGCCCGTTAATAACTGAAATTCAAAATACCTATATGTGCTCAGTATTTCCCCTATACTTTTGCATAGCAAAATTCAGCTTCAAAGATGACTGTGACATATGCAGACATAGAACTCTATTTATGGAGCATATACAAAAAATAATAATTAAACATTGGCAATTGTGTTGTAGATACAGAGATCCCCCCCCATGTAAACCGCCCAGAGAACTTCTGCTATGGGGTGATATATAAATGCAATAAATAAATAAAAATAAAATAAATAAAATGTTGCTGTCAGTAAGTATGCAAACTTTCCCTAAAAAGTAGGTTATAAAGGTGAAGACTTAAAGCTAAATGTTTGTAGTGTAAATGCAAAACCTACATTGATCAGAATTCTCATGCACACCACAAATTATTCTCCTCTGCTTCTGCATTTACAGTGATCCGGTGTTCGCCTAAGTAGTAGGGCAGCATCTGCTCAATTATGTGTGAGTTCACCTATAAGCTCTTTGCACCCATTTATCATTAGAAATCTAGAGTTTTGCAATAAACACATTAAAATATGATGCCATTGTATTACTGGAATTCTCTTTAACAGCTCCATCTTTGTTCACAGAGATGCATGTAAATTAGGTTTAAGTTTTAGCAAGCCAACACATATATTAAACTTAGCAGAAGAGATTAACTGCATATGATTTATGATTTGTAATCTGCAATCTTTAGAACACTGTGGTGTCTAGTGAAATGTTGCCCACCCCACCTCATTTTACTTTGATTTTCTGCTACTGTTCAAGAGACAGTTTGAGCTCCCTCTGGTGGCTGATTTAGCTTGTAACTGTCTTGGTTTAACAGAACATGTCAGTGAGACCAGTGTCCTACTTGAGGGAGCAAATAATAAATGCACAACACCCCTGTCTCAAAGCCCATAAAGCCCTTTTGAATCTTTTATAGAAGGTGCTGTTACTTCAAATAAAGGTTTCATACTATCAATTTATAAAATCCTCCACATGCCATTATTGGATAAGCCATCCTATGCATGGGGCTATGGGAGACTGACTTAGGTGAGTCTTTGGAAGAAGATGATTGGCAGTGTATTTGAACTTCTTTTGCATCTTTATCAGTCAATAACACTAATACTCACAATGTAAAATTCTGAGTAGGTGGTACATTACTCTTGCAAGTCTTCACCTAATGCATTCAAATTATAGTCAATATTGTTGGAAGGGGTGGACACATTGGTTCATATTTTCATTTTGGTGGAAATGTCCTAGAGTGCAGGAATTTTTAGAATTTAGTTGCTGATTAAAGTCAGGAATTTCTTCATGTTAGACCATTGGTAGCTCCTAAAGCAATGTTGCTTCATCTTTTTGAACAATGATCCTCCTGGATTCCTGTATAAAGGCATCCCTAAGCAATTGCATACAGCTGCAAAATCATGTATAACATGTAATTGGAAGTCTCCTACTAAAGTGCAGTGGATCGATAAAATTTGGGAGACTATGAATATGTATAAACTTACTCAGCAGGTATAGTGAGCAAAGAATCCTACCTTGAAGAATGATATTATGGCACCATGTTTTCTATTTATTTCCTATCTTGAAGCTCTTCACACTTTTGATAAAATTCCAACCAAGTACACTTGCCTATGTTTTTTCTGATCGATACACACAAAATGACATACATTCACATATGCTCCTTTACATATTGTATAACTTGTATTTTTACTTTCATTAGGTATTGAGCTCCTACCTAGGTCATTTTACTACAGATTTCTATAAGCATATCAGTTATAGACTATGATTTATAATTAGTGAATTCTTTTGTTTCTTCGGTGATTTTGGTTTATTATTATGTATGTTCTTTTTATTGCCTTTACTATAGACAATATCAAGTGCAGGAAAGGACAACTAAAATGATCAAGGGGCTAGAGCATCTCCCCTATGAGGGAAGGTTACAACAGCTGGGATTGTTTAGCTTGGAAAATAGGAGGCTAAGGGGAGACGTGATAGAGGTGTACAAAATTATGCATGGTGTGGAGAATGTAGATAGGGAGATACTTTTCTCCCTCTTTCATAATACTAGAACTAAAAGTCATCCCATGAAGCTGATTGGTGGAAGATTGGGGACAGATAAAAGGAAGTACTTCTTCACATGGCACATAGTTAAACTATGGAATTCACTACCACAAGTTATAGAGATGGCCACCAATTTGGATGGCTTTAAACAGGGATTGGATGAATTGTTGGCGGAGAAGGTTATCAATGGCTACTAGTCCTGATGGCTATGTGCAACCTCCAGTAATCCTATATACACCGGTTGCTTGGGAAAATGGGTGGGAGGGTGCTTTTGCTTGTGGGTTCCTGGTTGTCAGCTGGATGGCCACTGTGTAAACAAAGTGCTGGACTAGATAGATCTCAGGTCTGATCCAACATGGCTCTTCTTATGTTCTTAATACTAGGGCTGTGCATGGACCCCCCGAACCGCTTCGTGGCCCAATCTGGAATTTTTGGATCGGGCCTGAACCACTTTGGGTCAATCCGACCCTCCCCCGCTCCACTCCACAGAGCGAGATCCAGAGGGCCGGATCGACATTTTGCCCCTCCTTCCCCACTTACTTTCCTCCGTGGCAGACGGCGGAGGGAGGTAAGGGGCGACAAAATGGGGGCCGAATAAGCCCCCCTTCCTCCTTACCTGGCTCCACTGCCATCTCCGCCAGGTAAGCCTCCTTCCACTTACTTGTGTCCATTGCAGTCCAGCGCTGGCTTCAACTGAGGCCCAGGCTTCAAGCTGGAAGAGGCTGTGGCCTCATTATACCTCTAGTTCATTAGCCATGTATCATAGAATCATAGAACAGCAGAGTTGGAAGGGGCCTACAAGGCCATCGAGTCCAAACCCCTGCTCAATGCAGGAATCCACCCTAAAGCATCCCCGACAGATGCTTGTCTAGCTGCCTCTTGAAGGCCTCTAGTGTGGGAGAGCCCACAACCTCCCTAGGTAACTGATTCCATTGTCGTACTGCTCTAACAGTCAGGAAGTTTTTCCTGATGTCCAGCTGGAATCTGGCTTCCTTTAACTACAGCCCATTATTCCGTGTCCTGCACTCTGGGAGGTTCGAGAAGAGATCCTGGCCCTCCTCTGTGGGACAACCTTTTAAGTATTTGAAGAGTGCTATCATGTCTCCCCTCAATCTTCTCTTCTCCAGGCTAAACATGCCCAGTTCTTTCAGTCTCCCTTCATAGGGCTTTGTTTCCAGACCCTTGATCATCCTGGTTGTCCTCTTCTGAACACGCTCCAGCTTGTCTGCATCCATCTTGAATTGTGGAGCCCAGAACTGGATGCAATACCCTAGATGAGGCCTAACCAGGGCTGAATAGAGAGGAACCAGTACCTCACGTGATTTGGAAGCTATACTTCTATTAATGCAGCCCAAAATAGCATTTTCCTTTCTTGCAGCCATATCGCACTGTTGGCTCTTATTCAGCTTGCAATCTACAACAATTCCAAGATCCTTCTCGTTTGGAGTATTGCTGAGCCAAGTATCCCCCATCTTGTAACTGTGCCTTTGGTTTCTATTTCCTAAATGTAGAACTTGGCATTTATCCCTATTAAATTTCATTCTGTTGTTTTAAGCCCAGCACTCCAGCCTATCAAGATCACTTTGAAGTTTGTTTCTGTCTTCCAGGGTATTAGCTATCCCACCCAATTTTGTGTCATCTGCAAATTTGATTAGCGTTCCCTGCACCTCCTCGTCCAAATCATTAATAAAAATGTTGAAGAGCACTGGGCCCAGGACTGAGCCCTGCGGTACCCCACTCGTTGCCTCTCTCCAGTTTGAGAAGGTTCCATTGATAAGTACTCTTTAAGTCCGATTCTGTAGTCAATTGTGAATCCACCTAATAGTTGTTCCATCTAGCCCACTTTTAGCTAGTTTGTTAATCAGAATGCCATGTGGTACTTTGTCAAAAGCTTTGCTCAAGTCAAGATATATGACGCCCACAGCATTCCCACGGTCCACAAGGGAGGTTACCTTATCAAAAAATGAGATCAAATTTGTTTGACAGGACTTGTTCTTGACAAATCCATGTTGGCTTCTAGTGATCACCGCATTGATTTCAAGGTGTTTACAGATTGACTTCTTTATAATCTGCTCCAGAATTTTCCCAGGGATGGATGTCAGACTGACTGGTCTGTAGTTCCCAGGTTCTTCCTTTTTGCCCTTTTTGAAGATAGGGACAACGTTAGCCCTCCTCCAGTCGTCCGGCACCTCACCCGTCTTCCATGATTTTGCAAAGATAATAGACAAGGGTTCTGAGAGTTCTTCCGCTAGCTCCTTCATTACTCTAGGATGCATTTCATTGGGCCCTGGAGATTTGAACTCATTCAAGGGAATTAGGTGTTCTTTGACCATTTGTTTATCAATCTAAAACTGTAATCCTGCACCCTCAACTTCTGCTTCACTTTTTCCAGGGAGGTCATAGACCCGCTTTTGGCGGAAGACTTAGGCAAAGTAGGAATTGAGCACTTCAGCCTTTTCTTTGTCATCTGTTATCAATTTGCCATCCTCATTAAGCAGTTGAACCACCATTTCTTTCCTCTGCCTTTTACTACTCACATATCTGAAGAAAGCCTTTTTATTGCTTTTAGCATCCCTCGCTAATCTCAGCTCATTCACAGCTTTAGCCTTCCTGACGCCATTTCGGCACTTCTGCGCCACTTGTCTGTACTCTTCTTTTGTAGCCTGGCCTTCCTTCCACTTCCTATATGTATCCCTTTTTGTTTTCAGGTCATCTCTAAGCTTTTTGTGGAGCCACATTGGTTTCCTCTGTTGTCTTCTATCTTTTCTCCTTGTTGGAATTGTTTGTAACTGTGCCTTTACAATTTCCTTTTTTAAATACTCCCACCCATCCTGCACTCCTTTTCTCATTAGGTTCATTTGCCACGGGACCTTACTTATCATAGTTCTGAGTTTATTAAAATCACTTTCCTAAAATCCAGAGTCCGTGTATGGCTACGCTCAACTTTTGTCTCCTTCATAATCAAGAATTCAAGTATGATGTGGTCACTTTCCCCCAGAGTTCCCGTAACTGCCACTTTATCCACTAAGTCATCCCTGTTGGTCAATATCAAGTCAAGGATTGTAAACAAGATCATAGACAGTAGCAATGCAAAGCAAGGCCAGAACAGATGCCCATTATCACAATGCTAGACAAGAATCCAAGTATCTCCTGAATTTACACTGCCTCAGTGTTCAGAGAACAGAAATCCCAATCAGGAACCCAAAGAAAACTGCCCAAAGAAACCTCAGAAATAAGACCCATTGATTTCAATAAAGCTTACTCCTAGATAAATGAATATAGAATAAATGAATAAAGGCGCTTACAGGACCATGAGTATTTTATTGCTGTTAGTGATAAATCTTCAATTTGACAGAATACATGTTTACTCAGAAGTCCCATTGACTGCAATAGGCTCTGCAACCCCAAAGTGTTAACATAAACATAATTACACACACAAAACAGGATCATTGGCAGAGGAGGGGGGATGTTGTTAGTCTGCGGAGGTTTCTGCAATTGTGAAGCAAGTTGTCAGTCACAAACAAGATGAACACACTGGCAAGACTCCAAGGTGCACATGACACTTTGCTTCTTCACATCTGTTCACCTTTCTCTAGCAATTGCAAGCCCCTTTCTGTCAAAGAAGACTATGCACCCACCAAAGCCTGGCCTCATGGATCATGCGACCAGCAGGTGCACTCCAGAAAGACGTTTTCAGGGCCTAGACATACTATGCACTCACATATTACCTTGTCCCCTAGTCCAGACATTCCTGCTCACATCCCTTTTGGGCAGCAAAGCCTGGGCCAGCTTGGAAGAAGCAACAGGCGAGGAAGGCCTCTGGCACTCCATTGAACTTGTCAGCAGCCAGGGAACCTGCTCACCCCTTGCAAACAGCCTCACTGTCTACAATTGCAAAATGAAGTGTTTGGCTGCTGGGCACCTCTCTCTGCCCAGCCAGGCACCAGCTTTCAATCGTATTGTTCAGCAATTTTGGATGCTGGATGTAATGATCTTACAGCCCCCTTTATATCTTAAATTGCATCATTTCACTTCTACATTGCACAGCTGTTAGAGCAATATTTCTAACATTTCTGTTAGAGCAATAATAACAATAATAACAACAAAAAATAATTTTTTTTAATGTTTCCATAGATGTGCAGAGTTTCAGATTTTAAACTCACATAAGGTGCAACCCTATGCATGTTTAGAAAAAAAGAAGTCCTACAATTCTCAGCATACCCCAGCCAGGCATGCCGGTCAGGGGATTCTAGGAGTTGTAGGACTTTTTTCTCTCTAAATATCCAAAGGATTGTGCCTTTAACTCACTATGTCACATGATGAGTTAAATAACATAAATACAGGAATCAAATAGGATTTCCTTCTGCTGTGGAATACACTTACTAAGGAGTAAGCACTATTTTGTTTTAGGAAAGGATAAAAAAAATGTTCAAATTTAAAAATAAGTATCTGGCACCTGGTAAGAGTTTTCCTAGGGAAAGCCTGGCTGGTTCACTGTTGTGATTATTTCATTGGGCCCGAAATGTAGTTATGCATGACTGCAGAGGCAGTATATATAATTTTAGGGGCACTAATAGTTACTGTACTTATTGTCCTTAAATATGGTTAAACACACCCACCCACACCCTGTTATCTTGCTATTCTATTTCTACAATGTATCCTTTCTCCTGTCTTTTCATAGAATCATAGAATAGTAGAGTTGGAAGGGTCCTATAAGACCATCGAGTCCAACCCCCTGTTCAATGCAGGAATCCACCCTAAAGCACACCCTCCCTTTTTTTCAGGCTGAATGCTATGCACATTTACCTCAGAGTATTTCCCATTGATCTCAGTGGGGCTTACTTCTGAGTAGACATACTTATAATTGTGCTGCAGTTTTGTTTTTAAGGTAACACAAGATACCTTAAAAACATGTTTACCGAAAGAACTGCTTGCTGGTTACTGCACCATATCTGCTTGAAAAAAAGGGGGTTGGATACCCTTCTCCTCCAGGAATTTATCCAACCCCTTTCAAAGCCATTCAAAGTATGGCCATCACTACATCTTCTGGTAGTGAATTTCATAATTTAACTATGCACTGTGTGAAGAAGTCCTTCCTTTTATTTGTCTTACAGAAGTAGCAAAGCTACAAAACAAACTCCAGGCAAATTTTCACTATGGCTTCCTTTCTTTCTTTACCAAATCGGGTCCAACCCAAGGAACTTTCCTAAAGGATCTTTGCTTCCCTCCATCTCTTCTGCCTTTTCTCAGGAGCAGCCACAGAAAAGCACATTTCACAGGAGTAAAAAGAGCTGCTCTGTGTTGCTGCCACTCTGAGCTGTCATTCTCTTTTAAAGTTCCATGATCCTCCCCATCAATCCTGTTCTCTGTGGAGCCAAGTTCCTTTGTCTCTCGAGAGCCAGACATCAGGGCTAATAGATTTTCTAGCTGGAATTCAAAAACATGCACACCCAAACCAGACCCCAAGGAAAGAGGTTCCTTCACACTTTGCTCTGGCTTCCTAATCTTCCCTCCCTAACCCCCCCCATTTCTTCCTCCCACCATCCAGGTCTTTTTTTTTATCTCCTCCCAGGTGTGTTGCCAGCTGATGAGCCCCAGTGCTGGTACCTTGCTGCTGCTCTCCTGCCTTGCCCCATGCACCTTTGCTCTCTGTTGATGTTCTTGTCTCCCAGGCAGGCACCTGGGATTTTGTCTTTGGCACGCTAACACACACCCATCCTTTTGTGTTTCACTAGCTAAGGCCCGATGGCAGTGGGAGGGGCTGGAGGCTGCATTCCTGGAAGTGCAGGAACACAGCCTTTCCAGCCCCTCCCATGGTACACCTGGGTGTCTGCTGTGTCGTCGCTATGGCAATGACCCACAGAGTCCTGGATGGGGGCGGGGCTGGGAAGGCCCATTTCTTGAAGTGCCAGAACGGGCCTTCCCAGCCTCTCCCACAGTTATTTTTCTGGATTTCCCCATGCAATAGGGGATTTTCCCCTGGACCCGGTTTTGCCTTCTATTTTCCCAACTTGTCCTGGCAAAACCGGGCGTATGGTCACCCTATCTTAGAAGTCTAAATACCAGGAGGTTTATTGATGGAGCCCTCAGTCTGGCACCCGTGAGCAGCAATATGCCTACGGACACCTTCCTTGACACTTGCAAGGCTCCCTGACGATTTTTATACTATGTTGAAATACTTTTTAAATTGAAAAATATATAACTTGCACGCTGGCAAGCTGCAAAGTGAAACGTCAGCCTGCAGTGCCTCTGAATTCCTCCAGACCACTGAGAAACCCTTCAGAAATAAAAACGGTGGGTGGTTGCAGCCCAGCATTTCATTTCCAGGTGTGTCTTGCGCCCAGGGAAAGGAAAAGGGAAAAGGTAAGAAAAAGGTGATGGGGACAGAGAGGCTAAATCTACACTACTGCTTTATAGTGGTATTGAAGTGTACTGACAAATGTTGGGGCACAATCCACATAGGCCTGGTTCAGACGCTAAACCATGCTGCTTAACCACAAAATGTGGTTAAGCAGCATGGTTTAGTGTCTTGTCTGAACCAGGCCAATGTGTTATATACTGCTTTTTATTCCACGTTCATAATGATTTGACACAAGGTGTAGATCTGGTGCATCCTGGAAGTTAGAGGGGATGGCACCGGGATGTAAACTATGGGGGGGGGGCAGCAGGGTTCAAGCCCCCACCAGGATTTCCCAGAGGGGGCAATGCCCAACCAGGTAACATCAGTAAGCTCACAGCCTGGCTAGCAGATTCCTCAGTCAGTTTCCAGTTGTCTTTGGGGATCAGTCTAAATTACCTCCAAGCAAATCCCACTTCCTCATCAGCTGCCCAGTAGATCTCTTTGCCAGACAAAAGCGACTGTCCTTTTGTGTCAGGGTCAGCCTTCCCCAGATTCTTCCTACCCCCTCAGGCCCTGTAGGACTTAAGGTTGCCCATATAGGAATTACAGTGGGTATTTGCCTTTTAAATATGTCTGAACTATATATATATATATATATATATATATATATATATATATAATTTATTGTTTTATAAATTAAACAATAAATTTAATTGTTTAAATTAATGCACCATGTGCATTGATGGCACTATATAAATTAATTAATTAATCAATTAATAATGACATAATGTCACGATCCAGCTACTATTAAAGCTACCTAAACTTATGCATATTTACTTAGGTGTAATTTCCAGAGAGCTCACTGGGACTTTCTTAATTATAAAGAATCTCCTTAAATTAATACAGCACATCTTGACTAATGAATCAAAAGCATATTACATATCAGGTGTTTTCAGACTAAGAACAGGAATAGGGTTTGAGGGTATGTGATATTATTGCACTGGGTCATGGGGAAAAGGTTTGAAGAATACTGGCATATTGTATAAGACTATGAATGGCGGGGTAGTGTGTAAACTATCATAATATTATGATTAAATGTAATATTTTTGTTGAGTACTTGTTATTGTAATATGTGGCTTTAAACATTCTAGGAGCCATTGTTGATGAAGGATGGTTTCCAGAAATAGAAATATATACATACGGTAAATGTAACCTATTTTATTTTATTTATTTATTTATTTATTTATTGCACTTCTATACTGCCCAATAGCCAAAGCTCTCTGGGCGGTTTACAAATTTAAGACAATTCAAAACAATATAAAACCATAATATAAAATACAATATAAAAGCACAACCAAGATAAAAACAGCAGCAATGCAAAAATATGAATTTAAAATAGCAAAGTTAAAATTAATTTATAGACTGTTAAAATACTGGGAGAATAAAAAGGTCTTCACCTGGCGTCTAAAAGAATATAATGTAGGTGCCAAGCAAACCTCCTTAGGGAGCTCATTCCACAACCAGAGTGCCCTCCTCCTGGTAGCCTAGCCCCCTTTTTCCAAGTTCAGCCCCAACCCGACCCCTGAAAAATTGAGAAGTCTACACCCCTGGGATGGCAAGATGCATGCTTGAGGGCTAGAAGGGCGAAGAGCAAGTGTGGGATGGTTGCCTGTGTGCGTTGTATGCGAGGAAGTAGAGGTGGTTTGTTTTGCCTGGTGTGTGTTTTGCCTGGGTTGTGTGTGTGTTTGAGCTGGTTTGTTTGTTTGAGCATGGTGTGGGTTTTGCCTGGTGTGTGTACATGTTACTGTGTCTTTTCTGGGTTGTGGTGTGGGTGGGTGTTTTGCCCGTGTGTCTGTGATTCTCTGAGCATCAACTGTATACCTTCTGTGAAGTTGGTATTTTGTTGCATTTTGTGGATAATTCTTCATTGTATGGATTCCCCCGCCAAGTTACTTACCTTTGAGCTTCATCAGTTTGTCATACATGTGTGTGTGTGTGTGTATTTCAAATTGTTGCATCAGATGGGATTTTTATGTTCATAAGGATAAAAATGGTGGGTGTAAGTTTGTGTAGACATACACACATATATACCTTTTTATCCTTATGAACTTAAAAATCCCATCTGATGCAATGATTTGAAATTGTCACATGCTGTTCAAGAATTCTGAATCATCTTCTAGACATCTGGGAAGACTGCTATTGTAGTGGTAAGAGGCTTGAGATCAGCTCTGAGGGAGAGGCCAGACTGAGTAGGCTGGAAAATGGTATCTCTAGGTTGAAAAGCTGCTTCCTTTCCTGGTTGGAGCTGTTTATGAGAAGCATCTTCCACATTTTGGAGAGATATTTTGGAAACACCAGTAAAATCAAACCACACAGAAAAGAGGTTTCTCTGGTTTGTGGGAAATTGTCCTCATGAAATGCCTGGGGCATGTTTAAGCCAGTTTTAACCGTGGCAACTAACTCCCATTTCCCTTGGGATTTTTGCTGATGTGGTTAAAAGAAGCCGTAACAATACGGCAGCCATTTCATTCATAAAGGGACTGCTAGGCAGAAAAACACTCGTAGACCAGTGTAATGTTTGAAATTGGGTCTGAGTGGTCATCTTATTAATGTTTATATAATTTTGTGGCTTTTAGTTGTTTTTAAATTACATTTTAGCTGCTTTCTTCTTTTTTGAAAAATGCTCTAGGGAGATGAGTGAAAGATCCTGTAAAAAGACTTGCAAATACATCTGGAGGATTCATTCATTCTTGGTTGAATGGGATGGCTCATATAGGTAAGCTACTTTTATTTTATCTGTTTTTCTTTGGAACTTCCCCCTTGATTCCCACAGAATATAGATTTATATATAGAAAAGGAATGCAAGTGGGTTTGTCAGCCCTACAAATAAGTTTTCCCTTGTATGCCATGCGTATAGAATGAGGTATCTACTACAGGTTGTGGTTAGCCTTTAATATAATGGATATTATCAGTTTATTATGCATTGCTTAACATAAGGATTATACATGTAAAATAGTTGGTTTCACAATTATCTTGGATGTTCTTCATTTTCTTATTCATTGCCCCATGTCTCAGGGAAAATTCATGGATAGAGATGCGTTTTTCTTTCTAACTTTGTGATAAATGTTTCTTATTTTAAGTATCTGTATTGGTTATTGATAAGGAGTTATAATACATTTTATAAACTGACCCTGAGGAAAAAATATTAGCTTGAAACATGATGGGGATTAAAATTAGAAAATAAATATCTTACAGCAAAGAATAGTTTTGCTAAAATGAATGTTAGTTCATTTTAGTATCCTGCCGTTGCTCTGATAGTGCCTCTCCCTAATTTTATCTTCACAACAAACTTTCTAGGATAGATTAGTCTGAATAATAGCGACTGGTTGAAGTTCATTAATGAGCTTCATGGCTGAGCAGGGATTTGAACCGAGTTCCTCCCATTCGAAATTGTATTCTCTTGCTATTATGCCACACTGCCTCTTTCACATAGACCTCTTCTACAACTTCCTGGGAACGAAGGCCAAAGAGCAAGTGCCGTGTTTCAATGCATCTGATCCCTGTCTACATGGTTGGCAGAAAGTATAGGATGATGGGTATGTGTCATCAAGATGGCAGATAGTTGTCTTTGCAAAAGATATTTACAGTTCTCCCATTTCTAAGGCACAGCACTGAATGGAGAATATGGGGAGCTGCTGGGTGCTTCAGTCCCCTAAGGTTGCAATCCTATACATGTTTTGATAGGGAAAAAGTCCATCAATTCCCAGCATTTCCCAGCATGCCACAGCCAGCATGGCTGGTTGGAACATGCTGGGCGTTGTAGGAGTTTCCCCCCCCCCCCCGTCTAAATATGCCTAGGCGTGTGCCCTTAATGAGTATAACGTTGGGTATCATATGAAGTTTGAAAAGCTTTGTTTAACTTTGTGCGGCACTTTTTAAAATTTCCATACAAAAGTGTAAAGCATCTTAAAATTAAAATCTTACAAAGTTGTGTAATATATAGTCTGACTATGAGACATTTAATTGTGGTTCTGGAAGTATTTTATAGCAGAGTATTGGTTAAAACGCAATAGAAATCTTCAGTTTCTGCTAATTCGTTGTGTAAGGCAAGGAGCGTCAGTGATGAGAGCATTATTCACGTCTGCTGACAGTTTTTTAATAGAATTCTCTCCCTTTAGATAGAATATAATTAAGTATACTGAGAACTTAAATTAGATTTGACGAATATAGGCCTTAACATCTCTCCCCTTATTTTATACATTTCAAAGTGCTACACTTAAGGCTGCAATTCTGCATGGAGAATTGCTACCTTAATTTCAATAGGATTGACAGCCTAAGTAAACAAATAGTATTAAGTACATCTTTTGTTTTGGTTATATATAATGTTGTTTCTACAACATACAAGAGAACATAGACATTTCACAATCAAAATAACTTGCTGCAGGAATGGGAGTGAAATTTGTTCAGTTTGCACTTCAAGCCAATATACCTAATTTTGCACATTCAAAGGAATATGGGAATTGAAACTCAGCTATCAGAATGTTGCAATGGAATGGAAAAAATGCAAACAAAAACGTATTTTTGTGAACTGCTCAAAGAACTTTCGCTATGGTGTGATATAGAAATATAACAAATGAATGAATCAGTTAGGGCAAAGCACATACAAAAATGCATATATTTGGGGAAATAACATTAGAAGTACATTATATTAGGAAAATTGCTTGCAAAAAGGTGTATGTTAGGCAAAATGCATGCATAAGGACAAATGCACATGAAAATATGCCTGAAGTTTCATGTCAACTTAAAACAATCTTAAAGTTAAGGAAGAGTGAAACTTAACATTGGAAAAATTCTCACAGTTTGGGACAAACTGAATTTAAGACTAGAAAAATGAGAGGTGTGCAAATTACCAGATTCATCCATCCTACCTAGTAATGCGTAATGCTGAATGTCATTATAAATGGAAAGAAAGACGTCACTTTATTTCACTGTCACAGTGAATAAGAGCTGGGAAGAACTAAGAGGCAGGGGCCCAGAAGCAAAACGACTGAAGGAGCAGAGCTGTGCATAGGTCTGGCTGGCAGCCACCTTTCCAGCTTCTTGTGCCCAAACATCATGGGAGGTGTTGCTTAATGTAGCCTGTTCTACTCCATTCAGTGGCTACAAGGGAAAGAAAAGGAGTTTGGAAAAGGCTAACGAGGAATTTTGATTGGCCTTCAGTGGCAAAGACTATAAAGGATTTTTGTAGAACTTGCCATACTTGTCAACTGGTGGGGAAATCAAGGGATCGGATAAAAGCTCCCTTGCAACCAGTCCGTAGAATTAGGTCCCCTTTTCAAAAGGTTGCCTTCGATAATTTAGGGCCGTTTTCAATAGGGATATGCTCCGCTTCTAATCGGACCGGCAAATTAGAAGCGGAACGGGGTGCTTCGCCTCCCCTTAAGGCGGAGGCGAAGAGGATTGGGGGGCCGGCGGAGCGTGGCGAAGAGGATCGAGGTGAAGGCGGAAAGGTAAGTGGGGTTTACCGGGCCCTGCCACTGTCGCTGTCGCCCATGCGGCGACAGCGGCAGGGCCCGGTAAAAAACCCCTCCTCTCCCTTACCTGCCTCCGTCCACGGTCCCTCGGCTTCTTCAATTGAGCCCGCGGTTCAACCAGGAAGTCTAGGCTGCACTTGCGGCCCAGACTTCCTGGCTGAACCGCGGGCTCAATTGAAGAAGCCGACGGACCGCGGATGGAGGCAGGTAAGGCCCCCCTACCTCTTGGTCCCTTACCGGGCTCTGCCACTGTCGCCACACGGGCGGCGACGGCGGCAGGGCCCGGTAACCCCCCCGCCCTCCTCTCCCGGCCTTACCTGGCACCACTCCCCTCCACTGCGGAGCTCCGATTCGGAGCTGGAGCTCCGCGGCGAAGAGGAGTGGAGTATGGGCGGAGCGGCACGGAGCGGAGCCGGCCGATCCGAAATTTTTGGATCGGCCTGCGGGGAGGAGCGGGGGGTCCGTGCACACCCCTAGTTTTCAAGCGCCACCTGTTCAGGAAAGAAATATGTGCTCACTGTGATGGGTTTTGCCACTAGTTTTCCAGAGGCAGTTTCTCTCTTCCACACAAATGCAGTTGCCTGGGCCTTGCACTCTATTTTGGGGAGATCTGGAATGCTGTCTAAGGTCATTTCAGACAAAGTTCCATCATTTAGGTCCACCCTTATGCCAAAACTGTGGGAGATGTGTGGGGGTGAACCATTTATTTTCTTCCCTTTACCATCATGACTTTCGATACTATTGACCATGGTATCCTTCTGGATCACCTGAGGGGATTGGGAATCGGGGGCACTGTCCTTTGGTGGTTCCAGTCCTATCTCTCGGGCAAGTTCCAGATGGTGATGCTTGGGGATAGCTGCTCCTCAAAAGAGGAGCTGCTGTGCGGCGTACCGCAAGGTGCCATCCTTTCTCCAATGCTATTTAATATTTGCATGAAACCGCTGGGAGAGATCATCCAGAGGCATGGGGCGGGGTGCTATCAGTACGCTGATGACACCCAAATATATATATGCCTTCGACAACAGCGTCAGCTAAGGATAGTGTGTCTCCTCTGAATGAGTGCTTGGAGGCGGTAATGGTCTGGATGAGGAAAAACAAACTGAAGCTGAATCCAGACAAGATGGAGGTGCTCGCTGTCAAAGGCCACAACCTGGGTTTGGAGGTGTGTCAACTAGTTCTAGATGGGGTTACACTCCCCCTGAAAGACTGTGTTCGCAGCTTGGAGGCGCTTCTGGATCCGTCACTCCAAATGACAGCCCAGATAGATGCGACTGCCAGGAGTGCCTACTATCAGCTTCGGCTGATACGCCAGCTGCGCCCCTTCCTAGAGTTGGAAGACCTAAAGACGGTAGTGCACGCACTGGTAACTTTGAGGCTCGACTTCTGTAATTCACTCTACATGGGGCTACCTCTGTGCCTAGTCAGGAAACTTCAATTAGTCCAAAATATCGCAGCCAGGCTGGTCACTGGTACACCTAGGGGTGACCACATTACACCAGTTTTAAAATCTCTTCACTGGCTGCCGATTAGTTTCCATGCAAAGTACAAAGTGTTGGTTATTACCTTTAAAGCCCTACATGGTTTGGGTCCAGGCTACCTGCGGGATCGCCTTCTCCTGTACAGTCTGCCCCACACACTCAGGTCCCCTGGGAAGAATTCACTTCAGCTAGCAAAAACTAGATTAACAACTGTTACCCAGAGGACCTTTTCTTCCGCTGCTCCCAGACTGTGGAATGGCCTGCCGGAGGAGATTCGTCAACTTGATGGTCTTTTAGAATTTAAAAAAGCAATAAAGACTGATCTATTCCGGCAGGCCTATCCAGTGAAATTTTAGAATGTTTTCAGGATGTTTTCATCATGTATGGTATGTTTTAATTTGTTTTAATGTGTATTTTATATCATGTTTTTATACTGTTTGTTTTACACTTTGAATTGTTTTAGTTTTTGTGAACTGCCCAGGGAGCTTCGGCTATTGGGTGATATAAAAATGCAATAAATAATAAAAATAATAATAATAATAATAATAATAATAATAATAATAATAATGAGGATTAATGAAACATTACACCAGATTTTTAAGACTGTGTGGCTAACCGTCCTATAGATTGGGATCAATCCTTGCAATATTTACTTTTTGCTTAGATTCCCCAAAAGAGCTTGGGATTTTCTGCTTTTGAGCTCTTTTATGGAAGAAGTGTTGGGGGTGGGTGGGTTTAGATTTGTTGAGAGTTGAGTAGGAGGGGGAGCCCATGTAAAGCCCCCTCCTCTTTTTTAGAGTATATCGATAATCTTCAAAACACCCTAAAGTAATCCAGGGATTGAGCCCATGCTACATTGGCAGAAGCACATAGAAATAAAAAAACTCTGGTATGAGAGTGACACCAGGGAGGATAGCTTTAATAAAGGGGATCAGGTGTTGATTCAAAAACCCATTGCCCCTACTAAATTAGAGGGGCCTTCCCTTGTAAAGCAAGAAGTGGGTGAGGTGAATTACCTTGTTTCACTTTCTGTCTTGACCTCTTACCTAAGGTGTACCATATCAATATGCTTACGCTTTATTATGATAGGGCTCAGATGGTCTTCCACTATACAACTGAGGTTGCGATACATAGGGCCTTGCTAGACCTGCCGGATAAGCCGGCAGGGAGGAGGGGCGATGGCGGCTAGAGCTAGCGCGTGCCATCGCCGGCTTCTAGACGCACGACGTGACGGGGCAACGGGAAGCCCCATAGCGTCAGCCATTTTTTTTTGTTTAAAGGGGCCATGTTTGCCGGAAAAGGTAAGTGCTTTTTAAAAAAACAATAACCCCCCGCTCCCCCCCCAATGCCCGATGACCCTCCCCCCTCGCTCGCCCGTCCTCCCCCCATTCCCGATGGCCAATGCCCGGCCTTGTCCCCCCGTGCCATCCCCGATGCCCGGCTTTCCCCCCCGTGCCATCCCCGATGCCCGGCTTTCCCCCCCGTGCCATCCCCGATGCCCGGCTTCCCCCCCCCGCACCATCCCCGATGCCCTGTCCCCAGCACTCCTTCCCTCACCCCCATCCCTGATGCCCGGCCTTCTCCCCCCCTCTCTCCTGCCGGGTCTGGCCTTCCCCCCTCTCTCCTGCCGGGTCCGGCCTTCCCCCCCTGCCCCTCTCTCCCCTCTGGGATCCCCCCCGGCCCGATGGGCACAGCGCTCGTATGAGCGCTGTGCCCAGTCTGTGGCTTTTCCCAGCTACTCGCGAGTAAGCGAGCAGCTGCAAAAAGCCACGGACCCTGCTAGACGTTCCGCAGCCCCGGCCTGAGGCCGGGGCTGCGGAAAAGCCGGGCCATAAGTGAATTCGCTTATGCCGGCTTAAGGCAGGTTTTAGCGCGGCCTGACTCCGGATTCCCCTGTGCGTCATCTGGATGCACAGGAGGAAAATCGGGCCTCACACCGCGCTAATGCCTGGTCTAGCAAGGCCCATAGTGATTGGTGCCTGGATCTGTATACCAAAAGTTAGCAAGAAGGAAGTACAAGAGGTATTCCTCACCACTGTGTTAAATGAAATTAAGCTGAACAGATGGAAGTAGTGTTGGTGGATCATCAAGCCCTTTTCCCTAGCAAGCCAAAAGTACTGTCCTGTCTCAGCAAACCTTACCAAACACAGTCCACTTAATTCATCTGGGAGCACTGCCAGCAGGAGTAGTAATTATTGTCAATGGGCTCTTCAAGGTCACTTTTATTCACAGCCAGCTGATAAGTTCCAAGTATAGTATCCATCCAAACAAGGGTTAGGCAAAGGTGAAATCAGGATCAGTCTGAAGGCTGAAGAAGGTCCAGTTTCCAAGGCAAAAGGTCAGGATCACTGGAGGCTACACAAATGTGAGAAGTACTCTAAGACATTGTTTGAAAATTGAAAGTGTCCTGAGACTAGTTGTTTAGCAGAGGTAGTAATAGTACTACTACTACTACTACTATTATATAGAGTGACTATGTGAAAAGGAGGACAGGGCTCCTGTATCTTTAACAGTTGTATTGAAAATGGAATTTCAGCAGGTGTCATTTGTATATATGGGGACCCTGGTGAAATTCCCTCTTCATCACAACAGTTAAAGCTGCAGGAGCTATACTAGAGTGACCAGATTTAAAAGAGGGCAGGGCACCTGCAGCGTTAACTGTTGTGATGAAGAGGAAATTTCACCAGGTTCCCCAGTGGAATCAGTTACCTAGGGAGGTTGTGGGCTCTCCCACACTAGAGGCATTCAAGAGGCAGCTGGACAACCATCTGTCAGGGATGCTTTAGGGTGGATTCCTGCATTGAGCAGGGGGTTGGACTCGATGGCCTTGTAGGCCCCTTCCAACTCTGCTATTCTATGATTCTATGATTCTATGATATACAAATGACACCTGCTGAAATTTCCCTTTCAATACAACTGTTAAAGATACAGGAGCCCTGTCCTCCTTTTCATATGGTCACCCTATTTATATTCAATGATCAAAAAACCCTCCCAATTTAAAAGGCCAGAAGATAAGAGGTTCTCACCTTGGTCCAAACGCTACAGAGCCAGGAAATTGGAAGCTAAGGCTTTATCTGATGTGCCACCTGATCTGTCATGATGTTGTGCAATGTCACAAATTCTGCTTGCTTACAACTTGCCCTCCATGCAGCCACACTTTTCCTGGGCCTTTCAGTCCCAAATTGAGATTGGGAGAATGGAGTACTCCAAAGGCATTGTGTTCAGCAAATGCTGGGGGGCCTTGCTGATATACTGCTGCTGGTCTGGACACACCCAACTGCCCGCTGCAGCTCATTAGAGCTTTCCAGTGAAGCTGGTTATAAAAGGGAGTCTCTCACAGAGCTCTCACCAGAGCTTGTAGCTTTTCCATAAAGGCCAAGTCTGCTGTCTACGCTCCTGGGGGCTGGATGGTCTTGTCATATTTGGCTCCACATCTGACTCATCTTGGGCAGGAAGTTGGGGGAGGGAAACTCCATTCCAGAGGGCCCAGCCTCCTCCACAGCTGCACATCAACCATCCTTATGCAACGCTGCCTCTGGAACATCTTTGGGCGAAGGAGAATCCTCCACCTCAGGTAAGCTCAGTTCCTCCTTAGACTCCTCAAGTGGAGTCATGACTGCCCAGAATTAGACTCTTTACAGGAGTCATGATGCACTGGAGCTTGATTTTGCAGGATTTTGATTTCGGTATGATCCAAAGGCAAAGATAGTGTTGTTACAGATGAATATTTTTAGGTTATGCTTTAAATGTGTACTATGTGTCATAGTCCTGGGAGGGATGATAACTTTATCCTATGTTAATTTCTGGACCTTCTTGCTCTTTCTATATATTTTAAATTGTTAATATTTTATATTTTAAGTTTTGTTTATAATTTTTGTAGTATCTGCCCCTTATATGTGGAGAAGGTTTTACTGTTATTTTCAGTAAGACACTGGTGAGAGATTTTTTGGTGTGAAGTTATTTTTATGGAAGCATTTTTTTTGCATATGTATATATTTTATTTATTTATTTATTACACTTATATACCGCTCCCATAGCCAGGGCTCTCTGGGCAGTTTACAGAAATTCTAAAATTGAGATAAAAACAAGTATACAAAATTTAAAACTCTAAAACACAGAACATACACACATAAAGCATTAAATCGATTGAAAAAACCGATATTATGTTTGGTAGTATTATATCATTTATTTATTATTGCATTTATATCCTACCTTTTTTCCTCCAAGGAACCCAACGTACATAATCCTCCTTTCCATTTTATCCTCACAACAACAACCCTGTGAGGTAGGCTGGGCTGAGAGTCTGTAACTGGCCCAAAGTTAACCAGTGAGCTTCTGTGGCTGAGTGGGGACTAGAGCCCAGATCTCCGACTCCCAGTCCAACTCTTTAGTCACAACTGAAGTTGTGCTAATTTACAATCTGTTCATGTCATGCAATTAACCATGCAGTCTTGCTAGTTTTGATGATGCCGCTGTATCTCTTCAGTTATACAATAAATATCCCCCCTAAATACAGTAAAAACTGTCAGAACCAGTACACTGCTGTTGACATGTGTCAATCAGATGCAAGACTGATAGCTCATTTAGGATGCTATCCTATTGGATCGGCCCTTGATGCTCATAAATATCCAGACTCCGAGGCATTCAAGTAGCCAGTGCAGAGTGGGAAGTGTGGCAGAGGCAAATGTGCTGCCTACTCTGCAATTTTCATCCATATAACAGGTATTGTTATTATTTATTATTATTATTTATTTATATAGCACCATCAATGTACATGGTGCTGTACAGAGTAAAACAGTAAATAGCAAGACCCTGCCGCATAGGCTTACATTCTAATAAAATCTTAATAAAACAATAAGGAGGGGAAGAGAATGCACCAAACAGGCACAGGGTAGGGTAAAACTAACAGTATAAAGTCAGAGCAAAATAAAGTTTTAAAAGCATTAGGAAAAAGAAAGGTTTTTAGCTGAGCTTTAAAAGCTGCGATTGAACTTGTAGTTCTCAAATGTTCTGGAAGAGCGTTCCAGGTGTAAGGGGCAGCGGAAGAAAATGGACGAAGCCGAGCAAGGGAAGTAGAGACCCTTGGGCAGGTGAGAAACATGGCATCAGAGGAGCGAAGAGCACGAGCGGGGGAATAGTGTGAGATGAGAGAGGAGAGATAGGCAGGAGCTAGACAGTGAAAAGCTTTGTAGGTCAGCAGGAGAAGTTTATATTGGATTCTGAAGTGAATTGGAAGCCAATGAAGAGATTTCAGAAGTGGAGTAACATGGTCAGAGCGGCGAGCCAAGAAGATGATCTTAGCAGCAGAGTGGTGAACAGAAACCAACGGACTGATGTGAGAAGAAGGAAGGCCAGTGAGAACAAGGTTGCGGTAGTCCAACCGAGAAATAACCAATGCATGAACAAGAGTCTTGGCAGAAGAGACAGACAAAAATGATCGAATCCTGGCAATATTATACAGGAAAAAACGACAGGATTTAGCTACTGTCTCAATATGAGGAATAAAGGAGAGCGAGGAATCAAATATAAAGCCAAGACTACGAGCTTCCTTGACTGGAGTAAGCGTAACATTATTGACAGTAAGAGAGAATGGGAGGTGAGGAGAAGGTTTAGGAGGAAAAACAAGCGATTCAGTCTTTGCCATATTAAGTTTCAAACGACGATGAAGCAACCAAGCTGAGATATCTGAAAGACATGCTGAGATATGATCGTGAACATCAGGAGAAAGATCTGGAGATGAAAGATATAATTGTGTATCATTTGGCAAGTGGGAGGGAAGGAGGTTAGGGAGGCCTGGGGATATGATATCTCCTCCCATCCCTACCCACCAGCATGGCCCTTTCCCCTTAAATTCTGAGTTGCCTTTGTGACCTCGGAAGGGCACACAGTGCAGTTCTCTCCACACCAGCTGCGAGGGGGTAGGGAGCTCAGACTCCTGGATCCAATGTCACAGCGCTCTCTCCAACCTTAGATCCAGGAAGCAGAACTATCCTATGTGCGCACACACAGATTCTTTCTAGGGGCCAGAAGGTTGTTCTCCTCGCTATGACTATATATCAATTAATTACTCAATGACAGGCATAAATTACTGCAAAATATACAATTGGATCCAGTGCAAACTAGTCACACTTCGGTTCCATTGTAATCAATGTGAAAAGTTTAGTCACAAATAACTTTCAGCGGGTCCTAAGTGCACCTACCTTGCTCTAGATCCAACCTATTGTATTTGATATGAAATTTGGAGATTCTACAACTCTGGCTGTGGGTTTTTGATCTGCAATGGTGTCTTGGGCATGTATGTATAATTTGACGTTGCAAGTACAAAATTATGGATATGTATGTGTAAACACACCCTTAGAGCTACTTCATGTTCTAGTAAAAGACAGACTCCCACAGTTACCTGGGAGTAAGTGTCATTGAATTCAGTAGGACTAGCACTTACTTACGTAGAATACACAAGGCCTGTTTGCACTCACAACAAGCCATGGTGTGTTAAGTATATTGTTCTGATTTTATCTGTATGCTGCGCTGAGATCCTAGTGATAGTAGGGTGGGATACAAATGTTTTAATAAATATATGACCTGCAGAGCTTTGTGATGCATGTGGACTGCCATTTTGAATATTTAAGCCACGACCGTGGCTTGTCGTGTCATATAAACCCAGCAAGGTGGCTGGTTAATAAACCACTCCGAACCCATGGGCTGTTTTATGGTCTTGGGTGGTTTGTTAACCATGCCAACAACCTGCCTTCACCAGCTTCACATAACATGACAATCTACACTTATGGTTTGAATATTCCACAGGTTTCTTGGCATGCACATCACTACACTACTGCTGAAAACATAGGAAGATTGTAATAGATCTAAAAGATAGTTTTAAAAGGTGGTGGGGCAGGGAAACGCTCAGAAAGGAGAAACAACTTTCATTATGCAGGATCACATTTTCACTTTATTTGGTAAGATAATAATTTGTGGAGACATTATATTGCCCCCGGCTGCATCAAAAAGCTATCATAAAATAGTCTACCAGGGTTTGACAAAGTTCTCCAACAGTTGTCAAAAGCTCCTAGGATGCACTCAGATTCTCATTGAGAACTATTTCTTGCTTGGCCAGGTTCCACATGGCATTAATGGAGAACGGAAAGGCAAATTTACATAACAGAGGAAAGCCACACTGAAAGCTTGAGAGGATAGCAGATAAAGTATTAGGGTTAAAAGAAAAATAGAGGAAGTATGCTTTAAAGTGTGCTAATTTTCCCAGGCTACATAAATCCCTCAACGTTTTCATAGCACATTCAGACAGAGAGCACCCCCCTCCCTATTGAAACTTGCACTCTCCAGGTATGAATGTACATAGCTGGTTTGTACTGGAAATGTGAAGACACGATAGAACTCACGAGGCATAATGCTGGATCCTGAATGGAGTTATAAAATTAAATAAACATACTAAAAATAAGTATTTTTATTAATTTTTATTTATGTGTGAGAACGCTGCTATGTATTATGAAGTAAACATGTCCTCCTTTTTGTAATTTTACCTTCCATAAAAATGCTTATTTTTAGATTTGTCTTGCAAATATTGACCCAGAAACTATGAAAAAAGCAAACTCCATGCTAGAGATCAATAGGAAAGAGATGGAAAATAAAATTGCCAGTATCGTAATATCTTTCCACAAAACTATGTTGTCATCATACTTGGAATATAAGGTACAGTTCTGGTCTCCACATCTCCAAAAGGATATTGTGACATTGGAAAAATGTCCTTGATTTTTCCCACCCCAAATGATTGCACCCCCACCCCAAATGGGGGAGCAACCAAAATGATCAAGGGCTGGAGAAACTCCACTAAGAGGAATTGTTACAATATTTGAGTCTTTTTAGTTTAGAAAAATGGTAAGAGAGGACTTGCTGGAGCAGAGGTGGGCAACGTGTGGCAATAGCCCCAAGCTAATTTCCCAAACCCTCTGGATGTCTGGTAAAAGTGTTCTGCCCCTCTCCTGGGAGGGAGAGGGAGAGAGAGAAGGGGCAGCATGAAGAGTAAAGACTTGCCCACCACTGGCTTTGACCTTGTCCACCTGCTAATCTACAGAACAGGGGCTCATCTATACCCACAGCCCTTTGGAGAGTGGGGAGGAATGATCATGGAGTTTTCCACTTCTGGGATCGTACCTCAGGGGCCACATGCCAGTGACTTTTCCTGGAAGTAAAGAGGGATGTTCTGGGGTGCCATTTTTTCCCCTAAAAAAGAGGAGACATTTGTGTAATTATGTGGGCACAACCCTGCGTGAAGGAACAATTTTTGAAAAACACACACACAACAAACTCGGCGCTGGAAGATGCTGATCACCATCCCAAAGATGGTGAAAATGCTCACCCCTCACCCCGATGTCCATGGACTCCCCCCCCCCACAGCTCCATGCTCATTTCCTGAGCCCCATTACTCATGGGAATGAGGGAGGACCCTGGGACAGAGAGCCACACTGCCTGCGGAGCTCAGGATGGTCCCGAAACAGCAGAAAAAACAGGAGAAAAGCAGCTCCAGCTATCCCAGGAGAACTGAGTGCTCACCCCCAGTTCACACCGGAATCAGCTGTGCATCATGTGGTCGTGCAGCGATGACCTTGTGATCACCCCAGGATAAATGGCAGGTATAGATTAGGCCCAGGTCCAGCCCCACAGCGACTAATTTGCTCTGGATGTTTACTCAGAAGTAAGTCTTACTGAATTCAATGGGGCTTACTCTCAATTAAGTGTATATGAGATTGCAGCCTCAGTCCATCAGTATCTAGTCAAAGATTTAAGTTTAACCAAATTACAGGACAAGTGGAATCATAAGAGCAGAATGTGTAACAGCATTTAGGAAATGTAGAAATTCAAGCAACAAAGCATAACAATATAAATGATCATTTGCAACACAGTTCCTCACTCAAGAAGATGAGCTATCAAAATGACTGACGTCGTTTAATCATGGGTATATATCTTAATGGGCTTGCAATTTGAGTGTTCATTCTGATCCTGAGAGGTCTGTGAACAGCAGCACTTTTGGTGGTTCTGTGCCCTCCACCAAACAAATAATCATTGGTTAAGGGAAGGGTGTGCGTCAGCCTTACTCAACCTGGAGCCCTCCAAAAATATTGTGGTGACTCAGGCTATGGCTAGACCAGGCCAAATGACACACGGGATCCCAGGAGCAGGCAGGGACGACCCCTCCATTTGCCTGGGATAATTCTTAGGTCTAGCTAAGGCCTCCGATAACAAGGGCTGGCTCCACATTTTTTATGGCCCCTTCTGTCAATGATTCTTCCTTCCTACCACCATTGTCACCAGCTGCTATTGCTCCTCATCCTCTTTTTCATCATTGCTACCTCTTGCTTGCTCAATAGGCAGAGAATCCATGAATAACTAGGGCACTGTGATCTACTGCTCGCCTTTGTCACCATCATTGTTGTCTGGGCCAAAGCAAAGGCAGGTAGATATACAGGTTGCAAGAGTGAAGAACAGGAACCATGCCAAAGCGATTTTGTCAATGGGCCTTCACTAGGGTGTGAGCCCTTGGCAGGCGCCCAACCACACTGACCCTTGGTGCCATATCTGTATACAAGTGCAGTGTCATGCTCTACATACTGTTTTGGCTTTGGATCAGGGCTCCTGCAGCATACATAACTGGAGCTACTTGGTGCAGGGCAATCCCTTTTCCTTGGGTGCCCTTATGGAGGAATGTTTTGTGTGGGAACCATTTTCTGTGTGTAGATTATCCACACTGGATCAAGACCACTATAGAAAATGCTTTTCATCTTTTCAGGGTGCCTCAAATAAAAATGTACATGATGCATTTGCTTTGTTTGACTATTTAGCATAGGTCTGTTCTCCAGCCGCTAATAAAAGGGTTAATGCCTGTTTTAGAAATGTTTGCTTTGTGATATGTCTATGATGCCATTTCCAGTAAATGCAAACCAGCTGCAATCAAGCTGCTATTTGACAACATTATATAATCTGATGCTTTTAAATGTTTAACTTCTCGGCTTCTAGATTTTTTGTTACAGCTTTTAGGAAGGCCCTGAACATTGACTTCTTTTCTCTGGCCTTTCCATGAGTATGTTTTATTGGGCTGTTCACAGGTTTTGCTGCAATTGTTTGAAAGTTTTTATTACTAGCTGGGCTGGGTGCTTTATTGCTGGCACTTGTTAAGTTTTATTAATTTTTGGCCTTTGTATATGGGATTTTATTGTATGGAATTTTATTATGAAAACGGCTTTGAGATGCTGTTTGCCCTTGAAGAACTAGATCGATCAATCAATATTGTTATAAATATTCTCACAGTTATAATTGTTCAGAAACAGAGTAAGAATAAAATACAATTAGAAAAAACAAACATGTGAGAATGTATGAAGATCTCTATAACTGCAATCCAGGATCAAATAATATTTTACCCATAACAAACCAGTTACTGATCAATCTAAGGTTTCAAAATTACTTTTTTAATTACGTAAATATTATCAAATATGTATTTTCTTGCTAACAACAATTCAAATTAGGGAGAACAAAGAGTAGGGAGGGGACATTTCCCCACAGATGCATCAGCCCAAAATGCATCAAGGACATTTCTCAATGTTCGTTTCTCAATAAACCTATTTTCAAACATTTGATCTTGTCTAGCTTTAATATAATAAGTTAATTTCATCATTATTGCAACATCCCAAACCTTGAGAAACCAACCAAAGGGCAAACAACTTCCTTTTTCCAAAATGAAGTTTTTGATATTTTTGCCAAGATTAAATCACGAACTCAAAAAACGCCCTTTCCTACACAATCCTTTCAATAATTTAAAAGAATTCTAAAAGGGTCTTTTGGAAAGCTATATTGTGTTTATTTGCTCAGTATAAAATTTAAAAACTCCAATAAGGTCTTAAAAAGAAATAAAGAAAATGACTGTACATTAAAAGTCTGGCTTTGAATCTTTGTTATTCAGCCAGGTTTCTGATGCTGAATTAGGTTTGCTGCCTCTTTTTTTCCCCCCTGACAGGATCCTCATTTTTATATGGCAAGCAGGTACAACACGGCCTTCTCCATTCTGCGGATAGTTTGTATTCTAATTTGTTGTACAGTGCTCCCACATGTCTTGATGTGGAATTGTTTCTAAAGTCTGTAATAATATAAACAACAAGAAGAAAAATAGGTATACCTATTGAATTTGGCTGGTGCAGATGGGTGAGAATTTTGCATCAGTTCATTTCTGATAACAAAATTACCCACATTTGTAATTTTGGCATATTTAGGATGGAAAGAATTTGAGATTTTTTAAAAAAATGAATGCAGGAGAAAGTGAAACAGATTCATCCTGGCTATGTGAGCAGTGGGAGTGGGAGCAGGGTTAGGCCTATAATCTCACACTCTGGCCCTCCTGGGCCAGCTATTGCAAAGACACAGCCTTGGTGATTCACCATCTCTTGCACTCTCTTCCCACAGCATGGACCCCATTCCTGTCCCATCATGATCAGGGTAAAGTAGAGGTACACCCCATCATATAACATTTCACATTAATGGAGCTTTGTCTTCTTTAACCATTTGGTGCAATGGTTTGGACCACTGCAGCTAAACTAGCCTCTTATGCAGGCTTGTAATAGCCACTTGCTTGGTCACCTGTAATGAATAAGAACTGCCTGCAAGGTGACTACATAGAGAACAGTCTGTAAAGCAGAAGAGAGTTGGTTCTTTCTGTCTTTTTTAGGCCATGGGTATGCCACACAGGTGTATCTAGGCAGACGGATTCTAACAGTAGGAAGGAATTCAGAGCAAATAACCTTTTGTGGACATGGATGTTGTTATGCTTGGCATGTTGGGCAAAGCTATGTGCCCTTTACCCTCCAAAACCAGATGTTAGGACTGTTATCCAGCCAGAATGTTATCTTTTGGCAGCAGCACAGCCAGGGATGCAGTGCACGGCCATAGTTTTCTGGCACCTGGAACAGGGAGGATACAAAGCCAATTTCAAACCCTGCCATTCTTGCTTTTAATGGTTTAAGTCTTTTGTCTCCTATATGCTTATATCATTTTTCAGTTGATATCGGTGCTGATGTGCATATATGCACCATTGTTGTTCCCACCTGTCTGCTAAGGCATCACATACCTGTGGTGGTTGCATGTATGCTCTGTAAATGCAAATGTTTAGTCACTGCATGCCGCAGTATCAAGCCCCAAATCCCAATATGGAGGTGGCTGGCACTATTTCGCTGATGGCATTTGGTGAGACTTCATGAGCCATCTCAGCTTAAGTACCACAGTGAGAACATTCTAGAGCAGGGCAGGCTACAGGTAAGAAGCAAGATACCAGATTCTGCACAGTACAGTTGTCCAAGTAAGGAAAGAGCACGTCCATAAGAAGAAGCACTCTCATGATTGCTTTCCCGTAGGTTCCTCCTGATGGTCTTTGCAACGGAGGCTGGTGGCTCCGATTGTCAGTAGGGCTGTGAATCCGCTCCAGGTTTGTCAAAACTCTAAAGGAGCTGTCCAAGGTGCTTTGCAAGCTGAAAAGGTTACTTGTCCTTGGGAGAAGCCCTGCCCATCCATGGCAGCCATTTTATAGTTGTGCCCACGTCAGTTTCTAAAATTTCCACGTGTGCTCATTGGCCCCTGAGGGTGCTTTATTTTTCCATGGGAAATTTTCTATTCCATAAGTGAGCGTCAGTTTTAAATACAATATTAGGCAAGATTGGCAGTTTCAAAGTTGCAATTAATGCTTTTTTAGATGAGTATCCCTAGCAACTATGTGAGAGAATACATCTGCCATTAAAATGCATCTGTGTCTCAGTATGAAATGGAACTAATAAGTGGTAAGAGTGAAACTGAACCTGTCTCAAGAACTTTACTGGAAGAGAGCTGAATTCTGTGGAAATAGATGAGAGGTTGTCAGCATATCATGCACAATTCTTTGGGTTACTAAAATGATTTATTATATTAACTGGTTTAGAGCTTTTCCCCCACTCCACCCTTTAAATTTAAACAATATAAGAGAAGTAGATGCTATGGTCTTTAAATTCCTTAAAACGTTCCAGTAAAAATTCTACATGATGTCACATGTATGTCACATTAAGGGAGCGATTGTATGGGCCCTAGGCAGCATCTGGGGGTGGGGGGCGTAGGACATTTAGGATTCCTGGATTTGACTTGTGACTTAGGAATCTGCACTCTCTCTACCCCTTCACAGCTGGCATGGAGCGAAGTGCGCTAGCGTCCCATCCGAGATTGCAAAAGCTCCTCAGAGAGGAGCTAAAGGCGGTGTTTCTGTGGGTAGGGAGATGACTGAAGAGGACAGCTTATAAAATATTCCCATGCCTCTTCAGCATCTTTCCCTCCCTCTTTGCAGCGCCCCAGCTAGATGGGCAAAAAACCCCATCTAGCAAAAATGCAGAGTGGGTGGAGCATGGAGGTGAACATTGCCTCTGCCGCTTCTCCTGTTCTGCAATAGATGCCCATAAACCTCCAAGTTTGTAGGCTTAATAGCATTGCGATAGGACTGCGCCCTTAGAGTGTTTTAGATTAAGTATCTGTGTATTGTGACACACACACACACACACACACACACACACACACACACACACACACAAATTCTTTTAAGCTTTGTTGTTTACTAAACCCAAGTACAATAAAAATGCTAAATTAGATCAATCTCTATAGCATCAGATAATTTTCAGTTGCAAAATTAACGTTTTCTAATGCAAATCACCCTATGCAAATCAGCCTCATTCCAGAAAATTTTCTGATTGGAAATAAGACAGTCTTCCTGCTCTCTGCCTCTTGCTTGCATTAAGCATAATTACAGCATGGGAGAGGAGCATTTGGGGGGGGGTTCTGAGGATGGGAGGGGATTGCTAACCCTCCCCATGACTGCAGCCCCCTAAAAATAATTACCCCTCCCCCACTGCAATCATGCTTTTCTAAAGCCCTCATTGATGCCAACAGAGGCTTTTTAAAAATGTAATCGCACTGAGGGGAGAGGGAATGTATGAGTGTGTTTGCATGCTTGTGTGTGAGAGAGAGACTGTCCATCGCTGTGGGAATGTGTTCCCCGACATTCTTACCTTTGCCCCTCCCCTCATGTAAGAAACATTCTGTTGGCACACATTTCAAACTCACTCTGGGCATGTCTACAACACACATATATCCCAGGGCAATCTCTAAGTCGTCCCTGTGCATCCAAATAACACATCAGGGTCAACTGGATACAGTCAGAGATTTTCCACGGGATAACTGGGACTGCGGATTTCCCATTTTTTCCATGGTCCCGGGACAACCTCGAGGACTGCGGGTGGTAGGGCGCACCTTCCCAGGTCCTCAAATAGGCATGGAGCTGTGCAGCATGGCTCTGTGCCCGGGGTGGAGGGAAAGCAATTTTGCCATCCCTGGGATGCTGGGGGGTTTGGGCAGGTGGGGTTCCTTATTTTTTTGCCGTGCGACTGGATTCTCTTTTTTAAAAATGGCACCCACGACATCCCTCTTCCCTTCCTGGACATCATGCAGCCATATAGATGGTGGGGGAGGATCACAGAAGCAGGTAAGTCTGTGATCCTCCCCCTCCCTCCCATTACACCCTTAAGTGTAGATGAGCCCTATGAATATTTCTAGGTCATAGATTCATTTACTTGTAGATGTGTACTACTGCAGTTATTTTTATATTTCATAGAAAAACCAAGACACGGAACCTTGTGTGGGACACTTATTCAGTGGCTCTCATTAGGTTCTCTGGGACACAGTTAAAAGCTTTCAATTGACATTTTAACTGAATAAGGGGTAGAAGCTGCCAAGAAAACCAACCAACCCAGATCTTTAAACTAACAAATAATGAGGCAAAACCTCAAAAGGTTTTATTAAAATTACTTTATTTGCAAAAACACTCCATTATGCATAATAGCTGAAGCATTTTGAGTACATCATACCATTTGTCAGACACAACTAGAAAGCAATTCAAAAATACCAATAAAAAATAGGCAGGATCAATAAGCCAGAATTCTAAAAGCAGGGTTTACTCTTGGCTTATGACTCTGGGTTGTTAAGAGAGCAACAAGCCTCCATTATGTGCTATGTATACCAGTTGCTGGGGAACATGGGTCGGAGGATGGGTTGACAGCTGGTTGGCCACTGTGGGAACAGAGTACTGGACTAGATGTACCCTTGGTCTGACTCAGCATGGCTTTTCTTATGTAAGCTGGAGCTCCTTGTTCAGAAGCCACCAAACCACAAAGGGAGAGTCCCTGGTGTGTTTAGCTGCTCCTGCTGACCAAGCAGAAGTGATCAAACAGCACATACAGAATACTGGCTTATTATTGCATGCAAACTGACATTTTAAACATTAGAATTGTATACAACACCTTATATTATTTAGAGATATAAAATGTCCAGGAATTTTGAAACTCTAGAAGAAAACACATTCCCCTCCCTGTGAGGGGGTCAGAAAAGAAGAGAATTTTTTTTGGGGGGGGAATGGAAAAATAAGCATTTTAATCATTCTTTACAAATCTTTCTTGCTTTAGAACAGCCTTCCTGAATAAGTGTCCTCAAGGTATTTTGGTCTTCAGCTCCCATCAGCCTTAGGCAGCATGGCTAGTAGTCAGGAATGCTGGGCATCGTAGTCCAAAATATCTGGGGGTATCTGGTTGGGGAAGGGTGCTCTAGGAATATAAAACAGCCATTATGTGCCTAAAGTTTTATTATGTGTTAGTTGGTTTGCTCCTGAAATTATCATTGCATTGAAAAACTTTTAAACTCAGTAAATTTGTAATTGTCTGAATAAACTGTATTTTAAAATTTAGTATACCGCACATGATCCTTTTATGAGCAAACTAGGTTACTCGTAATGTATTTTAGGTTCCTAGTTTATATCAGATCAGAGGAAACTTCAGCATGTAGTCCCTGCAACATCTGAATCATCCTATAAGCGAGAAGAAGAGGAAGAACTGGAGGCAGAAGAAGACAGAAATACAGCACCTGTTTTTGTTTGTGGGGTAGAGCTTAAGGAAATTTGGTCTGAAGGAAAAGCTATTCAGATTTTATTAACTGGGAAAGACCCAGTTTAGGAATGGTAAGCAACCATATTTAATTTAAGAACCTTTAAACAATCTCAACCTTTTATTGGAAGAGTGACATTTTATTCACTTTTTAAAAAAGAATTTCCATTAATGAACGTCTTATTTTTTGTTCATTTTAAAAGGCTGTCTCCAGTGATAGTGTCAATCCCATGCCTCGCCATAGGAACCAGGCTACTGAGTTTCTTTTAGGTAGGTACGGTTTATTATAGTGGCAGCAATTAAATGGTTTTATTGCCGAGGCAGGATTTCCTAGTGATGAGGTCTGATAATTTTATTAAAAACTGTGGCAATGAGTTCTGTAGACCCAACTCTCAAAGTTATTTAAAAAAAAGGAAGAAAGAAACATAGGTGGGATAACCCACATGCTGTTCCGCTGCATCCAGTGACAGTGGCAAGATAAGCTACAGTGATTTGTTTACATGTGAGTTCTAGATTAGAATGACATTAATTGACTGCAAACACAGGACTCTGTGGAACAAATCCCAAACTCTCAAGAATGTACATTGTCTTTCATATTGTGGTATGGTGACTCTACTCGTATATGGGGAAACAGAGTATGACTTGGAGCATCCCTAAATGTCTAACAGTAAAAGATACATTAGATCAATAATTTTAATAAGGAATGGAAGAAATAATTATGCTGTGGATCTATATAAGAATACATTAGTTTAATGCTTATTACTAGAGATCTACCAGGCCGAGTTTGTTCATTTTCTTTTTAAACAGAAGCTTGAACAGTGTAGACATGCAGAAAAATTTGAAACTTTGAAACAGTTCAAAGCTCAAATTAGCTCTCTTGTTTCTTTTATCAGAAAACAATGATCACTTCTACTTATTCTTGGAAGGGAGTGTAAACCTATATTCTATTACGATAAAATCATTATAAAAAGGAGCCATGTTTTAACACAACCAAAAGACCTTATCTGCTCCTTAAGGCTCTTTTAGAACATTTTAGAGAGAGAGAGAAATACATCCTTTGTTTTTTCTCTTAAAAAAAAGTCATCAGCTTCTGTGTGACATGAAAAGGTATTTTAACCCCCATTTTGAGAATGCACTTAGCTTATTCAGAGATGCTTTTATGATTTCCTGTAGATATTAAATTGATCTTAAACTTGGAAAGCCAGCTGTCTCTTATTACACACATAAAAATATAGAATAACATTGATTCTCAATATTCAATACTACAATAATAATAAAGGGTCTACTAATCCCAATCCTACACATGTTTACTCAGACATACGTTCTACTGAGACACTGCGGAGAAAGGGCTTTCTCCGCTGTGGCACCCCGGTTGTGGAATGAGCTCCCCAGAGAGGTCCACCTGGCGCCTACACTGTACTCCTTTCGTCACCAGCTGAAGACCTTTTCATTCTCAGTTTTTTAACACTTAATCTTAACTTAAATTTAAATTTTACTATTTTAACTCTGTATTTTAATCTTATATCAATTATGCTGCGTGGTTTTATCCTGGTTGTGCTTTTTATACTGTATTTTGTATTTGTGCTTTTAACCTGTTGGTTGTTTTATTATGGTTTTAATTTTTGTGAACTGCCCAGAGAGCTTCGGCTATTGGGTGGTATAAAAATGTAATAAATAAATAAATAAATAAATAAAGTGGAATTACACCCAGGTAGACATGCATAGGATTGCAGCCTGTTTCTATTATTTTTAAGAGACATTGTGTGAATCATTTCTTATGCATGTGGATGAAACCCATCAAGTTACTCCTAATCATAAAGATTAATAGAGAGAAACTCGAACTTTGGTTTTAAAACCAAAACCTCCCTATTTCAAAATGTCTTTCTTCTTAAATACACACTATCATTTTTTAAGATGTGCATGAAGAATTCCTTTTCCTTTTGAGAAAACACAATCTGAATTAGCTAGTCATATTTTCTTTGTAACACATTCTGGTGTGTAGAACATGTCAGCATCTGAAAACTAATCTTTTTAGGGGAAGCCCCTTATTCTGCATTTGGCCTCATTCTCGTTTTAGGGAAGGAGGTCAGAATAAAACTGAAACTGTTCCATAAAATATGCCCTATCATAATGCATATTAAAAATTACATACTTTGTACACTGCCCTTGGGAGCCCTGTTTGGGCCAAAAGGCAGGTTATAAATATTTAATACATTAGAAATAATAATAATAGAGAGATTTGCTATTGAATGGTATAGAAATGTGAATAATAACAATATTTAATTAAACTAAAAAAGGCTTTCATCATAGTCCCTTAGCAAAAGCTGCTGAGTAAACAGACATGACAGATTAGGTCCTTTTATGGATCAGCAATGGGCTAATAAGCGAAGCAGAGATTAGGACTAAATGGTCAGTTCTCTTGAAGGAGGAAAACAAGCACTTGGGAACTAAGGATCTGGCTTCGTACTGGTGCTACTTAATTTATTCATAAACCATCGGGAATCAGGAGTAAGCAGTAAGTTAGCCAAGTTTGAGAATGACACCCAGGCCACAGCTAGACCTAAGGTTTATCCTGGGATTATCCAGGGTTCGACCCTGCCTGAGCACTGGATCCCCTGTGTATCACCTAGATGAACAGGTTTGACCCCTGGACGATCCAGGGATAAACCTTAGGTCTAGCTATGGCCCGAGTTATTCCAGATGCTGAAAACCCAAGCTGACTGTGAAGTGTTCTCCAAGATGACTGTGAAGTGTTCTCTAAGAATTTCTCTAAATTGGATGAGTTGGCAATGGAACAGCAAACAAGGTGGGACAATAATCCAAACCTAGAATGAGAGGGAGGAGATACCATGGCAGGGATACCTTAGCCCTGCCACCTGGCTATGGCAGAAATGTTTGTTTGCTCTTTAATAGACTCCAGTGGAAGAAACCAACTATACCAGTTGCAGGGCTGGCATAGTTCGTGAGAATTTTGTGGGCATTTTGGAAGAATAATGGGAGCTTTTGAAGATGAGCTGGCCTCTACTGGAAATAGGATGCACCTGGTGGTTCTATATGGACCTATGACCCAATTGGGGTCCATCCGGAGAAGATCCTTCAGTGTGGTGGCCCCCTTTCTTTGGAACTTTCTGCCTCTGGAGGTCAAGCAGGCACCTCCTGAAAATAGTCCTGTTTCAGGAAATGACCAGTTATAGTTTATATTGGCATTCTCCTTTTAATAATTTTAATATGGTGCTTTAATTTTTAAAAATCTTTTTACTATTATGTTTCTTATGTTCACTGCTCTGAAATCTGTTAGATATGGAACAATATACAAATATTGTAAATAAAAATTAATAAATAAATGAATTGTTCTGATCCAGGGGGAATCTTATTTTCCTTAAATACATTTTGAGTAGCTTTTAACAGTACTGTTACATTTTGCCCCACATTCTTCATTATGCAGGCCTAGATGTTTGAAATAGTATTAGAAATTAGTAAACGTGGAAATACAAATAAGTTCAAGGAAGAGACTATCAGGTGAAAAAATAATATGAACCGTACATCTTCATTACAGTGTAGCTCACATAGTGTAGCTCATTAACAGATTTCTTGAAGTTGTGTATATAAAGAAACAAAGCTTTGCAAATGAAAGGTAACATCTATTTAAACTTTTAGCTATTTTTAATATTCTACAAAACTGAACACTCCCATTTTACGGTAAGTAATAATTGCTTACATTTCCAAAAAAAATATTAAACACTTCCTGTTGAGTGGTAGCATTTGGGGTTTCATTTCAACATGCTTATGAGACAGCTGATTTCGTAAGATCAGAATATTATCAAGTTTTGTTTCCTTGTTACTTTGGCTACGATTGCTATAAACTAATTTGTAAGCAATCATCTGGTAAGAGTTTATATTTTGAAAAATTGACTTCTAGCAAGCCAGTATCAGCTGCTCATAAAACAACTAAAATATTGTGCTATATTTTATTAGGGTGCAATCCTATGCATGTTTAGACAGAAAAAAGTCCTACAACTGCCAGGATTCCCCAGCCAGGCTAAACATGGATAGGATTGCACTTTTAGTTTATTGAAGTTGGGATGTTTCTTTTGAAACAGGGGCCTCCTTCCATTCTATTATGTGGTGAAAGAATAATGCACTACTGCCCCCGGATCTAGTCTATGGGGAGTGCGGAACTAAGATAAAATCCATGGATTATTTTGCATTCTAGAAAAATCTTAAATACTAAATACATTTTCTTGCTATTTATTGAACCCCTAGAAGTCAGAAATAGTAATCCCTTTATTCTTTGCTTTTTTTTCAAATATAATTCTTTAATAATCGCTCGCTACTATTTACCCATAATCTATACTTATTTTTCTCAAAAGATGAATCTTCTGCTGTGTGGGAGGAAGTAATCAAGTCACTACACCACCACAAACACGAACAGAGATTAAACTACAAACTGATGATCCTCAACACATGTGCTTGGAAGAGAATTCAATTCATACTTTTTAACACTTCTGCCCCCTGCTCTCTACAATAACTGAAAAGAATGGATAGTGATGAAGATGATGATAATGTTCTGACATGAGAACCCTGATGCCCCAAGTATCCCTGCTGTGTGGGGGTGCAATTTACCCCCCTCAAGACATTTTTCGGCTGTGTGTGTGTGTGGGGTCTTCTCCCTATTAAAACCAATTACAGCTTGAAAGAGAGGGAGGGAGAGAAGCAGAATTAGTAGCACATACATATACAGGGAGGAAATTCTTGTGCATAAACACAGATAAGTGGAGCTCTCCAAACATTTTTGTGATTGGCACTTTGTGCCACATTTTGTGGTGGTGTCCAGGGCACCTTTTTGAAATGCCAAGTGTGCCCACAGGCCCAAAAAGGTTGAAGGCTGTTCTAAAGTAAGTCCGTCTGTGTTCAATTAGGCTTACTCTTCTATAAATGTGTTTTAGGATTGTAGTATAAACAAGGCATTCTAAACACTTAATTTTATCTTTAAACACTAGAACCTCATTTTGTGTCGCATTTCAGACCGTTGTTGTGATTGGCTCATTGATTTTAGTAGGGTGAGGAAAAGCCCCTCCCTCCAAAATCAAGCTGGAAGGGGGCAAAGATGTCCCCTGTCAAGGAACTGTTGTCACAAGGGTCCTTGATGGGAAGTGGATTTCGCCTTACCTCCACAAATAAATGAAGGAATTCTTCCATTCACTTGCAGAGGGGATGGAAATAACTTGGTGGCAGCTTCAGCCTGGCCTTGCATGCCCATTGCTTCAAAGTAAATCTGCATAGATTAGAGGGGTAGGCAAGCAAATTGAGCAATTTGTGGAATGAACTCCCTAAGGAGGTTTGCCTGGCACCTACACTATATTCTTCCAGACGCCAGGTAAAGACCTTTTTATTCTCTCAGCATTTTAACAGTCTATAAACTTAATTTTAAATTTGCTGTTTTGAATTTGTATTTCTGCACTGCTGCTGATTTTATCCTGGTTGTGCTTTTATATTGTATTTTATATCATGTTTTTATACTGTTTTATACTTTGAATTTTTTTTAAAAAAATTGTGAACCATTCAGAGAGCTTCGGCTATTGGGCGGTATAAAAATGCAATAAATAAATTTAAAAAATAAGAAACTGTCCTGGGTACAACCACAAAATGGCTATCATAAGAGGCATAGCTAGTCATGAAGGGCAAGTAACCAACCCAAAAGACTGAGTACAAGGCATAGGAGGGACCTGAGCCTCAATCCACTAAACAACTCCTCTGAACTCAAGTGTTCAGCACCAGCAGAAAATTATTTCATGCTCTCTAGATGTTTAGGACTTCAGCCCTAGTCAGTACGGCCAATATTGAAATGAATGGTACTTAAGTCAAGGTTAGCGAAGGCTAGATTAGACTATTATTCGTGTGTGTGTGTGTGTGTGTGTGTGTGTGTTTTTAAAAAAGAAGTATTAAGCCAGAGTTCCTGTCCATGGGCCTTTACTTCACAGGACTTTGATATGAAAAAAGCACATGTTCTAACAAAGAAAAAAAATGACATCTTTAGGCATCTGAAGCTGTTTCATTTCAGCATTGTCAGGCACCACAATTGTTTCTGACAGCCACTATGCACTTTTGCATAAAGATAGAGACGACAAGGAACACATGGTAAAAATAAGTGATATTTCAAGAATTATGAAGGCAGTTTAAAGAACTAGCTTCAAATTTGGTATGCTCCTGAATAGCTGTGCATTCATGTTTATCCAAGGGATGAGTATTCATTCTCCAAACTGCAATCCACATTATTTTCAGGAAAAAGAATGTCACAAAGCAAAAGAAACCATTACAGGTCGTGTCAATTATTTATTGGGGAATTGTGTCTTACATTTATCTATCTGGAGCACCTTCAAAAACACCATCTATATATCAAGGAGCCGCAGCTTGATATTTGCATTTTATCACCAGTTCAGAACCATGTGTACCTTGAACCATTATGTGTATCTTACTAGGGCTGTGCATGGTCTCCCCGATTCGCCTTGGAGGCTGGTTTGGCGCCACCGCCTCACTCCTGCTGCCATCACATCTAAGAACCAGGTCGCGATTTTAAGATATCGTGAAAGCTCTGATTAGTACTTCTATGGCCACCGTGACCACAAACTACAGTGGCCATAGAGGTACTAATCAGAGCCTCCGCGATATTTTAAAATCACGGCCTGGTTATCAGATGCAACGATGATGATAGCGGCAGGAGCGATGCGGTGTTGGCGATGGTGGCAGGTGAACAGGGAGAGAGGCCCAGTGCCGCTCCAAAGTGGCCCGAGGCACCCCAAAGCTTCAGTGCTGATCAGCTTCGGGATGCCTCAGGCTGACCTGGAACCAACTTGGAACTGAGGTGAGGTGGGCCAAATCAGGAAATGGGAAATGGAAATGGTTACCTGTTCCAACTTAGGTACTGAAAAGAAAACACAAGTAATTATCGCCCATTACTTGTGACCTGGTAACTAATCCACAAACTTCCCTAGGCTGCCTTTTAGGAGTTATTCTTCCAAAGTTAATTAAGGATATTCATACTTTAATATTTCAGGCCACTTTGAATACTTCAATATAGCACTGAGTATATACAAATGCTTTTTGTTCTTCTCCCTGCATTTTCCTTCACATGTTATTACACAATTTCTCCTGTTTAAACAACTAAGCAGCTGGATTTAGCAGTTCTCTGTTAAGCAATGTGTGTTGAGACAAAATAATAACCAGCAAAAGAAGACTGAAGATAAGATTCACTGCAGGAAGTATATGGCCAATACTGAACCAAGAAGGCTCCCTGTTTTTACCATTTAGTTTGAGTACTGTTATGCTGGCCCTCATAAATACAAAACTGTAGTAAAGATTCCTTTCCCCACCTGCCCAGTAATTCATGCAGTTCAAGTTTCTCAGCGTTGTGCCAGCCTTTGAAACTTTAGCGATTAATAACATAAAATGTTTGTCCATTAGCACATGCTGCTGCTGCCCTATTTTCATCTCAGACCCAACCACATGAATATCTTTATTTCTTTTTCCATTTGCTTTCCCTCATCTCATGTTTATGATTCATTTCCACAGACTGTGTGTGTTTCCAGATGGAAGTTTCCTAGTGCTATCAATCAAAACGAATGTGCAGCTGTTCTGTCTTCTTAACAGTTTTTTGTGGTAAGAAAGAAAAGGCAGAAGCAGCTGTGGGTAAACACAGGACGGGGTACCAATGGGGCACATCCAGATGAGGCCATTGCCATACCACAGAATTTTACAGGGGGACCAGATGCTGCCTTACTCTTGTAATCCCTCTTTTCCCATCATTTCTTCCATCTTTTTTCTTACCATGAAAAATCTGTCAAAAGAAAAGAAAAGATGGGATGGCTGCACAACGCCTTCTTAAGGGTAGCACAAGGACCCTCCATCTGTAAGCACGCATGGAAGACGTGCAGTTTTGCATAATCAAACAGCCCACCGTGGGGTAGGCAGGTGGCCATTTTGAATACTCAAGCCTCAGCCAAGCCCAGGGGCTGTGGGTTACATGAGGGTTGTTCAGATGACACAAGCCATAGCTTGAATATTCAAAGCCTCACCAGCATGTGCCGTATCCCAGGGTGTGCTGTTTGGATTGTGTGAACTGTGTCAATGACGTCTGGATCACCTGTAAAATTCCATGAATGAGGCAGGGCAATTGCACCATAGAAGCCTCACCTGGCAGCACCCTGAGAGTGTTGGTGTGTTCTATTTATAGCCCTCTCCAGCAAGGCCACACTACATATCAGGATGCTTTCTCTCCATTGGAAGTATCAAAATATGGGCAAAGTTTAGTTGTTGTACAAGTGCAGAATCATGTACAGGCAGAAGCGAAAGTTGCCAGGTCATCTGTCAGCACATTGGCTTGAACTTCTGTAAGCAAACATATTGAATAGATGAGATTAGCCCATATCATTCAGATTCTGGAGTAGCACGGAACAATTACCGGCCAAAGTGCACACTGCCACCAGATGAACAGGCTGACGGAATGTCCACCAGTGGAGAGGCCCTCCCTCCCCTCCGTGGGAAGATCCTTTCCTTAGCTGTTTTCACAAGGATAGTGATGTTTTTATGCTTATGTTTTTAAATTTTGTAGATTTGTTTTTGATGTTTACTGTTTTTAACGTTTGTAAACCGCCCAGAGAGCTTCCGCTATGGGGCGGTATATAAATGCAATAAATAAATATCCCAGGCGCAGAGTGAGGCGTTCGGCTCCGAACAACAAGCGCGCAGCTCTGTCCAAGAGAAAGCGCCCTGCAGCCTGAATATCTGGCAAGGGAGAGCCAGAGCTACAGACTCATAAGTCAGACCTTGCCAGCCCCACTCCCTCTCAGAAAACCCCACCCAGCCTCCTATTTGCTGGCTTTTCCATGAATGGTTCTTTCCACCCATTCGTGTAAGCCTTGGCTACTACCTCAGTAAACCCGCTGGTGGGGGATCTGGGAGGGGAGACTCGACCAATCCCACCTCCTCTGCCATTCAGCCGGGACAAGGGAGAAAACCCACACGCCGCTCCGTCCACGCCTCTCGCCAAGGAGTCTCGGCGGAGCACCGGCGCGCTCTCCCAGTGCGCGCGGCAGGGTGAAGGGAGGCGCCCAGCCGCTGCAGCGCGGCGCCGACCCGGCAGAGCGGCGTTCCAGCGCGCTTCTCCCGTTCCACCTTTCCTGAGCAGGTGGAGGAACGCGCGCCCGCCCTGCAGCCCGGCGGTCGTTGTGACACGCGGAGTCCCTCCGCAGCTAGCAGCGCCCGCTGCTCCCGGAAAGAGAAACTAATTTGGCCCAAACGGAAGTCTCCTAGGCAGAAGAAACGGCCACCCAAGCTGGGTTCTGCTCTCTCAGGCGGCGCCTCAGTCTATTCCGCTCCCGAAAAGGGTCCACACAGAAGACGAGGCTGCAAAACTTTTAAAATTGTGTTTTAAAATTATTTCTTGAAATAATAATAATAATAAGTTTGCGGAGCCGGCCATTTGCAGCCTCCCGGCGATAGCACGATGGACGCGACTCTGGCACCACCATGAGCGGCAAACTCCCTCCTCGCGGACCATGATCCATGGTAAGCAGACGGAGCGCCTGCGCGCGCGCAGACTGGGCTTTCGCCTTCTCCGACAAGTGCAAGCGCCCCGCTCGACGCCGGCCCTTTCGCTGAGCCGCGCTAAGCTTGACCGAAGACCCGCTCTCCCACCCCCTTCCTCGAGCCTGTCTGCGCCGGCCCCTTCCCAGCTTTCCATCCCCCGGCCCACCTTGCGTTTTTCCCGAACACGCGCCCTCGGCAGCGTCCCTCGCGCCGGCGCCGCCGCCGCCGCCTCTGAATGCTGTGCCGAAGATCCGGCTCGTTCGCTCGCTTTTATCCCCTCGGCCCTACGGCGGGAATTTCCCAGCCTTTAGTCAGAACGAAACTAGAAGCGCCTTATTCCCAGCAGCGTTGGGAAGATGTACCCGGAATCCCTCGCAGGCAAATGCAAGGGAGTGGATTGATAGCGGAATTCCCAGCGAGAAGGGCAAGGCAGGTCGAGACGCGGAGCCCGGGCGCAGCTGTGCCTCCACCCCACCCCCCGTCCCAGACTTATTTTCCCTGCTCCTGTTGGGAAAGGCGGCGTCCGCACGCCAAAGCCAGCCGGGAATATCCGCCGCCTCTAGCCGATTTTGCTGGGCTAAATTCCAGCGGGCAAGTTTCTTCCAGAATCGGCATTTGTTTACATGTGCTTTCCCCGATTCCTAGGGAGCCGTGATTTCCCGTAAAGCTTTCCGGAAAGGATCCAATCCATAAGGCAAAGGTGATGAAGATAAAATCACTAATTGCAAAATAAAATAAAATACCAGCGTTTTAGGTGGGTTTCGCATTTACCCGCCCCTCCACCCAAAAGCGTAAGAATTCCAGTGTGTTTCAGTGGACTCCCAGGGCTTTCCTGGAGAGCGTGTAATGTGATCCTTCCCAAGAATGATCTTGTCTTAATCAAGTGAGCTGCCCTTTACCACAAACCTTTCCGGTAGGATCCGTTTGTCAGTAGTTATACCTTTGCATATGTGGACCACCACAGACATGTGCCTTCTCTCTGATCACTACAGTTCCATAGATTTCTATGGGACAGATAGCAAATATCTAGAAGATTCCTTGTTTTCCTTGCTGCAATACTCTTGTTCCAAAGTTGGCAGCCCCATGGACAGCATGCAAACCAAGACAGCCCAGTTGCTTTGACCCTTGATAGGCTATTATTCCGTTGACACTCTTATCTTGGCAGAATTTTAATCCATAGGGAGAAAAACCAAGATGGTTGTGGTAGTAGCTCCTAAATCCAGGGGCAGCCTGGTGTTGTTTAAAAAGTTATATTTATTCCCATTGTTAGGCTTTCCAGAAGTTAATGTATCGCTGCTGCAGAATCTTCCAGTTTCATTGGGTGAGGACTGAATGAGACAGATAAACCTGGCAGGCAGCAATGTTTGCTGCTAGTCCCAGAAACCCTGTGTGGACTATGGTCAGTAATGTAGAAATGCTGCCAGTGGAGGATCGGAAAACAGTATTGCAGAAGTATATGAACTGTGTTCCACTTAATATTCAATGAAGGAATCCTGCATTGTGTTATCTCCCTCTGTGCCACCCTCATGCTTGTTTGCATGCTCATTTGTTTCCCATCCAGTTTTCCTTTCTGTTGGCTAGAAAAGCAGTGTTATAAATTATACCACCTTTTGGTGAATTGAGCTCAACTCCACCATTCTCCTTTCCCAGGCTGTGTGCAGATATGTTAGGAGAGCCTCTCTGCTTAGTGCCCCCATTGTATATGCACCTGTGGTGCCTAATTTTGTTCAGATGTTCAATCAATGGGCCTGTTCAGACAGCACGCTAAGCCATGGTTAGGCCATTAACCCTTTTGCAGCAAATGGTTAGTGAGCATGTTTCAACTGTAGTTTTGTAGCCATCATGGTTAGGAATGGTTCACATGACACACTTTGGGCCCGTTCAGAAGACACCTTAAACTATGGCTTTAACCACAGTGGTTAAGCCAGAAAGCTAGGCTGTGTTCAAAAGACACCTTAAACCACGGCTTTAACCATGGTGAATAAAACAACAACAAAAGCCTTATTCACCATGGTTAAAGCCACGCTTTAAGGTGTCTTCTGAACACGGCCTGGCTTTCTGGCTTAACCACCATGGTTAAAGCCATAGTTTAAGGTGTCTTCTGAATGGGCTCTAAGTCATGGTTCACACAACAGGCTAAGCCATAATGTTTAGCTCAAAATGCTTAACCATCGTGGCTTAGCGTGTCGTCTGAACAGGGTCAAGGTGGTGCTAATGGAAAAATTCTTCAATATTGTAAATGTTGTAAAACTGATTATATCCAGAAAATTGTAGTTTGAGGCTTTCCAGCTGGGGGGTTTAATTCGGAAGGAAGATGCCTGTAAAAAATCCCATTATCACCTCAATGGTTCAAAATAGACCGTAATTAATTGTACCTCATTCTACATTTCTCTGCAACGCTCCCCCCCCCCACTATAAATATATACTTAAGCCATTACTCTTATGTGCTGCCTGACAAAATTTTATATGCTACAAAACAGTAATAGCCCCGTTCAGAAGACATCTTAAGCCACAGCTTTAACCATGGTGAATAAGGCTAACAATTATCCCCATTTAGGGCCAATCTAGGGAAACAATTGTTTGTTTGATTGTTTTTGTTAACAATAAGCTACTGCAGGAGACTGAAAAAATTAGTATTAACCATTGCTTAACCATTTCTCTTTGACTTGCTGGTCACCTAACGCCCCCCCCCCCCCAGGTATGTTTTCCTTTCTATGGGACTGCTGTATCTTTTCTGCATTTAAAGTAGTAGGGGAAATATAAAATTATTGCTTATGGCATGTAAGTTGATCCTAAGGCATTTTTGGGCAGGAATCCTAACGGCACCTCCCCTCATTAACAGTATAATCCTCTGTTAAATAGCTGACAATTAGACATCCTTTAACGGTACACAGAATCTTCAACCTCAGGCAGTCACCTCAGTCTTCCTAATAATTGGGTTGCTTCTGTCCCCATTTACAGTGTGAATTTACCAGCCTGTCTGGAATAAGGTAGTCTGCAAAATAATTCTATATACCTGTACTGAACACCTGTGCTCAGAAATTATTCTCATTGAGTGTAATAGCATTTACCTGAGATTAATCTCCATAGAAATGTTTAGGATTGTGCTTTCACTGTACCAACAGAAGTGGATATAAAGCGGAATTGCTACTGAATGTGTATAACTTTTCCCACAGTAAACTTCATCCCACGTACCTGCTTCCCTCAGTTTATCTCTGTAGTGCTAAGCTTTCGTGGTTGTTGTTGTTTTTGCTATCGAGCCACAGCGATCCTTTGCATACCAGGAAGTGAGTTTAAGGGGGGAAATGTAAAAAAATCATAAAAAACCAATGGATGAACAAATTCAATTCAAATTTGGTATGATTGAAGCACTCCCTAATATCTATTACTGTCCCAATTTTGGTGTCTTTATCTTTAAAGCTTACGCAGATGTAAGCATTTGTTTAAAATCCTGCTCCTGTGCCCCAGTGGCGGCTCGGAAGATACGCTCAACAAGTAGGGGCTAAATACGGTGAATCTTTTTGCATTATTGCACAATTAAGGCAGGATGCATGGGAGTACTTCACAATCAAAGCAGATTATAAGGTGGAAAACTTCTGAGTCCTTTGCATGCAATTCACAGTGATTGCACAGTATAACGCTGGTGTGATAAAGCTCAGTTTCAAAGGTATGTTATTAACCAGTGCAAAAATATTCCTGGAAGTTGTAAAAAAGGTGTGCTGCCTCAGCAAGAACAATTAATAATATGCTGAGTTTTTTCTAACTGACCTCAGAATAGTTGTTTTTTATGGTTTTGATGGTTTTAAATTTCTGATATTTGTTTTTAATGTTCACTGTTTTTAACTTTTATGAACCGCCCAGAGAGCTTTGGCTGTGGGGTGGTATATAAATGTAATAAATAAATAAATAAATAAATAAAGGGTGCAATCCTATGTATGTTTAGACAGAAAAAAGTCAGGTAGCTATGCTGGGACTTATAGGACTGTTTTCTGTCTAAACGTGCATAGGGTTGCACTCTAACCCCCTTTCTTCCCCCCCCCCAAATCTGTGACATTATAGTAGAGTTGTATCTGAGCATAATAACCACCACTATGCACACTGTATTTCACTTTATGAATTGTAATCTATACAAGAGACATAAAAGTTATTTGGTTTTAGCAACAACAACAACAACAACAACAACAACATGGGCTGCTCCGTGATTCTCTCCTACACAATCAATGAGGGTGGGATTAAGGTGCCCTGTAGGTTTCCTTTCCATTTTATAATTGCTCGTATAAGCCTGCACCAGAACCAATAAATACCACAGTTATTTTAAGGAATTTCAGCATCTGTATACAGGGCATATTTTGAACTCTCTTGCTTCCAGTGTTCATGTCTAGGCATGACGAGAGGAACAGGAGAGATAAGCATGGAGGAAATTCACAAACTTGAAGCCTCCTCGTGATCCCATTGTGCATAAAGGTTATGGTGAGGAGATGTGAACAATCCAAACAGTTCAGGGGATAAGAACAGCTTGCAGGCAAGACATAAGAACAGCCAAAGGTATATCTAGTCCAGGATGTGGTTCACACAGTGGCCAACTAGATGCCTATGAGAAGCACACAGGCAGGACATGAGGACAATTAGCATCCTCCCACTAATACTGAGAGGCATATTTTAGAAACAGGGTATTATCAAAATCTTAACTGATCCTGGCTCAATGGTCAGAGGACACAAGCTTTATAGGTCTTGAAAGATGAAACTCTGAAATGGGGCTTGGCCACAGCATAATTTCACTATCTGGATGGAACTGATCTAACAGTAAATAAACTGTGACAGAATCTATGGGTCCAAACTATCCTATTATATGATTTTTTTTTGGTAAAATGGTACCTAATGAATTATTCTGTCATATAAAGCCTACTCACCCATAGCAGATGTGGTTATGCTTAGAGTCTCCTTGCAGCAACATGCAATACTTTAGAATTCATTGCTCAGGCCCATCCTTGCAGAATTTGGGGCTCGTCTACATGGGAGCTTTCCCCCGCAGTAGCTTCAGAGTGGCGGCAGGTGATCTACATGATGCAGCTGCCACTCCGAAGTGATCCAGGGGCAAAGCCCCAAAGCTCTGCACTAAAAAAGCTGGGTACTTACCCCTGACTTTTTTTAGCTTGAAGCAAGGCTCCGTGCCTCTGCGGAGCCTTGTTAAGAAAAAATAATAATTTAAAGGGTGTATGTGGAAATCCTGCTGGGCAGGTGCAGTGCCACCCGGAAAGCCCACAACTGTGCTCCTTCCGATATAGATGGTCGGAAGGAGCATCAATGCAGCGGCAGTGTGCCTCGCTCCACCGCGCGCAGCGTTCCGGACATCGTCAATACAAGGGCTTGGTTGGGTACGTGAGGAAATGTAAAGTTTTAAATTTCTCAGCTGTTTAATGTTAATTAGGACACCTGTGAAACATCACCTTTATTATCTTGTTATAATATCCTGTTTTATTGGTTTTTGTTTTGTTTTGTTACTGTTTTTCTTTGTGGTCTGGCAGATAGATGAGAAGAACTCTTGAGTGCTTTGGCAGATAGGTGAACTATAAATGCACAAAACAGTTACATTATTGTCGACACTTGCTTGTGTTGTTAATTTATATCCCATCTCTTTTCTAAGGCACTCGAGAGAACATTTGCATAGAGCCTCATGAAAGAAAACAATAATTAAAAAAGAAATCTCAATTAGACAGGTATATCCTCGGAAGGAGACATGTGAAACTGAATTTTTTGGATTATGTCCATATGGAAGTTTTGTAGAGAGGAATGATAGATGTCCAGTGGATCACCTTTTTCTGCAAACTCCGTAGAACAGTGGTTTCATCCCATGCTGATCTTTGCCCATTCTAGCCAGTCTACACCATCAGTAGAAGTAACATAGGTTGCACAGTACACTGCCAGGATTGCATGCTAAGACCACTCTAAAACATACAGTACCTGTATAACTAGCTTTCTATATTCCTGTTTAGAGCACAGGAATGACATTGTAGAGTGCAGACACTGCCATTCAGAGCCATCCTTTGAAAAATCTAGGCTATTTGAAATACCTATGTGTAATTTGAATTTTCTGGAGCAAAACTTACTTACTAATCCATAAAAAGTTTGCTCACATAAAGAAACTTTGACATTTTAGACAGGTAAATGAAATAATCTCATCAATGTCTAGAAGATTTGTTGTCCGCATTGTAAGATAAAGCACCATGCTGATGATGGCTGGGACAGATAAGGAGAATCTGAACACATTATTTTTGTACTTTGAAATCAGTTCCTGTAAAGATAGCATATATGTTTAATATCACTCATGAAGGGCATACATATTTATACATTTTTCCTGAGGAACATGTGCTTATAAGAAGTGGGGGGAAAACCTGGCCCCATCCTAGGAAAAAATATTGAAGTTAAAGCTTATAGGTAAAGTTTCAGGTATTTATTAACATTTATTATTATTATTAATAATAATAATATTTATTATTAATAAATAGAGCTCTACATATGTATTTTGTATTCTGGAATGCAATTTGGGAATGCAAAACATAACATATTGTGGGCCTAGTCTTGTTCATACATTTAAAAACAGTTTTACTGCTTTTAAATTATATGTCGTTTTAACTTGGTTTATGGTTTAATTTGTTTTTAGCTGTGTATATTTACTGTTTTTATACTGTATGCTTTTATCTGTACGCTGCCCTGAGATCTTATTGATATAGGGCGGGATATAAATGTTTTTAATAAATAAATAAATAAAATTTCCTGGAGAAATCATTTTTTAAAAATTAATACTTTTATTTATTTTCCACAAAAACAAGACACATAAGGAAAGGTAAAAATACAAACTATACAATACAACAATACAAACTATACAAACTAAATCACAATGCAAACATCTACTAAAATAAACACAAATACATTTGGGCAGGATACAAATAAATATAATATAATAATATAATAATAATAAGGCTATATTCCATTTAAAGCGATCTTCATGTCAGACTGCAAATATCAATTATTTCTAGTTAACCAGATCTGAATTACATAAAAGCAAGCAAATGTATATAACAAAGGCAAAAATGCAAGTTATATATAAAATCCGCATAGAAATATATCATCCTTTTGTAGTTCTTGTATATACTTAATAAAAGGTTTCCAGTCCATTACGTATGAAGCTATTGTTCCTTCTTTTACTAACGCTGTTAATTTCGCCATCTTTGCCAATTCCAACACCTTGAGGAGCCATTCTTCCATTGTTGATATTTGTGTTTTTTTCCAATATTGCGCATATAGTAGTCTTGCCGCTGTTACCATATATTGGAATAACAATCCTTTTTCTTTTAGTTGATCATCCATACGTCCAAGCAAAAACATTTCTGGTTTCATTTCTATATTTATCTTTTAAATTTTTTGCATTAATGCATGTATTTTAACCGAGTAAGCATTTGCTCTTTTACAAGACCACTACGTGTGGTAAAAGGTTCCTTCTTGTTCTTCACATTTCCAACAGTCCCCCAAACAACTGCTGTACATTTTCACTAATTTTGAAGGAGACATTTGCCATCTATACATCATCTTATAAAAATCCTCTTTTAGTCTGGTACTTAATGTATACTTTAAACCTTTTGTCCACATATTTTTCCATAGTTCTATTGGAATCTTATGCCCCACATTGTTTTCCCATCTGACCATGCAATCCTTCATTTGTTCTTTCTCCCCCTCCCCTAGAGAAATCGTTTTGAAGAATATACTGTAGGCCTGTTCTGCATGTTACTATAAGTGAGGGTTCTGGAGGAACCCTGCCTTATTGTTTTCAAACAACAAGCTCATGCGTGATGCCCAGTTCCTTGTGCTGCAAGCCATGGACTTTCTGGGAACTGGGATGTCTTTCAGAATGGGTATCCTGGCTTATCTCTCCACCAACAAGCCAGAATCATTAACCAATGACAGAGCGGTTTATGATCCTGGCTTGTCAGGGAAGAGAAAAGTCAGAGTTTCCAGTTCACACATAAAGCTAAGCAAACCATGGATGGAAGATTTGGAATTTGTTTAGCTTGCAGTGGGAGCGATCGGGCAGTATGAGTTTGCTGCTCATCAACATGCTAATGTTCCTCTGAATCCCTGGGTTATTCCTATGGGAAACCAGGGATCTGATGAGAAATCTGTTTTTGAATTTTCTCCTTTACCGATGGAATTGGATGGGAGGCTTTCTCACCCTCATGAATTACAAGATAGCTATTCGCCATAATCTCTAGTTACGATGTCAATGCCTCTATCTGGATCTAAGTAAACTTGCTGAGCACTAATCTCTTACATATGTCCAATAAGTCACTATTTAATATTATAGCACGTTACCATATCCAATGGAGCATACACCACCTTGGTACTAATTCAATGTAATTTTGTAATCTAGGTTTTTTAAGGTATATCTTTGCGATTCTGCCACTGTTCCTAGCTCTGGAGCCAGATGCTTCATCTGATAGCATGAATGAAATCCGAACAGTTTATAATAATATTCTAAGGCACGACATTATTAATCTGGTAGGTAGAATTTTTTGGTTTTTTTAAAAAAAATAAAAAAAAATTAAAAGTATATATACATGAGCAATATTAACGTGCTGAGCAATGTTTCTGGTTTTGATGCTAGTAACTTCATTGCCTTGCGTGATGGAAATAAGGTGTTATATGTGGGGTCTATGAATAAATGCTATATTCTGAAATTTATTTATTTATATAGCGTGCTTATATTTCAGCCTTCAACCAGAGAGATCCTAGGGCTGTAAAATAACAATAAAATCAGTATAATACAGACAAAACAATCAATAATATCAGTGATTAAAACAGTAGACTACAATAAAATGTGAAACTTTAAAAGGCACAAAATCACCATTGGCTTGAATAGGCAGAGGTAAAGATGCTAATGCCTGAGGTCAGGAAAACAGGTTTCCGCCAATATACTATAAACCCCATCTTATGTACTCACATCAACCTTCCTCAGTATTGTATTGTACAAATATATTGTATTGTACAAATGTAGTGTATTGTACAAATAGTATTTGTATTGAACAAAAGGAACAAATTATAAGATATACTAGTGCAAGGAAGGCTTGTGAGAGATGGTTAAAGGGACGTCAAATGTAGCTTAATAAAGTTGGGGATGTTGAATCTAGTCCAGTAGCTATTGAGAATCACTGGAACTTTATTTTTAACTTCTCTACAGCTATTATTATTATTATTATTATTATTATTATTATTATTATTATTATTATATAGCACCATCTATGTACATGGTGCTGTACAGAGTAAAACAGTAAATAGCAAGACCCTGCCGCATAGGCTTACATTCTATTAAAATCATAGTAAAGCGATAAGGAGGGGAAGAGAATGCAAACAGGCACAGGGTACTACCTGGAGCTTCAAATAGAGGAGTTTAAGATGTTTTAGTTTTCCAGATTGGTAAAGGTTGTGTGTATGTGTGTTGGTGGGGTCATGAAGGTCTCTAGACGGGCACTGATCCAGCTCACATGACATGACAGCCCACCATGGGTTAATTTACCTACAGGGCCACTCATGTCATGCTGAGCGCCCGTGGGCACCATTTTTGTATGGCACCCAGCTTGCTGCAGCTTGTCATGTTGTGTGAAAACAGGTGACAGGAAGTTTGAGGGTTAGATAACCCTCAAATAACCTATGGCTTGTTTTAGAGTTATTTGGCATGATGCGACAATCCCTGCAGGTAAATTCGGATGAACAGCAACCAGGAACGCAAGCCACTGAAAACAAAGAGATTCCTCATGATGAGCTGTTTCATACGACATGACAGCCCATGTTGTGTGAACTAGCTCATAATGAGGAGTCTCTTTGTTCTCAGCAGAGAGCATTCTTGGTGGCTGTTCATCTTGACTCCCTTTCCATAGTCAGAAACTGCAGTGTTCTCTTTAGTTCTTTAATGAAGAGCTATGACAGGTAAGATGATGGAAAATCTGACCAGATGCAAGGCTTTAGATCAGAAAAGGTGGTGTTATAAGATAATGTGGAAGTTGCAAGATCAAAAATGCTGGAAAGTGCCTCTCACCACTGATAATAATAGCAACAGATATATACATAATTGCAGTTGCTGTTGTTAAATTTACTTCAGTAGTGCTTGATCTGGAAGAGAAATTCTTCCACTTCCATCTTACTGCCTTGCAATCTCTAGGACAAACAACTCAGTTGCTGATGTTTGTGTATGTTATTAACAAATCTAGTTATGGCCTGGTGATAGTGTGTTTGTTTTTAATATCCAACATAAGGAGGCTAGCTTCAATAAACAATTGAATGACATCAAGTGATTAAAGATGTAATTTGTATAATTATTATCCAAAATTAAAGCTGTGCCAAATCTCCCTTCACAGCACCATCCCTCCCACCCCTCCCCTCACAAAAGCCTATTCAGTGCTTTTCATGGGGACTGAACACTAGGATTATTTGGGAAAGACTTACCTTTAAATATGAGGTGACGAAGTGTTTGGTTGTTGTTTTTTACACTACCAAAACAAAAAGAAAAATGACTTGCCACTGCTTCAAGTGGTCATTGGCTGCTCTCATCCAAGGGGTAAAAGATGGTCACCCCCATTGGCTACCATAGGAGTAGTCATCTTTTCTTCCCAAGACTGCCCATGGTGCCAATGCTGTTTCACGACATAAATGTTCCCACAGACCTCCTTTCTGAGAAACATGGCTGGGCTGATGAGCATCATCAGACGAGTGTTTTATTGCATGCTTGGTACTGGCCACTCACGGTTTTTCACAGGTCCTTTTGACGACACTGTCTGTATCCCGTGCATCTCCCACTCCTTCTGGTCTTCTTTATGCAACAAATAAGACCCTGGTAAATCCAATTTTTTTTTTTTTGGAAGTGAAACCTGCTGCCATTTTCTGCTGTGTGTAGGAAAAGCAGGATGATAAAAAGTTCATGAATGGGTCACGTGGTCATGGTTTATTTCCTCTTTCTTCCCCCGTGTGAAGAAAGGAAGTATCGTGGGACGGAAGCGGGGGGCAAGCGATTCCCCCCCATCTGATTACGCTTGATGAGAAAAGCTAATTCCGTTTTCTTCTTTTTTGAGTGGGGGAAGGGTAAAAGAAAGAAACCCTTTATTTATAGGTAAGAGCACCCCCTGCAAATTATTAGAATTTGACTACCCATGAAGATTAATTTATACCCTTCCACCCAAATGTATGAACATTATCATGATTCCCTAACACATTGCTAGGGAGCAGCTGACATTTCCTCTTAGAAACTACCCCACCCCCCAGTTGTGTTCTGTTCTAGAGAAAGGGTTTTTCCCCTGCTTAGTTGCTAGTCATTTTCCCATCATGGTTGTGGGTCCATTGCCAGATAGTTTTGTGCCAAAATGTAGAAAATACAGCAAGCACTTCAGTTGCCAAGGAATTAACAGCTAGTAACCCTTCACAAAAGAAAACGACTGATGCTACTTTCAGATATTAAGACAAGGTTGGATCTTTATTAAATGCTTGGGAAATAAAGTTTGGTTTACATTTACTACAGGCTATCTTGTGACTTTCTGGTCTTATGTTGAGATAGAGGGGTTGCCCTTGTAGAGCAGAATGACAGGGAAGAGAATAGGGAATGTAGTATGTGGTTTGCTTTTGCAATATGAAGTGGTTTATAAACTCTTTCATTGAATGTTGCAAAAACCTCTTAGATACAGTTGAGATGACGAGATTAATCTATAAAAGTCGCTGATGTGTGTTATAGATGCAACTGATGCAAAGGAATGCTACCATTGGTCAAAGTTTTGCATTAGATTATCTTTGAATTGTAGTGTGTGTGCACTAGGTATGCACTGTGGAATTGCCACTCTTTTTTTGCTCACATTTTATGGGGTGTCTGTATGATAAGCTGTTGTAATCAATCACTTTATTTATATACTGCTTTTCCATATGCAAGTATGCTCAAAGCAGTTTGCAAGATAACCCCCCCAACACATTCCTATCCAATTTATAAGAAGAATTGGAACAATTTCATAACAAGTACATAATAAACACCCATATTAAAACAATTAATGAATAATTCAATTTCCAACACAAACAGTGAAACATTCTCTGACCTTACTAGTTAGCAGCAGAGGTAGAATGTGTTCTTTTAAACAGCTTCAAAGGCAGGCAGGCTGAGTTATCCATCCCAGATATTAATAGAAACAGGATGAAACACCATCTGGCCTAGATGGCAAGCAATAAATAGCAGATCTCTCTCCTCTGGTGAGGGCGGAATAAATAAATAAATTTTATTTATTAATTGATTTGGTTTGTAGCCCACCTTTCTACCAAAAAATGGTACTCAAGGGGTCTAGCGACACTCAAGGCAGTCATCCTATATTCATGAAAAGTTCATCCCACCCATGCACCTTCCATCTCTTTTTTGACACCTCAGAAAATCCTAGTTCTTTTGTAAAAAATGAAAAAAGAAAGTGCCATCTCTGTAGATTGTCTGAGTGCTAATCTTCTGTCTTTTGGGAGAGGCGTGTTTTGACAGGTACAGTGATGAATCAGATAAATTCCTTAAGAATTTTGCAAAGCACCAGTACCCAGTTGCTGAGATTCGAAGGGCGCACATACACTAGTGCTTTTTGCCACCCTTGTATTCTGCACCACAAAAGTTGCTTTTGAGGTTGAAGTTGTTCCCCAAAGCAGTAAGCAATGTGGTACAGGGGTATGGAATGGGCAGCTCCACTTCATGCGGAGAGAAATTATTTCTGCTTGTGCCTCAAGCTCCTTGTGTCTCGAGCTCTTTGAATCCCAGCATGTATCTAGGGATGAGTGAATCAGCAAAACTTGAGTTCGATGATTCTCTTGATTTGTACCTTGAAGCTCATTCAGATTGCGTTTGTATTGGATTGGGAGCTTTTTTTGACATGAAAATCCATGCATATCTTTGCATGTTTCCAGATGTACACATTGTGTGCATTTGTCAAATGTATGCATTTCCCCCCATCAGCTAAAGGGTTTGCATTTTGCAAACTGATTTCTCGATGCGCAAGTCACATCACAACCTTTGAAATGGACTTCAGACTAACAGTTTGAGTTCGAGTCCAGATTTGTTTGCAAATTGGATAAATTCTGGTCAAAAACTAACTGAAACCCATCCTTTTATATATATAATGCTTGTGGCAGTTGCTGGTGCAATAAGTATTGATGCATTTTGCTTGTGTACCAATCATGGCATTCCATTAATTTTAAAGATGCAGTAAATCTTAAGATTGGTAGTAAATGAAGGCATTGTTCAGTTCTCCATTGAAGCATATTTGGTTGGATCCAATACTGCCCTTCTGTTGACAGAAGGCTCTTTGGTCCAAGAGAGGCTTTCATTGGGAGAATGGGGACAAAGGTGACCTTTGTAGATTCCCCTTTTCTTCTGCTGTGCCCTCCTGTCTGCTCCAGAAGATTGGGAGACTCTGGGCGTCATCAGACAATTATTTTATTGTACGCTCGTTACTGGGCACTCTCGGATTTTCCCAGGTCCTATTCATGACGTTGTCTGCATCCTGCATGCTTCCTGCCCCATCTTGCCTTCTTCATGCAACAAAAAAAAGACCCTGGTAAATTCAACTTACTTATGAGATGGAACTTGCTGCTATCTCCTGCTGTGTGCAGGAGAAGCAGCACGATCAAAATGCCCCACCACGAGCATGTTGTTTACTTCCTCTTTCCTCTCCCTGGAAATGAGGGCAAAAGTGTGGGTGGAGAAGCGATGTTAAGGAAATGTAATTTCTCCCCGTGTAATGATGCTCTCTATGGAACCGTGTGAGATGGTGGTGCAGGGGCAGAGGGATGGGGAATTAGCAAAAATCACCTTCCTCCCCATTCAAGCGATGGAAACCTTCTCTGGATCAAAGAGCCTTCAGTCAGTGGAGAGACACCTTCAGGTGTGTGCTCATTGGTGGCACATACTCCACTTAATTTAACAACCTTGATGGCTATTATTTTATTGTATTAACAGAATGGAAACCAGAACACAGAGTAGCTCAGACTGCATGTGACAGGCTCTCAGTTTTATGCTATTCACTTATTTTTAGGAGATACGGCTGCAGACTGCATTAAAAAAGAGATTTTTCAAAATATATGCCTAGTTACTTTTTGATGATCTTAAAATGTATGTGTTTCTTTTAATAAAGAAAGGAACTGCATTGGTCAAAGAAACACATAGAAGTTAACTGAAAAATTAACAATGTTCAAACTATTTATTGCAAATGATTATTTGCCAGAAACATTTTGCAGATTTCTACAACTGATCACAGTAATATGACCATATCATTGCTTGCTAACATAATTGTGAGTTTTTTACACTGAAAAGAGAAACGTGTAAACAACTAAATTAAAATGTTGCTGCTTACATTCTAATTTATTATAGGAGAAAATATCTAATCAAGATGTTGCAGAGTGCAAGCTGTGTAACACCAGAGTAGTTTCCCGCAATTCAACTAAGGTAATGCTGCTTTTTCTGGAGTTATATGCACGCATAGTTTATGAAGCAAGCACAAGTGTGGGGCATGGTCTTCATCCTTCCTTTTGCCTAGGCTGTGCTCTATTCAATATGTCAAAAGAAATTAAGAAGAGTCATGCTGGATCAGACTGAAGACTATCTAGAGAAACTGTAGAGAAACCAATGAAGAGAGACTGAAACAACTGGGCATGTTTAGCCTGGAGAAGAGAAGATTGAGGGGAGACATGATAGCACTCTTCAAATACTTAAAAGGTTGTCACACAGAGGAAGGCCAGGATCTCTTCTCGATCATCCCAGAGTGCAGGACACGGAATAATGTTCTCAAGTTACAGGAAGCCAGATTCTGGCTGGACATCAGGAAAAACTTCCTGACTGTTAGAGCAGTATGACAATGAAACCAGATACCTAGAGAGGTTGTGGGCTCTCCCACACTAGAGGCATTCAAGAGGCAGCTGGACAACCCTCTGTCAAGTATGCTATAGGGTGGATTCCTGCATTGAGCAGGGGTTTGGACTCGATGGCCTTTTAGGGCCCCTTCCAACTCTACTATTCTATGATTCTAAGTCCAGCAGGGCTAAATTTTTGTCTAAAGGAGTTGGCTACAGTGGGGAGGGCAGTCATGAGGAACAAGTTGTGATCTGGGAAATAGCCTGGAAGCTCCAAAGACTGTTAGGCTGCAATCCCAACTGTTGTGGGACTTACTTTTCAATATCTTCACATTTTAGGGGTTGAATCTCTTGTATATTGTCTAAAGGGCCTTTCAGATGTAGGGTTCCTAGTGCTACCAGTCAAAAGGCATTGTGCAGCAATTCTGTCATTCCATCCTTAACATTATTATTTTTTTCTGTTATGAAGTATTGGGAAAACATGGGAGGGTTACTAGTGGAAGATGATTTATTTATTTATTTACTACATTTTTATACTGCCCAATAGCCGAAGCTCTCTGGGCGGTTCACAAAAATTAAAACCATAATAAAACAACCAACAGGTTAAAAGCACAAACACAAAATACAGTATAAAAAGCACAACCAGGATAAAAACCACGCAGCAAAATTTATATAAAATTAAAATACAGAGTTAAAACAGTAAAGTTTAAATTTAAGTTAAAATTAAGTGTTAAAATACTGAGAGAATAAAAAGGTCTTCAGCTGGTGACGAAAGGAGTACAGTGTAGGCGCCAGGCGGACCTCTCTGGGGAGCTCATTCCACAACCGGGGTGCCACAGCGTTGAAAGCCCTCCTCCTAGTAGCCACCCGCCTCACTTCCTTTGGCAGGGGCTCACGGAGAAGGGCCCCTGTAGATGATCTTAAGGTCCAGGTAGGTACATATGGGAGGAGGCATTCCTTCAAATAACCTGGCCCCAAACCGTTTAGGGCTTTAAATGTCAATACTAGCACTTTGAATCGGGCCCGGACTGGCAGCCAATGAAGTTGTAAAAGGACTGGCATAATGTGATCTCGCTGGCCAGTCCCTGTTAGTAAACCCCGTCCAGGATAGGGTAAACATCACCTCGCCGGACAGATGAACCACCCACTAACAGCACCTCCGTCTTGTCTGGATTGAGTCTCAGTTTGTTAGCCCTCATTCAGTCCATTACCGTGCCCAGGCACTGGTTCAGAACAGTCTCTGCCTCACCTGGGTTTGATGAAAAGGAAATGTAGAGCTGGGTATCATCCGCGTATTGATGACACCTTAGTCCACATCTCCGGATAACCTCCCCCAGCGGCTTCATGTATATGTTAAACAGCATAGGGGATAAGATAGAGCCCTGTGGAACCCCATGGCTTAGGAGCAACAGCAAAGAGCAATAATCCCCCAGCACCACCTTCTGGAATCGGCCATCCAAGTAGGAGCAGAACCACTGCAATGCAGTACCTCCAACTCCCAGCTCAGACACTCTATCCAGAAGGATACCATGGTCGATAGTATCGAAGGCCGCTGAGAGGTCTGGAGCTTTTGTAAAATTCCATGGAAGAGGCAGGGTGATTGCACAGTAAAAGTTTTATCTGGAAGCACCCTACACCTCTGGCATAGGGCCACCAATAATTTTTAAACAGAACGGAAACACGCAAAACAGACTTACGGAGACCAACATCCTTACACTGGAGTTTCCCTAGAAATGATAGAATAATTTGTTTACAAAGAAGGTTAAGTTTATCTGATGAACTATCCTGATTGTGCATTGACTATAGCAAACTGGACACTTAACACCACATCCAGATGGTTAGCCAAATATGGATTTAGGAATATTACAACTTGTTTATCAGTAACCAGAAAGATAGGCGTCTGGATTTCTGGTTATCAGATCAGTTGTTTACTAGAGCATTTTATAAACATACCAGAGAAGTGGACACTTGTTTATCCCACACTATAAATACAGATGACCCAACCTCAGATGGCGGCCAAATGTAAAGACACATCCTCCCTGACCTTCAGGTTTGCTAGACCACCGGATAGCACAACTTGTGTCTCAAGTTGTGTCCCAAGTACCTGAACTCTTCTTGAACAGTAAAGCACACTAGAAGGCATGTGCATCGGTCCACCTGGGACAGATTGTATATTCAGTACGGCACAGGGCTAATTTGATTATTGTTAACTTAAACCAGTCTGTAATCTGTGCTGAAAAGTGAAAGTATTGTAAGATCACAAAGTCCATCATTTAAATTTTTGTCTGAGTTGCTTAGGTAACCAACATTGGCCGTTAGGAGAGCTTGAACTGCCTCAAACCCTTTCTTTCTCCATGCTTAAGCATCTTGTGGGAGAGAGGGAGTTCAGGGCCCCGTCCAGGTGATTCCTCCACACAGGACTGCCTCTTCCATGGAGGACTTTTCTTTCTCTGGTCTCCGATCTATGATCTGTAACCATTAGTACAGTTCTAACAGAATGTGGGAGAATGTGGGTAGTTGTTGCCTGGATAAATAAAAGCAAAACCAGGCATGTAGAAAACAAGGTAATGTTCTTTAGGAGATATTTTGATCAAATAGGTTTTTAAGAAGGAATAGTAATAGTGCCAAAGTTTAAATGGGAGTTCTAAAAGGGAGTTGAAGTTGAATGCATATCGTTCTGTGGAGGGCTATGATCTGTGCTGAAAAAACCTCTCTACCCAGCTTCAAAATACATTGCAAATGGATAACAATTTCTTGGAAAGATGTGTATTCATACATTACATCAAGCAGATGGATGATAGTAGGAGAGAAATATCCTGACTACCCCCAGTGGAAGAAAATTGTACCCAAGATAAATACAGCTAAATTACAGCTGCAGTACATTGAAGCAGCACATGTGAAGTTTTGAATTTCCAGCAACTCAGGAAATTTGACAATGTGCCAGTTGAAACCAGATTCTAAGGAAGTAGTGTGAAAAGTGAGATGATGCACACTCACACTCACACACACACCCTGCCCCGGTAGGATTATATGTAATGAAACACAATTGAACAGATTGTTTTGACTCCTATCAGATCCTTGAAGGAAAACTGATTGGATCTCACTGGATTCAACTTGTCACAACTAATTCCAGTTTGTGCATCCTTTGTGCAAACAAGACTTGAAGGTTGGAAAAATTGGCTCGACTTCTGGTATGCGAGGTGACTGGCTATCAGAACATGCATGCAAAGGGACATTCCAGATGCTGCTGGGGTAGAGGATGAAATATTAGATTCAACTGATAATGCAGTATTGGCAAATAGATTGAACTATGCCACTGATGAGATACACTCAGTAGTGAATTTAGCCCAATTCAGAAGGCATCACTGACATTTAGACTAATGCATGAGCAGGGAATTGGGATGTGGCAGTTAGCCTGGCCCCATGTGAGTGTGAATCTCTCTAGGGTGTCGACCTTCATGTGTAGCTGCATTTATGAAGGCTTTCACACAACCTGGAACCTGTGCTGCATAGGGTTCTATGTTGTGTTAATAATGGCTTTGCATGTATGTATGAAGGCTTTGTCACTGCAGATGTTTGTGCTGCATACATAGACTCCAGGGGCAGGGCTAATTAGTGAGTCCCAGCTCCCTGCTCAGGTATTGGTCTAGACATGAGCAATCATTTCTGACTAATTAGATTTATTACATTGGAAAGAGTTATTTATTAATTTATTAAAGCATTTCTATTTCACCCTATATCACAGGAATCACAGGGTGGCGTACAGATAAAATCATACATAGAAAATAGAACAATCTAAAACAGAAACATCTAAATTTAAATGTTGGTACTTACATTCTAATTTATTATAGAATAAAACAACTGGACGAAATGCTACTGCGTCTAAGTGGAGTAATGCTACAGTTGTCGCCTGCAGTTCAGATCAGGTAATATTGATTTTGTGGAGTTAATGTAGTTGCCATGAAGTAGACATAAGCAGGGAAGGATATCACACCTGTGAGGCATGGTCTTCTTCTTTCCCTTTCCCTAGGCTATGCTCTGCCCAGAGGGTCAGCAAGGTGTGTGCGTTCCCTCCCTCTCCTGTTCTCAATCTAGACTAGCCCCACAGCATCTCAGTACTCTCCTATATGCTAGTTGACCCTAAATGCTAAAGCTAAAACATGCTGAATAATATAATTTCCATGCTACTTAAATTTCAAAAGATAAGCTATAAGCATAGTTCAGTTTCTCTAGGCACAAGTGGTTAATATGGGACTTAAATATGAGAGCTAAGGCACAGAAAAAACATTTAAAGGATTAACTGAAACCTAAAATTTCAAACTAAAAACCAAAGTATAAGGTTTTACAAGACTTAAGACTCTAAAATAATCCTAAATAGTTCTAAGTTATAAATTCAGAAATAATACTAAGTCAGGGCTGCAGCTATTATTGGACTCCGGCTCCTATCAGCTGCAGCCAGACTGGTTAAAGGTCAGATATTAGGTGCTATAGTTCACAATCTGGAAGATCACAGATTCCCCACCTCTGTTCAAATTCCTAAGTTTCAAAGAGGACTACATTTACCAAGATCCTATGGAATGAATCCAGACTTAAGTCATACCTAGAGTAGAATCATCAAAATCAGTGGGAGTTAAGTTAGTTGTGACTATTTTATCTCCTACTGATTTCATTGGAACTGCTTTAGGCATGCCCAGTCTGTATTAAACCCCTTGATTCCAAGGACTTTTACAATTTTGTTCCGATCTGAGGTGGGGAATCTGTAAAGGGTATCCAGCCGTTCACCAATCGGGTTTAGTCTGCAAGACTGTTCTGTAAAGCCCAGCACACTCCAACTCATTAAGATATGTTTCTTTGCAGGAGAGAGCCATATATTTTTTGGCACGGTGTCTTCAAAGATTATCTAGGACATGTCCTTCACAGTTAAAGCACAGCATGGAAACCGTTTCAAATCAGACAATAAAGCTGCTAAAGAAGGTATGTCTGCAAAATTGCATCATTGTTGCAGTTCGTTTTTGTACATTTACTTTTGCTTGTCCCTGCGCAACAACAAATGAGCAAAGAGCAGAAGGAGAATCAATGAATGTTAACGGCCGAAGTTGCAGATGTTTTTCGAGGCAGCCCTCAGACCACCCCATGACTTAGAGCATTTCTACACGAGACTTTTATTGCATGCTTGCGATTGGCCACTCAGGCAAGTTTGTGGATCCCTTACAAAATGCCATCAACCTCCAGGGCATTTAACCTGGTTTTTAAAAGATCTGAGATAATCTGATAAGAAACGTTAATGCGATATATTGGCTCTATGTAATTGCAGTTCTGCTATACTTCAGTGCTATTTAGTGGCAGTATAATGAAACATGTAGAACTTGCAGACCAAGAAGTCCTGGGGAAAAAGCCTGTGTCAGCCAATCTTAATCCCGCAAAGAATCTGGAAGCAGAAGCCCTAGTAAATTATGGGAGAAGTTGGCTGGTGTAGAAAAGCCCTTAGTATCAGAAATGATACTATGTTGATTGGCGAACCTATAGTCCTCCAGATATTTTTGGACTTTCCTCAGCTAAATTCAAAGCCTCATGGTCCATGCAGAGTGCTTACATGTTTGGCATATGTGTTTTAACATTGTACATTAAAATAGACACAGGTTAGAGCAAGTTAGCACATACACATCAGGGATACACCAGGCAGTATCCAATGAAAGTCCTAGATAGATTAGGCCCATTGGGCCTAATGGGTCTACTCTGTGTAGGCATACCATTGGATACTGCCCACTGCATTTCGTTGTGGGGGTGGGTGGGGTGAGAAGGCATTTGTTATATCTGACTGCTTAGTACAACGGAATGACTGTCAAGCAAAGAAAGCAGTCTGATTCATTTTATGAACTGATCAATGAAAAAGGGGGCTAGAGATATCTTCTCTTTTGTCCAACCCAACCCGTTTCCATTTATCTGTAGATACATTATATACTTCTGATAGGTTAGACACTGGTTTTCTTGACTCAAAACAACATTGCAGTTGTTTTCTTAGTGTAACAACTTGGTGTAGACTTGCCAGTTTAACCCCCACCCCACCCCATTTATTAAAACACATTAGATTGTCTTTAATTTTTTTTTTTTTTTGCTATTTCAGTTATTTAAAAATACATCTGGTGTATACTTACAAAATCTCCAGCTTACAAGCTTGACACATTGTCACAAATCTGGAGTGTATGCAGCTTAATAACTTTTTTTTTTTTAATGTAGAACGGTAATGCCACCACCGCTCAAAGTGGAAGATGTTGTCATGGCATAAAGAACTGCAGAAAGTTGGATCCTATAAGTTGCATAAAGAATATAGTTTCAGACTTCAGGTCATGTTGGATACAGTTTATCAATTGAGTTTTTGAAAGATCACTACAGTTGTGAAACTTTATGGACGACGTCATGCACAATGGTTGTTTTAGAGCACATCATTTTTCTACATAAAACTATGCATTGCAAGTATCTCCTCTCTGCTTATGCAAATATTCTGTGCCAAAGCCCTGAGAAGACTGTTGTAATTTTGTTCCTCAGAGGGGGACATGGAGGGGAAAGTTGGAAGAATATAAGCTGGACTCTAAGCATCTCAAGAGGGCTCTCAACTCCAGTGGAAGCATTGAGCATACAAATGGAACTGTAATGTGCACTTCGTCAGTCCCTTGAATCTGTATTTGCCATAAACATTGTTTTCTCTGATATTCCAAAGAACACAACTTACAAAATCTTCGTGTTTTTATTAATGCATACATGAGGATTCTAAAACATTTTTTTTAAAAAAGAAGGGTTTCCTGGAGAAGTTTTACAAATACTGTTCCTAATGGATTTGAAAAGTTCTTTAGTTTAACAGTAGGCTGGCAGTTTGGAGAACGATACCAAAAAGGCAGTGCAGGTGAGAGCCAGGAGTGAGGATTGCGAATACAGGGAGAGCGTTTGTCATATGGAGTCAAGAGAGATTCTTACAGAAATACTCAGGAATTGCTCAAATTTGGGGTTAACTTCTTGGATGCAAGCTTTGTAATGCATAAAGCCATGTAACTTAAAATATTAAAAAAATATTTTTATAAAATGTTATTGGCACTGTACAGCTAGCATGTTTACTTAATTCAACAAATGCTTTTATAGTTGGCTGTAAGTTTTGCAATTTTATACAAGTATGATTATTTAGTATTGAAGTATCCATAATGGTGTATATATAATTTTGGGTATTTAACAGTTAACTTTGTTCTGGTTAGCTATAGGAGAATATTAGAGGCTGAGCAAAATTGCCTGGCAGAAGGCAAAAAATGCTATTTGATAGTTGAAAATGTAATGCTGAAAGTATAACTAAGATCTCATTCTCAGGGATTAAACTAAGAAAATTTGGGGTCCATTTACAATGCTAACAAAATATTACTATAAAAATGTATAGCCATTACATATAAATGCCTTCTTGTTTCTAAGAAGTTGATTCAATAACTATTAAAGCTTTTATACTCTTCCTTCAGCCTAAATACTAATACCTTTCAAAGTTCCAACTATTCTGATTTACCCACTAGTTCGCACAATAAAATTAATCCTCAATCTGTGCCTCTTGTAGGACCATTTATGCAGTTTCACCCTCAAACAAGCCGTGCTGCCCACGTTCAGATGATATGATAAGCTATGCCCAGACGGATAATTAGGGAAATGACATCTGGCATGTGTCACCAATTAAAACAAGCTATCATGGCTTGTTTGATCATGCAAACTAGCCACTGATTCAAACCAGAGATCTGTATTAGTCCAATTCTACAGCAGCTCCATAGATCTGCCTTTATTGGCTTTAGTGTTTCTAGCCACAACTGATAGCATAGCTTTAAAGCCCTTACAAGATTAGAGATTGAATACTTAAAGGATGGTCTTCTCCCATATGACCCCACCCAAAATATAAGGTCTGCTTCAGATTCTACATTCTCTCACTTTAACAGACCAGGCTGGGGGGACTAAGAAGAGTATTTTCATTATTATTATTATTATTATTTATTTATATAGCACCATCGATGTACATGGTGCTGTACAGATAACACAGTAAATAGCAAGACCCTGCCGCATAGGCTTACAATCTAATAAAGTTGTAGTAAACAATAAGAAGGGAAGGAGAATGCAAACAGGCACAGGGAAGTGTAAACAGGCACCGGGAAGGGTGAAGCTAACAGTATAGAGTCAGAACAAACTCAAAGTTTAAAAGCTTATTATTGAATATCTACTCCCCAGGCAAATTTGGGAGGCACTAACAGAGCCTTGGGGCTGGCTGGGGATGAAGTGACTTGTAGTCCAATATATCTGGACAGTGCCAGCTTGGGGAAGGTTGCACTAGTGCTCACTGTTTAGGCAACAGGTTAAAATTTCTTTACTCTTCAAACATTTTAACAGGCAATGGGTGGCTGATTTTCTTGGATTTATTCTTAATGTTAAGTGATTTTAGGCTGCTTCCCTTATTGGTGCTGCTGCTTTAAATTGTGTTCATTGCTGATTTATTGTGTTTGATCAACTTTAGTTTAGAAACAATTTTGGATATTTAATATGAAACCAGTACCTACATATTTTAAATAAAACTTACATAAAACTTTGAAAGTTTGTTGAGTTGTCACCTAAATAGTCTTACCCGTAGCTACACCAGTTAATGACCACAGATTACTACTATGCTTTAGTTATTTCTATTGCACAGAGATTCCTAGTCCCAAATTATTCAGCATCATCTTGTTTTGTAGCAGAATGTATGCTAGCATTTGGTTAAGACAAGACAACCATGTTTTTCACAATTTCATGGCTTTTTCCTTACAAGATGATAAACGAACAGTGTTCTCATTTCTAGTTATGGGGAAACCTTAAAATATCTCCCAAACTGAGCCTGCTTAATCATTAAAGTTCAAGTCAGCCTATAATATATAAAACACACACATTATTCAATTAAATGTAATTCTAAATGAAGCAGACTGAGAACTCAGTCCCTATTAAAAGCTTAAGCTTACCCCTCCACCAAAATGGATGGATGTTCTCAACACATCGCAGGGTTAAGCTTTGGTCAGTCTCCAAGATAATGAAGTTCAGGGCACAAACATGCTTAGGCTGAATCTTTCAATACTTCCAAAAGTCGCAAGGGATACTTTCCCATTACATTTGCCTCGTCAGGATTCAGTTAGATTGCCGGCATCTAGTCCTAGCACTCTACCTAGGCACTGTATGAGATTGCAGGGCCGGAGGACTGATATACTGGGTACATAGCTACTGCCTGGAACATCAGCTACAAGAACCACTCTGCAGCATTAAGACGTAATAGAATTTCTGTATGCAATATTTGCTTTATTCTTAACAAAGGACTAGATAACATACAAGAAGCATTTACAGACTGCTTTTGCATTTAAATTGAACATTTAAGAAAACCTAAAGGTCGTCTGAGCAAACAGAAAGCTCACATAACTGTTTAGTGGAAATTTAGATCTTGCTAGTTAAAAAGGACCATATATTGAAGGTATCAAGGCAGATGCTGTATGAAATCTGTATTGTTATGCAGGTATAATAAAGCCACTGTAGAAACACATGAAAACATTTAAATAACAAACATGTGGGATCTTTGGTGAATGAACATGCATATGAAGTCTCATTCAAATAGCTGACACCCAAAACAAACCAGAAAACGTGTAATCTCAGCAAAACTAAGCAGGAGCTGCAGAGCATTCAGAACTTTCTAGTATAAGCCCCCAAATACCAGTCTTTCTTCCATAAAATGCCAAAGATCCAGTGGAATATAAATTATTAGCTTTTCAGATGCAAAGACTGATCTCTCTGCCACTCTATCAGTAGGGAAATATAAGGACAAAGAGATTAATCTTTGCAGCTAAAAGTAACATGAAGTAACCCTGAGTGAAATCTTAAATATACTGAGCTCATGTCTCTGTGAGGGTCATTATTTACATGGGAAATAATAATCTGACAGGTTTAGTGTTATAAAATACAAATTTGATAAAAATGACTATGTGAATGACATTTTCCTTATTAAACATGTAAAACCCATTGATTATTTGAATTGCACACTGAACCTTGTTGCCAAATAGGAATAAAGTTGATTTATTAGTTTTTCTGGGAAATGAAAACTCAAAACGAATGTTTTGAGAGATGTTTTCCCCTTAGTATTCTGAGGATTGCATGAGGGTTCTAGAAGCCTACTTCTTAAGTTTCTATAGCTGACTCCTAACAGCACAATGTGCAGCCATACCACATCTGCACACACAGGAAAGGGCTGTTGCCTTTCTCACCCTCTTTTGGATGCAGTCCATTGTAGACATAAAAGTCTCCTCTCCATAGGGTCCCCCAAACTTCAGCAGTGGCTTTTCAAGGAGCTCAAAGGGCTGCAGTCGAAAACTAGGACCCTGAAAATCTCTAGCCACAGCATTGAACATTGTGCCCTGCTCATCTTATAAAATGGCTCTCAACAGTGTTACAAAAAGGTAGAAGCTCTGCAAGTGCTCAAAACAGAAAATGAAACAAAAAAAACCTAGAAAAGAAGCATTACAGCATCCTTAATTGATTGTGACTAATTTACACAGTAACAACTATTATTTAAAAACAGCGTGCTCTGTTGTGAAACAATACGTTATTTATTGATTCAGAGACAAAATCTTCCATTAACTTCAATCAAATTCATTATAAGTGGTTAGGATCTTTTGGTGATAGCCTTTTAGATTTCTATCACGGATAAGCTCATATAAAACAATCACTCTAAATAAGATCTTAAAGTGTGACTTCAAAATCTGAATCAACTTCACATAATAACCTTTCTAGTTTGGGATGATCATACACACCGTAGAGCCTTCAAGAAGCAATGTGATTTGTTGGGTCCATTAACAAAACATCCATATTTTAAAAGTGCAACTGCTTAAAGAACTTAATTAACATCTACCCTCCCAGCAAAATTCAAATTTAAGCACAATATCATAATGGATAGAATACAAGTCTGGTAATTTGGGTTGTACCTAAAAATTTCATAATGAAGACATAAAATATATCTGGACTGAATACGTAAGGAGTAGAAGATATGTGCAAGCCCCAACAGAATTCTATACATGTTGATCTCTTGCTTCCAGTATTGGTGGTTCTGTTACATACAGTTACTATAAATACATCCATTACATACTATACAATGGCAGAATATCAGCCTTCTTGCTAGAATTAAAATTGGGTCACAGCACGAAATTGGGGCACATGAAGCCTAAGATCCACAAGTACAATTCCACACCAATGACCTCATTAATTCTAATTGTCTAGGAGCGGCACTTTGCCATTATCAAGAAAGTACTAGAAAAAAGAAGCAGGGAAGAGGACTTGATCAACCAAACATATTCCCAGTTGCCATTAGACACATTGAGTAAGCTTTAAAAAGAATGAAAAAGTTTAAAATTAGATTACCAATCATGCAGGGTAAGGCCAAATGCTGCAAAATGCCCCGCCAATAGCTTAAACTGTTACTATTCTTGGGAATTACAATGGCTTAGAAATAGCAGTTGGAATTTATTTTTTATCAAAACTAATTTTGGGAAAGGCACAATTAAATATTACTGGATTCATCTCCATAGGGAAAAATAATTTCTGTGAAAATGTAAACTATTACTAACAGAAGTAACTTAATACTGATGTGAGTTAAGAGCTTCAGTGGGCCATTCTACTCCTGTTGAAACTATTTCTTTTTGCTTTGGCCTCAAAAGCCACCAAAAACACTGTAAAGACAAAAAAAACCATTATTTACTTTTCATATTCTGAAGCTCATTTGTTCTAAAAATATAGTAATTTTTTTTAAAGGACTTCTATTGCTATTGTTCTTGTAAGAAGCAGAGACCTTGTAAGACCCACAGAGCTCTCTATAAGGGGGGCAAAGGGAGATAATTTAGTCCACACTGAACAATCATAATTATGTTTATGACTTGGAGGCGAACAGAACTAGTTAGGATCCTAACAGCTTAATTAAATTCTATTTGAAGAAGGATATGTGAAAAATGGCAAGGAGAAATCTTATACCACACATGAGGAAAGCATCTGTACACAAGTCTTGGAACAGACCCAGAAAAAAATGAAGATCAATCTGAATTGAACCTACTTAAATTGTTAATAAGTTTTATGTGGAGCTACTCAGCAAATTACTTGCTGACTTATAAGAGCATCAGCCAATATTCTGTATGTATATGAATTCTTTGTTAGAACACTTGGTTTAGACCAAATGACTCATGGGTGAATGACAAGAGAACTATCTATAGATATAATACATAGTAGGGTTACAAAAAAACCACAAAACAATCCTACTTCTTGAAGTGTAATATTTTGCTCCATTAGAGATATTTTCAACAGTGTCTCAAGAATACCTTCTTGAATGGCACAGTTTTTAGGTACCTTATCATTTATATACAGTATATTTATATATCTATATAAATTACTTTGCAACCAAAAAGAATTGCTCTTAGAAAACTACTATGGTGTTTTAGCACAAGTTCTGATGGGAAGTTAATAGCACAGATTTCCATGCAGCCGTAGTGGATGAAGAGCTGGCTATATTTCATTCTGCTTCATAGAAGGTGTTCACAAAACCATTCTTCGGACTCCACATTCACAGCAGAATTTTGCAGATTCCACTGGGTATTTCGCGCCACATTCGTAACAGAATTTTGGTAACTGCGCAGGTGAATTTCCCTCACTGCTTTTTGAACTTCCTCCATTGACAGAAGATGAGCAGTCTCCACTTTCGTATCCAGTTCTTCACCAAGCATTAAAAATTCAAAATGAAGATTGTAACAATTGTTAGCTAAATAAATATTAATAGTTTATACGTGGTTTGCAAAGTATTCATTCTAAAAGCTTTTCAATAATAAATCATTCTAAATATGTGGGCTTTTTACAAAAAAAAACCCCAAAGGACTTCATAATCTTAATTGTAATTTGATTAAACTAATGCTCCATGCCAGCAATGGAGAACACCAAAACAATGGACTAAACTGGACCACCCCTTATGAATTATCATCTGTTCCCCTCAGAAAAGGTAAAGCCAAATTAACAGGCACCACCCAAAGTCAAACACAGGGCTTTGCTAGACCTGCCGGGATAAGCCGGCAGGGAGGCAAGGCGACGACGTCCTGACGTTAGCGCGCGCCGCCCCGGCTTCCAGATGCAGGATGCGCAGGGACATCGGGATCCCTGCAGCGTCCGCCATTTTTTTTTTAAAGTTTAAAGGGGCCACGTGCGGCCTGAAGACTCCGGACCAGGTAAGTCCGGTTTTTTAAAAAACTAAGCCCCCCCAAGACATCCCCCCAGCCCCCCTGACCTCCCCATCCCTGATGCCTGTGCCATCTGCCCTCCCTGTCCCCGGCCTTGCCCGGGCGGCAGTGCCCGCCGCTTCCCCGGGCGTCGGCGCACCCCCTCCACGCTGGGCATTGCCCGGGCAGCGGCGCCCGCCGCTCTCTCTCTCACCTGCCCTTTCCCCTTGCCATACCCGATGCCTGCTCTCCCCCCTCCTGCCGGGTCCGGCCTTCCCCCCCCCCCGCCCAGATGGACACAGCGCCGCTGTGCCCAGTCCGCGGCTTTTTGCGGCTACTCACGAGTAAGCGAGTAGCCGCAAAAAGCCACGGAAGTCTCTAGACGTCCTGCAGCTCCGGCCTCAGGCCGGGACTGGGGAAAAGGCGCGCCATAAGCGACTTCGCTTATGGCGCGTTAGAGGAGGCTTCAGTGCAGCCTGGGGCCGGATTCCCCTGTGCGTCATGTGGACGCACAGCAGGGAAACCGGCTCTCAAGGCGCGCTAAGGCCTCGTCTAGCAAGGCCCACAGTCAAATCTAAGGGCCAAACAAGACATGGAATCCAAGTTCTGTGAGTAGGAGGATCTCCCACACTTTTTAGTTGTTGTTAGTCAACAGTGCCATCGGGCTACTCTGAAGATCAGGAAAGTGATGCTCAATGAACATGTTTAATCCTTTCTAGCCATGCCCTTTCCCCTGATGCAAAAACCTCCCCCTAAAGTTGGTATTAGCTTTGTGGGACAAGGGAAAAATAAGCAGAGATGCTGCTCTCATCTGCCTTATCCCTAAAGCTACTAGCCAAGCTTTTTTGTATGGAAACAGTCCCATAGAAGCTAACCCATTTATAATATTATCTGTGTTTCCACTTCTCAGTCTTTCTTCATCTCCTTTCACTGCAAAGACATTGGTTTAGTCCAGCCTTTCCCAACCTGGTACCCTCCAGATGTTTTGGACTACAACTCCCAGGACACCTGACCATCGACCATGGTGGCTGGGGGTGCTGCGAATTGAAGTCCAAAACTTCTGGATGTCATCAGGTTGAGAAAGGTTGGTTTATGCTCTTTTTCTATACTTCTGGTTTATCTCTTTCTCAGCTTTTCCCTCTTTCCTCCATTCTAAACTCTGTTGCACATTTGGGATTTGTTTTCCATCTGGCTTTGCCCTTGTTTTTTCTTTGTTGCACTCCCTCACTGACCATTATGTTCTCACTGAGTTCAGATTAAGCGATTATATCTTTTGTTAAGCATTTCTTCATTTATGCCTCCCTCTCTTCTTTATTGCTCTATTTTCCCCTTGATTAAGCTTGGGTTGCTATTTCTATTCCACACCTCTGTCCTCTCTCTCACTGCCCATTTTCTATGAAACTCATTGCTCTCCAACATCCTTGCAAATGTTTAAACATAGTTTGAAAAAGCATCTCTTCTTCTGTTCCTCTCCCCTCCTTTCCTTCTGTGTCATCCCCCATTTCCTCATTCTCATTGACTTTTAAATTGTAAGCTTGTGGGCCAGGTCTGTGCCTTTAAAATATAATCACGTTGGGGAGTACACATGTTGACACAAGTGCTATCTTAAATCACGTTGTGCTAGCATTAGAGACTGTAGCCCAGTGCCAGGATTCCCTGGAAAACCCATTGCGCTAGCTAACGCTATTGCCCTAGAGGTCCCTTACGGTACAGCGATGTAATTTATGTTAGCGCTCATACCAACTTGGATACTGCCCTTTATAATTAATACATATTTATTATTGTTCTTCCATGGTGCAGATTCACAAATCTTTAAGGGACGATGAGTGTTCAAGCGGCTAGTATTCCTGTTAGGATCCCATCCCAAAGTCCAGTTTCCCTTGCTCCACAGCTGTTACCTGCAACATCATCCGCCAACACGAAGCCACTAGACTAGAATGCCCATTTATTTCTGAGTTATTTCCACCCTATCCATCCCTTCACGAAACAAGCATCCAGGTATTTGCAAGCCATCCTACGCCTCTAAAATCACAATTTTCTTTTACAAGATAGCAAAAGTAATGAATTACCTATTTGAGTAGCTTTCAGTACCATAGGCTTTTCTTTTGTTTGCTATCATACCCATGCCAGCATTTCGAGTCATATTAGTAGGTGCTACTGTCCGCGATTTCAGGGACCCTCTAAAAGATATTAAGAGATGTTAGACAGAATTCAAAAACAGACAAAAGCTGAGGGTACAATCCACTCTCAACACACAACATGGGTCTCCTGCAAATACAGCCATCTCCATTGAGGAGGGCTGCCAGTGGGGTTGTTGATTGGAGGTAGCAGTCCCTTCTGTGCTCAGCTGTGCAAAGAAGACAGTAGGATACGGTGTATGTGTGTGTGTGCAGGGTGAGGGGACAACAACACTGGACTGTCCCCTTATGTTGCTACAGAATAACACATTCCGAACCTTCTCCCGCTCTGCACTGGATGGCTGGACATCTCCGAGTTCAGGGGCTTCCAATCACTGACGGCACAATTGATAGGGTTGCACCCTTAATTTCCCTTTCAATTTCCCTTTACCAATCACTTCATTTAAAAGAGAAGGTTCCTCTTTTAAAATCAACCTAGATGAACAGTTTGAAGAGTTCCACCTCCACCTCAGTGCAATGCACCAAAGGGACTATTTTTCATTCACATCTACAACAGCTGTGCCCTGTGCAATGTACAAATTCCTAAACTATCTGCCATGCACAAGAATGTAGTGATATGCCACTGCACTGTCTGGAAAAGCACACCAATTAGTTCCACCAACAACGTCTTTGGGTACTGGGGTGGGAGTGGAACTCTTCACACTGTCGAGCCAGTGTGGTGTAGTGGCTAAAGTGTCAGGCTGGGAGTCAGGAGATCCGGGTTCTAGTCCCCACTTGGCCATGGAAACACACTGGGTGACTTTGAGCCAGTCACAGACTCTCAGCCCAACCTACCTCACAGGGTTGGATGAGCTCTTCAACTGCCAAATTCTGAAGGCTTCTCCATTCACTTCAATGGGGAGAAAGCAATTCCAAGCATTCATCTCCATGTTCAAAGCAGAGCTTCCCTTCCACAGAAGTAAACAAGGAAGCCCTTGAACATAAAAGCTCTACTGTAGGTACTTGGAGCTGCTGGACCAGTCTATTAAAAGGTTAAATTTTCTGGTCAGGTAACTACAAACACTAATCTTTCTTCCTTAGGAGAATATTGTTCTAGTTTTCACATAAATAAAATTTTCTCAAGGGTGTTTATTTAAATCAATTCTAGGTTTAGTCTGTCCGGCTGTACAAATATAAACAGCTTTACTTTAGTTTTAATTTCCCCCGTTAGAAGAAAAGGAGTTAAAAATGGCAAGAGAGAAATGGAAAAGCAAATAAGATGTAACATTTATTTATTTATTTATATTTATTTATTTATTACATTTCTATACCGCCCAATAGCCAGAGCTCTCTGGGCGGTTCACAACATATTGGGGTGGGGGGTGGGGAGAGAAGCTAAGCTACCCCATCCCCAGGAAGCACTATATTAGCACTACATTTTAGCAGCTAAATAGAATGCCATTGATTACCATCCACAATTCGCAATTTCTAAGTAATTTTTCAATTTCATTTCAAAAATAAGGTTTAAAAGCTACTGCTGCAAATAGGCATATCTGCTTCTCATACAGAGGTTATATATTGCCACCTAGAGGACAAGACCAAAATATGCTGATTTTAGAATATATGTGACTACCATGTCATAAGAACGTAAGAAGTGCCCTGCTGGATCAGACCAAGGGTCCTTCTAATGCAGCACTCTGTTCACACAGTGGCCCACCAGCTGTTGGCCAGGGACCAACAAAGCAGAACATGGTGCATCAGCACCCTCCCACCCATGTTCCCCAGCAACTGGTGCACACAGGCTTACTGCCTCAAATATTGGAATTAGCACATAACCATCAGGGCTAGTAGCCATTGATAGCCTTTGCCTCCAGGAATTTATCCAACCCCCTTTTAAAGCCATCACGACATCTTGTGGTAGTGAGTTCCATCCAACAGTCTAACAGAGTCACATTTGATTTTAAAAGAGGAAACATCTCAAAAATGAGTAGAAAGGGAAATTAAGGACCCAATCCTAACGGTTGCACCCTCGGCGATTAGAAGCCCCTGGAAGCATCTGATCACCCGATGCAGGGTGCTGGGAGGAATGGAAGAAGCAATCTTCACTTCCCCATCCTCCTGTCCTGTAGATTTCTTTCGAAGGTTTGCATTCATTCTGCCAGAGCCAGAGTAAAAAAATAAATAAATTTCCAAGTCCTAGTTAAGTTCAACACAATAAGATTATTGTGATGTGTTATAATGATAGGAATATTTAGCTCTTAAGAGTAAGTCTCACAATAACTGTTCCAGTTTGGTGGTTTTTTAAAACTAATAATCCTACAGCTCCATTATTTTTTTTTACCACAGCTCACCCTATTCAATGGGTGGTGGTGCCTCCAGCCTCAGTGTAGCTTTGGAGGGGGACAGGCTTCTTTGGGCAGCTAGGTTCCATGAACTCCCTTCTACCAGCATGATGTTGGATGTCACCCTGGGCACACATCATTAATTATTGCGCACTTACCCTGTTTGTGGGCTTGTCCTCGCCAAGTTTTTATGAGCCGGAGAGGAACTCTGGATTTTGCTTCCCACAGGGCCGCTTGGAGTCATTATTTTATTTGCAGGTGTACCTTTCATAAAGTAAAAGCGAAATCATCATTTCTGTAGCTATATTCTCCTCCCCACTCCACAGCATCAAACTACACATGAAGTGGGAGATCCGTGAAATGATGCAGGAGCTGACCAAAACAGCTGCAAAACTAGCGCTGGGGGGCAGGCAGGTTAGTCCTCCTGCCCCCTGTGCTATTTTCCTGATCCAAATTGCCCCACATACCCTGAAGTTGCCATTAGTCCCACTTCTCCGACTAGCGCTAACAGCAACTTTGTAGGGGGTGGGCAGGGGAGAGATATTTCAATGGGAAAGCAGCAGGGTGGGGAGGGGAGATTTTCCAACTGAGGCAGGCAGAAATGAAATCCCCAGTCATACAACGTCCCAAGTCATACATAATAAAGAAGTTTTGTGAGCCTGGAACTCCCTAGTATCAGTGTAGTAGTACAATCCCGGGAGACAATGATTTGCGCAAGGTCACCCAGACAACAGTATGGCTTTGTGCAGAGTGATTTCAATCCACGTTTCCCCCATCCAAGCCCAAAGCTCAGTCTACGCACTACGCAAGGCTGGCTTGCATTAGGCAGAAACCAAGTCAAAACCACTAGCAAGGCCATTAGCCTCACCGCTCGGTGTAATTTAATATATTTTAAAGCAGACTTGCAAACACGTAAAAACCCATCAGTTCATTTGTCTACCTGCCAGCCTTCCTCCTCCCCTCTATTGATCATTGTTTCCCTACTCAGTCACATCAACCTTCTTTGCCCAGATCAGAAAGAGCATCCCGTACAACCACAGTTTCCTGCTGCAGTCTTAAATGACCAGAAGAAGCAACTGCACAGGGAGCCAAGAGAGGCAGGCCCTGTTCAGACAACATGCTAAACCATGCTGCTTAACCACAAAATGGTTAACGGAACGCATTCCATTAACCATTTTGTGGTTAAGCATCATGGTTTAGCGTGTCGTCTGAACGGGGCCACCGTGTTTATGGCTGGGGTAGCACCTCTGCTCTCGTGTTTAACCTCTTCTGCTCTGTGGCAACTGCACAACTGCTTTCAAAATTACACCTTGCTGTTGTTTTAAAAAATTCAGATAAAGCTTCCAAGTTGTGTGCAGCCTCAATAAAATACATAGCTAGGGTCTTATTCACCTTCTTATTATACAAAGACAAGGCATTTGTCCATTTAGTTCCCTGACTGGCAGCCTCTCTCAAGGGCTTCAGTCAGGGTTCTTTCCCAGCCCCATCAGGAGATGCCACAGATTGAACGTGGGACCTCGACACATGCACACCAAGTGCTCTAACATTGAGCCACCACTTGCAGGTGACAAGTTCTATGCAAAGAGTGCTATTTGCCTTTGTTCTAACCCGGAGTTTCACAGAAGTAACACCAAGGCCTAATCTACACCAAGCAGGATATTGCACTATAAAAGTGGTATATAAGAGGCAGGAGCCACACCAAGCAGGATGTAGTGATATGAAAGAGGTATATGGTATGTGTCAATGGGCCCCAACAGTTGTCAGTGCACTTCGATACTGTTATAAAGCAGTAGTGTGGCTCCTGCCTTTTATATACTGCTTTCATACTGCTTTCATAGTGTAATATCCTGCTTGGTGTAGATGAGGCCCAAGATACAGAAAGGCTCCCAAAGCCTACATAGTTGTGTATGTGCGTACTAATTACATCTTGCTAGCTATTGCCCTGTGAAAGGGGTGAAGAATCCCCAGCTGGCTGGGCTTCCCAATCCAGCCCATGGAGCCTCTTGGACTCCTCCAAGCGCCAACCCTGGGAAAATCCCTCCTGGAAAGAATTCCTGCTGCTGTCTGTGATTTGAGGTCACAGTCAGCAGTGGAAATTCCTTTGCATGGTGCTCTTCCTCCCGTTGGGAGAGGGAGTGGCGTGCAGGGGAATCCTCGCTGTTATCTCTGATCTCCAATCTGAGATAGCAGTAGGAATTCCTCCAGGGGGGATTTCTCTACATCCAGCCTATAGAGAGGGTCCAGTGGAGGGCAATCTGAGCCCCCAACAGAAAAAGGTCCTTTTGCACCCCTGCCCTGTGGTAATGTTTATTCAAGCATCCCTGATGTGCAACATCTGTATCGACTTTTCAAATGTTACTTGGTTGTGGCAAGCGTGATGAGGCTGGCGGTGTTATTCCTGTAGAAGGCAGCTTCTTCACTGATGGCAGCTTGCACTGAAACAACAGACATGAAAATGAATCAAAGCAATTAATTATTTACCCTACTTCTTCGATTCTAAGACACACTTTTCCCCCCATATAAACATCTCTAAAAATGGGGTGCGTCTTAGAATCGCGGGTGTGTCTTAGGGTTTTTTTTTTCTGTTCGTGGTACTGAAATTCGTGTGCATCTTACAATCGATGGCGTCTTACAATCGAAGAAATACGGTACTTACTTACGAGATTTATATACCACTCTATATCTAATAAGATAATTATTGAACAGAACAGTCAATAAAATTGCAGTGTTTTGTCTTCCTCTGATCTGATTTCCTGAAGCGATAATGAATACCTCTTCCTTCCCATAGGACATTTTAAACAGTATCTTAAAGGCAGGGTTTTCCATGTCGTTGTTGTTGTTCTTGTTTTACTCCTCCAAGGTATGCCTATCTTCTACCTACTCTTTTGTGAAAAGAAAAGAAATGTATACCAGCAATTCCAATGTTGATTCAGTCCACAGGCTTGTTCTTTTCCCCTGGTCCATTTTTAACACATGTTTATATTTAAAGAACATTCATTTGGTGTGTGTTTTTTTTAAAAAAAAACCTGATCAGTTTGTAAAAGTTGCAAAACTGCTGTGTGTGTGTGTGTTCGGTGACATCACAGGGACAAGCCAATCTGAGCTATACACCCAACAGCTGCTGTAACACACCAGCGGAGCTTAACCTTGAACAGGAAAACTGCTTAGCAAGGGCACATTTAGCATCCTTCCAGTGCGGCTTCACCACTGAAATTATGGACATTTCTATGCACAGCTAGAGAAACACCTTGTTCCTTAGCTAAAATATATTGCCTACCTATAGTGGTTGGGGGAAAGAACTAATGAATAATTAGAATCATTAGAAGCTGCCTTGTACCAGGTCAGGAAGCTGCCTTGTACCAGGTTTACTGAGCATTTTTTGTCTAGCATTCTGATTGTCTCGTTGTATTACTGTACTTGTGAAATGCTCTGTGTATGTTATTTTTAACATTATATTTTAGTATATAAAATTGCATTTTTTACCTGTTTCCTTAACTTCCTTGTTTTCATTTATACTGTGTTAGGTTAAGGTCATCACCTCTTGCATTTGTACTAGGTCAGACCATCTAGCTCAGTATTGCTAACAGCAGCCTTCTCCAACTTGATGACCTCCAGATGTTTTGTATTACAACTCCCAGGTGGGGCTGGGAACGGACATCCAAAGCATCTGGAGGGCACCAAGCTGGGGAAGGCTAGTCTACAGTGTGGAAGCGTCTGTCTAGGTTTCCAGAGAAAGTCTTTCCCAACTCTACCTGGAGGTACTGGGGACCTTTTGCATACAAAACATGTACTCTACCACTGATGTAACACCGCCCCCCCCCCCCGATTGGGGTAAGTAATGAAATGGAGAGAAAAACCTGTTGAGATGGAACAGTCTGTTTACCTGTGCTCGAGTGGGGAGCTTCCCTTTAACATCAGTAACCACTTTTCCTTTATTAGAAATGCGTGCTGCCTGTTCTTTGCAGAAATTGATGTGTCGATCAGCCGCGCTTTCATTGAACCTTCTCTGGCAATATGGGCACTGGATGTAATCTACATTCAATAGCAATCCATGAAACACAAATAATAATACAATTTTGTTTATTAATTTACTCACTGACTTGATTTTTGCCCTGATTTTCACTCCAGGCGAGACTCACAAGGTAGCTTACAATAAAAACAAAATACAGCATAAAAATACAAGTACCAAAATCACTATAAATCAATAGAACTGCATCATAATTTAAACATATATTAAAAGTTAGCAGTAAACCAATATAATCAATTAAGAAGAAGCAGCACTAAAGCCATCAACTTCCAAAAGCCTTTCTAAACAAATGTTTTTACCATGCACTTAAAGCAGCAAAGGGATCTGGCTAACCATCTTTCAAAAGGGAGTTCCAAATAACGGTGGCCATTATTGGGGAAAAAAAAACCCTACTCATCAACGCCAGGCTACAGAAGAGAATCAGAATGTGTTCTAAGAGCTTATTTGGGGTAGTGGGGGGAGAATTATATGGGGCATGGTGCTCATTCAGGTAAATCCCAGACCACTTAGTCCCGGCCCACCAAAGTATCAGCACCTTAAATTCACTCACATGCTAACTGGCAATCCATAAAGTTCTCTTAATATTGGGATAATATAACCTAAGAAACTAGTCTCCATCAAAATTCAGCTGCCTAATTTATAACCAGTCATAGCTTTCAACTAGTATTCAAGAGCAACTCCAAGTATAGTATAACATGTTGTTACAGACTAGTCTAGACATTTATTAGCACATGTACAACAGTGGCTAAACCACATTTTCCCTGGAGAGGGCTCAGATGGTAAGTTAGTTTGTCCAAACTGGAAAAAGGCAGCCTTCTTCACAGATGCCACCTAGATCTCAGATGTGCTGCTGGGTCAAGAGCACTCTTAAACTGTGAGCCTACTCTTTCAAGGGGCATGTGACCACAGAAGAGGCAATTCACGTACTCTTATTTCAACCCAATCACCCATCAATTCTCCCCTTTTATTTGGATTAAGCAAGCTTGGTCATCATACAATTCATTACCAACTCCAAACACTGATTCAGGGAAACACTGCCATCAGAAGCTAGTGGTTCTAAAAGCAATCCGAAATGAGTGGAAATCCTTCTTTTTGGAATGGGACAGGTCATCACAGCTTGCAGAAGGAAGCTCTCCTGACATGTACTGATCCAGAAGCAAGTGTTTCTGTTTGCATCCAGGGTTGCTGTTTGAACTGCTAACTTTCTGTTACATGAGTGGTGGGTCCCACTTGCACAACCAATTGTGCTGGAGCATAGTGGCAGGCTTAGATAGTGCCTAGGTCTGCAGTCGATATGAAATTAAGTTGGAACGGATCTGAGTGAGTTTATTTGCAAAGTATGAAGCAAATAAGTTACAGGGTGTTCCTCCTGTTCCCACATTTCAATTGTAAAAGGCCTTTAACCACCTGTAAAAGTTCTGCTGGATGGAACTGCACAGATGCTATGTTTTTTGCCATCATTGGCAAGGAATACACCTTCAAGTGAGTTCAAGCCTATGTTTTGTCAGACCTGTTGCCAGTTTTCTGCTATAACACCCTGCTACTATGCCTGCTGCCTCATCACTCACCACTCCAAGATAAAACAAGACGAAACTTATGTAGAAAATAGACCAAATTTTTACTTAACTGCAGGCTTCTTTCCATCTACATTTTGTGCCATGGGAATATTCTTACAATCCCATGTCTAAAAAAATACAGTGGGAATCCTAGGCAAACTATGTGTGCCAAGAAACTGGGCTGGTGGTGGCGGCTGTGAATACTTGTGTCTTTCTCTCAGGTGTAGACATGTATAACTCTCCAGCTGAGAGCCCCCTCCCTCCTGCTACCAACTGTCTCTGCAGAGGCCACCAGTGAGGGAGGAAGCAGCAACCAGGCACCTCTCCACCGTGCCTGGGTCCAGCTCCAGCTGAGAGCCCCCTCCCTCCTGCTACCAACTGTCTCTGCAGAGGCCACCAGTGAGGGAGGAAGCAGCAGCCAGGCACCTCTCCACCGTGCCTGGGTCCAGCTCCAGCTGAGAGCCCCCTCCCTCCTGCTACCAACTGTCTCTGCAGAGGCCACCAGTGAGGGAGGAAGCAGCAGCCAGGCACCTCTCCACCGTGCCTGGGTCCAGCTCCAGCTGAGAGCCCCCTCCCTCCTGCTACCAACTGTCTCTGCAGAGGCCACCAGTGAGGGAGGAAGCAGCAACCAGGCACCTCTCCACCATGCCTGGGTCCAGCTCCAGCTGAGAGCCCCCTCCCTCCTGCTGTCACCTGTAACTGCTGAACTTTCCAACTAAGATTGTAGTGCCTGAGTTTGCTTTCCTTTTCCCCCTCCTCCTCCTCCTCCTCCCTCCCAATCCCCTTTCCTTTTGTGTCATGTCTTTTAGATTGTAAGCCTGTGGGCAGGGACTGTCAAGAAATACTTTTGTAAGCCGCCATGAGAGCCTTTTTTGGCTGAATGGCGGCATAAAAAATCCTTAAATAAATAAATAAATAACTCTTTCCAGCATTACAATTTTAGACGCAGGAATGATGCAGTCACAGAGCTCAGGCAGGAGAGAAGACAAAACAGGACAGCATATCCAGGCCTACGGGAAGTCCATGTAAAAACAAACAAACACTAAACTTCTGCAAATAAGCAAGACAGCCAGAGGTGCAGAGGAAAGAAGTTCCTCAGTACCCACTCTAAATTCCTCCAGTCACCTGTTGCTCCTGCAGGGCTACTCTCGGAACCTGGAAAGGTTTCACATTTGTATAGAGATGCATGTCACAAGCAAGTATGGTAACAATGGGCTATTGATATGCCTTGAACTGCACATTATTCTGATCATGACCAGACCAAACACCTGAGACTTTGGAAAAGCCATGCTGACTGGGAATGATGGGAGTTGCAGTCCAACACATCTGGAGGGCACCAAGTTGGAGAAGGCTGATCTAGCCATTTGGAAGTAATACTGCTTGAACTGATACTATGATTCACATTTTCAGATCCTCACATTACATACCAGGATCGTAAGTAGGTGGTGGTGGTGGAGGAAGTTTCCCCCCTTCTTTAAGAACCTGATCAACCCCTTTGGCTGCTCGTATAGCTGCTAGGAGTTCCTCATGCTTCCGTCTCCAGTTTGATGGTTTCTTTGGGGGTTCTGGCTAAGAAGACAACAGGGACAGCACACATATATTTGCAATTTGACAGAAATGACTTCTCCTGTTTTGAATGCTATATTGCAAACACCACCATTAAGTATAAATCCTGCCTGTATCATGAAGTCACGTTGCCCCTTGGGAGAATCAGGATACCTATAAAAACTGTAGTTTGATATGCAGTCAGTTGCTGCATTAGACTGTCTTAGAAATTACTGGTATACTAAATCAACTCCCACTGATGTAGGGGTAGGCAAGCTTTTGAACTACAATGGTCTAAAGCATCAGTAATGTGTAATCCAAAAGTTTGCATACTTCTGTACCAACACAAAGTGATCCAGTACAGGTTATGGCCTTATGTATTTTGCATGTTTTCTCTCTTGCACAAGGAAAACTAGTTTTCTGAGATGCAAAATTATTTGGAGCCAAACTCAACAATATTCCTTACTCTCTCTTAGCTATCTTTCAAAAATCTCAAATTTGCCACATAACCTGGGTTCAAAGCCCAATGTCAAAGCCATGAAATATTCATAGCAACACACTACTCTGCTCTAGCTTTTCATGCTGGCTCCTGTAACTCTTTAGAAAACAAAACTTTTTTAAATTAAAAAATAACCTTTAATAATAGTAGCTTATGCAATATATGACTAGAACTCTTTAAACACAACAGCAACCTAATAATCATACTGGTTGCAATCCAAAGGAGGAAATAAATCTTATTAAATTTGGTAGGGAATTGCTTCTGAGTAATCATGCTTAGGTTTAGGATGAATTATTCCCAATTCAATTTTTCAAATCTGATACGAAGTTTGCAATCAGTATCTTAATAAATTATGTAGGTTTAATGGGGTACCATGCAAGATATGCCCCTAAAAACGGTTACCACTCTCTTGTTCAACTAATCAATAATTTGCACTACATACCCATGGATAGGCAGCCGTCTAGTATGGTATTATCCAAAAATCTATATACCTACCCGTGGCTTCAGAGGTTTTACTGTGGAAATATCAGTGCCTTCAGCTCTCTGCCTGCTGGAGTCAAATGTTTTTCTTTTTCTAATAGCAGATTTTTGGCAAATGGGAACATGTTTTCTCTGTGAGTAGAACAGGAAAGAAAGGCAATATTTAGATTTGGGAAGATTTTTTCCCACCCTCTGGTTACTGGCTATCCCTATCATGAAAGAGGGACAGGAAGACCTGGAAGGATAAAGCTTGTATTTGTTTATATGAATTATCATTTCCACCTTATTCCAAGTGCTTTGGATGATGATGATAATAATAGATGATGATGATGGTAATAAAGACAGGTTGCTTACCTGTAACTGTAGTTCTTCGAGTGGTCATCTGTGCAGTCACACATATGGGCCCTGCGCAGGCGCAGAGCCCATATGTGTGATGCACAGAGACCACGAAGAAGAAGAATAGATTAATAATAAACAAAAACAAATATGTATGAAACAAGATTAAAGTATCAAAAGCAGTCGCATCTCATGAACTATTCAGCAATATAGGCTTCTTTTTAAAGTTTTATGCTTTAAAAAACAGCCTGCAAAAGAATAATGCTGGCCAGAAAAGAGACAACAAAAAAGAGTTCCTGTTACTTGCACACAATGACCCGATTTTCACATAACACTAATTCATGGTTTATTTATTTTATTTAACCGATGTTTTTTTGCCATATCCAGTGTGTTTGGCAGACAATAGAATAAACTGTACTTTATTTTCCTCCTTTGGCGATTTCTCCCTGTATTCCAAATGCCTCTGTGGTGCTACTGGCATGCAGAGCAGCTTTTGCTTGTTCGTTTACTATTCTTGCCCGCCCCCTCGGTAGTCTTGCGAAACAACCCATGGTTCTGGATTAACATGTAATGAAAACCCATGGTTTAAACAACCCAGAGATTACAATCCAACAACAAATCATGCCTTCTCTTTATGGGTTATTTGTGGTTAACCAACCATGGTTCCTTAATGCAGCTGGGCTCACTCATTAGGATAACCCAGAATTTAACAACCCATGACTTAAATAAACAATGAGCTAGTGTTATCTGCGAGCCAGGTCACTCCCTTGCACATGAATAAAGATGTACCATATTGCCAGTCAGCTGCTTTTATGGAATGATTCATTAAGACCTAGGTAAATAATTCATGAAATATTCAGAAGAACAGCATCTATGTTTGAACTGCTAACACTGGAAAGTGAGAAAAATTGTCAGCAGAGGTGCACAACCACATCTTTTTTTTTTAAAAAAAATGATCACTTCTCAAACTTGATTTAAGTCATCCGATTTTTTTTACTCACTAATGCATTTTGAAAAAACGTCCTTCCACAAATCTTGCATGGTAACAAATCTTCAGGTCGACCCACACTTCCAGTATCTTAAAAGAAAAAGAAAAAGACACAGATCTATTACGGCAATACAATTCTCACTTATAACCTCATAGCCACAGGCAAGTTCTTTTGCTATATTTATTTTCAGTAGACCTAAAAATCAGACACTAAACTCAAACCAACTTCCTTGCCTTTCTTGAGAGAAACTGCATCCATTTTCCTGTTAAGATTTAGCTGCTTGGAAAGAAACTCCATTTCACGAAGATGATCCTGCACACACTAATGAAACCACCATCATATTAATCTAGTCTCCAGGCCATCAAGGTCAGAGTTGAATTCTTGCCAAAAGTAGACTGAATGATTTCAGTTGGGCTGCAGTGAGAGTTTTTCACCCCCCACTTGCCTTCTGAAAGCCAAGGAATTTAGTCAGCTTGCCAGGATAAGGAGGCTTATCTCTGAGGAAGCTTCTCCGTGAGCCCCTGCCAAAGGAAGTGAGGCAGGTGACTCAGGAGGGCCTTCTCTGCTGTGGAACCCCAGCTGTGGAATGAGCTCCTTAAGGAGGTTCGCCTGGCACCTACACTATATATTTTTAGATGCCAGGTGAAGACCTTTTTATTCTCTCAGTATTTTAACAGTCTATAAATTAATTTTAACTTGGTTGTTTTAAATTTGTATTTTAAATTTGTATTTCTGCACTGCTGCTGATTTTATCCTGGGTGTGCTTTTATATTGTATTGTATATCATGTTTTTATACTGTTTGTTTTATACTCCCTGTCTACATTGCAAGGAGTCTGAGTACCCCCCCCCCTTTCTCCCTTCCCCATATCATTCATAAAATTGCCTATAAAAATGGAAATGTTCTGCATTTCCCAGCTGACAGCATTAAACCTTTTCCTCCCATGGGCAAAGATAGTAAACTTGTGATCCTATGGACATTGGGGAACTAAATATTGATTGGGATGGTGGCCCCGATCTCTTCGCTAAAAATAAATGGGGAACTAAAGAATCCTAGAAATGCTAAAATTGTCTATATCTAGAAACATACGCTTTTTAGCATACAGTTTATAAGAAAGTACATACCAATTTTTTAATTCATTTAAAAATGAATTCACTACAGGCAGTGTCTATAAGCTTGAAGGCCATATGATTTCTTTTCCAAAGTTTTCAGTTGTAATCCCAATTTATACAATAGACGAGGAGCAGAAAGCGCGCCATATAATTTTGTACCTGATAAAATTTCTGCATTCAACAGAACAGAAACACTAGCACACCATTCAGACCTTCTTTCTACTTTTAATTAAAACTGCCCAGGAAATTAACTATCATTAGAGAAAAACGGGCCAAAGTAATTGATCAACATTGCAGCACTATTCACTACTTTGACTAATTTTACTAATTCACTAATTTTAGGATATTTTTAGTATGTTTTTAGGATGCTTTTAGGATGCTTTTAAACAGTGTATACCATGAGCCAACAGCCAAGAATATGAGCCAACAGTGCGATATGGCTGCAAGAAAGGCAAATGCTATTTTGGGCTGCATTAATAGAAGTATAGCTTCCAAATCACGTGAGGTACTGGTTCCTCTCTATTCGGCCCTGGTTAGGCCTCATCTAGAGTATTGCGTCCAGTTCTGGGCTCCACAATTCAAGAAGGACGCAGACAAGCTGGAGCGTGTTCAGAAGAGGGCAACCAGGATGATCAGAGGTCTAGAAACAAAGCCCTATGAAGAGAGACTGAAAGAACTGGGCATGTTTAGCCTGGAGAAGAGAAGATTGAGGGGAGACATGATAGCACTCTTCAAATACTTAAAAGGTTGTCACACAGAGGAGGGCCAGGATCTCTTCTCGATCCTCCCAGAGTGCAGGACACGGAATAACGGGCTCAAGTTAAAGGAAGCTAGATTCCGGCTGGACATCAGGAAAAACTTCCTGACTGTTAGAGCAGTGCGACAATGGAATCAGCTACCTAGGGAGGTTGTGGGCTCTCCCACACTAGAGGCATTCAAGAGGCAGCTGGACAACCATCTGTCAGGGATGCTTTAAGGTGGATTCCTGTATTGAGCAGGGGGTTGGACTCGATGGCCTTGTAGGCCCCTTCCAACTCTGCTATTCTATGATTCTATTCTATGATTCTATGTTTTTAATCAGTATTTTATGTGCTTTATGCTTGTTGTTGTTCCCTACCTCGATCCAATGGGAGAGAAATAATAATAAGAAATATATTATTATTAGTTGTTGTTGTTATTATTCTACTATTTATGCATTTTAAACCACAGCAAATGAATGTTGAGAAAATAGCTCATAAAGTTCCATTCATGAGTAATCTGTGGATTCTGAGTTTGAGATGGTCAACAAAATTCCAAATAGGATACTGATCTTTTTGTTGGGGACTGAAGTTATCCCTTAAAGGCTTTCATGCAGGGTGGAGGGCTATTGAATTACTTCAGGGCAGATATGCTGGTGTCCCCTATCAGGAACGACGGTGCCCCTGTAGGAACATGGAAGTGGAGACGATGGAGCATATCCTTCTGTCCTGTAGCTTTTATAATCAGGCCCGCCATCTTATGATCACCCCATTGTTGAGTAAACTGTCCAGAAGTTCAGACAAATTTTATGTTAAGTTTCTGTTGGAAGATAAGTCCTCAAGAATAACTTTGGCTGTTGCTAAATTTCTTACAGTGGCGGCCAGGATTAGAGCTCTCTATGTATTAGACATAAGTTGATAATAGCTCTAAGTGTATGATTTCATGTTTGATTCTTGTTCTTTGTTCTTTTTCATGGATCTATGGATCGCAATAAAGAAGTGTGTGTGTGTGTGTGTATTAAATTGAAAATTGAAATTAAAATGTTGAGAAAATAGCTCATAAAGTTCCATTCATGAGTAATCTGTGGATTCTGAGTTTGAGATGGTCAACAAAATTCCAAATAGGATACTGATCTTTTTGTTGGGGACTGAAGTTATCCCTTAAAGGCTTTCATGCAGGGTGGAGGGCTATTGAATTACTTCAGGGCAGATATGCTGGTGTCCCCTATCAGGAACGACGGTGCCCCTGTAGGAACATGGAAGTGGAGACGATGGAGCATATCCTTCTGTCCTGTAGCTTTTATAATCAGGCCCGCCATCTTATGATCACCCCATTGTTGAGTAAACTGTCCAGAAGTTCAGACAAATTTTATGTTAAGTTTCTGTTGGAAGATAAGTCCTCAAGAATAACTTTGGCTGTTGCTAAATTTCTTACAGTGGCGGCCAGGATTAGAGTTCTCTATGTATTAGACATAAGTTGATAATAGCTCTAAGTGTATGATTTCATGTTTGATTCTTGTTCTTTGTTCTTTTTCATGGATCTATGGATCGCAATAAAGAAGTGTGTGTGTGTGTATTAAATTGAAAATTGAAATTAAAATTAAAATTAATGACTAGAACTTTCTCTATTGGCTACCATTCCAATAAAAATTGCCACAGGCAATTTTTGGAAGTATTTTCCCCCTTTACAACCCCACCCCAATAATATATTCATACGTAATGTCATTATAACCACAGACTACAAACTATGTAAGATTATAAAAAGGGAACCAAAAATTTAGCTAGTTCATAAAACATATAGATGAAGCAGCATGCAAGCCTTCCTTCCTGTGGAAGACAGATGGGCAACATCATAGAAATATTGTGCTCCATACCATGGCAAATCCTTCTGTTAAGCAAGTTAGAATATGGACCAGAGCCACACTAAATAATGAAAGACAGCATTAGGCCACTGGTTAATTTCCAATGGGCCACCTACAGTCTATCGGTATTCCTGAAAAGAATGCTAGAATGGTGGAAGGTACTCCCACACAACATGTTCTAACGCCACTGTTGTGTGACTGTGGGCTACCATGGAATTGAGTAAAATCCATCGCAACGTTTGATTGACAGTTCGTCCACCCTCTCTCCTCCCCCAGTCCTCCTGATGGTATCCCATCAGCCATTGCTGGAAAAAAAACACCAATCCTAGTGGCTCTCCTAGAAAGGCACTTGCTCCTTTCACCGCTCTTGCCATGGAACTCTGTCCCCAGTGGGAAAAATCAACTCAATGCAACAGAAAACTCCACAGAGCCTGCCACACATGACGGTTGTGCAGGAACTCTCCTCTGCAAAGCGTGGATATTCTGTTTGGAGTGTTTTCAAGAAAAACTCCACCACTGCATGGAATTTGTCTGCCAGACAACACATTTCTCAGCAGTGGTGTATACACTCCACCGTGGAGTTCTAAAACCACCGTTGAGAAATGTGCAGTCTGAAGTGAGCCAGTATATGTATTCATATTTTAAATTTTCAGAACAAACTCAGTAATCATGGGGAATCCAGTAAAATTGCAAAACAAACAAATAAACAAAAATGCAAGGGGGGGGAGAGCAGACTATGCAAGACTGAAATCAGCCTATCCCTGATGCAAGGGAAGAGAGAGACTTAAATGGAAACCTGTGTTTCCAAGGATACTATATTCTGAAACACAGGAACTGCTTAGGTTTGCCTATTTAATTATCTAATTTCTCAAAATAGTCTCTCAGCAAGCAATTGTTCATAAATTAATTATTCACAGTACTAACACTGATGTAAATAAGAAGCGTCATCATTTTGAAAATCTAATGGAAGCTAATGCCGCTCAGCTGATCTAGAAGCATTGCTTATATGCTCCAGACATAATAGTAATAATACTACAGAATACTCAACAAGTAATATCCCATTGATACAACAATGGCAGTACTATATTTCCTTTCATCTCCCGATCCTTCAACTATTACTCTTGGCAGATGCCCAACTGACTGCAGTTGTATTTGTCAAAAACAAGTGATCTGTTAGGAAGCTGAATATTTCCTTTGTATGTCAATAGAGCAATTAAAAGAAAGAGAGAGGAAAATGCTGCTCTTTTAAATACGCAAGAGACATTTTTTCCTAAATTGTTCCATTAAGGAACAATGCATGACATTTTAAAAACTACACACACACACACACACACACACACACACACACACACACAGAGTGGCTCAGTTCAGATGACACAGTAGTCAACAGTAGACTATTTAATCAACTGTTGATTAAATAGTCCCCCGTTGACTAACATGTCATCTGTCAGACAAAAACCACGCCATGGTTGGTTATTTCCAAAAAATAACCAACGGAAATAACCAAGGGTTTGCAGAGTTGTTTTTCTGCACAACCGTTGGTTATCATGTCGTGTGGCAGGCTCCGTTGATTATTTCCCCTGCCAACAGAGTCACGAGGTAAGAGCAGCAGAAACCACGGCTGCTCTTGCCCAGCAGGACTCCACCAGCAGGGGAAATAAACCCATCCCAGCAAGCGTTTGTGGAGCCCCAATTGTGCTGTCCCTTGGTGGGGCGGCGTGATCCTCAGCTCCCCATGCACTTCCCGGCATGGGCACATGCCGTCCCTTGGTGGGGCGCCACTGGTCGCGGTGCCCCACATGTTCCCAGGGACGTGCATGTCCCTTGCCCCCCCACCCCCCAATCCATGTGGACATGAAATGTCCAACTGTAGGAGAAACCCATCCACCGATGCAGAAGAATCTGTACTGCTCGTCGCAACAGCAGCTAGGATCCTTGTGCGCCCCTCTGTCACCATCATTTCCATAGCAACGGGGCATTGGGTGGCATTGTTGCAGCCGCCCCTATCCCTGGTGTTATGGAGACGGGGGTAAAGGACGCATTGGTGTGGAGAGAACTTCTCTGCTGAGAGGGCATCATTTGTCTTGGCACAGAGCAGGGAGACTTGTGATCCTCAGATTTCCCCGCTCTGTGCCTCGAAACTAGATGGGGACAAAAGAGGCACTGCCAAGACAAATGGTGCTCTCGCAGCGAAGTTCTCTCTGCGCTGACACATCCTTCCCCATTGGGGCCATGGCAACATTGCTAGAGCCGCCCACTTCCCTGTTGCTATGGCCCCAATGGGGAAGGACAGGTTGGCCCAAGCCATGTGATCCCCTGTGAGGGATGATGTTATGCGTCCTTCGCTGGAGGCTGGATTGCACGCCCTGACACACGAAGAGACCATTCCGAAGCCTCTTGCTTCTGGGACGGGGACAGCGTGTGTTTCTGCCACCGCACAAACAAGAGGCTTTGGAATGGTCTCCTTGTGTGTCAGGGTGTGCAATCCAGCCTCCAGCGAAGGATGCATCAGTGCTGAGCAACATCCCCATCGCCTGTCCCTCTGTGTTGGGCGCAGCAACAACCGGCGGGTGCCTTGCCTCCCATGACAGGGGAGTCGCAGCGCACCCATTGCCGAGTGACGGCTGCAGCAGCAGCGGCAGAATCCCACCTCCTGTCAAGAGGAGAGAGGGCTCCGCCGGGGCTTCTTTCTCCAGCAATGGCCACTGCGAAAGACATGTCATGGTTGTTGCTGGAGAAAGAAGCCCCGGCGGAGCCCTCTCTCCTCTTGACAGGAGGTGGGATTCCTCCGCCACCACGGCCAACACTTGGCAATGGGCGCCACATCTCCACACGGTGCATCTACTTCCCCTCCCCCGCCACAGAATGGTGCCCCCAGTAAGGTAAGCAGTAGCCAGTGCTGCCATTCGGTGGGGAGTGACGAGACTTGGGGAGGAGACAACAATTCCACAGAGTGGAAATTCCACTCCACGGAGCAGCACTTCCGTGTCACCTAAAGGTGCCCCAGAAATAGCCATCCGTGAAAATAACCATCTGAACACATCCAATGTGTCAGAAATGAAACTGGCACATTCTCATAATCTAAGGTCCTTCAGGCTGCCAGATTCACTATCAGAATGTTCCCCCCCTTACAGAAACACACATCCACAGAAATGTACGCAGGCAAGTGCTACGTTCAAAACATACTGCACAGAAAAACTGTGCAAAGTTTTCCATATTTCGAGTCCACATTCTGCACTGGAATACACAAGTCAGTTTCCGATTACAAGTTAACAATAGGTTGGATCCAGACTAAATTGGTTGAACTTTGGTCTCACTGAAATCGATGTGAAAATTAGTCATGATTTCAATGGGACCCGCTTGCAACTGCGTGTCGATCCAACCCAATAACATTATAGTTGTGATCTTAAAAAAAGAAATGAACTCAAAGGACAATAATTCACATAAAAAAAACCTAATAAGCATATTCCTAAGTAAGAAGCAATGCTTCCGGCTGACAAGAATGTTCATATTAGCTCAAAGATGTTGTAGAAACAGCCTTAACTCTTTAACTAACATTACAGATTAGTCTAGTTTTATGTGTCTCCTCCTGATATATTTGATCAGTTGATGACCTAAGAAATGCTTCAGCAAGAACAATCCCTCTTTTCCAGAAGTATCCTCAGATAGAGCAAACTGATTACACAGACAATAGGATCCTGTGTATTTGTGAGAAACTCCAGCTTCAGCGTGCTGTTAAGACTTTAAAGATAAGTTGAATGAGAAACATTGGCTTTAGGTCTGACTCAAGCCAACCAAGGCAGAAATCCATACAGGCTGTTGTTGTCAAATATAGTAAGAATACATGGCAGAGGGAGATGAATCCAGGGCCTAATCTACACCAAATAGGATATTGCACTATGGAAGTGGTATGAAAGGGGGATGTAAAAGGAAGGAGCCACACTAATGCTTTATAGTGATATTGAAGAGCACTGACAACAGTTGGAGCCCATTGACAAGTACCATATACCGCTTTCATAGTGTAATACCCTGCTAGTGTAGATTAGACCTAGGTCTATAGTACATTCTGCAGCATACCTCCAGTGTTGATAACTCATTTCTATTTAAAATGACCTAGGGCTCATCTACACCAAGCAGGATATGAAAGCGGTATATAAGAGGCAGGAATCACACTACTGCTTTGTAGCGGTATTGAAGTGTACTGCAGGATCCACACTACTGCTTTGTAGCGGTATTGAAGTGTACTGCAGGATCTACACTACTGCTTTGTAGCGGTATTGAAGTGTACTGCAGGATCTACACTACTGCTTTATAATGGTACTGAAGTGCACTGACAACTATTGGGGCCCATGACACATCTACACCAAGCCGGATATGACATAATGAATGCTGTATGAAAGTGGTATATGGAATGTGTCAGGGGCCCAACACTTGTCAGTGCACTTCAATACCACTATGAAGCAGTAGTGTGGATCCTGCCTCTTATATACCATTTTCATACCACTTTCATAGTGGAATATCCTGTTTGGTGTAGATGAGCCCAAAGAATCAGTTAATCATCTTCATCATATTATCTCACTTAAACAGAAATGAGGGGTTTTTTTTAGTAATAATAATTATCAATAATTATAATAATAATGCTTCATCAGTGTGCATGAAACTTTACAGGATAAAAGAGGACAGGTCTCTGCCCAGAAGGGGCTTGCATTCTAAAATTCTAAATTCAAAGTAACAACAGAAGAAAGGGGTTGGGAAAGAGCCAGGAGTAAATAGATCAGTTCTGTTAAATGTACTTAGGGTTAGTTGCATGTTAAGTTACAGTAGGGAAGGGGTAGGTAACCTTATGTTTTTCAGGTGTTTTGGTCTAAAACTCCTATAACCCCTTACCATTGCCCATGCTGGCTGAGGCTGATGGGAGTTGTAGTCCAAAATATCCAGAGGACACTGGGTTGCCGATCCCTGTAACAGGGCATAAGAACTAGTGGTTGTGACAAAGTCTTCATGGAAAAGGTGGAATTTGAGGAAGGATTTGAAGGGTGGCATAACCAGCAGTAATTATCAACATTGCAGCGCATGGTAGAGCATGAAGTATTACAATCTCACAGGTGATGGGTTACCAAGCACTATATAAACAACTGATCTTAATTACAACCATTATGACCAATGTCCTCATCAGTGGTATAACATCTGTAAGAGAGAATGTCGAGTCTATTCATCTGATTATCACCGGTGGCAGATCAATGGCAGCAATCTTGCTGTGTGCTCTACAAGTCCTCAGAAGATTGATGAAAGTAAGATGCCACTGGGTCTATTCCCTTAGTATCAGGGGTATTTAACAATATGTATAAGCCTCATAGCATTTTCTTTGCCATCAAGCAATTCACTCCTCCAAGCCCTGCTGGAAAGGTTAATGTACAAGGTATGACCCAAAGCTCAGTACTTGGTGGGTGGCTCCTTGAATGGACTTCAGGAATGTTGTTCAATAAATGACAATAAATGTGCCAGCATTGCTAGTACCCAAGGAATAAGCTAACAGCAATCCAAGTGTAGTTTACGACACTATATAAGTTACTTTCTCACACATAGCAAAGACATACCAGTTACCTAGATTGTTTTAGTCATCTTGTTTCAAAGCCTCAAGAAATTAAGACATTGGGACATTTCAAGTCCCAATGGAAATTGCTCTTCATTTTCTCAGTGTTTAATTCATTTATTCTATATAGACATATATTAAATTAGCATTTAAAATGAATATAAATATTCAAGATTCTGAAACAGTATTTCCATTACATCGACAGCAAGAATCTGCATTTATCTCCTATTAAACAAAACTTTACATTTATCGCTTAAAGCACACGAATGTCCTACAGAGCAGCCAATCTCTAAAGAGAAAACTAAAACGACCTAAGTCATTAAAACGGTAATGATTGGAGGCAAAACTGCTTAAGGGATTTCTGTAACAAGTCTGATTACCTGTGTTTCTTCAACAGGATTAAATTCTCTCCTGTTGTGCTACCATCTTTTTAAGATTAGTTGTATTTGGAGTTATTTTTAGAAAATAGGGAATACCATGTTGTGAACTGTCACAATTTTGCAAACTAAGTATTATCTAGCTGGCAGCACCACTTCAACACAAAAACAAAAGGGTGCTTCTAAAGAAAGCTTTTATGAAATTAGCCTGTCTTGTTCTTGGAATTTTAGAGAGGTCCAGACAATGTCATCTTTCACCTGTAATCCTCCCGGTGTTTTCCCACCAGTTCTTTCATCTTTTTACACACACACACACACACACACACACACACACACACACACACAGAGAGAGAGAGAGAGAGAGAGAGAGAGAGAGAGAGAGAGAGAGAGAGAGAGAGAGAGAGAGAGAGAGAGAGAGAATGAGAATCTATTAAGGAGGAAAAGACAGAATAACTTAACATATTTTTGATTTGTAGTACAAGGAGCTCCCTAGAAGCACCCAGAGTAAGAGTATTTAAAGATGTAACACTCCCAGTAGTAAGCTCATTGCAATGTCATTCCCAGACAACTCCACCACCAATAGTTAAAACTGTTCCCCAATCCCAGCCTTCCATACCATGGGCAACAAAAGCTGAAGGAATAAGGAATAGTAGCCATCCCTTCTATAAACTTTAGTACAACTACTGCATTATGTTGTTCCCAATACAAATCAGAAACTCAAAGTTCCATTCTTTAAATTATTACTCCAAACCGAAAAGCCTGGAGATAGGAATCAGTAAGTTCAAGTCTTCTGCTCAGCCATAAAAAATTACCTGTATGGGTAGGCACTAGGGCTTTCATAATAACCTCTGAAAAACAGCAAAAGACATGGCCTGTAATTTGCACTGGTTTGCACAAATTTTCAACCCCGTGGAAATCATAACTTAAGTAGTTGAGCCCACATTTTACTTATATAAATTCACAAGTTTACTTCCAGACATTAATTGGTTAATGGTGCTCAAGTAACAAAGCTGGAAAAGGCTCCCACTGAGTTCCTGGTAAACTGTTGCCAGTCAGTATAGTCAATATTAGGCTAGGCATAACAATGGTTTTAAACAGTACAAAACAGCTTCTCTTGTAAGACATTTACCCAGCTTCCTGCTTCATTTATTGCTCTAACCATCCCATCCCATTATGTCCAGCATTACCAGATATCTCTTTTTTCATGTCTTTTGGCATATTGATTGAACAACCAACCCATGGTTGACTTTTTGGTTTTGAACTTTTTTTTTAACACTGATTTTCAGCCATGAACAGTGCATCACTGCTTCACAGTGGTCTAAATTACACAACTGTATTACTTAAGGCTCTTATTGTATTCTGTGAGTGGCAAGTTGTTCCAGAACCACAGATGCCTCTTACACATTATGTTTTTCTGTTTTACAAGTACTATTCAATTCTGTATAAATAGCATAGTTACTGCCAAGAGTGGATGGATGCCTGCCCATGCAGACTGACAGGGTATATACAGGGCTGGTGCCAGACTATTTTGCGCCCTAGGCAAGGTGAGCTACTTTCACCCCCACCCCCACCCCCACAAATGCCAACTTTGATTTTTAAGAACATATGTTTCCTGGAAAAAAATAAGAAGCACAAAACTTGAAACTGCTAAATTTATTTTAAAGTGCAAGAAATACATCGTGCCATTTATAGCAAACAAATTGGAAAGGAACGTCTATGGGTCTAAAATGCATTAATAGGAATATTACCTCCAAATCATCCCCCCCCAACTCACACGCACGTGCACACACACACTCAGCATCACTCACTCCAAACAAACACACGCATGAACACATGCATTCACTCAAAGACCCCATGCACCCCATTCACCCATACATTCTCTCTCTCTCTCTTCCGGGCGCATTCCAGAAGTCCAAACGTGGAGCCGCCCCACCCCAGCATCCTTGGCTTCGCTTCGGCTGGGCGGGCGCGGGGCGCCATCTCGCCCGCCCAGGCCCAGCTGAATCCTCGGGCCGGGCCAGCTCACAGCCAACGCGTGTGAGTGCTGCGCTGTGCCCGGCGCCCCTCTTAGCTTGGCGTCTTAGGCGGCCGCCTGAGTGGCCTCTATAGTAGCACCGGCCCTGGGTATATACTAATTGTTGTGGGCAATGGTTTAAAATTGGAACAGTTAAATGGCAGTGTAGATTAATGGTTGTAGGAATGGGTCCAATGTACCCTTTCCCTCCCACAACTATTTGTGTGTTCACATGGCTTGTTCTTCAAATGGATTTCTTCTGTAGGAGGCTCATTAGTTTGCTTGTATGTAAGCCTGCATGTGTATGTGTGTGTGTATATATTAGGGGAGAAGGTAGTAATTAAACCCACTTTTTTCACTTCTTGGCTTATAACCCATATTTGCTATCAAGTTCATCTACTATGCAGACCCTGGTTGAATTCCTGAAAGGAAGAATACTGTAGAGGTAAACATCTGATGATCACCAAATATAGATAGCTGTTGGGTGCTCTATCCAGTGGTGCATTTGCTCCCAATTTCTTCTTAGTGTAGGGGGTGTTTACCTGGGGTGGGGGGTTGTACTTGTTGTCTGCATCTGCTTCCTGTAGTGCTTTGTTACTTACTGTTTGTTAAAGTCCAGGTACTCTATGCCTATTGGGGAATAGCAGTAATGTTATGGGCTGCCCTACTCTCCATTACATGGCAGGCCTCTCAGTTACCTGTTTGGAATGTTTTTCATCATACCCACTTTTACAAGTGCAACTTTGAGGCATGTGTATCTAGAAGTATTACACAGGGTAACTATGGAAAATTTGAGAAAAGAGATAATATACAGCTGCTGTTTTCTTGGTAACTGATGCTCTTAGTGTTTTTTGTTAAAAATCCTGTTTTGAATGTGACTTTATGTGTTTTCATCAGTGATCCCTATTACTAATTTCCCTTCCAGTTTATAATGTTCTGGTATATTCAAGAGCAGTTGCATAGTCTTCTCCCACATGTCTTGATATGCATGGCCTCTTCATATGCTGCTGGTTTTTGTGCCTTGGTTGTAAAGTATGCTAGCCTGTTGGTGTAAGACTATTGGTGCGGTCTTGCAGACGAGCAATGCTGTATCCATTAACAGATTTCTTGCACTTGTTGCAAGTTGTCTGGTCATTGGTTACTGAAGTCCTTGCAGCCAAGGATGTGGTCTCTGTACTGGGGTGGGGGCACAATTATTTTGTGATGGTACATGGATTCCTTACTGTGGGTAACTATTTTTTATTACATATGTAGATTCTGCCTTTGTACATGCATGCACTACTTTATGTTGTCCAGTCCTATGTTTGACTGTGATACTTCATGGTGATGAGATACTCTTAATGGAGTGTTATCGGTGACTACTATGTCCTTGTTTGCTGTGTTGCTGGGACAGTTATAGATCAGGAATCCCAGACTGTATAATAGCATCCAACATTTGGGTGAGATAGATGCTACCATTATATGTGAATGAACATGTATTCCATTTTCTCATTGCTGTACTTCCCAAGTGTCACACGTGCCTGGCTCCCTTTGAGGGTTCATTTGCTTTCCTTAATCTGTGTTTGAATGCACATGAGTCTCAAATCTTTGGTGGATGTGTCGGATTCTTTTTGCATGCTTAATTGAAACTTAATGTTTCAATGTCTGGCCTATATTTCAAATGGGATCCTGCATCGACTAGTGTAGGAAATGAGGTAACAATACACCTGTGCAAGGAAATATACCAGGTCATTATAATGACACCAAGATGCTGTATAATTCCATCACTGCCATCTCTCCCATGACACTAACATTTTCTATCTCCTTATAAGCCATGCAATGACTTACATGACACAGCTACTTGACCATTGTAGTTGCACACTTAAAGACTCAGGTTTCTTGCAATGATGCAGCATAGGAACACTTAAGAACATAAGAGCCATGCTGACCAAGGGTCCATATAGTCCAGCACTCTCTTGCATAAATGTGGAGAGATGATCTATCTATATCTTATCCTAGTTCATAGCAATCTTGAATGTTTCAATATAAATAGAAACTTATATTCTAATGTTATGTCTTAAACATAATAGACAGAAACATGAAAATAGCAAGAATATAAGCAAAACAATATACTTACCATATTATCACTTGATATTGATTTGATTTGATTTATTACATTTATATACTGCCCCATAGCCGAAGCTCTCTGGGCAGTTTACAAAAGTTAAAAACAGTGAACATTAAAAAGTATACAAAATGTAAAACCATCAAAAACATAAACAGTATAAAAACAACGGTTTTTGAGAGCAGCAAAATGATTTAATTTTTAAGTTTACATTTTTTAAAACCAGCTACATTCATTTTCTTGCACACAAATCATCCATCTCCTCTTTCGTATTCAGAATTCCCCAATCTGATGCCCTCCAAATGTACAACAACCCCCATCATCCCTGACCATTGGTGGGAGGGGAGACTTGGAAAAAGGTGTGAACACATTTGTATGCATGGCATCATAGAAATTCAAAGTGCAGTAATGGACAATACTCAGTTGTTGTCTTCTGAGCCTCCCATTGTGAGCCATGGTGAGGTGGAGGCTACTTGGCTACCTCACTCACTCAGGTTATTGTAGTGTTGCAGGAAGAAGAGGATGGAAAGTGAAGGTAGCAATGAGAAGCCATGCTGGGATGGATGACAGTCTTGCTCTGCTTCAGTCAGCCATCTGCCAATGTCACCCGCCCAGCTCTGCAGCCCATGTAAGCTCTCAAACTACCAGCTAAGGACAGTACAAGCCTTTCCGCTCATCCTCTTGAGACTGTAGACAAGACCAGTGGAATGTGCATTTCTGCAGTGTGTGCCACTGTATGTTCATGTATGTATGAGAGTATATGTGTGTGTGTGGGGGGGAGAAGAAGACTGTACAGTGGGTAAATGTTTCTAGATGCATACATTTGTTCATCATATCATGCTTATGATTTGACCTGAGCTGTGGACTGTGATTATGTTGACTCAATTCCTTAATTGATTTACTTAGCATGGGGTTTGAGATCTGTGCTATAAATTTTCAATATTTTCTTTTCCGTAGAGAATTTCAGCCTTGATTTTTTTTCCATCTGTAAAGGTTTTAAAGAATTTCTAGTTACCTAAGCCATTAATACCATGCTCATGTGTGTGATACAAGTGGGAATGTGCAGTATGCAGCTGGGTTCACTTGCTGTAATTACGACTTATTGTTATTGCTTTGTGTTTTAACACCATTGTAGTCCATGCATAGATGTGTTACTTGGTGGTAGGGGAATTGCAAACACTTTAGATCAGGGATAGAGAACATATTTTGGCCCAAGGGACACATTCATGCGGGGCGGGGAAAGGATGTTGAGGGCCGCATGCCAGCAGAGGGTAGGACCACAGCCCAGGGTGGGTGGGACCATGGCCACACACATTCTCCCTCTGTCATGTGCACACACGTGCGTGCACATATACACACACACACACACACACACACACACACACACACAGAGGAAGAGCCCCGGAGAAGTAAGCTCTGCATGCCTCTCATCTTCCCAAAGCTGAAGGACATGTGGAACCAACTTCCTCAGTAGCTGCTGTTTCAAGGGGGGGGATCTACACTATTGCTTTTAAAGCGCTTTAAAGCACTTTGAAGACGTTTTGAAAACTGTATATGCAGTGTGTCCTGGGCCCCAACAGTTGTCAAAACTGTTCTAAAGCGCTTTAAAGCAGTAGTGTAGATCCCCCCAAGATGTCCTGAAGCAGCAGATCCCGAGAAAGCCAGTTCTGTGCACTCCACATCTTTCAGAGAGGGAACGGGCACATGGATGCAGGGTGTCTCCTGTGAAAGGTCACTTTTTGTGATCGCCCCACCATTATCTCTGGGTACCACTACTGAGCACTGCTCCTGAATCCTAAGCTCCACTGGGGATCTGCCTAAGTACTAAAACTTAGCTTTTCAAAACCTGACAGCCCTAGTATATACTGACTCATAAGTCAAAGGACAGAAATGAAAGCTTTCAGCAACAACACCTTTCAGATATCTAGGGACTGAGCACTACAGCATAGGGGAGGCAGTCTGCAATGTATGAAATATTTTATTCAACAGACTTTGAAGTTTGCTCTACAAACGTAGCCTTAAAGCAGCAGATCTCTGTGCTGCTACTTCCCAGCCCTTGAAGAAAACAGAAGCATCCATAAATCTCATATGTGGTTTTATGAAGGCAAAGCATTATTCTAACACATCTGTGTTTCTTATTGAACATTTATTCTGAACCAATACATTTTGTTTCGGTTATGTTCTAGTTTGGGTGTAATATAGGCTTTGAAATAATGTTCCAACTTCTGCTTCTGTCTGAAAGGGGAAACAGTTGGTTTGATTTCCTGCATAAACTTGAACTCTAGTAGCCAGTGAAGGATCTTGTTGGAGTATTAAAAAATAACTTGAGTGAGAAGACCCAACTCTGTCGAGCATAATTGGAGGATAATCTAACTTTATAAAACCCAATTTAAAGTTTTAATAAGTTTTATCCCAATTGCACAAATGAAAGTCATATATGAATTAAACCCAATAATTCCAAGCATTATTCGAAGGGTTTATCTTTGTTCAAGACTATCAGTCTTCTCTTGGAATCTATAGCTTGCTGAGAAGCTTGGGCCTCACTTTGCCTATAGTTTGGAAGTACAAAGGAAGTTGAAGGTTTTTTTAGGAAATCTACAATGTTGGGGTTATTCAAACACCATATGCGGCATATTGGGAGCAAAAGCCAGAATCACAATGAAGAAAGTGACTAAGGGCACAATCCTGTCAGATCCGCCCTAGATCCTTGTAAGTCTCTGAACTCAGAGGCTTTTGTGTATCCAATGCAGAGCTGATGGTGCATTGCTAGACGGGCATTTCACCTGTCTAGTGGAGGCTTCAGGGTGGGGGAGGCTGGGGAGAGCTTGGATCCTCGCATTCCCAGTCTCACCCCTTCCCCATCCACTGACATGCCCCCTTTAACCCTACTATGAGCTCATGTTCTTTCCATGCTGGCTGTGAGGGGACAAGGGAGGGGGCAGGGACCTTAGTTTCCTGGCTCTGAGGTCAGAGTTGTCTCTGGCCTTGGATCCAGTAAAGTGAAATATCCTATGTCCCCAGGTGCTGTCTAGGGGACATAGGATTGTGCGCTGTGGCTCTCAACCAAATAAAGAAATATTAGTAGTGCAATCCTATACACAATCCTATACCTGGATATAAACCTTATTGAACTTAAGAGAAGCTTACTTCTTAGTGGATAACTATAGGATTACAATGTTAATCAATTAATTACATTTTTATATGCATAAAATCAATATTTCTGAAGAAAATTTTATTTGGATATGCCTAAGATCAGTCCACCTGAAGAGGAAGCCCATGGTTTCTAAGAATGAAGACCCACTGAATTCAATAGGACTTACTCCCAAGAAAATCTGCAGAACTGCAGCCTGTTTGGAAATACTTCATGTGATGACTTGCATGGATAGGGTGGACTAATCAGCCCTTTTCCTTGCCAAACTGAACATCCTGAGACAAGGCAAGGACTAACAATGGCACGGACATGCAAGATCTCTCAGTAATGAATCCCAGCATGAAATGCAGGCTCTCAGCCACCAAGAGTGACTCCCAGAAAGTTTTTGACTATCACCTATAGATTACCTGAATTACTTTTCTTGCTTTTGTTCACAGGCAAATATTCTTCCTATGAATGTTTTTCTTTTAAATCATGTGCATTTATGTCTAGAGTATAACCTATATAAGCCAAAAATTCAGGAATATATTGCTTTTCACAGAATTATACATAAATCTTTCACATACATTTTCAGACATTAAGTTATTTGTAGAAGCGCTTCTTTGTCTTAAAGACAATGGCTACAGTTCTTCAGTGTATATTAACGTTAATGGGATTTAAGCAGCCTGTGGACAGGATTGCAGCAGAAGGGAGTTATGGTCCTAAGAGGCTACAGTTTTCATTTTTTCCACTGAAGTCTTATGAGTTCAACACTTTACTTAGTAAAACTCATCACATCCTCTCCCACAGTACTGGAAAAGTAAAACATTATCAGACTGAGAAAAGCATTTTTTCACTGTGATCACTGTAAGCTAGAACTGTGAAATTAACACACAGGCATACAAAGGAGATGACAAGGCATCCTAAATAATGCTGTCGTCATCCTCAGAATGTCAGCTGTCCACAGCAAAACTAAACAAGCATTTTGTTGGCTAAACATGACAAGAATGCTGACTAGATAGATAGAAGGGTAAGATACTGAAATAAATGTATTTATCTTAAAGGCACAAGTAAGCTATGAATGCTCAACTTGTACAACCAGAGCTAGCCATACAAGGTTATTGCTCTGGAATGAGATAACTCTGACATGCCAAGAGAGCTCAGCCAAATCCTACTCCACCAAGTGGGAGATTTCCTAAGCCAGCAAAGGGCTCATTCCAAGACCAGATGGTTTAGGCCTTTCCCCCACAAATGATGCTGAAATAATTCCTCCCGTGCCTTCCCTTGCATTTTCTGCATCTGTAATTGAAATATAAAACCCACACTGGCTAGTATTCTTGCATTAAAAACGGTTCTCTCGGGCTTTCTATGCCAATAGTCACCATGTGATGCCTTCCAAACCAAAAACCATTCCTAGCACCACTCCTTTTTTAAATAATAATGACAATATTTTAAATCATTTACAGTCTGCTTCCTCCACCACCCCTGGCTCAAATTGACTAACAAAAAGCTCCAATAAATTACAACCACAAGTCATTTATTAAGGCAGATACATTAAAAACAAAACACACACTAACCAACCCTCCCCGAATGTCAAAATCCATCAAACTCAGGGAAGTGAGATGTTTTAAATCCACATTGCTCTGTAGCTGGCTTCAGAAACACATGTCGGCAAAGCCCACACAAACAAAAGCGGTCTGCTTTTTAGACTCCTCGCCCTCGTCGATCCCTCTAGCCTTGACTTTCCGCCCTAGTCCTAGTCAATCCCTACTTCGTAAATACGCCCCCAGCACTGTCTGAGGCGCAGCCCAGCCCCTGGGTGATGGATTTGGTTAATCGGGAGTGACAGGGAAGGGGAGGCGTTTGACATTGAACCCAGCAGGCCCGCACACCTCCCCCGCTCACAAACGGGGAGCAGAGGCCGAGGCGTGGGGTGAGTGAGGGGGGGGCAGGCTGGCAGCCCTCTGCCCGCACCGCCCCTTCTTCTCCTCAGCTCTCTCCTAGCCGAAGGTATGGGGCGGGCGCACCTCCCGCCTTGGGGAGAGGCGGGATTCGCCTCGACGCCGTTTCTCCCCCGCACCCAGCCCGCACTGACTCCCCGCTTCCCCTTGACGCCACACCCTTCCCCCAACTCGGGACACACACAAAGGCTCGGCCCGCCCTCGCCAGTCCCGGAATGCGTCTGCCGTCCTTCCTCAAAGGCCGGGCTGGGGTGGGCCTGGGGGGCGCTCGCTCGGCCCGGCTCTTCTGCGTCTTCCTCCATCCCACGCTTACCGTCCAGCCCTTCCATGGCGCGCCGCCGCCAGCTCAGGCTCCAACTCCCGGTCGCCGCCGCAAGTGGGGCCGCTGCTGTAGCAACCCGGCCACCTCCCAGCCGCTAACATTCCCGGCGCCCATTGGCTTCCACGATACCAGGAGGGGTGGAGAGCAGGGAGGCGCGGCACGCAGTGCGGATGGGCCGGGCTAGGCGAGGCTGGCGGCTGTGGTCCCATCCTCCAAGGTCGCCTTTGCCTTCTCGCTGCTCTCCCTCTCCCCCCCCCCCCTTTCATAAGGCCAAAGCGGGCATTATTTTTAAATCCGTGTCTAGCAGCGACGATCTTTTTTCCTCTTAATTTTCAGGAGATGTGGTCCCCGCAATCCGAATCGGTCCCCCCCTCCAGTATCTAGTTTAATGGGGTGGGGTGGGGTAAAGATGCAGAGATTCAGGCTGCACTCCCATACTCAGTTACCTGGAAGTAAGCCACATTGAACTCACTGAGACTTACTTCAGAGTAGATATACAATACCACAGGCCCTTTGAATCGATTCCTATCGGCTTTCGCCTAACCAATATTTCTCATTTTTTTCTGTAGTCACACATGCACATATAACAAGTTTTTCTCCCCCGTCGCCTCAATGTCTTTTGCTGCAGCGTGACAAGCAGAAATGCAAGAAATGTTCTCTCCTGGTCTTGTTTTCTGCATGGATTGATTCACATAGTAGAGAACTCAAAAGATGTTTCCCCCCCTCCCATCTTTGTCCGAAGGGGCAACGTGACAAACAGAAATGCAAAGTAAAGCTCTTGGCATGCACGCCCAACAATGACTGAAAAAGCTTCACCTGTTGAATTAATGGGCTGGTTCCCTCAACACAATCAGCTCGTTGTGGGTTATTTATTTCACCCACGATGAGCCATGGCACATCCAGCCGCCATTTTGAATATGACACCATGGTATGCGAACCCTGCCATTGTGGGTTATTTGACGGTTGAACAAAGTGACATAACCTTACTACTAATGGAGGCTTACCTGGGGGTGGTTTAACCCTTGGATAACCCAGAATGGTCAGGTTTGCATGACACGGCACAGCCCCACGGCTCTGAAGGGTTTTTCCTCAGAGTGAAGTATTGGTGGTGAGGTAGCCCTGGGGAATGCCTGTCCTGCAGCAGTACAAGTGATTTCCAAACCACCTTTCAGATCACCTCCGCCTGGCACCAACATTGTCATGTTTTTGCTGCCATGTTAAGACTTCCCTCTACTCTGCAGGCATTTGACAGCATATGATAAGGCTTTTAAATGGGTCCTAGGATTTTATATTTTCTTATGTTAATGGTTTTATATTATATTGTATTGTATTTTTAGGGTTTTAATTATTGTAAATGGCCCAGAGAATGGCACCACTCAAGCCTAGTGGCATAAGAGCTGCAGCACAGCTATTTTCTATACTACTAGATAACATGTGAAGCGCCAGACTATGAGCTTTATCATACCAGCGTTATACTGTGCAATCACTGCGAATTGCATGCAAAGGACTGAGATGTTTTCCATCTTATAATCTGCTTTGATTGTGAAGTACTCCCATGCATCCTGCCAATTGTACAATAAAGCAAAAAGATTCGCCGTATTTAGCCCCTACATTTTGAGCGTATCTTCCGAGCCGCTGCTGGGGCGCAGGAGCAGGATTTTAAAGAAATGCTTACGTCTGCGCAAACTTTAAAGATAAAGACACCAAAATTGGGACAGTAATAGATATTAGGGAGAGCTTTAAGCACACCAAATTTGAACTGAATTGGGTCATCCATTGATTTTTTAATGATTGTTTACATTCCCCCTCTTAAACTCACTTCTTGGTATGCAAAGGATCGCTGTCGCCTGATAGCAAAACCAACAACAACCGCAAAAGCTTAGTGCTATGGGGATAATCCAAGGGAAGTAGGTATGTGGGATGAAGCTTTATGTGGGAGATCTCTTGCTAGTCCTCCTATCTTCCCCCAAAGCAAGTGTCAATTTTTAACACAGGCAAGGCTAAAAGCCACACTAGCGTGTTCAACATGTACAGTAAAATGAGCTGGGAATGACATGGTAGCATCTGGATGCACAAGAATAGACTGTGCTATTTCAGACTGCAGGTTGAGGAATCAAATTTTTCAATGTTCCGTGTGTGTAGAAAAGTCGATTGAGATAGAACATTTCTCCTAGTATGTATGTATTCCTGTACAAGGAATTTTGTGCATGAGGAGGCATTCAAATATGCTACTCCCCTCCAGCTAGGTGAAGTAGTACAGTCTACTCAGTATCCTCATTCTGCCATAAGTAGACCACTCTAGTACGCGTTCCCAGCATAGGAAGGAACAGAATGACAAGGGCTCCTCTTCTGGGGTAACATAAGAAGTGGGTTTTGGTTAACATATTGTAAAATCTGTCTTTTAACATAAGAACATAAGAAGATCAAGCCAAGGTTCCATCTAGTCCAGCATTCTGTTCACACAGTGGCCAACCAGCTGTCGACCAGGAACCTGCAAGCAAGAAATGGTGCAACAGCACCCTCCTACCCAGTATATAGGCTTACTGCCTCTGATATTGGAGGTATCACATAGCTATCAAGACTTGTAGTCACTGAGGGAGAATGGGGCGAGATGAGACTGAAAAGGCAAAGAAGGTGAGAAGATCAGCAGACACTAGTTATCAGCAACCTAAACACTATCCTACAGAAACTATGCCATATACCCACAGGTAAACTGTTTCTTTCCCACATTCCATTTAAATTGAGAATTAAAGCAATACAGTTTGGATCCCAAACGAATATGGAAGTTGGGTTGGGATAAAGTATAGATCATGCTGCTGCTGATTAAGGTGCTGAGCTCCCGAAACAGGCTAATCATCCTGTGAGGGCAAGAGATCTCCCACTTTCTTTTGGTAACATTGGTGGGGAAATGAAAGAAGTGATGCATCTGTATATACTCTTTGCTTCCCGTCCCCTCAGAGTTCTAAATAACTTTAGGTTTAAGACCCCCCTCCCCATTTCTTTCATCATTTTAATATTTTATGGGCTATCTTTGCTAAGTTTTATCATGTGAATGCCCTTATGTATTCAATACAGCTCAATCAAAATGTAATCTCTTAGGTGATGCATTTCAGTCTTAGAAATTCTCAGTATCATCCACTATGATGCAGTTTTGATTGTTGCTACTAAAATAATACTTTGCTATCTATGTTAGGAACAGAGGAGTGAGCTTTCTTTCCATTTTGCAGCAGTAGGATTGCCTTGGACAGGCAAGAAACTGGAAATTGGGAACTCTCTTTTTGGCATAATGCCACCTAGCTGACCCCAGATGGTGAAAGGAAGGTGCCTCTACAACCCTACTTAAATAGGCTTGGAAAACATCTAAAAAACCACTTCTGACCCAGAGTCTTAAAACTGGAGCAAGAACGTGACCCACCTACAATAAGATCCTATTGTATTCAAGTTCAGAGCTTAGTAAAAATCATGGATCGTCCTTCAGATAAGCGGATTCCTGTATATAAAGGCAGAAAATGCATACTTGAACTTGTCCATAAGAATTTCATGTAAGCATACATGTTTCTTTCCATAAGTAATATTTTCCTTTCAAAGTAATTACAACAGTTAAAATTACAGCAGTGTTAGAACTCCCTCTGCTGGCTCTGAAAAAATAAATTCTATTCCAAGTAGAAAGCTTAACAAACCAAAGAGGGCAGCAGTTGAACAGAAAACAAAACTAAAGAATGTTAAAATGCACACAACTGCATAGAAAGTCAAATTGTCTTATACAAATCAAATAGGTTGTTTTTTATAAGTCAGATAAATCAAATGGGTTGTTTTTTACAAGTCTGATTACAGGCATCCGGGTTTTTTTGTCCTGTTTTGTCAACACTTTCACAGTTCTTGCTGCCGTTGAAGCATTTTGGATTACTTGCTGGGGATTGAGGAAAAACCTCCTTTTGAGGGCTTAAACTAAAAAACAGGACAGAAGGAATATTTAAAGTTTACAAACCCCTATACTCCCACAGTATTGCTTGTTCAGGGTGATAACGGAGCTGTTTTTCTGACAAAGGCTAAATATATTTATTTATTTATGCCTCAAGAGAGCCCCTCACCAGCTCCACCCCCTTCTCTTACAGCTGGATAGGTTACCCCCACTATGGGAAAGAGGCAGAAACTGGGCCTGTAAACCAAATAACCACCAATCTGATTTCTGTCTAGAAGCAATAAAAAAAATGGAAGGGCTGAAGGACATCAGTCATAGCACAAAATCATAAATCTGTCAGCTGGATTCCTAGCCTGTAGAAGGTTGCAAAATATAGACAGGTGTCCCATTTATCTGGTGGAATTTCCTTTCCACAGCCTCCTGCTTGTCTTAAATCAGATCTGGGAGCACTGGTTAACTGAGCCTTCAGACCTTCGTGTCACAAATATCTGTGTGTATCTTTATTAGAAAGAGCCTAAAAATGATTGTGATAGGAGGAAAAAAATCATCCTCTGGTAAAAGCAGGCTTGAGAGAAATAGCCCCTGTTTGCTCTATTGGGTGAAAAAAGGAATCAATGATTTCTGTGGCAAAGAAGATTACACTGACAGAAAGGGATTACACTTGGATTTCAATTCGTGTAGCATCAAGGTCATGTGCTGCGTCATCGCTCTGGGTATAGCACATTTGTATTCTTGAAAGGTACAGCTTCATTCTGCAAGTTTCCAAATTTTGTGGCAAAGGGGAAAGAAAATAGCCCTGCTGTCCATGGACGGATCAGAGAGATGTCAAGACCAATTTGCCTCGTTCCTACCATAATACTTAAGATACACTAGCCTGACAGCATGACACCACCTACTGCAGTGAATGTGCTAAAAAGTAAGCTCTCTGTGTTAAAACACATGCATTTGGATTTTTTTATTAACACAAGATAAAAATAGTTCTAGGCTATCTGATATGCTACCTGTGTACAGTAGATGCTTTTGCAGTTTTGCATTTTACAGTTTGAAAAAAATGATTTTTTTTTTTTTTAAAAAAACATGGAATCTTATTGCTGGCATTCTATAATTAGTGACTCAAGTTTTCCCAGCCTTAAGAACTCAAAGACTTTTCTCAGAGCTGTTTCAATAAGGTGGTACAGTATGTGACGGGAAAGTGGTAAACTGTGAGCCTGTGGCACAATCTAATTGCTTCATCAGACAGCAAGGCTTATCATGCTACTGCCACCGTTATTTCCAAAAGTGGATTGAATCGAGGTGTTAAGAACTCCATTTTCTTTCTGAGTCCTAGCAGTCCGTAAGTTTCCATTTTGTAAGGCTGGGGCTATACGTAGTTTTTGGGCTATCTCAAGATGCTTCCACCCCCAAGGATATAACAGGCATCAGTTAATATGACTGAGTGATCTCAGCTGCATTCCTGTGGGAACTCTTACCCCACCCCACCCCACAGGGGTGGGGAAAGCTGTTCCAGCCAGCTTGTCATTGGCTAACAAGGATCACTTTGGAGTTGTCTGGGGTTTGAGCCTGTAATCCGGCTAGATGCCTCTGCCTGTTGTCTTTGTCTGGTTTTGTTGGGCCCTTTCCCTTGTCTGCTTGGGATTATTGGTTTCTGAGATCTAGTTCTGTTGAAGATCCTTGCCTTGGTACATGTAGTCAAGTATAGCCAGCTTTGTTGTTTTGCATTGTAAGTACTGTTTCTGAATATTGCTCTGTTTGTTGTTTTGCATTGTAAGTACTGTTTCTGAATATTGCTCTGTTTCCTTGTATGTTATTCCCTTTCCCCTTTTGGAAATATATTTACCACCTATCATAATTGTACATGTATGCTTAAGCCTTGCTACTAAGTTCAGAGCTTTCTGTTTGGTTATTGCTGCTGTATACAGTTTCAGGTATAGGAGGTTGAAATAGAGGGTGCTGGCTTGGACCCTTGTTTCTTAAGCCCTAGTGGTGTCCTGTAAGGTCTGAGAGTCCCCTGGCTCATGCATCCTAGTTCAAGGTGCTAACCCCAGAGAGAAACAGCTGGCCATTCCTGCTTCTGTAGACTTTATTGGTAGTTGGCATTGCATGGGGCGGGGTGGAAATCATGTTGCCTCCTTATAGGTTGGAGGCTGCCTGGTTGCCTGAGACAAGCAAAAAAGCGCCCTTTGGCTCCCCCTTTCTTTGTAAGCAAAACAAACATAGCCCTGAGTAGGAGAGGGGTAGCCAGCAGTGATTATAGAGCTCAGTAAAGAGAGGAGAGGCCTTAGCTTTAGTTTGGGTGCATTATTCCTTAGAAGAGCAATATGCTCAAGAACGTTATTTCCAGTTAAGAACAGCTCAGGCTAGCGACCCCTCTTCTGTCTTTTGAAAGCCTTCCACACTACCGATAAAACCTTCTCCCTTTGCAAATTTAGGCTTGTGTGCTTGAGAAAGGGCTGGGGTAACTGGCAGGAAAGGGGGGGATGCACCTCACACATTTGTCTCCCCCTCCCAAAGCTTTCTTAGAAAACTAAAATAAATAAATAAATAAACAAACAAACACATTTTCTAGTATTCTCTGGGAAAACTACCCCCCCCCGCCAAAAAAATGGTCTGAGGAAGATTGCCCATCACCAGCAACCACAGAATACCAAGCAGAGGTATAGTGGTGGCCATCTTGGTTCAGCTGTAGGTCTGGGCAGTTGCGCTAGAGATACATGTTGGCGTTAGTGAGCTCATATGAAGAAATTAACTCATCCATTGTAGGCTGGTGAGTCCGATGTCAGTTCCTTTAGAGTTCTGGCTGGTTCTGACTAAAACCTGGAGTGGATTTGCCTCCCCACTGACATGGGAGGCACCAGCCTCCAGGGAACTCATCCTAATTTTAGAATCTAATGTCGTCCTAACCTAACTTTTTTTTTAATCAGTCAATAACATTCAATACAGTAGGGAAAATGGAAAACTAATTTCCTTGTCAAAGGAAGTACTTAACTGTAATTTTATCTTTAAAAAACATGCTCATGAGAAGATGTTATAGTCATTATTTGGAGCATGCCTAGTAAAACTGAGAGCTTTATTTCTTGGTATAAAAAGAGCCAAACACATGACATCTGTGTTCTGTCTAGTAACGGCCTGACCTGTTCTCATGAATTTGTAAGATAATATCAAATACTGCCAGATGAGTATGTGCCAGAGGCAACTAGGACAGGATCTACACTACTGCTTTCTAACAGTGTTGAAGTGCACTGACAACTGTTGGGGCCCACAACTCATTCCATATACCATTTTCAAACCACTTTCGAAGTGTTATATCCTGCTTGGTGTAGAACTGGCTTAGGTTAAGTTTTCCTTGCTTTGTTTCCTGATTTCAAATGTTACATTCTCTTTTTAAATAAAAATTATACCCACTAGGGGGCAGATGTGTGTTGCTTGATCATTTCTAGTTTACCTAAATGAGGACTACCGATGAGAAATATGACACTAATTTTCTGAATCTTCCTTTTTGAGGATAGCATAGGCTTGGTGAAAATGGCTGACCAGAATTATCTACCTATTTGTAGGCAATGAAATGGGGGGGAGGACAATTTTTTTGATGAATATTCTGAATGAGGGTGGGGGCAGAATTCTCCAAGTGTTTTTGACTGAGCCTGAAAAAGAAAATTCTCAGAACACTTCCCAGAAAATTCTCTCCTGAGACGTTTCTTCCTAAGAAATACTGAATGAAATGAAATTGTTGGTTCATACTGGTGGATGAAGGACGCAGTTAGAGAGGATGACTAGAGGAACGGCCAACCCCATGGCTTCCTTCAACAATGCAATTTTAAACAACGTCCCTATACAGAAGTTCACCCCCCTCCATGTGATAAGAATCATGTGAGGAGAAAGTGGGGATGAGTTCATTAGCATCACCTACTCTGTTTTGTACCTGCCCCAAGGAGCTCACAATCTAGAATTCAACAACAGTGGAAGTGCAAGCAGGTCTAAATAGGTGGTTGTCTCAGCTGAACAGGGTAGGATTCGTTACAGGATGAGTTACAGCAGAAAACCTCTTTCAGCCAGAGGCAAAAGAGGTGGGACCAAAATGCAAAACTCCACCAGCACATTCAGGGCTGGCCCAAGACATTTTGCTGCCTGAGGCGAAGAACAAGATGGCGCCCTAATGCACTTCATGCACAAAAGCTGACTAGACTGCTTCTTCAACACCGAAATAACATCGTCCATTGAACCTGAAGGCAGCAGGGAACATACGGCAGGCCATGAGGTGCACAGCTCCCTTGTTCAACATCTTGCTGCCACCTCCCAGCATCTACTGTCTGAGGTGACTGCTTCACCATACCCGATGATAGGGCCAGCCCTAAGCACATTGTAGCATTAAGCTCTTACTGCCAGTAACTAAGCCTTAGGAGAGATGTTTCAACTAGGGCTGTGCTCCGCTTCTCTTCGGTTCAGAGAAGCAGGAGCAAGGTGGCCTGATTTGCCTCTGGAAAAGGCAGAGGCGAAGAGAGTCGGGGGGGGGCTGCGGATCGAGGCAAAGAGGATCGCCTCAATCCGGAGCTCTGCCTGCAGGTAAGTGGGGGGGCAGGGGGACTCATCTGGCACTGCCAGCGCCGCCATCCATGCTTACCTGCGTCTGTCGCGGGCTTCAATTGAGGCCCCAGTTGAAGGCGGAAGTGAAGGCCGAGGCCTCTTCCAGTTTCAAGCCAGGGCCTCAATTGAAGCCCGTGATGGACGCAGGTAAGGGGGCGGGGGGCTGGCCTACCTGGCGCCACCGGCGCCATCATCCATGCGGCGGTGGTGGTGGCGGCGGCGGTGGAGCCAGGTAAGGGAGCAGGGAGGAGGGACGCTTACCTGAGTCCGTCGCGGGCTTCAATTGAGGCTCCAGTTGAAGCCGGAAGTGGAGGCCGAGGCCTCTTCCGGCTTCAAGCTAGGGCCTCAATTGAAGCCCGTGACGACAGACACAGGTAAGGGGGTGGGGGGTGGGTAGCTTATCTTGCGCCACTGCCGCTGTCCATGTAGCAATGGCAGCGAAGCCGGATCTCGCTCTGTTCTGCGGAGCGGGGAGGGAGACAGGTGGAGTGGCGCGAACAGGATCGGGCCCGATCTGGATTTTCCGGATCGGGCCACGAAGCAGATTGGGGGGGGGGGGGTTTCCCGTGCACAGCCCTAGTTTCAACCTTTTATAATGGGGAAGAAATTTCACAAAAGCTGGGAAACCACCAAATCATTGGTGTCCAGGAGTGGGTGGGGACCACCTGGTAACATGGAGAAGGGTATGTGACCATTTGGGGAGCCCCAAAGGGCTGGATTGGGCCCCCAGGCTGGCTGCATTTGGCCCACAGGGGCTTGAGGTTAAATGCCCCTGCAGTACTGCATAGGAAATAGGGGCTCTGAATTTCAGAGTTGAGCTTTGCTGTGTGCGTGTGCATGGGGTGGGCGGCATACTCTTTTCCATGTTGGGGTGGTGGTGACTGTTTGCTCTGTCCAATCCTGAATGGGCTGGGAGGAGCTACCCAACTTCCTCCCTGCTATGAAGCACTGACCTGAGGCTTCCTTCTGTTTGTATTTGTGGGGGGCTGGGGCCAGTACTGCCCTTCTCTTCCTCCTATTTCCCACAGTAAAAACCGTAATAAATCGCTGCTTTTAATGGCATCCCGACTCTGCTGCCTGAAACAGCTGCTTCATCTGTGATAGGGCTAGAGCTGAGATAGAACCATGCGCAAGAGCCATCACTGCATTGTTTGGCACAGGGCAACATGAGAGAAGTTCCGGCATGAGACTTCGTTAAGCCTAAAAAGCTGAATAAAGCAGCTCCATAACACGATTGTTTCCTGCGTAAATGCACGGCAGGACTACAGTGGCTACAAACGTAGATCCCTTCTTGCTGCAAGCATGAGGACAGGTATGGCAGCGTAGGGACTACATCTGGCCAGCTGGGGGCAATTATTACTTGCCACTGACACAGGTTGTTGGTGGGGGGTGCTGGACTGAAAGGAAAAGCAGGGGTAAATGTGATTTGCTAAAGAAGAAGTCAAAATGGCATTTATAATGAAGGAAAATTGTAGCACAGTGCCACGCTTACCAGTGATAAGAAGAGCTTGCTATCTGACTCCCTCTTTATAATGCAAGTAGTAGTTGAGGCCTCATTTGCTTTCCAGGAGGTGACAACTGTGTGAAGGATTTAACCCTTATTAAATGATGCAATACTACAGACTGTCAGAGGAAAGTGCGGTGTGTGTGTGTGTGTGTGTTCCTGGAAGAGAAGGCTAAGGGCCCAATCCTATACATGTTTAGATGGGTGGGGGTGGACACTACAACTTCCAGTATGCTTTCTGCAGAACGCTGGTGGTTGTGGGACTTTTGTTTAAATAGGCATAGGATTGGGCCCTTAATATTTATGTACTGCTATTTTGTATTGGGAGAGTACAATAAAGGTAGTTAATTCAAACCGTATTTTTAGGTTATTTTAAAACCCTCCTCCAGTCATCTAGGGATATGTACTTCACATTGCAGAATTTATACAGATGAAAACATACAACATAGTCCCACATGATAACATTATTGCATTTTGTCACCATACATAATGTTCTCAAATTTCAGTTTCTTATCACTTACAGTTTTCTTTCTGGAAAACAAGCAAGCAAACAAACCAACCCTGAGTATGTGACATGGGGCACATACTCAGAATCTACTGATTTTGCTATGGTTTTTTTTTAAAAAAAAATGCCTAAATGCAACAGGCATCATGGGGTGTAAAAATGTCCCATAGGTTTTCCCAAAGAAAACTAGTCTTAAAAAGCAGGTTTAAGCAGTCTGGATATTTGTAGGGGGCGGAGGCACAGCATCTAAGCATTTTGCAGGAGTTGGCCAGGGTGCCAGTATCTAAAAACTTTTCTAAACAACAGATCTGTTTATTTCTTTGTGGTATAGTAAACAGCTGCTATAGACGGAAGGAACTAATCATCTTTGAATGTAGGAGGGAATGTTCTTGTCCCCTTTTCTTGCTCTCAGCTACCAACCACATGATGAGGATTACAGAGTTTGCATAGATAGCATTTACTGGTTCCATGTCGGAAGTTTAACATCATGAAAAGATTGTCTTAACAAGGGCTGTAATTACTGTTTATATTTTTCCCACTGATGGTCGACTCGAAACACATTTGGGACATAGACAATGTGTACAGCCTTTTTGATTTGGAAATCAGTGTTGCAACTATGTACATAGGGTATAAAACTAAATATTAGTTTTTATATTAAAATTCTGTCATATATTTTTTTTTCTACACATAATTTTCCTCAAACCTATTTTGTTTTATTATCAATAGGTTGGCACAACCCATGGGATTTCATTGAGGGAACATTTACCACACCAGAGACAGATTTTCTATGCGGTTAGAAAAACACTGCCAGAAAAGTTAGATGATGATGAAGATGATGATGATGATGATGATGATGATAATAATGTTTTGCCTAGAGTTTTACCTTACACTATTCGAATAATTTCAGTTTAAAATACACTTCTTCTGACTCCTAATAATAGACACATTTGAGGATGTGGGGCATTTTACCACTCCAGTATATATTGGAAAATGGCTTGCGGTAGTAAAATGCGCACAATTCCCCCCCCCCAAAAAATATAGTTTGTGTATTTCAGATGAAGTCTTAAAGCAAGGCAGTAGACCATTTTGCAGCAGCCAGTGTACAAACCCTGAATAAGAGCTTGTTTCTTATGTTTCCCTATATGTATTCAATTAGGGCTGTGCACCGCCTTGGATCCAAACCCCTAATCCGAAGTGGATCGGGGTGGTTTGGACCGTTCTGAACTGGATCTGAGGCAGTTCAGGCAAAGGCTGAGGCGGCCCGAAGCCAATTGGCTCTGAAGCTTCGGGCCGCCTCAGCGCTTTGGAGCCCCCCGCCACCAGTCTCCTTATCTGTTGTCACTGCCGCCATCTTTCTTCTGGTGGCTTCAGGTGCCGCCGCTGGAAATGAAAGGGAGTAGGCTGCACAATTTTAAGTTATCATGTGGCCTACTCCCTTTCATTTCTGGTGGTGGCACCGGAAGCCGCCAGAAGAAAGCTGGTGGTGGTGGGTAAGAACCCCCACCCCCACTTACCTGGGTCTGCCACTGCTGGCTTGCATCCGGTGGCATCCACTCTGCCGACGGTAAAGCCCAGAAGTAGGTGGCCTACTTCCGGGCTTCAGCGTCGTCGGAGTGGACGCCGCTGGATGCAAGCTGCCACTGGCGGACGCAGGTAAGTGGGGAAGGGGGGAAGCACCAGAATTTTCTGGGTGCTGGCTGCACAGCTGGCACCCAAAAAACTCAGTCAACTCGGAGGGCTCGAATTTTGCCTCGGATGGCCGGAATCGGATTGGGGCTGCTTCAGGGGCTCCGGATCAGCCTCCAAGGCAAATTGGGGGTTCCCTGCACAGCCCTATATTCAATTACCATGTGGAGGGAAACAGGATTGCACTAGGTGGCCCAGTCCCTGATCGGTCACTGGCCATTGTCCCAACCTCTGCCAGTTGAGCAGAACAAAAACCAGGCTTTATGTGTGTCCAACATGATTAGAAACGACGGACACACCAGGCTCTTCCATCAAGACTACACCTGTAGGACCTGTTCTTCTATTCTACCCACATAGAGGCAGCTGATGCAATCCTGCATCCTTCACAGATTGATTAAATGCAAGGAGGAGGAGCAACTCAAACAACTTTTAACAGGGCAAATGAAACAACATATTTTATTCAAGTATTCCTTGCACAGCTCTATACATTAGTACACCTGTGGAAATATTCAAGTGCCTTGCTCAATTTCTTCCTTGTGGTGAGGAGAGTTTACCTTTAAATATTGGAATTCGCTGAGAGTTCCAAACAGGGATAGGATATTGAGTGATTACTTTGCATGTTTCAACAAATTTAAATTAGCGGGGGGTGGGGGACACAGGATCCATGGGAAAGGGATTGATGTGACACATATCAAGAGCAAGCTGTAGATCTAGCAAGGCAGGAGTGCCCACCTGTGCCTCCCCTAGAGGGCTCTGGTGCGCCCCCCAATTCCCTCCCCCACAGCCAAACTCCCAGCAAACTATACTCTCCATTCCCTCCTCCAGAGATCCTCATATAAACTGCTCTTTCTGCACCACTGCTAGCAGCGAGGAAGGAATGATCCGTGTCGTATCATGTGTGTGCACCTCTGTGTATGTGTGCATGTGTGTGCACATATGTGTGGCCCTAAAGATTGAAAACGCTTATAAAAGATTACATCTTTTATAAGATTTAATCTATAAATAAAACTCTAATTTGGAAGTGTCTGTCTTTGCATAAATATAGTCATTAAGTCAGAAAGCCCCCAGGGCCTTGTAACCACCTCGGGGAGGCTTCTAGGGAGTTTGGTAGTCAATGTCTTCTGCTGTTTACATGGTGTATTATGATGAAACAACAAAATGGGACTTAATGCAGGTAAACAAGGAAAGCTGGCTCTTGCTGTATGTTGCCTTTTAAAACCAGCGCATAAAAGCACGTTCCCTGAAGCATCTCTGCACTGCTAAATGGGTGGAAAGAAGAAAGGAGGTTAGGCGGCTTCCCAAATTAGAAACCTATCCCAACCTAACCTAACCTGGACGTGTGTTTATATTTTTATCTCACTCTTATCTGCTGAAAAGTAGGGATGTGCTCCGCTCCGATTAGGAGCGTAGAAGCAGTAGCGGATTGGCCTGCTCCGCCTTACCCAGAGGCGGAGTAGGAGCGGACCGCGGACCCCCTAGAAGCAAGGCGAAGAGAAGCGACCATTTTTCGGAGCTCCGAGTTCAGTCGGAGCGCTCCGGTCGCCATCTTGAAAACATTTCGCCATAGGATTGCATTGCGGCAAATAATCGCGCATAACTACGTTGTTTTTGAAGCTATCGTTCTGGAAATTCTTGTGCACAGAGAGTCGTGGATGGGGGTCATTTTGAGACCACTCTCACCTCTCTGCGTGCTGTGGTTCACGTGCAATATTTTTTTAAAAATCGGGTCAACCGCGGGGCTCAAACTGCGTTTCGGCTTTTCGCCCATAGGATTGCATTGAGGGAAAGAATCGGGGATAACTGGGGGGGGGTTTAAGCTATCGTTCTGAAAATTCTTGTGCACAGAGAGTCGTGGATGGGGGTCATTTTGAGACCACTCTCAACTTTCTGCATCGTACGGGTCGCGGGCTAGAAGTTTTTTAAAAATAGGGTCAACCGCGGGGCTCCGTTTCGGCTTTTCGCCCATAGGATTGCATTGAGGGAAAGAATCGGGGATAACTGGGGGGGGGTTTAAGCTATCGTTCTGAAAATTCTTGTGCACAGAGAGTCGTGGATGGGGGTCATTTTGAGACCACTCTCAACTTTCTGCGTGCTGTGGTTCACGTGCAATATTTTTTTAAAAATCGGGGTTTGGGTTTTTTTTATTTTTTTATTTTTATTTTTTTGGAAGCGATGACAGGCACATTCAACTCCCAATCCTGATGAGAATTGATCTCCTCAGAAAGCATCCTCCTCCAATCCCAGCGTTGGAGGGGGGACTAAGGCAGACCCACCCTGAGAACTTTCTGTTTTGTGTCTCTTTGTGGGTTGGCGTTCGTGGAGGGAACACTTAGTTAGTTAGTGCTCCTGCTTTGGACTTTGGAGATAGATTAGGATAGGTTTAGTTTGGCGTGTGTGTGTGTTTGTTTGCTTCTTTCTGACTTGTAGCTTAGTTTGCCCTGTGTTTTCCCCTTACTTTGATTTAATATAAACTTTATTTTTGAATTTTGGAGTGTGTGTTTGGGTTGGTTGGGTTGGTTGCCCCCCCCCCTTCCCTGTATTAAAGCCTGACTGTTCTGCTTTTGTGAAAGCTTTCTTTTGAAAGCATACACACAGTTTTTGTCCCATTTCCCTACATTTATATTCTTAAACATATTTTATTATATTCTTTCACATAGTCCATTAGTATATATTCTCATACATATTATATTAGTATTCATATTTTGTTCTTCTTATAGTAGTGGTTGGTTCTTTTCCCCCCTCCCCTCTCTTAAATCCTGATTGTGTTTCCTTCTATCTTCTATACCAAATATACCAAAAAAATTGGATTCTCTTTTTCTTCTCTGTGTAACTTCGACGGAGTGGGCTGCTTTTGTCAAGTTCAACAGGCAGCCACAGATTGAGCATTTTGGGGAAAGCATACGCACACCATTTCCCTATTCTTAAACATATTATTATTATATTCTTTGACATAGTCTTAGTAGTCTATTAGTATACATTCTCATACATATTATAGTAGTGGTTGGTTCTTTTCCCCCCTCCCCTCTCTTAAATCCTGATTGTGTTTCCTTCTATCTTCTATATACCAAATATACCAAAAAAATTGGATTCTCTTTTTCTTCTCTGTGTAACTTCGACGGAGTGGGCTGCTTTTGTCAAGTTCAACAGGCAGCCACAGATTGAGCATTTTGGGGAAAGCATACGCACACCATTTCCCTATTCTTAAACATATTATATTATATTCTTTGACATAGTCTTAGTAGTCTATTAGTATACATTCTCATACATATTAGTAGTAGTAGTATTCATATTTTGTTCTTGTTATAGTAGTGGTTGTCCCATTTCTTGTCCCATTTCCCTACATTTATTAGTAATATTCTTAAACATATTATTATATTCTTGTAGATATTCTTAGTAGTAGATATATATATATATATTAGTATATTCTCATACATATTAGTAGTAGTATATTTTATTGTTCTTGTCCCATTTCCCTACATTTAAACATATTATATCTTCTTATACATATTCTTAGTAGTACCTTATACATAGTATTAGTAGTATTAATATTTTGTTAGTCATCATGAAAAGAGGAAGCAGGCGTGCTGAAAGCAGCAAGGCTCAGTCTGCCAGCAGTAAGCAGGCTTCCTCTCCTCCTGTGAAACTCAAACGGGCAACTCCTTGGCTGACTGCTCCAAAACAGAAGCAGGACAAGCAGCAGGCAGAGCCACTCTCTTCTGCAACTTGTGCCCGGCGTTCTCTTTTTGAGGGTGGGAATGGGAAAAGTGCCCGTTTGCAAGAGGCACGTGGCAGCAGTGCCATTAGAGGAGGAGGAGTATCCCCAACTCCTTCATTCTCCTTTCAGCCCACGAGCCCGATGATGGACCTAGACGAGGTCCTCAGCACAGTGGAGGGGGGGGAGGAGGAGGAGGAGGCGGTGGGCCTCCAGGATGTGGGGGCTGAGGAGGAGCAGCAGCAGGCCGAGGCTCTCTCCCCAGTCTCATCCCACACCCCTGTTTCTGTGGCAACACCAGAGAGCTCAGGCGGGCAATTGGTGGTGTCACCACGGAAACGAAAGACAAGCATCGTGTGGGACCACTTTGAGTTGGGAGCGGATCCCCGCTTTGCTGTCTGTCGCCACTGCAAACTCAGCCTAAGCAGGGGTTCATCGACAGGGCATTATGGAACCAGCAGCATGAAGATGCATCTTAAGAGGCAGCACCAGTCGGTCTTGCTGGGGAAAGAGGCGGGCAAGGCGACTGGTTCCAGGGGAAAGCCGAAGGCGGCGGCTGCTGCTGCTGCTGCTGCTGCTGCTGCTGCTGGCACTTCCAGTCTCAGCTCTCCATCTCCCATCCCCACAAGGGTTAGGCAGGCAACCCTGCCGGAAATGGGGTGGGGGAAGTATGGAACCACAAGATGGCGTTTTCCAACGCCCTCCCAGATCACCACGTCAATCGGTGAGATGGTGGCGTTGGACGACCAGCCATTCAGCCTCGTCGACAACGCAGGCTTCAAGAGGCTGATGGCGCTTGTGGTGCCATACTACAAGCTGCCGTGTCGCACCACCCTGAGCAGGCGGGTGGTGCCTTCCCTGTACCGTTCCTGCAGGGAGTTAGTGCTGGGTCGTCTGTGCCAGGCAGAGGCACGGATGGTGCACTTCACCTCGGACATTTGGTCCAGCGAGGGCGGAGTGCACGCTTACCTGTCCCTGACGGCACACTGGTGGGCAGCCGTGGGGCAGGAAGGATCCAGCACTACAGGGACTGGCAAGGAGGGCTACTGCTGGGCCCTCCTCCACACGCAAGTGATGGACCAGTCCCACACGGCAGGGGAGATTACGGAGGCCATGAACCGCATGGTGGATGGGTGGCTAGCTGGGCAGAAGGTCACCCGCGGTTACATGGTCACGGACGGGGGAGCCAACATGGTGAAGGCGGTGCGCGACGGCGGATTCGAGGGCGTCCGCTGCATCGCGCACGTCTTGAACCTGGTGGTGAGGGATGGCCTTGGGATGGGCAGCAGCAAGCCCAACCTCGGTCCCCTGTCCGGGATCCGTAACCTCCTGGAGAGCTGCAGAAAGGTGGCAGGCCATTTCCACCACAGCGTCAAGGGCAGTCGCTTGCTGCGGGAGAAGCAGGAGGAGTTGAATCTCCCGCAGCACAGGCTAGTGCAGGATGTGGTGACACGCTGGAACTCCACCTACCTGATGCTGGAGCGGATGGTGGAGCAACAGCGTGCCATCCACGACTTGTTCAGGGTCAGGGACATGGGCGTCCACCACCTGGGCAAGCAGCAGTGGGACGCCATGTCCCAGCTGGTGGCGGTCCTCAAGCCGTTCCTGAACGCCACCGAGACCCTGAGCAAAAGCTCTGCCCTCCTCAGCCAGGTGATCCCTGTATGCAGGCATCTCCAGAAACAGATGGGCGACTTTCTGGAGTACAGGGATCCCGTCACCGGCAGGCGCTTCGAGCCCGAGGTCCGCGAAGCGGTGACTAGGCTGAGGGACGGCGTGACGCGGAGGCTGGAGCCCATCCAAACCGACAGGGTCCACATGTTGGCAGCCATGTGCGACCCTCGTGTGAAGGATGGGCTTTGTGGGCCAAATAGCAGGCAGCACTGGGTGGAAACGCTGGTGGGCGAAGTGCGGGCGGCATGGGCCAAGAGGGTGGGGCAGAGTGAGGCAGAGGAGCAGGCCACCCCTCCCCGCAGCAGCACCAGCAGCACCAGCAGCAGCCTCACCTGCATCCCTCCCAGCAGCAGCACAGGCGAGGGGTATTGGGAAGAGGCTCTGCACACCGTGTTTGGGCAGAGACCCTCCCCAGCCACCAGCCAGGATGACGCTGCAACCACCGTGCAGCGTTACCTGTCAGAGCCCATCGAGGACTCCTCCATGGACCCCCTGGCCTACTGGTCATCCCGTTTTCAGATTTGGCCGGACCTGGCGCGGGTGGCCATGGATCGACTCAGCTGCCCACCCACCAGTGTTCCAAGCGAGAGGGTGTTCTCTATGGCGGGCGACATAGTGACCCCTCACCGCTCTCGCTTGGAGCCGGACTTGGTGGAGCAGCTGGTCTTTCTGAAGGGCAATCTCCCCCTGCTGGGATACCCCACCCTCAAGCCCTCGTGGGAGTGACAGGCAGGCTCCCTTTAATTCCACCCCTCCTTGGGTTGGCAGGCACACTACAGTTCAGGCAGGCTGGTTTTTTCTCTGTAGGCACTAGGCAGAGTTTGTCACCGTGCGTGTGTGTGACTGACTGTGAGGGCAAAGCACCGCACTTGAGTTCATTTCATTTCTGTGGCGTCCGGTACAGCTTAGTCAACTCATCCGGATAGTTTTCCACCCAGTTCCAAAAGACTCCATTTATTTATTTATTTATTTATTTATTTATTTAATTAATTACATTTATATACCGCCCCACAGCCAAAGCTCTCTGGGCGGTTTACAACCGTTTGTCCATGATTGACTGCACGTTTAGGTGAGGTGCAAGCAGGGGGCAAGGCAATGCCTGGCACCACCACCACCACTAGCCAGGCTGCCTCTCTCCAGCAGTCCACGGGTCGCCCTTTGGAGTGCCCTGGGAGTGGAAGACGTACTCCCTGATCCAGAAGTATGGTTTTTTGAGAAGCAAACAGGCGAGTCCTCGCCTTTGAGAAGCAACCTTTCACTTGAACTCACGGAAGTCATTGACTTCAGCACAGCCACTACATAGAGGCTGTGGACCTCTGGGTGACTCCATCAGTGTGCTGATTTTGAGAAGCAACCTTTCACTGAAACTCATTCACTTCCCCAATTGAGGGTGAGGGAGGTTACACTCCAGCAGTCCACGGGTCGCCCTTTAGATAGCTCGGGGATCAAATGGAGTCCTTGATCTGTGTGCTGATTTTGAGAAGCAACCTTTCACTGAAACTCATTCACTTCCCCAATTGCGGCTGGTACTCCAACAGTCCACCGAACGCCCATAGCACAGCCACTTAGTGCATAGGGACAGTTTAAGTTTCCTCCTGAGAAGTGAGCACTCACTTCAACTCATGACAGCCATTGACTTCACCACAGCCACTACTGCGGATGCTGTGGTCCTCCAGGATGTGGGGATAAGTAGCAGTCGCTGGTCGAGCTTCTCTCCCCAGTCTCATATGGAGCAATTTTGAGCTCTCACTTCGACTTCAAGTTCAGACACTTGAGCACAGCCCCTACGGTGGAGGCACAGCTGGCCGTGCCTCTCTCCCCAACCACTGACTGCACAGGGACAGTTTAAGTTTCCTCCTGAGAAGTGAGCACTCACTTCAACTCATGACAGCCATTGACTTCACCACAGCCACTACTGCGGATGCTGTGGTCCTCCAGGATGTGGGGATAAGTAGCAGTCGCTGGTCGAGCTTCTCTCCCCAGTCTCATATGGAGCAATTTTGAGCTCTCACTTCGACTTCAAGTTCAGACACTTGAGCACAGCCCCTACGGTGGAGGCACAGCTGGCCGTGCCTCTCTCCCCAACCACTGACTGCACAGGGACAGTTTAAGTTTCCTCCTGAGAAGTGAGCACTCACTTCAACTCATGACAGCCATTGACTTCACCACAGCCACTACTGTGGATGCTGTGGTCCTCCAGGATGTGGGGATAAGTAACAGTCGCTGGTCGAGCTTCTCTCCCCGGTCTCGTCCCACCCCTCTTCCGCTGTAACCCTGTCTTTGAGAAGCAAGCTGTCACTTCAACTCATGGACTTCCCCTATGTGCGGGTGGTACTCCAGTAGTCGACCGATCGCCCATAGCACAGCCACTTAGTGCGTAGGGACAGTTTAAGTTTCCTCCTGAGAAGCAAGCTGTCACTTCAACTCATGGACTTCCCCTATGTGCGGGTGGTACTCCAGGTGTCCACCGATCGCCCATACCACAGCCACTTTGTGTGTACGGACAGTTTAATTTTCCTGAGAAGTGAGCACTCACTTCAACTCATGGACTTCCCCAATTGCGGCTGGTACTCCAACAGTCCACCGAACGCCCATATCACAGCCACTTAGTGCATAGGGACAGTTTAAGTTTCCTCCTGAGAAGTGAGCTTTCACTTCGACTCATGACAGCCATTGACTTCACCACAGCCACTTCTCGGTGGATGCTTTGTTCCACCAGGATGTGGGTGAGGAGGATTAGTTGCAGCAGCTGGCCGAGCGTCTCTCCCCAGTCTCGCAATTCAAGTTATCTGAGAAGTGAGCTTTCACTTCGACTCATGGACTTCCCCTATGTGTGGGAGGTACTCCAGCAGTCGACCGATCGCCCATAGAACAGCCACTTAGTGTGTACGGACAGTTTAATTTTCCTGAGAAGTGAGCACTCACTTCAACTCATGAAACTCATGAAAGCCATAGACTTCCGATGCAACCTCTCTCTCCTCAGTCTCATCCTCTTCCTCTTCCCCTTCTGCTGTAACCCGTCTTTGAGAAGCAAGCTTTCACTTAAACTCATCATTCACTTCCCCAACTGAGGGAGGTAAAGTCCAGCAGTCCACGGGTCGCCCTTTGGAGTGCCCTGGGAGTGGAAGACGTACTCCCTGATCCCGAAGTATGGTTTTGAGAAGTAAGCTGTCACTTGAACTCATGAGCCTCTGTGCAAAAGCTGTCCTTGTGTGTGTGGTTGTGAGTGTTACTGCAGCTGCCTGTCTCGCTGCGAAAATGAAACAGGCAAGTCCTCGCCTTTGAGAAGCAACCTTTCACTTAAACTCATGGAAGTCATTGACTTCAGCACAGCCACTACGTAGAGGCTGTGGACCTCTGGGTGACCCGATCAGTGTGCTGATTTTGAGAAGCAACCTTTCACTGAAACTCATTCACTTCCCCAATTGCGGCTGGTACTCCAGTAGTCCACCGAACTCCCATAGCACAGCCACTTAGTGCATAGGGACAGTTTAAGTTTCCTCCTGAGAAGTGAGCACTCACTTCAACTCATGACAGCCATTGACTTCACCACAGCCACTACTGCGGATGCTGTGGTCCTCCAGGATGTGGGTGAGGATTAGTCGCAGCAGCTGGTCGAGCTCCTCTCCCTGGTCTCATATGGAGCAATTTTGAGCTCTCACTTCGACTCCAAGTTCAGACACTTGAGCACAGCCCCTACGGTGGAGGCACAGCTGGCCGTGCCTCTCTCCCCAACCACTGACTGCACAGGGACAGTTTAAGTTTCCTCCTGAGAAGTGAGCACTCACTTCGACTCATGACAGCCGTTGACTTCACCACAGCCACTTTGTGTGGGATGCTGTGGTCCTCCAGGATGTGGGGATTAGTAGTAGCCACTGGTCGAGCTTCTCTCCCCGGTCTCGTCCCACCCCTCTTCCGCTGTAACCCTATCTTTGAGAAGCAAGCTGTCACTTCAACTCATGGACTTCCCCTATGTGCGGGTGGTACTCCAGTAGTCGACCGATCGCCCATAGCACAGCCACTTAGTGCGTAGGGACAGTTTAAGTTTCCTCCTGAGAAGTCAGCACTCACTTCAACTCATGACAGCCATTGACTTCACCACAGCCACTTCTCGGTGGATGCTTTGTTCCACCAGGATGTGGGTGAGGATTAGTAGCAGAAGCTGGTCGAGCTTCTCTCCCCAGTCTCATATGGAGCAATTTTGAGCTCTCACTTCGACTCCAAGTTCAGACACTTGAGCACAGCCCCTACGGTGGAGGCACAGCTGGCCGTGCCTCTCTCCCCAACCACTGACTGCACAGGGACAGTTTAAGTTTCCTCCTGAGAAGTGAGCACTCACTTCGACTCATGACAGCCGTTGACTTCACCACAGCCACTTTGTGTGGGATGCTGTGGTCCTCCAGGATGTGGGGATTAGTAGTAGCCACTGGTCGAGCTTCTCTCCCCGGTCTCGTCCCACCCCTCTTCCGCTGTAACCCTATCTTTGAGAAGCAAGCTGTCACTTCAACTCATGGACTTCCCCTATGTGCGGGTGGTACTCCAGGTGTCCACCGATCGCCCATAGAACAGCCACTTAGTGTGTACGGACAGTTTAATTTTCCTGAGAAGTGAGCACTCACTTCAACTCATGACAGCCATTGACTTCACCACAGCCACTACTGCGGATGCTGTGGTCCTCCAGGATGTGGGTGAGGATTAGTCGCAGCAGCTGGTCGAGCTCCTCTCCCTGGTCTCGTCCCACCCCTCTTCCGCTGTAACGCCCTCTTTGAGAAGCAAGCTGTCACTGAAACTCATGAAAGCCATAGACTTCCGAAGCAACCTTTCACTTCAACTCATTGACTTCCCCTTTGAGAAAAAGCTAAGCTCCAGTAATGCACCGTTTTTCCGTGGGACAGCTCTCTTTCGAGAAGCTGCACTGCATATGCAGCAGTGCCATGGCTTTGAGAAGCCGAGACCCATCCCAGCCACCGGGAACCGGAGGAAAACTCCAGCAGTCCACGGGTCACCCTTTAGATAGCTCGGGGATCAAATGGAGTCCTTGATCTGTGTGCTGATTTTGAGAAGCAACCTTTCACTGAAACTCATTCACTTCCCCAATTGTGGCTGGTACTCCAACAGTCCACCGAACTCCCATAGCACAGCCACTTAGTGCATACTAGGGACAGTTTAAGTTTCCTCCTGAGAAGTCAGCACTCACTTCGACTCATGACAGCCATTGACTTCACCACAGCCACTTTGTGTGGGATGCTGTGGTCCTCCAGGATGTGGGGATTAGTAGTAGTCACTGGTCGAGCTTGTCTCCCCGGTCTCGTCCCACCCCTCTTCCGCTGTAACCCTGTCTTTGAGAAGCAAGCTGTCACTTCAACTCATGGACTTCCCCTCAGAGAAAAAGCTAAGCTCCAGCAGTCCACCGATCTCCCGTAGCACAGCCACTACATTTCCTGAGAAGTGAGCTCTCACTTCAACTCGTCTTGTAGTGCGCCCGCCGAGTTGAGCACAGCCACTACAGTGGAGGCGCCTGCCCGCCTGCCTGGGAGCCATCCTTGTGAGGTAGCTGGATCTGCTGGGACTGACTCCCCCACAGATCTATGGCTTACTTGTGCAAGGTACCAGCTTTTCTGGGCCCGCCAACCCATGCCTGCCTGCCTGTCTGCCCGCCTCCCCCGGGGTGCTGCTGTGGTGGGGCATCTGCCAGGACTGACTCCTCGCCTGCTCTGCCCGCCTGGTGCCTGGGAGATGGGCTTTGCGGTTCGTGGCCAGCACCCTCCGGCACGCTTGCTCCCAGTCGTCCTCCTCTGTGCCCCTCAAGGCGTAACTGCTGGCTTAGAAAGAAACAACCAGCCATCTTTGCCTCACTTTGCGCCCACTTATGGGTTGGTTTGCTATGCGTTAGTGCTCAAGCCATCCTTGCGGCACTACAATGCATGCTGCCTGCCTGCTTTCCCTCCCTTCTCCCCTTCCCGCCTTGCAGCGATGGTGTATGTGTCTTGCTTTGACTAAGGGGAGAAGTCCTTCCTGCGCTCACTTAGACTTTATCAAATTCAATAATCCCTTTTTCAAATGTGCCAGAAGATTTAGGGTTATCTCGTGGCATGTTGGGATTGCCTTGGAACTGGCCCCATTGAGCTGTCTGCAATTGCAACTTTAAATCCCTGACATACTGGAGTGTTCAAATTTCAAAAGTTCCCCTAACATCAGGGGATGATGGGATTGCCTTGAAACTTGGTGTCCATGGGGACACATGGGTAAGCTGTCATGGGACCAAAGGATAGGTTTCTAACGTGCAAATTGACGTAGTTGTAGAATGGGACTTGATTTGGGGTGAGTTAAAAAGTTTAAGCCGCGCCAAAAATCAGGGGATGATGGGATTTGCTTGCAACTTGGCGTGCATGTGGACACATGGATAAGCTGCCCTGGTGCCGAGTTTGAGGTTTCTAACATGCAAATTGACGGAGCTATCCCAAGGGGTGTGAATGGGGTGCCCGATTTTCATAAATTCCCCAAAAATCAGGGGATGATGGGATTGCCTTGAAACTTGGCGTGCATGTGGACACGTGGATAAGCTATCATGGTGCTGAGTTTGAGGTTTCTAACGTGCAAATTGACGTAGTTGTAGAATGGGACAATTTGGGGTGAGTTAAGCCATGCCAAAAATCAGGGGATGATGGGATTTGCTTGCAACTTGGCGTGCATGTGGACACATGGATAAGCTGCCCTGGTGCCGAGTTTGAGGTTTCTAACATGCAAATTGACGGAGCTATCCCAAGGGGTGTGAATGGGGTGCCCGATTTTCATAAATTCCCCAAAAATCAGGGGATGATGGGATTGCCTTGAAACTTGGCGTGCATGTGGACACGTGGATAAGCTATCATGGTGCTGAGTTTGAGGTTTCTAACGTGCAAATTGACGGAGCTATCTAAAGGGGTGTGAATTAGGGTTATGGGAGGTGCGTTAGAGGGTAGAGCCGCGCCAAAAATCAGGGGATGATGGGATTTGCTTGCAACTTGGCGTGCATGTGGACACATGGATAAGCTGCCCTGGTGCCGAGTTTGAGGTTTCTAACATGCAAATTGACGGAGCTATCCCAAGGGGTGTGAATGGGGTGCCCGATTTTCAAAAATTCGCCAAAAATCAGGGGATGATGGGATTGCCTTGAAACTTGGCGTGTGTGTGTATACGCCCATGAGGTGTCATGGTGCCAAACGTGAGGTTTCTAACTTCAACGGAAAAAAAGTTGTTTACTTTTTTAGCTTTCAATGCAACCCTATGGGGGGGCAAAAACGGAGCTCCGGATCCGGATCCGGAGCTCCGAGCGGAGCGGAGCGGAAGTGGGCGGAGCGGGGGCGGGGCGGAGCGACCCGCTCCGAAAAATGGCGGATCTGCAAGTGAAGCGGAGCGGGGGGTCCGTGCACACCCCTACTGAAAAGGATCTACATAAGAGCTCCTTTCATATTCCGCCCCCCTGCCCCCACAACACTATGGCTGCCCTTTGGGCATACATTAATGAATACATTATCCACGGTGTAAATAATGCAATCAAGTGTTACTCACCAGTGAATAGTGTTGAAATTGCGGGAAAAGTGGGACGAGTTTGAAAGGTCACATCTGTTTTATTTTTATTTTATTATTGCATTTGTATCTCGCCTTTTTTCCTCCAATGAACCCAAGGCAGCATACATAATCCTCCTCCTCCCCATTTTATCCTCAAAGTCACTCAGTGGGTTTCCATGGCCGTGTGGGGACTAGAACCCGGATCTCCCAACTCCCAATCTAACGCTTTAGCCACTACATCACACCGGCTCATGTGTGATTACAGCACGAGCACATGCCACAAGCCAGAGTATACTGCTACAGTTGTAGAAGTGGAAGGTCATGCTGCTGTTTCAGGGTTGCTGTTGTTTTAAATCCGGCAGTGGCATACACACCTTTGCAGCTGCGGAGGAATGCAGATTTAAAATAACCATTGTATGGTTATTCACAGCTGAGCAGCTGTGTAGATACACTGTGAAAATAGTCTTAAAAGCCCCCACTGATTTTCTGTCCACAAATTCCATCAAAATACATGTGAGGAAAGGGAAGGAGTAGGAAGAGAACAATTGTGAGATAGGGGAAAAGGTAGAGGAAATGTTGCAAAACAGATTCTACAGCTTTAAAATTGCTCCCACCTATAATATCGCTAGATTGGACCGCCCATGACTTAATTGTGCATGGAAACTGCAATCCGTGAAAAATTGTCTGCAGCTTTACGATCCTTTCTGTTTTCTAAAATTGTTTTTAGCTTTTTTATTGTATGCTTCCTTGAGGATGTCTAGTAATAACACACATGACATAAAAAGCTAGGATGCATTCTAAGGAATGGTGCATAGGATTTCTAACTAAGTGTGCATATTGCATCTTTAGTGTACAATCCAATGTGCCATTTTATAGGAGCAAGTTATATTTTATATATCCTAATAAGCCCAAATGAACACAGTGGGATCTATGTCAGCATAAATGTGCATAGGATTGCATCATAAGGCTGAAATAGCATACTCACTTGGGACTAATTCCCATTGAAGTGAATAGGACTTTCTTCTGAGTAGACATGTAGAGGATTGCACTAAAAATCTATTTAATCCTAGGTAGTGGGCTTATTATCTGTGTCTAGCTGATGTTGAAGCCCTTTTGCGTGATGAATATTCACAAAACTGAAAGACCCCCCCACCCCTTGTATGTCTATTGCTCTCTTACCCTGCAGCGGTATGTGCAATCAAGACAGTTGGATCAATTAGCATCCATGGAATAGAAAAGGAAAATGTATTAAAACATTTTCTTTTTCTCCATCTGTTTGTTTTCACTTGCCTTTTTATTTGGAATTTGCATCTAAAAACAAACAGAATGGGTGGGTGGAAGTGCTATAAATTCTGCAAGCATCCAGGAACTGGGTAACAGTGCAACCACAGTGAACATTCACTCAATTTTTAAAATTTGTTTAAGGCTTGCCAATATCCGATGGATAATGGAGAAAGCCAGGGAGTTCCAGAAAAACATCTATTTCTGTTTTATTGACTATTCTAAAGCCTTTGACTGTGTGGATCATAACAAACTGTGGCAAGTTCTTGGTGGTATGGGGATACCAAGTCATCTTGTCCGCCTCCTGAAGAATCTGTATAACAAACAAGTAGCAACGGTAAGAACAGACCACGGAACAACGGACTGGTTTAAGATTGGGAAAGGAGTACGGCAGGGTTGTATACTCTCACCTTACCTATTCAACTTGTATGCAGAACACATCATGCGACGTGCTGGGCTTGACGAATCCAAGGCTGGAGTTAAAATCGCAGGAAGAAACATTAACAATCTCAGATATGCAGATGACACCACTTTGATGGCTGAAAGCGAGGAGGAGCTGAGGAGCCTTATGACGAAGGTGAAAGAAGAAAGTGCAAAAGCTGGGTTGCAGTTAAACTTCAAAAAAACCAAGATTATGGCAACCAGCTTGATCGATAACTGGCAAATAGAGGGAGAAAACGTGGAGGCAGTGACAGACTTTGTATTTCTGGGTGCAAAGATGACTGCAGACGCTGACTGCAGCCAGGAAATCAGAAGACGTTTACTTCTTGGGAGGAGAGCAATGACAAATCTTGATAAAATAGTTAAGAGCAGAGACACCATACTGACAACAAAGGTCCGCATAGTTAAAGCAATGGTATTCCCCGTAGTAACCTATGGCTGCGAGAACTGGACCATAAGGAAAGCTGAGCGAAGGAAGATAGATGCTTTTGAACTGTGGTGTTGGAGGAAAATTCTGAGAGTGCCTTGGACTGCAAGAAGATCAAACCAGTCCATACTCCAGGAAATAAAGCCAGACTGCTCACTTGAGGGAATGGTATTAAAGGCAAAACTGAAGTACTTTGGCCACATAATGAGAAGACAGGATACCCTGGAGAAGAGGCTGATGCTAGGGAAAGTGGAAGGCAAAAGGAAGAGGGGCCAACCAAGGGCAAGGTGGATGGATGATATTCTGGAGGTGACGGACTTGACCTTGGGGGAGCTGGGGGTGGCGACAGCCGACAGAAAGCTCTGGCGTGGGCTGGTCCATGAAGTCACGAAGAGTCGGAAACGACTGAACGAATAAACAACAAAAAAGGCTTGCTAACCACTTTGTGTCTCAACCTTAATCTCATACAAATGGAGAGCTGTAATTTTGCCATGTATGCTCTGTTCACAGCACTCACATGTCATCCGCTGTTTTTGCAGCTACAGGGGGAAAAAGTTGTATCCATTGAAATTTTCTCCAATGGGTAATAATACTTTGTATCTGGTTGTCTGCTCTCCACTACCCTCCTTTTTCTCTCCCCACCATGTTTGTTTTGTTTTATTTAAAGAAAAGGTAGAGATGCGGCTTATGGAAGCAACTCAGACTAGTCTGGGAACACACAATCCACTTCTGTGTTCTGATCACCAACTCAAGATCAGAGCCATAAACCATAGGTCAACTTCCTTAAGGTTTGAGTGGAGATACCTTTCCTCCAGATTTTGATCAGTTGGGAAGGAGAGACAACAGGAAGAAACTCTTTCTCTGTATAAAAAGTGAAGTTGTTTTGTTTAAAAAACAAGTTAAGAAAAAATAAAAATTCAGCTGGAAAGGAGGTTGGTGAGAAGAAGGTGAGACGAAGCCATTAATGGCTTCCTGAAAGCTTGTCATAGTGTAGTAGCCCGCCTCCTATGGCATTCCCTGCCTCTGGAGGTTAGGCAGGCGCCAATTTTGTATTCCTTTCGGCGCCTCCAGGAAGCCTTTCCTTAATGACCAGTCATGGCTCATGGTTGACTTTTCATTTTGCTTCTTTAAAAATCTATCTTAAGGTGTTTTATTCTGTTTTTGTCTAATTTTATCTTGTACACTGCTCCGAAATTTTGAAGGGGGTTGTTGTTTATTCGTTCAGTCGTTTCCGACTCTTCGTGACTTCATGGACCAGCCCACGCCAGAGCTTTCTGTCGGCTGTCGCCACCCCCAGCTTCCCCAAGGTCAAGTCTGTCACCTCCAGAATATCATCCATCCATCTTGCCCTTGGTCGGCCCCTCTTCCTTTTGCCTTCCACTTTCCCTAGCATTAGCCTCTTCTCCAGGGTATCCTGTCTTCTCATTATGTGGCCAAAGTACTTCAGTTTTGCCTTTAATACCATTCCCTCAAGTGAGCAGTCTGGCTTTATTTCCTGGAGTATGGACTGGTTTGATCTTCTTGCAGTCCAAGGCACTCTCAGGATTTTCTTCCAACACCACAGTTCAAAAGCATCTATCTTCCTTCGCTCAGCTTTCCTTACGGTCCAGCTCTCGCAGCCATAGGTTACTACGGGGAATACCATTGCTTTAACTATGCGGACCTTTGTTGTCAGTGTGGTGTCTCTGCTCTTAACTATTTTATCAAGATTTGTCATTGCTCTCCTCCCAAGAAGTAAACGTCTTCTGATTTCCTGGCTGCAGTCAGCGTCTGCAGTCATCTTTGCGCCCAGAAATACAAAGTCTGTCACTGCCTCCACGTTTTCTCCCTCTATTTGCCAGTTATCAATCAAGCTAGTTGCCATAATCTTGGTTTTTTGAGGTTTAACTGCAACCCGGCTTTTGCACTTTCTTCTTTCACCTTTGTCATAAGGCTCCTCAGCTCCTCCTCGCTTTCAGCCATCAAAGTGGTGTTATCTGCATATCTGAGATTGTTAATGTTTCTTCCTGCAATTTTAACTCCAGCCTTGGATTCGTCAAGCCCAGCACGTCACATGATGTGTTCTGCATACAAGTTGAATAGATAAGGTGAGAGTATACAACCCTGCCGTACTCCTTTCCCAATCTTAAACCAGTCCGTTGTTCCGTGGTCTGTTCTTACCGTTGCTACTTGTTCGTTATACAGATTCCTCAAGAGGCAGACAAGATGACTTGGTATCCCCATACCACCAAGAACTTGCCACAGTTTGTTATGATCCACACAGTCAAAGGCTTTAGAATAGTCAATAAAACAGAAATAGATGTTTTTCTGGAACTCCCTGGCTTTCTCCATTATCCAGCGGATATTGGCAATTTGGTCTCTAGTTCCTCTGCCTTTTCTAAACCCAGCTTGTACATCTGGCAATTCTCGCTCCATGAATTGCTGGAGTCTACCTTGCAGGATCATGAGCATTACCTTGCTGGCATGTGAAATGAGTGCCACTGTACGATAGTTTGAACATTCTTTAATGTTTCCCTTTTTTGGTATGGGGATATAAGTTGATTTTTTTCCAGTCTGATGGCCATTCTTGTGTTTTCCAAATTTGCTGGCATATGGCATGCATCACCTTGACAGCATCATCTTGCAATATTTTAACCAGTTCAGCTGGGATACCGTCGTCTCCTGCGGCCTTGTTATTAGCAATGCTTCTTAAGGCCCATTCAACCTCACTCTTCAGGATGTCTGGCTCTAACTCACTGACCACACTGTCTGAGCTATCCCCGATATTATTATCCTTCCTATACAGATTTTCCGTATATTCTTGCCACCTTTTCTTGATCTCTTCTGTTTCTGTTAGGTCCTTGCCATCTTTGTTTTTGATCATACCCATTTTTGCCTGGAATTTACCTCCGATGTTTCTAATTTTCTGGAAGAGGTCTCTTGTCCTTCCTATTCTATTATCTTCTTCCACTTCCGCACATTGCTTGTTTAAAAATAATTCCTTATCTCTTCTGGCTAACCTCTGGAATTTTGTATTTAATTGGGCATATCTCCCCCTATCACTGTTGCCTTTTGCTTTCCTTCTTTCTTGGGCTACTTCCAGTGTCTCAGCAGACAGCCATCTTGCCTTCTTGGTTTTCTTTTTCTTTGGGATGTTTTTTGTTGCCACCTCTTGGACAATGTTGCGAACTTCTGTCCATAGTTCTTCTGGGACCCTATCTACTAAATCTAGTCCCTTAAATCTATTCTTCACTTCCACTGCATATTCATTAGGAATATTAGTGAGCTCATATCTAACTGATCTGTGGGTCTTCCCTATTCTCTTTAGTTTGATTCTAAATTGTGCAATAAGAAGTTCGTGATCTGAACTACAGTCAGCTCCAGGTCTTGTTTTTACTGTCTGTATAGATGTCCGCCACCTTTGGCTGCAAAGGATGTAGTCAATCTGATTTCGGTGTCGGCCATTGGTGAAGTCCATGTATAAAGCCGTCTTTTCGGTTGTTGGAAGAGAGTGTTTGTTATGCACAGTGAGTTGTCCTGGCAGAATTCTATCAGCCTATGTCCCGCTTCATTTTGTTCTCCTAGACCATGCTTACCTGTAATTCCAGATGTCATTTGACTGCCCACCTTAGCGTTCCAGTCTCCTGTAACGAAAATAACATCTCTTTTTGGTGTATTATCCAGTAGGTGCTGCAGATCCTCATAGAACTGATCTACTTCTGCTTCTTCAGCATCTGTGGTTGGGGCATATATTTGGATCACTGTGATGTTAAATGGCTTACCCTGAATTCGAATTGAGATAATTCTATCGTTTTTTGGATTGTATCCAAGCACTGCTTTAGCCACTTTATTATTAATTATGAAGGCTACTCCATTTCTTCTGTGATCCTCTTGTCCACAGTAGTAGATCTGGTGCTGATCTGATGCGAAGTGGCCCATTCCGGTCCATTTCAATTCACTGACACCCAATATATCTATATTTAATCTTGACATCTCACCAATAACCACGTCCAATTTGCCCTGGCTCATAGATCTTACATTCCAGGTTCCTATGGTGTGTTGACCTTTAGAACATCGGATTCGTCGTTCACCACCAGCACCGTCCTTTCGGCTTTGAGCTAGCTGCGTCATCACGTCTGGGGCTAGTTGAACTTATCCTCTGTTCCTCCCCAGTAGCATTTTGACCATCTTCCGACCTGGGGGTCCTATCTTCCGATGGTATACCGACATATCTCTGGTTGTACTGATCCATTTAGTTTTCATGGCAAGAATACTGGGGTGGGTTGCCATTACCTTCCCCAGGGATCGTATTTAGTCTGACCTCTCTCCATGACCTTCCCGTCATGGGTGTCCCTTCACGGTTTAGCTCATGGTATCCTTGAAGTGCTCAAGCTCCAGCACCACAACAAGGTAACGATCTCCTTTGCTGGAGTTTGAATGGGGAGCGGTATATAAATATTGTAAATAAATAAATATGCAAAGATATGGTAGGAAAGCAGGCTACTCTTCTCCAAGAAACTGAGGCACTAATAGTCTTGAAACTGCCTAGTCACCTAGAAGGAATTTGGCCAGGACACAATAAACAAGCATTTTTTTTATTGAGGATGATTTCTAATAAAATGAATGCACTTAACAGAAGCTTCTAAGTCCAAACCTGTTCCTTCTTCACTTCTTTCCAATTCCCTTTTGTCACCTCTCATTTCATTTTCTGATCTGATATTACTCCTACAGTTATTTCTAATACCTTGGCTGACTTCAGTCCTGCATGGTTGTTTTTAAAACTTGAATCTCTGTGGTCTATGGATGTGTTTATAGATGTATAAACAAGCATATTCTGCATGCCTAGGATATCTTTATTAGTTGGCATACTTAATCTGTTTTAAGTGAACCTTCAACTCCACTTTTAATTAAGAAAATAAGTGCATAGTCCAGTAATCTTTGCAAGGATCTCAGCAACTAGCAGGCAGTGAGTGTTCTACCAAAAAGTGGCCAATAGACCATGATCTCTGTTCTGCCCACCCCTGCCTTTAGATGTATGGGAGGTACAGCTCTTCTCTGAATGGTCTTAGAAGTTACCAAGTTGGTGAGTCAGACAATCAGATTCAACTATTTTCTTGATCCTGGTCTAAATAGGTTAGATTAGATTTCCCCAACCTGTAGTCCTCCAGATGTTGTTGGACTGCAAGTCCCATAATCCCTGATCACTAGTCTGCTGGCTGGGCCTGATGGAAGCTGTAGTCCAAAACATCTGGAGGGCACAAGATTGAGGAAGGCTGGTTAGATGTTATTTTTATGCATCCAAATGTGATGGCAGAGGCAACACATCATAAGACAAAAACTAAGTGAAGCAGGTAACCGGAATGGAAACCTCATCTTTAATTAGGATGTGCACATCAAAAGTCAAACTTTGATCATAAGTGGACTGTGTCTGATAGCTAGTGAAGTATCAAAGAATGGTGCTTCTACACAACCAGAGATGCAGAGGGAGCAAACTGTGCTAATGAGCCATAAACATTCTGCTGGTTTGTTATTTATTACCACTAATTACTAAACTCAATACTGATCAGAGAGTTTACACATCTCACACCAAAAAAATCCTAAGTGACAACTAACCACAATACGTATATATTGTAGAAACAACAGCCGTGGCCACAACAATAAAGATATTTCATTAACCAATGTTCAAATTTACTAGAAAGCAAAATTACACTAATCCTTTAGTAAAGTTTACAAACATTTTTTTAAAAAAGTGCGTGACATTTGAAACAAAAAGAAAACATGAATCACTTCCTTAATAAAGAAAAAACAAACATTAGGGCTTGAGGGAAACAAACAAAAGCCTGTGATTGGCATCCACTTGATTGCCACAGCAATGCACATTTTCTGCTCCAGCCTCGGCTACTGGGAAGTGAGAAAACCCCAGTTCTAAACACTACAATAAATATATGCTTCATTTCAGGGAACAGGTATTTACCAACTTTTGGGAGGGGAGGTTCTAGGTTTCACCTGCCCCCAATGCAACAGTTCTCCTTTTAAGTTGTACTGATAAGTTTACTCTTAAAACTTCAGCACTAATAGAAATTGGAAAAAAAAAAACCTTACAAAATATTCTGTTTGAATCTTGGATTTCCAACCAACTACAAGCAAAGTGACCTAACTGTACTGAGAAAACACCTGACATGCCAGACTATACGTTAGTTACATTGTATGTTCATCTCGTGAAAAGAACGCTGATGAATAATTAGGTTAGCAATTTCATCAGTTTAGCAGTTGACTTTAGAATCTATTGAATGCACACCACCACACTATGCAAAAAGAAGAAGACAGGAACCCTAGCCCTTTCAAAACAAGTGGTAGAAAAAAATTCACAGTCACAGAAGTTGCCTTCATAAGCGTTTTGAGAAGGGGCAGTGTGGTGCATCTAAATTGTACAATATAAAACATTGTAAGTAACAGAGCTGAAAAACACAGAAGCAGAGTTCTTTAAAAAAACAAACAGTGCTTCTTTTACAGGTGATTTTTAATAGGTGAACACTCTAGCCAGACAACCTCTGAAGATCACTGAAGCCATTGTCATACAATGCAATTCAAGCCTCTGGTGAGCTGAAGGCCATTTTTGCTACAAGATCTAGTTTGCTCTACCTCTTACGGGCATTTCATCAAGTGGTCATTTGTCACGAGATCCATCTGTCGAGAGAGTCTCGAGACCAGCAACAAAGTCTCAACCATTGCTAACAGAGGTAGAGAAAGTCCTGTCTGCAGCTACCGCTTGCTTTCCCCTTTTTAGGACTGGGTTGTGCAGGTTCGAGTAACGAGACCCATCCATTTCTTTCTTTCTTTCTTTCTTATTTATTTTGTTCAGAAGATACAAGTTTTTCCCAGCAGGCTCTTGAAGTTGGAAAACCTCCCACAGTTGCTGCTGTCGGTCAAAGTGGAACGTCAGCTTTCTTGTTTTGCTGCTTCACCCTGGGGTTCGCCAGTTTGTTCGGTGGGATTTCTCTGTGCATCTCCTTCCCCTTCTGCAAGAAACAATGAAGATAAGTTGTAGTGAAAGAGTGTCCAAACTGATCCCATTGAGGTTTGTAAATTTCACTGAATCAAAGGGCCAGTGGATAAGAGCATTTAGTTTGGCATAAGGCAACTCACTAACCTCCGCACACTAGCCCAAATTACAAAGTTGAAACTGGGAGGAAAATGAGATACAAACTTCTAAAGGCACTCTGTTCACTGAAATATTGTAGCAATGATTTGGAAGACCCCAGACATGCCCCAATACGCTGGCAATGATTACGTGGCAAGGAACTGTGTCTTTTTGGATCTCAATTGTCCTCACAAGTACCCTGGATGGAAATGTTACTGGCAGCAGCTTGAGAAGATGTCACACAGAAATGGTTCTTAGGCTGCTGCCATAATATATGAATTGCCTTTTAGAACGGACAGATAGATGTGGAATCTTTTGACAGCAGAAGCAGGGGGAGGGAAGTAAAACTGGCTTTGTGATCAATGGGGAATGATTACTGATATAAAAACAGTTGCAGGTAGTAATTACATAAAGTATAGGAAGTAAACATATTCCCTCTTTCAAAAAAGAGAGTGAGAGAGAATAGTGATATATAAACATACTGTTACTTATCCCATAGTCATATATACCCCGGCCCATCTCCAGGTATTTTGGTGTTTCAGGGGGCAGCCTGTGCCACTCTCCTCCTCTCCTACCTCACAGCCACCCCTCCCTGCAGCCACCTGTTGGATCCTGGATTGGATCCTGGTTTTTATTTTTCCACTGTTTTTACAATTATCTGGAGACCTGGAAGAAGTGAGGAGTCAGCAGAACATAATCACTTAAAGGTCAACGTTTCAGCTGGACACTTATTGAATTATTGAATTATTGTGGGGAAGGTATTTTCTGTAATTAATCAATTAGTGATTGCATCATTGTACAGGTCTGCCTATATAAGTAGCTGTGTTTTGCATGTTTGTTATTCCTTCATCTTACCCCAACTTGATGTATGCTCTATTGATTGATCGTCTGTGAGTATTTGTATATGTGCTGCCATAACTAAATTATTACAACTGTCTGTAAAGGATTTGCTTTTAACTGACAAGGAATCCTTTGCCTCATTGGTCTTTGCTGCGTTCTAAACTGAGAGCTGCTGCTACTACTGCTAGTCACTGGTTCAGACTGTGATTTTCCAACACCACCACCCTCCTCTTTCCTGACTCCCCCCACCCCCCGTACTGCTGTGGCTCCACCTCCTCCTCCTCTTCCCTCCCCCCTCCAGCCACAGCCACCCTCCTTCCCCCTCCCTCAAAGTGAGGACCGCTCACTTTGAGGGGTCCTTCCCCTTGATTCTGGGTGTGATGGCCTTGGAGATCGCCTGTGAAATGGAAGCACAGGCGATCTCCAAGGCGACCTCACCCAGAATACCTTGTTCACCTTGAGAAACGGTGTCTCAAACCAAAGTATTTGGCTTGGGGGAATTCTCTGGAGTGCTGTCCCAGCTACTTTTCTGCGAAGGCATTTGTTGCAGCAGGAAAGCAGCCAATGGGGCTTCCCAGAGAGGCACAGAGGAGGAGCCAAAGCACCACCACCTTCAGGAGGTTGTTTGGTGCCTCCAGAATTTGCTGCTCCAGGTGGCTGCCTAGCTCACCCCCACCACCCCACTCTTAAGATGGCCCTATGTTTTTCTACATCTGATGTCATTGGAAAGCACTGCATTTGAGGAGATGTAAAACTTCTGCGATGTTATACTTCAGACCCATTCACACGTGCAAGTCATGTTGCTGTCTTCAAATGCATGTGTCATATTGTTCTGCTAGAATTATTGTAAATATGGGAGAAATGAATGACAACAACAACAATAACAATGCCTAAGCTTCTTTCAGTACTGATCTAAGGAATGAATAAGATGGCAGTCATGATATGACAAACAGAACCCAAGGAAATTTTCCATAAAGGGTGAGTGGAAGAAGACATCCTGTTGCCTTCAGTCCATCCAATCTGCAGGTACTTAACGGTTGGTTTCTCTGGAAGCTGATTCCAGAGATGACTTTCAGAGTATATAATTGATTCAACTGCCTCCCAAACAAACTTTCTGGCTCCTGGGCATCACTTGTAATAGCTCTATATAGGTATTGTTACTCTTTCACACAATCACACACACACACACACACACACACACACACACACACACTGGGTATGTGGCAGACTGAAGGAAGGATATTCTCTTCTATTCCCTTCTTCTGCTCCAAAATACTTCGCTGTCAAGTCAGCCCTCGAGAAGCTGACTGGCAATTTCATGTTGCTTCCAACACTGGTAACGGGACAGCATCCTCTACCACACCTGAGGGCAGCAGACTAGCTTAAGTGAAGGACTGTGGTTCAGAGAAGGCGCACCTGCTTTGCACGCAGAAGGTCCCAGGCTCAATCCCCGGCATCTCCAATTAGGGCTGGTAAAACGCCTATGTGAAACCCTGGGGAGACCCTGATAGTCAGTGTTGACAATACTGGGCTAAGATGGACCAACAGTCTGACTCAGTATAAGATAGCTTGAGAACAGGCCATGTGGCATACACACAACTCCCCCTCCCCCTCCTGCAGTATCCACCACCTGAGGTGACTACTTTATCCAGCTTCATGGTAGGGCTGGTCCTGCCCTTAAGACATATGGAGATACAGTCTCATCCCTACCATTGCTCTTCCCCTTTTTGGTATGGAAGAGTATACAAACCATTCAGAGGCATAAAGGAAAGCCAATAGAGGGTGGCCTATTGGCCTCCACATGCCTTCTCATCTGGAGAGCCCCATCCACATGGAGCCAGTGGGCTCACAGAGACAATGATTACTGGGCCTACCATTGTTATAAGGCCACTCTGCTATAGGATCTCCTGGGGTACACTGGCTTCATGGCAGATGGTCGATATGCTTAATAACTCCACTGATCTGTTAAGCAGATGGCCCTATTTATTATTATTTATCTGAAGCATTTTTATGCTGCTCCTTGGCCAAAAAGGCTCCCAGAGCAGCTTAGATATCATCAATTAAACAAGACAGTTCCTGCCTGCAGGCGTACAATCACAGGGAGCCTTCATGAGAGAGGCCATTCAGCAAAAAAGAAAAAGAAAAAGCCAAGCACTCCCACTCATCTTTCTCTGTGCAGCCTGCTACAATGGCTTCTGATGGTGACAGCTGAGGAAAGAGGAGTGTTCATGAGGGAGATCATGGCTGCTGCTGGTTGAGGGAGGAAGAGCCTTTGTGAGGGGCATCTTCAGCAGGGCTGGTGGAATGGCCCTGCTCCCCATCTCTCTTCTCCCACTGTACAGCCTGCTGGAATGGCTGCTGGATGGTCCTGACAATTGCCATGAAACGATTTCCACATCAGGGAGTTCATGCCCCCTATAGAGATATGGGGGTACTGCATTTATATCAGCTGGGAAGAGTTTTATCAATTAGACTCCTTGAAGCAGGGGTGTGGCCAGGCACTTAAAAGATTCAGGGCCCAGGCCTGGAGGTAAACATTCTGTGTAAAATCTGCACATGCAAATTTAAAAATAATTTCTAGGATTTATTAATTTTTACATGAGGCAAAGCCAGACAGTAATTTCAAATAATTTCAAATAAAGGAAATTCTTTGATTAATTTGCACCCTGACCCATATCATCCCAAACCAATGGAACTTTTTTTCTAAGCTCAATTGCCACGCAAGGGAGAATGTGTGTGTTGCAGCATGTGGGGAGTGGAGAGCTTCCCCTTTGCTTCCCAGCTGCAATCCCCTTTGAAAATTGCCCCCTGCATGGGAATGACGTTGAAGAGAAAACAAAAACCCTTCTATTGGCCCCAATGGACACTCAGGGCTCTGTGGAAGAGATCCTAGATCCTGGGAAAGAGATTTGCAGCCAGGACCCCATGGGACCTCTTGCCTTCAAATATATTAAATGATAAGACAATACTTGTTCTAGTGATCTGCCATGTCAACCAAAACTTGCCAGCCATATAACACCCCACAACTGACTCACCTCCAAGTCTGCAAAAACAAGAGGACTGTCAAGTACCTGGTGGGTGGATCACAAATTGTGCTGGCCTGCATTAATTCAAAGAAGCCAAGACAATTATATATATTCTGTGAATCTGTCCACCACTGAGTTATGAATTCACCAGGCAATAATGCATAAGCACACATATGAAGTATTCAGGTAAAGAGATAAATGGGCCCTTTCTACACCTAGGGATTATCCCAGACAAATGGAGGGATCGTCCCTGCCTGCTCCTGGGATCCCCTGCGTATCATTTGGATGCATAGGGGTGATCCCGGGGGAAAAGGCAGGTGTAGAAACGGCCATAGTTAACACAAAAGGTCAACTCATTTTTTCAATGAGTGATGATTTTCTATAACTGCTAAATATTGAGTACTTACCAGTTTTGTTTATATCAAGCTCGGATAACTTCAGGGATAATTCACTAGAATTCCCACTTGTGGAGGACACAAGGATATCATGAAGGGCATTCCTTCTCCCAGTTCTTCCAGAAGCAATGAAATCTGCATATGTAGATTCCACATCAGTCATTGCTAACAAGTATCCACATAGCAATACCTAAGAAAAACCAAATGAAAGCAAAATCGGTTTACTGGTTATTAGAAATGCATGCAGTAACAAGACAAATATGAGAACTGCCAAATGCCTCTTGATTTGCACAACTGACAGGGAAGTGCACACTTGATGTCATGGAAGGCTTAGAGGGCACACCAGTCAGGAAACTAGACAAGAATGTTATCGTCTTTCCTAAACAAGAACAGAACAGTAACAGGAAACTCCTGTCTCCAGCCATTTAGAATTATGTCCACCACCAGCTACTGTCTAAAAGAGCAATCCTATGGACTCTGGGAGAGTGCGCAGGAACATAAGATTGCTTGGTAAACCCCTCTAAGGTCAGAGACAGTGCTTTGACCTTGGAAAGGGAAGTTGGAGATCCGACCCTGGAAATTGCCTCCTTATGGAGAGAACTATGCCTGCGGCCTCGCCAAGGTCGGAAAAGCAACTTAGGAGGACGTGGTAAGGGGACATTTTGGTGGACAGGGAGAGGAAGAGACTGGAGAGGACAGGCTATGATATCCTGAACTTTCTCCATCCTCCTTCGGTCCCCCTTTGAAACACCACTAGTGAAAATCACTAAACACAGAGGACAAGGAGTCGAAGACCACCTCTGCCACTCCACCCCTCCACCCAATAGGGCGTAGGAATCTTAGAAGCTTCTGTGCAGTGAAGGTAGAATTGATAGGATTGTGCCCTAAACTATATAATGTCCACACAGCTTTTGAACTAAGAGTGCTTTCAAACAAGACTTTTAAAGTGTCATTACCCTGCCTCATTCACAAAGTTTTATGGGGAGTTCAAACAGTGTTGTCTTTCACTTGCAAGCCTCCCGTGTATTTTCACCATTTTCTATCTTTTTTCTCACCATGGAAAATGCCTTCTAACTGGCAATGAAAGGAGCCCTCTGTCTGGAAGTAATTTTGGAACTCTAACATAAAAGACACATAAACACGTTGACTGTGTTTAAATGTATTGCTGTGTTAGCAAAAGATTTCAATTATATGGGTAAAGGTTATCCTAACTGGACTTAACCCTAAATGGTGCTGCCCAGGACCTAATACGAGATGTAAATATTTTTGAACCAATCGGTAACAGTGACCACAATATCAGATTCAATATATACTTAAGTGGGAAATCGCCCAGGAAGTCTAACACAGACTTCAAAAGAGGAAACTTCTCTAAAATGAGGGAACTGGTGAAAAGAGAGTTGAAAGGGGGGAATCAAGAGGGTTAAATCCTTGCAAAATGCATGGAGCTTACTCAAAAGCACAATAATAGAAGCTCAACTAAAATGTATTCCACAGGTTAGGAAAGGCAGCACCAAGTCCAAGAGGCCACCAGCATGGTTAACAAGCAGTGTCAAAGAAGCTATTGTAGAAAAGAGGGCTTCTTTCAGAAAATGGAAGTCTTGCTCAAGTGAGGAAAATAAAAGGCAGCACAAGCTTGCACAAAGGTAATGCAAGCAAACAATAAGAGATGCAAAAAAGCAGTTTGAAGAGCACATCGCTAATAATATCAAGGCCAACAATAAAGAATTCTTTAAGTATATCACAAGCAGGAAACCAGCTAGGGAAGCAGTTGGACCGTTGGGTGACAATGGAGTTGAGTACTAAAGGAGGACAGGAAGATTGCAGAGAAGCTGAATGAATTCTTTGCATTGGTGTTCACTGCAGAGGATATAGGACAGATGCCTGTGCCTGAACTGATGTTTTCAGGAATGGAGGCTGAGGAACTGAGGCAAATAGTGGTGACAAAAGATGAAGTTCTCAACTGTATTGACGAATTAAAAGCAAATAAATCACCAGGCCCAGATATCCATCCTAGAGTTCTCAAAGAACTCAAATATGAAACTGTGAGCCTCCTCACAAAAATATGCAACATGTCCCTAAGCTCAGCCTCTGTACCAGAGGACTGGAAGATGGCCAATGTAACACCAATTTTTAAAAAGGGATCCGGGGGGGATCAGGGAAATTACAGGTTGGTTAGCTTGACATCTGTTCCAGGTACATTGGTTGAAAGCATTATTAAAGGCAAAATTAGTAAGCATATAGAAGGGCATGTCCTGCTGAAGAAGAATCAACACAGCTTCTGCAAAGGCAAGTCCTGTCTTACTAATCTACTAGAATTCTTTGTGAGTGTCAACAAACATGTGGAGAGGGGTGATCCGGTGGACATTGTTTCCTTGGACTTCCAAAAGCTTTGGATAAAGTTCCCCACCAAAGACTCCTGAACAAACTTAGCAGTCATGGGATAAGAGGAGAGGTCTTCTTATAGATCAGTAACTGGTTAAAGAACAGAAAGTCAATTCTCCCGATGGAGGGAAGTAAATACTGGGGTCCCACAGGGACCGGTATTGAGACAAATTCTTTTCAACTTGTTCATAAATGATCTAAAATTAGGAGTGAGCAGTGAAGTGGCCAAGTTTGCCAATGACACCAAATTATTTAAGGGATTGTGAAGAGCTCCAAATGGATCACTCCAAGCTTGGAGAGCGGCCATCCAAATGGCAGATGCGGTTCAGTGAAAGGTGATACATATTGGGGCAACCAACCAACCCCCCCCCCAACTTCAAGTATAACCTAATGGGAACTGAGCTGGTGGTGACCAAACAAGAAAGAGATCTTGGGGTTGTGGTGGACAGCTCGATGAAAATGTCAACCCAGTGTATGGCTGCTGTAAAGAAGGCTAACTCCATGTTAGGTATCATAAGAAAAGGAATTGAGAATAAAACAGCTAGTATCATACCGCCTTTATACAAATCTATGGTACAACCACACTTAGAATACTGTGTACAGTTCTGATCACCACACCTAAAAAAGGATATTGTAGAGCTGGAAAAAGTGCAGAAAAGGGCAACTAAAATGATTAAGGGGCTGGAGCATCTCCCCTTTGAAGGAAGGTTACAACAACTGGGATTGTTTAATTTGTAAAAATGGAGGCTAAATTACAAAATGTTGTAATTTTGTACAAAATTATGCATGGTATGGAGAATGTGGGTAGGGAGACATTTTTCTCCCTCTCTCCAAATACTAGAACCCAGGGTCATCCCATGAAGCTGACTGGTGGGAAATTCAGGACAAATAAAAGGAAGTACTTCTTCACACAGTGCATAGTTAAGTTATGGAACTCACTACCACAGGATGTAGTGATGGCCACCAGTTTGGATGGCTTTAAAAAGGGGGTTGGATAAATTCCTGGAGGCAAAAGCTCTCAATGGCTACTAGCCCTGATGGTTGTGTGATATCTCCAGTATTCGAGGCAGTAAGCCTGTGTGCACCAGTTGCTGGGGAACATGGGCAGGAGGGAGCTGTTGCACCACGTCCTGCTTTGTTGGTGTCTGGCTGACGGCTGGTTGTTCACTGTGTGAACAGAATGCTGGACTAGATGGACACCTGAGCTGATCCAGCAGGGCACTTCTTAGGTTCTTAAATTTATGTGGGAGCTACTCCTCAACATTCTGGCTCAGAACAAAATTGCTGGCAACATATGGCCTTTCCAAATGCTGGCTCACTGTATCCCATAAAACTGTACAAACAGGAAAGCAAGGCAGTTTACTTAAAGGGCGCTGGCCATAAATCCACATTACTGCATTAACCTAGCATGTAATTATCCTCTGCCATAGTTGTCCATGCAACTTTACTAGTCAATTCATTGCCACTGTTTAGGGCAGGAGAGGGAAACTAGGAATGATAGGGAAGGGTTAACTGTCCTCCCCCCATATGCTTGAAACATTGTCCCCCACCCCACCCCCTGCATGGGAATTAAGCTCATAAACAGTATTCCATTGGTGCCAAATGGAAGTCCCCCCCGTCCCCCCCCCCCGAGCTTAATTGGCATGCCTAGGGGGATTTCCAGGGGGATCCCAACTGGGAACGGTTAACCCTCCCCTCCCTGCATGAAGTGGCCCCCTTCCCAAATCTTCCCTGAATGGCCATTAAGATTGGGGAAAAACTTCCAGTGGTGCCAATTGTAGTTTTGCCTCCAGAAAGGCAAGGCAGAGGTGGGACTGGAGCAGAGCGGGCGGAGGGATAGCGGGAGATTGCAAATTAATTGTAACTGAAGATGAACTACTGATTTCAGATAATCTGGGGCAGGGGGCAAATTAACTGAATTTATTTTATTTGAGGTGATTGGGATGAGAACTTTTTTGGCTTTGCCTTTAGCAAAATTTAATAATAATAATAGATTATTTATTGCATTTTTATACTGCCCAATAGCCGAAGCTCCCTGGGCAGTTCACAAAAACTCAGTTCTAATTTCACATATACAGATATAAATTAAAACATGCACATTTTATGGAGATTCGTAGCATATAGGCCTGGGCCCCTGATCTTCTAAGTGCCTAGCAACACCCCTGCCTCCATCAGGAAGCACCCCATTCCCAAACGATGGACACTCAGAACATTGTACGCGAATTGTAGTTTCTAAACCATTTTTTAAAGCGCAGCTCCACATCGACTTTAGCCAGTCCCCAATTCTTCACTGAATGAGATCTGAAATGGAGGTTCAGGTCTCTCACCATTCCAGCTTTCTTAGTCTCTATGTCTCTTCTGCTTTCAATGGAAGCAGTGGCACTCTCTTGAGAGGAACCTGCTCTTGACAAGGCCTGGTTTATTTTTAGCTTCTTGACGTATTTGTGTGTGTGTGTGTGCGCGCACCCATCCCCCAAGTCCTCCTTTCCTTCACTCTCAGCATAGCCAAGAGACAAATAGCTAAATGAGCCTTCCTGGAGCCAACTGAACAGTTATTTGAGAAGCAGGAGGAAGGGGATTAGGTACAACATTTTATACAGGCTAAATATAGCCATATTGAATGTCTCTGAACAACCTATCCATATAGTAGTTTGGACTGAAAGAACATTTGGGAATGGCATGTGACAGGGACATCAGCCCAAACACTGACACACTACCTTGAATACTGCAAACGGGATCTAAAATGGAGCTCATGAGTGTATTAAATCCCTTCTCCTTCCCCGAAATAAAGAAATGCTATCTCAAGAATGCCTTCAAATTTGCAAAAGGCTGTCTCTGGCTCCTACATCTCATAACTGACAGACCTCATTCTAGGGCTGAATTGTAAACAGGCTGCAAAAATGTGGTACCAGTGAGGCCCAATATCGTCATATTCAGAAGATCTGAACCTTAGAAACAAATCAATGCATCTTTTCTCTTTCTCTCCCTCCCGCTTTACTTTTTTTTACTGCTGTCTAAAGCTCTTTGGCAGCTTAGAGGTAATTATCTTTCCCCTCCCCAAAGTGCCATGGGGGTTGGATACAGTGTTGTTCCAATGTACAATAATAATAATAATAATAATAATAATAATAATAATAATAGATTATTTATTGCATTTTTATACTGCCCAATAGCCGAAGCTCCCTGGGCAGTTCACAAAAACTAAAACCATTCAAAGTATAAAACAGTATAAAGACATGATATAAAATATCCATTAAAAACTGATTAAAAATATCATACATGATTAAAACATCTTTAAAAACATCCTAAAAACATTCAAAACACCAGGAGGAAGGGCATGGAAGCCCTTGGAAACCTCTCCCCCGGCACGATGCGTGTCCAGACCCAGGGAGCTTTCAGGTTTAGGGTAGCCAGTTAAGCATCATGATCAGGAAGTTCAGGAAATGCATTGCCAAAAAAGGAGGACAAAAGAGGACTCTCGTTTGCATTAAATGTATCTATGCTAATTTATAACTATGCAATATGCTACACGAGCTGGGAAATAATATGTAGCTAGTTGGTCTGGCTACCTGCACAGGATTCCATCCCTAGAAGTAGGTAGCAGGGGAAGGTGGCCTCCTGGGGCAGTCCCTTAAACATCACCCCCCAAAAGACAACATAAGAGGTCACAGATTTGCACAGAAGCTCATATGCTAATTTATATGTAGAAATATAAATTTGGAAATAATTACTACAGTTTAAATAGAAATATAGTGGAAAAGACTGCGACCAGGTAACCTGTGTGCCTGCTCAGTCTGCTGTCCAGGTGCTAACGGCTGATGGGCAACTTCAAGGGCCCTGATCTTCTTTCTTATGACTCTTTGACCCTATTCAGACCACATGATAAGCCACGGTGGTTATGCACTTTGAGCTAAGCATTATGGCTTAGCAAGTCGTGTGAACCATTCCTAACCACGGTGTAAACATACTCACTAACCATTTGCTGCAAAAGGGTTAGCGGCCTAACCATGGCTTAGCATGCTGTCTGAACAGGCCCACTATCTTTAAACTGGACATGGACCAGGCAGTCCTTCAAATAGAGGACACTTTCAAATAGAGGGCTCTCTGTAAAGTAGGGCACTTGGCTACCCTGTGCCCTCTGGTCTACTCAGCCTACAGGTTGAGGCATAGAGTGTCAGCTGGAAGGAGGATGAGATTGAGTGGCAGCCGTAAGCTGCCAGATATCTACAACGCATTTGTGACAGGCCGTACATCTATTGTAGAGAATTTGGCAGGGAAAGGAAATAACAGGTGCAAGTTGGCGGAGAAGGTAGTAACAGAAGGTGGTGGTGGAGGGGAGGGATCATGAGGGAATGGGAAGATTTTTCAAGGGTTGCATAAGAGGTATCTCACTTGTAGGCAGATAGAACAGCAACTGAGCAATTATCATTGAGTTCAATTAAAACTAGCCCTAAAAGGGAAAAGGTTTCACAAATAAATGAGATGCAAGTCAAACAATAGTGGGTTGATGCAGTAAGAGCAATGGGCTCAGTTTCAGATTGCCAGGGAGAACATTTCCTGCATCAGCATTTCATGCTTGGACCCCTTATATGTAAAGATTTATTATTTCATATTTGTCCACTGATGAAGTTATGTTTGCCTGATCCCTTTATCCACTGCTGATTTCCAAGACAAAGTGCAAAGCCACTGGGTAATTGGGCAAATGACCAGCTGCAGCGAGCCACTCCTCAAAAACAAATAACAACTGGGCTCTTGATGCTAATTCAGCATCAAGCCATAGTTACACACTAATTATTCCCTGCCAGGCAGAGGACTTACAGCAATCTGTTAACGCAGACACTTATTAGAAGGCCTGTTCTCGTGCCCCGCAAAAAATTGCACCTTTCTCTGCTGTTCGCAATGGGTTTGCGAGGCAACCACAACGAGTACACTATCACACATGGGTCAATTAAAATATTCTGGCCTTTTTCACGCTAGCTGTAAATTAAACTTCCTCGTAACTCCTCACAAGTACATGCTAGGTTGGGGGCACTCCTCGAGATTGCATGCTTTGTAGACATTTCAGCTTCATGCCCAAAGGTGATGGAAAGAAAGGTTAGAGTGGAAATCTATACCTACAAGGCAAGTGGCTACTTCAGATTTATTCTGAAGTGGGTTAACAGCAGGAGCTCCTGGTTCCAATCTTGCATCAGCCATGAATTCGGCTAGTAAACGCTTGGTGTGGGGTACTCCTATACCACCTGTGTCTCTTTTTTCCTGGAACATATGCTCATACCTCCATGAAATGCCAAGGTAATAGCACAGGAAGCTCTGTGCGGATGACTGACCAGATGCCAAAATATGTTTCAGGGAACTACACTGTCTCCCCCACATTCTCCATTGAGCAGCCTCCCCCAGCTTGGTGCCCACCATGTTTTGGACTAGAAGTCCTATCATCCCCAATCATTGACCATTTTGGCTGAGGCTGATGGAAACTGAAATCCAAAATATCTGAAGGATACATCGGGGAAGGCTGCTGTAGTGAAACTTAAACCCTTTAAAAAGCCATAAAATGAAATTTTATCTGGAACAACTAAAGTTTAAAACTCTTTTCCACTCTAAGAAAAAGAAACCATTAACAATAAATGTATCTCCCTGACTTTTCTAAAAGCCCTATCCATTAGACTGTGTACATGTTAATTATGCAACTGAAGTGCAGCAAAATGCATAATTTATAAATGCATGGGGTTTTCAACATTTGGTGTTTTAAAAAATGACTTGCAGTATCTTCACCATTTTGGGGCTGCATTCCAACAACCATTGTTCTGGAAGAAACCCCATTGAATCTGAGTAAACACATACAGGATTGTGCTGTGAATCATGCTTGTAAGCTCAGCTCACTTCTGCCATCTCAATCCACATTACACATTTTAAAATTTGAATGATTGGAGGGCCCAGCATATCTGCACTGACATAAATATGACCTTAGAACCGAATCATAATGTGTGGCCATTTTACTATGCACTCTTGGTCTGTGGAAAGACTGTGGCTGCATTTGGACATGGAGGTGCGACTGGCACCAATGCTATATTCTTTTTAGCACCAAGTCAAAACCCTATTTGTTTGCCCAGGCATTTTTAATTGATTTGTTAAGCTGGTTGATGTGAGCTGTCTTATTTTATATTATTTACAGCATTTTATAGCTGTAGTTCAGCCTTCCCCAACCTGGTGCCCTCCAGATGTTTTGGACTTCAACTGTCATCAGCCCCAGCCAGCATGGCCAATGGTCAGGAATTCTGGGAGCTGTAGTCCAAAGCAGCTGGAGGACATCAGGTTGGGAAAGGCTGCTATAGTTTATTTATTTATTTATTTAAAACATTTGTATCCCACCCTATATTATTAAGATCTCAGGGTGGCGTACAGATAAAAGCACACAGTATAAAACAATAAATATGCACAGTTAAAAACAAATTAAACCATGAACCAAGTTAAAACAATATATAATTTAAAAGCAATAAAAAGTTAAAACAATGTGCCATCTTAGTGAATTTAACCATCAAAGGCTTTGTTAAAAAGCCACGTTGATACTTTTGTTGATAATATAGTTGATACTTTTATTGTTTTTATTGTACATTATATTAGGACTGGTATCGTAAGATGAAGGCCAATATACCCTAAGATGAAGGCCAATATACCCTATAAGCAATACAAGAATGAACCACAGTGAGCCTTGGGTGCACACTTCCCAGGAGCATGCCTGTGAGGAGATCAGGAGTGTCTGCTTTCATTTAGATTCATAGTTTAGTGTGTCATACAAGCCATGATTAATTTTAAATATGGTTTCTTGAAACAGCCAGATTCATGCCATGGGTAATGAAGTTGGTGTGCTTCAACAAACCATAGTTATAATTACCCACAGTTTTTTTTGGGTTTGGATGTTATGGCAAGTTGCAGCTACTATAAAAAAGAAGCAAACATTTCCAAACTCCTTGCGTCCACACTGTAGAAGTAGAGGAACGCTAAACCACATCTGTTGCCCTGAGATCCTAGTGATATAGGGCGGGATACAAATGTTTTAAATAAATAATAAAATCTGAAAAAGGCCTACAGGTGAAATCCTGACAAAGTTCTACTGAGTTCAGCAAAACCAGGATTGTACTTTATGATGGCCCATTCAGAAGACACCTTAAACTATGGCTTTAGCCATGGTGAATAAAGCAAAAAGGGCCTTATTCACCATGGTTCAAGCCATGGTTTAAGCTGTCTTCTGAATACAGCTTGGCTTTCTGGCTTAACCACTGTGGTTCAAGCCATCGTTTAAGGTGTCTTTTGAATGGTCCCAATATGTAAAATGGGGAGGGGAAGGGAGACAGAGAACTACCTTTGATTAGAAATTTTGATTCTTTTGTGTCGTCATTGCCAATTTATTTGTATGGTTTTCCGTGGTAAAACCATGGTCAAAGCGACTTGCAGCAACATCAGAGATAAATAAATAAAACACAACATTTCCAGGTAACTGACTAACAGTTACAAGTCATATTTTTTTAAGTAGTCAGACAACTAGGCTAATTAACTCACAGTAAATATACTCTAAGAATAAACAATCCAATAATAATTCATACGAAGGTCCAACAAATTAATAATCTTAATAGCAGGGAAAATAATACCTCTCATTTAAAGCTAAACATTACCCTAGCCACAAAACCTAAACAAGACCCCACTTGGATACTCTCTAGGCACCTTCAGTATCAGGAGCACCTGCAATGAGTCAGGGCCTCATCCTCCCAGGCTAGGTAAAAAATGAGCCACAAAGACGAACAGGACTTGTAGGACTCAAATGGTCCTTCAAAATACAGCCAAATTTCATCTCCAGAAATTAAATTCTTAATTAAAAAGAAATGAAACAGCATTTGAAAAGACTGGAAAAGGGGAGTTATTACTGTGAAAATTCTTAATAACAAAGCGGATCATCTTACCCCAACAGCTGCTTTTACATTCACAACTCTTTTCATCTTCCTGTGTATGGCATCTGGTTTAACCTATTTCTATAATATTTTACCCAACTTGTGCTCTTCGCATGTGACAGGCTATTAAGTAAATAGATACCCATTTTATGTTGAAAGTTATAGCACTGGGGGCAAACCATCAGATGCGTATACATGATCAAGCACTACAGAAACAATTAGCAATAGATAGAAATTACTGTGGTGTGTGAAAGAATGTCTAAATAGAACCACAAACCTAACAATTTCCAATGAGATAATACTACTGATATTACCTTGTGGAAGGCAGCTTGGCCACAACCAGTGCAATTTGTGATAAAAAGTCATGCAAAGACACACTTTATATTGTCAGAGAGCACACAATCACACGAAATCACTGTCTTTCTGAATGGGCTGTTTCCCAATTTCTGGGTTCAATGTTGCTAATCAAGAGACTATGCTCTAGGTAACACACCCACACCCCAAAAAGCTTTCCCCTCAGTATTGCTTCATGCTGCAATTCAATTCAAGCTACTACTGTTGGGTATATATGAAAGAGTTTACTCATTATCTTGGGGCTTCATCTGATGAACTACAACAACACTTGCTGAGAGCTGTTTTCCTTGGTGACAACAGATTCTTCATAGCATCTGGCAGCAAGAAATCGAGAAAGAAATGCTACATGCCAAATGCCAAAGAATGAACAGATAACTGCACATTTAAAAATGAAAAATCAATGCCTGGAAACGTAGGCAAACAGCATTCTAAGTGATGTGTGAATTAAATCTCTCTGAGGATCTAAATGCCTGCTTGAAAGCTAATGGTCATTTAAATCTGCCTTTGGTTTGCAGTGAAGCGGTTGAACCTCTTTCAGGCTGAGGCCCAAATTGAATTTCAGAGAAGCTCTCTGGGGCTGCATTCCAGTGGTGGGCAGGGCTGAAAACAAAAGGACTGGGACCAAACTACCAAAAATACCAGCACATTTTAGCTTAAAGCACTTACTGCCTGTAACTAAGCCTCAAACTTTCAGAATGGGGGAAAAAAACCTGCACAAATGTCGGGAAACCACGAAATGATCAGTGCCAGGGGAAAGGCATGGGGTCATTTTGAGAACCCTGGAAGGCTGGACTGGGACCCCGGGTGGGGCAAATTTGGCCCCTGGGCCTGAGGTTCCCCACCTCTGATGTAAGAACGTTCCTTTCCAGCCTGTGGAAGAGAACGATTGGTGGTTGGGGGAAAGGGGTAGTGCTCAGTTGTAGGGGCATGTGGCCTTCTGGGAAACCTCTGAAGGACTGGATTGGGAACCCCAGAAGGCCAGATTTGGCTCTTGGGCTGAGGTTTTGTATCATTGAAGTAGAGGATGCCTTCAACAGTCTGCTAAAAACCTACAAATAGAGGACTTCCCTAAACACCTACAGGGTCATACCATAGTATTGTACCTGCAAGCTAGCTTCTATTTCAATGTTTAAATGTAGAATTAAAATGGGGTGTTTTTTTTTTTTAAAAAAAAGAACCAACATGGTCAATCATGATTTAATCCTGGATGAGAGGGCTGACCTGGCGTGCATTACGGAGACTTGGGTGGGTGAGCTGGGTGGGGTTGATCTGACTCAGCTCTGCCCATCTGGGTACTCAGTGCAGCACCAACACAGATTGGAGGGACGGGGTGGGGGAGTCACCGTGATTCATAGATCTTCCATCTCTATCACCAGGAAACCACTCCATCTTGGAGCGGGCCTTGAGGGTTTGCACCTGGTGTTGGGCCAGAGAGACAGATTGGGGATGCTGCTGGTGTACCGCCCACCCTGCTGCCCAGCATCCTCCCTGACTGAGCTGGTGGAGGCAGTCTTGACTGTGGTGTTGGAGGAACCCAGGACGGTGGTTCTGGGCGACTTCAACTTTCATGCTGAGGCTGTCTCTGGAGCTCCGGCTCAGGACTTTATGGCCTCCATGACAACCATAGGGCTGTCTCAGTTTGTCATTGGCCCAACACATGAAGCAGGGCATACCCTTGATTTGGTTTTTGCTCCAAGCCGTGAGATGGGTAGTCTGAAGATTGGGAGGGGGGGTCCAAGTAACTCCATTGTTATGGTTGGACCATTTCCTGGTGAGATTTGAACTCACGGCGTTACTACCCTCCTGCAAGGGTGAGGGACCCATTCGGATGGTCCGCCCCAGGAGACTGATGGAATCCAATGGATTTCTGAATGGTCTTGGGGATTTTCCAGTGGAGAGAGCTGGTGATCCAGCCGAGGCCCTAGCCTCACTGTGGAATGGTGAGATGCGGAGGGCCATTGACTTGATTGCACCTGAGTGCCCTCTCCAGTCCTGTAGAGCCCGCTCTGCTCCTTGGTATACTAAGGAGTTGCGGTCAATGAAACAGGCTGGACATCAGCTAGAGCGCAAATGGTGCAAGACTCAAAGCGAAGATGACTGAGCATGCTGTAGAGCGCAAAATCGTGCCTATTGCATGGCAGTGCGGGCACCAAAGAAGGCTTATTTTGCTGCCTCCATTGCGTCCTTGAGTAGCCGTCCAGCGGAGCTCTTCTGGGTGGTCTGGGGGCTGCTAACATCCACCCCAGCAAATGGGGCCCTGGCCCTGTTGAGGACCCGCTGTGAGCTTTTTGCATCACACTTTGAGGACAAGATCGCTTCTCTCTGCAGCGAGCTTGACATTGTTGTTAGTGCAGCTCCAGTTGAGGTGTCCTATGCCACCATCTGCCCAATTTTGTGGGATCAGTTCCAGTTATTGCAGCTTGATGATGTGGACAAGTTGCTTGCAGAAGTGTGACCAACCACTTGCCCTCTCGATCCCTGTCCCTCCTGGCTTTTAAAAGCAAGCCGAGGGGGTTTGACTGGGTGGGTCCAGGGGGCGATCAATGCTTTCCTCAAGGAAGGGGTGGTCCCTGCTGTCCTTAAGGAGGCAGTAGTGCAACCACTCCTGAAGAAGCCCACCCTGGACCCAATGGTATTAGGCAACTACTGCCCAGTTGCAAACACCCCTTTTTTAGGGAAGGTACTTGAGAGGGTTGTGGTGGAGCAACTGCAGGCACTCTTGGAGGATACTGATTATCTAGACCCATTCAGTCTGGGTTCCGATCTGGTTACAGGACTGAATCAGACTTGATCGCCCTGATGGATGACCTTTATCGAGAGAGGGACAGGAGGAATGCAACCCTGTTAATCCTGCTTGATCTCTCATCGGCTTTTGATACGACCATGGTATTCTCCTGGATTGAATCCGTGGGATGGGCATTGGAGGCACTGTGTTACAGTGGTTCCGGTCCTACCTACGGGGTCATTTTCAGAGAGTAGCATTGGGTGACCAATCCTCAGCCCCTTGGCAATTGAGCTATGGAGTGCCGCAGAGCACCATCTTGTCCCCAATGTTATTTAACATCTATATGAAGCCGTTGGGAGCGGTCATTAGGGGATTTGGAGCTAAATGCCATCAATACGCAGCTCTAACTCCCTGTGACAACTGAATCAGGTGAGGCTGTGCAGGTCCTGGACCAGTGCCTAGACTCAGTAATGGGCTGGATGAGGGCCAATAAACTGAGACTGAATTCTGGCAAGACGGAAGCCCTGTGGGTGAGTGGTTCCCGAGTCTGGGAGACAGGCTCATTGCCTGTTCTGGATGGGGTTGCTCTGCCTCTGAAAGTACAGGTTCGTAGTTTGGAGGTACTCTTAGACCCATTTCTGTTATTGGAGGCTCAAGTAGATGCCACGGCTCAGAGTGCCTTTTACTATCTTCGGTTGGTTCGCCAACTACGGCCTCTCCTGGACAGGGATAGCTTGGCCACGGTGGTACAGGCATTGGTAACCTCAAGATTGGATTACTGCAACGCGCTCTATGTGGGGCTGCTCTGGAAGCTGCTCCAGAAGCTGGAGCTAGTGCAGAATACTACAGCTCGGCTGTTGTCTGGAGCTGCCCCTTTCCAGCATGTAACTCCTCTGCTGAGGGAACTGCACTGGCTGCCTATTCGCTACCAGGCCAGGTTTAAGGTTCTTGTACTTGTGTACAAAGCCCTAAACAACTTGGGACCAGGATACCTGAGAGAGCGCTTTCTCCCTTACCAACCTGCCCGGTCACTGAGGTCATCCGAGGGGCCTGCTCCTGGTGGTTCCACATAGATCCATCCTCCGATTGGAATCCACCAGGGGAAGAGCCTTCAGTGTGGTGGCTCCCCTCCTGTGGAACTCCCTGCCTCTGGAGGTCAGGCAGGCTCCAACCTTGTACTCCTTTCAGCACCTCCTGAAAACATCTTTATTCCAGGAAGCCTTTCCTTAATATGCAGCCTTGAATCTCTGTTTTTGCTTCTTTTATTCTGTTTTTATTCTGTTTTTATTCTGTTTTTATTTTCATTTTATCTTGTACATCACTCTGAAATTTTTCAATGGGGAGCGGTATATAAATATTCTAAATAAATAAATAAATAAATAAATAATTGTTGCAGTTGGTTCAAGGCTATATTCACACTCACCATTGAAGACCTGAAAGCTGACAAGCATATTCAATAACCACATTATGATCCATTTCCCCCAGAAAATCTGTCCCTGTAATTCTTATCAAAACCTTTTAAAAAATAGTCATTGCTCTCTCTCCCCTGATGTAGATCACCATTGCTTTTGTATTATTATTATTGTAATAGCAACTGAAGGGATTTGCCCTATAGCTAAGCAGGATGCTGTGTACCAATTCTTTCTGTAACATAACACACTACAAATTGGTCCGGTCTGGCCTTACTGGTCCCAGCTGAGATATTATGACATTTGCAAAAGGAAACAGATGCATTTTCAGATATTGGTATTTCTGTTCAGTAGGTATTCTTATAGCAGGGCCATCGTTCAAAGCAGCAATAAAGAACTAAAAGTTTGCTTCAAAGGGAAAATGAAAATGAAAAAATGAAAGCTTCAAACAGGACCATTAAGGAAACAGTTCTCCAATTATTCCAGAGAACATCCCAGTAGAACAATAAAGTGAACTCCAGCGAGGACATGGAAAGACAATTTAACACTCTAATATGATCCAGGTACTTGCTAGGCAAGCTAATTTTTAGGAAACTAAGCTTCTCATACTCCCCCCTGCCTGCCAGTTATTGTATGTTTATGATAATTTCTCTGCCTGAAACTTGACATCCCAAGTCAGATACCCCAGATATAGCACAGTGAACAAAGTACATGTCAAATAAAATACAGGTTTCAGTTACAATACACACATTAAGCATTACTTTAAGTAGTCACATGAATCAGATTTAGGAAATAGGATCCAACCCAATGTGGCTAACAAACATTTAAAAAAATACAATGTTTTGAAACATATATCACATCCTCGCTACCTAAAAACAATGATAAAACACATATAAACAACAAAGAACACTTTCTTGGAACAGCACAAAAAACTGGGTTAGTGTAAACAAAATAAAAATAAACCAGGACAGCATTCAATCAAAAGCCTTTTTGACTGGCTATTTTTATCCAGCTGTCTGAAGCAATAGAGTGTTGGACCCTGATGAATTTCACTTGGCGTAGTATTCCACAGCACGGGTGCCACTAAACAAAATGGTCTACTCCTAGTAGCTATCTGCTGTGCTTCATGGGGTCAAGGGCTGGTTTAATGCTTCTGATGATGAACAGAAATTGTAGGAAGAAACATATAGAAAAAGGCTTTTCTTCAGGTACCAAACATTTAAGTCTTTAAATGTTAACTTCAGCACAGAAATGAGCACAGAAACAAACTGGCAACCAGTGAAGACTAAGCAAAATAAGCACAACATGGTCAAGAAGTTTAGCTCGAGTCAGCACCCTCGCTGTAGCATTTTGCACCAGATGCAGTTCCCAAACACTTTACAAGGGCACTGCCATGTAGAGAGCATTACAGTAGTCCAATCTGGAGGTAACTAGGGCATGAATGACCATGGAAAGGTCCAACTTCATCACAATAGGTCGTAGTTGGTGAATCAGCTGAAGCTGGAAATAGGCACTTCTCACCTGCACATCTAACAAGGAGCACCCCTGAATTTCAGACCTTATCTTTTAGGGGGAGTAAAATCTCATCAAAAACAGGCTGCACACCTAGAGATGTGAAGGCCTCAAGGAAAAATGGCGGCGGCGGCGGGGGGGGGGGGGATAAGAACATAAGAAGTCCCATGCTGGATCAGCCAATATACTTGGGGTGGGGGAGAGATGCAGTTGTATTTTTGGCTCACTTCTTTTTGCCTTTGGCATGGTCCCCCAAGCTCTCCAAAACAAAAATGAAATTTCTAGTATACTCCAAAATTGCTATTGCTAAACTACAGAATTGCTATGGATATACTAGATTCTAAGTCAGAGTGCATCTGACTAATTTTATCTGTAAAATGCTTCACAAACAAGTCTCAGCGGGCTTCTGAACAATTTTACATTCCTTTCTGAGGACCAAGCTGTATCAGCCCCTTCACCACATGGAACAGCTCTGCTGGATAACACTGAGCAAATTAAATGGTGTCGGAAATGGAAGACTTTGGTACTATCACCACCACAACTCTCTAATCTGGGGAAAGTTAGACTTGTAGTGAGTTTCCCTCTACCAATGGCTCTAGCCATCATTTGCTTGTTTCATTGTTCTCAGCTACTAGTAAACCAGGGAGCCTCATTGAGCTCTACTGGAAGGAAGCAGACACTTAGGAGCGACTGTAATAGGATACAGTAATTGCCATGAGTTAGGCATGTATGAGCATTTTGTTGCTGTTCGAAAAAACAGCCAAAAATGGCCTGCTTGTAACTCTGAACAAGTTTTTTTGGGAAAGCTTGTACATCACTTTTGCAAAATGCATTGTTTTTGAACAATGCTCACTTATAAGTGGACTTCCCCCACCCAAAGAAGTAGCATTTTCATAATTTCCTCAATAGAGGAAAAGCACACATTTTTCCTGTTTGAAAACATACATTTTTCTTGTTTGAGAAAAATAAAGGCATTTGCGAACGAGAACCAGGAGAAATTAGTGTTGAGGTGGGTAAAGGAGAGCATCAACAAACTTAAAAATCACTCATTTGCCTAAGGAGTGAGAGACAGATCTGGAATCTCCGTATCCTGAGCAGTAGAATTTTTACAGGATCATCTGCATGCTTACAAACATGTTTTCACCACGAGAGATAGAAATAAGCAATATTTTTTTTAAATAGTTAGGGAAATGCAGAGATGATTAATAGAAAGCAGGGCTGAAAAAAACATTATCCAATGCCCTTGGAGAGCTGCTGTCTCTCTAGACAATATGGCACAAGTTGGATCAATGGACAGATGCAACGTAAAGCACTTTTGTATGTTTATATAAAGTCAAAGATGAACACACAGGGGACTGAAGAGCTGCTTCACACATTACTGCATTAACAATATAGAGATATTTTCAAATGACTGTATTAATTTTCCTGCAACATATTATTGTATCCTGAAGTGACTAATCAGGCAACTTCCCATGGAATTTTTTAAAAGGAAAACAGCAGGGCAACAGTTGCATACTGCATAGTACATTCCTATGCATGTTTACTCAGAGTTAAGTCTTACAGTGTTCAATGGGACTTACTCCCAGGTAAGTATGTACTGGACTACAAGTCCATATACATAAGGAGAACTGGAAATTGAAAGAATCTTTGGACCTCCAAATTGTCCCTAAATCCAGCATTTCCAAATTATGCCATCAAAAGGTTATATTAAATATGCCATCAAAAGGTTGTATTAAATATGCCACCAAAAGGTTGTATTAAATATATATTTCCTAACAGCACAGACATAGAGCCTAATGGCAAAATAAGCTAGGAGTGTGAGTAGGGGTGTGTGTGTGTGTGTGTGTGTGTGTGTGTGTGTGTGTGTGAGAGAGAGAGAGAGAGAGAGAGAGAGAGAGAGACAGAGAGAGAGAGAGAGAGTTTTTATGAGAGATTAAAGAAATTAAAACAGAGGATGTGTACAGGATACTGTCTGCACAATACTTTTATATCCTCTAATAATGTTTCAGAACCCACTGTGCTTTAAAAGAAAATCTAGAGTCTAGGGCTTCTTCTATTTAAAGTGCAGAATTAGCTGAAATGATCTATCTGACTGGTTGAAAAACACCCCTATGAGCTTTACCGTAACTGTCACGGTACTAACAAAGATAAATGCACCTTATATAGAAGAATCCTGTTCATGAGATGTAAAAACTGCTGACATCCAAGAAATATTCATTGTAGCTTTCATTTCATTTACTCAACCCATGAATGGCAGGACTACAGATCACCAAAGATATAGAATGTAATCAGTTGTGTTCAAATTGCTGTTATTTCTCACTGGCTTAAAATGCCAATACAAGCTAAAGGGTTGGGGGAGAGACAAGCACTTTTCACGTATATACATACCAGTGACTCAGACCTAAAGACTATGACTGGGTTCAGAGAACATAATAACCAATGGTAGTTTAAATAGTTGACGGTTGGTTATTTAACCCACCATGGGTTACTGCATTGTGTGGAGGAAGTTTTTTAACCAATGGTTGGTTATTTTGCCAAAATAACCAATGTTGTGCAGAATTGGCTATTTGAACCACCATTGGTGGAGGGCACTGTTGGTTATTTTGTCAGCCACACAGTCACAAGGCAAGAGCGGTCAAAGCGGTGGCTGCTGCTCTAGTCCAGCTGGCAGATTTTTGGCAGCGATGGCTGATGGGATACTAGTGGGAGGACTGAGAGGGAAGAGAGGGCGGGGAATGAGTGCGTCAACTCAGCATGGACTAATAGTCAACTCAACACTGATCCTAATCCACAGCACGGTTACTTATTATCATGTTGTGTAGGGAATATCCCCTAGATAAACAACTGCTGAGTTGATTTTTACCCCACCATTGACAATCATGTTGTCTGAACGCAGCCTATGACTGGGTTCATACAACACGATAAATAGTCGACGGCTGGTTATTTAACCCACCGTAGGTTATTGTGTTGTGTGGAGGGATTTTTTTAACCAATGGTTAGTTATTTGGCCAGAATAACCCATGCAAGGAACCAACACTGTGCAGAGTTGGCTATTTGAACTGTGCAGAGTTAGTTATTGTGCTGTGGTGGGCACTGTTGGTTATTTTGTCAGCCACTGAGTTGCAAACAAGATAATTCAAAGCAGTGGCTGCCACTCTACGCCAGCTGGCAGGATAGTTTTTCGGCAGCAATGGATGATAGGATACTAGTGGGAGGATTGGGGGGAGGGAGATGAGTGAGTCAATTCAGCGTGGACTAATAGTCAAAATGCTGATTCTAATCCACAACATAGCTGATCATTACCATGTTGTGTGGGGAGTACCCCCTAGATAAACCACTGCCGAGTTGATTATTACCCCACCGTTGATTATTATGTTGCCTGAACACAGCCAGTGGGTTTTATCCAATTGTTTTGCACAAGCAGACACCACTTGCCCTTGCCCAAGGCATGGTATCAAACTTTCACTGATCCCCAGTGCACTTTCAAGCTTGAATACCTTCCATAGGGCTTTCCAATCCTCAAGAACAGCTTTTTGAGGGAGGTAGTGCAGGAGATCCTTCAGTAAAGCCTCCATTGGATACAATCCTATTTTATGTATTTATTGCTACATTTATATCCTGCCCCTCCCCATCACTTGCAAGACACCTAAGATGGCTTACATGGTCTTCCTCTTTTCTATTTTAGCCTCACACTACCTTGTGAGGTAGGTTAGGTTGAGAGTCTATAACTGACCCAAAGTCACCCAGTGAGCTTCATGGCTGAGTAGGGACTAGAACCTGGATCTCAAAGTACCAGTCTAACTTTCTAACCACTACACCATACTGGCTATATCCTATATATTGAGCCAGCCCTGTACCGATTTGTATTGGACTCTAATGATAATTTTTTATTTTATTTATTTACAATATTTGGATTTCAGAGCAGTGAACAAATGAGGCAAAATAATATAAACATCATTAAAATTACACTTTAAAGAACCTTTGTGACTGCTTATGCATAAAATAAACCATACAATTTTACCTTTATGGCTCCTTTTTTTAATTAAAAAGACAATGAAGCCCAACGTCACTGCAATCATCTCGACAACATTTCTATTTACTGAATTCTCTAATAAAGCATTTGAGGGAAATAAAGTAACACAAAAGAGAAGGGGGACATGGGAGAACCTCATTTTAGATAAATGTTTTCTTACAATATTTTCATAGAGGGCACCTCGTTGGTGCTGGGATTTGCACAGCCATCCAACTTGGCTTGCCACTTCAGGTTTCGTGATTACATGCAGGTCATATTGCTGCTGATATGCTGGATGTTGCCTAAGGAGCTGCAATATCCATTAGACCATCTAGCTCAGTATTGTCTACCTTAGGAATGGGCTTACTGCATCTGCTTTTCTTTTTTTTAAAAAATCTTTTTATTTGCAACACAACACTAGCAACAACAAATCTACTTTGCTTTTTTACTAGAACCCTGAGTTCCACCAGTCGGAGCCAGGGGCAAAATACAGTGGGACAGATATATGTTAAGAATTAAGGAACACATGTTCAACCCAGGAATGTGTGACTGGTACTACATGATTCAGGCCATACTCCTGCAATACCTGATGGAGCACCTCTCCCGATACGAACCTACTCATACACTAAGCTCAACATCTAAAGTCCCCCTCCAGGAGCCCATTCTGAGAGAGGCTCAGAAGATAACGAGGGAGATGGCCTTCTCAATGGTGGCCCCCCAATTATGGAATGATCTCCCCTACAAGGCGCACCTGGTGCCAACATTGCTATCTTTTTGGCAACAGGTTAATTTTTTTCTCTTTTCCCAGGCATTGGGCAGCATGTGATGAGTTTTGCTTGATCCTGGATTTATTTTACACTTTGGCTGATTGCTCAAAGTTGTTTTTATCCAATGGTGTTTATATGCTGTCTCTGTGTATCCTGTCTGTAGTGTGATTATGTTTGTAAATGT